>NW_027100303.1:0-609712 GCF_031753505.1 Anomalospiza imberbis | reverse complement strand
GCCTGGTGCCATCTTTTATATCATCCATGACGTGTTGAATGTTTATGGTTTTACCCCAATGCCTATCACCTATATTGAATGGTGACTTTCTACTCTGAACCAATCTGTGAGTGCCAACATCACCATGAACATGGAGGTTAGGAAGGAGAAAGAAGGAGGACAGGGCACGCCCAAGTCCCTTCATCTTAGAACTTCTGACCCCCATGTACAAAACTCAGACCCCTCTGTACAAGGCCTAAAACCCCCCTGTACAGCACTGAAAAGTTCTTCCTTTCACTTTGTGACTACTTCTACTATAATATCTAAACTTTTGTGATTTCTTGTTCTTCCTGCAAGGTTGGTAAATTGTTCCATGGGTCAGATTCAAAGCCACAGGGGTTTCCAGCTGCATGCCAGGGTCTCAAATGCTTCTGACCTGGGCCCGGGCCATCCAAGAGTGTCCAAGGGACATTCTGGGTTCCGACAAGAACAGGATAATGAGAAGTCAATGAAGAGCCTTGAATCCAGCTTTCTCCACGCCTCCCTCCTTCCAGCTGCACCTCCTCCCCTGGTAGTGCAGGAGACAGGGAATGGGGCCGTGCTCAGTTCATCCCCCGTGGCTTCTCCCTCTGCCCAGGGACAGGAGTCGTTCCCCTGCTGCAGCCTGCGGTCCCTCCCACCGGAGACTTCTCCAGGAACTTCTCCAACCGGAGTCCATCCCCTGGGGCACAGCCCCCCTCCAAGTGCTGCAGCGTGGGTCACTGTGCCACGGGGTCACTCCTTCCAGGACAGGCTGCTCCAGCGGGGGCCCCTCTGTCCACGGGGTCACAGCCTCCTCTCAGGCATCCCCGTGCTCCAGCCTGGCTCCTCCAGGGGCTGCAGGGGGATCTCTGCATCCCCATGGATCTGCAGGGGGATCCCTGCAGCCCCATTGTTATAAATGAATCTGTCAATTTAATAATTAGAGGAATTTATTAAATCAAGTCAAATAAAAATTGGAAAAGCCACAAGCAAAACAGCGCCGAGCCAGGCGATCGGAGCTGGTTTCAGGCTATACAGCCCCGTACCTCTGGCAGTTCACAAGGTACTGATTCCACAGGGTTTTATTTATATTGCTTTCAGACGTAGTAGGACTCCTGGGGGGTCTTCCTGTTCCCTCTTGTCGGTCTTGCCCCTTTCCACATGTTAATGCATGTTTTCTTGTGTAGAGTTTTTCCTGGAATACTCTGCTGAAATCTCGTTAGATGGCAATCCTCTCGAATATCTTGTTCTGGCTATGAATATTCATCTTATCAGTTCAATGCTTATCTTCTAGATGGAATAATCCTTCAGAGTAACCATCCTTTGAGACAGGAATTCATCTTGTATATATTGTTCTTTCTGTCACTTGATTCCATTTAAAAAGATACTGTATTTTTTTTAGTCCTGAGCACAATTTATTTTAAATTATATATTACACCCATGGATATGCAGGGAGACCTCTGCATCCCCATGGATCTACAGGGGCATCTCTGCAGCCCCATGGATCTGCAGGGGCATCTCTGCAGCCCCATGGATCTCTGCATCCAGCAATGCCATCTTTGGAGGCACCAGGAATAGGCTGAGCACTACCTGAAGCTCTTCTCACATTCCCCACACCCTTCCCACCACAGGGGGAGTTTTACCTCCTCACAGCTCCCCGGGCTGGGTTTGCAGCCCCTCCTCATGTGGGACCTCTGGGGCTTTTCCTCCCCATTGCATTCCTGTGCCGTGGAGCCATTCCAAATGGTCTCTTCCATGAGGTTCTGTGGCAGGGATTTGTTCTCCCTGGTCCCTGTCCACAGATCAGTGCCTGGGGCAGGAAGGACAAGGAGAGTTAGAAACAGGGAGAAGGGAAAAGGGAAAGGCAGGAGAGGAAGGGAGAAGAAGGAACGAGGGAGGAAGGAAATGGGAAAAGACGTAGAGGAATGAAGGAGAGAATGAGGAGAGGAAGCAGGGCAGAGAAGAAGATGGGATTTGTGTCCGTGCCAGAGGGAAGGGGAAGGAGATCCCCTAAATGCATCCCTGGCAGGACGGCGTCAGCAGCGAGGTTGTCCTGCAGCCAGGGGCGATGCTGGGCTGGGAGATGGAGCAGGAGAGAGGGGCAAAGGGGCAGTGACTTCCTCCTCACCTGCCTGGCTGTCCCAGTCTGTAGCGTCCTGGCGCTACCGAGGCCCTTGGAGCGTCCGGCACTGATGAGCCCGAAGCTCACGGCGACTTTATAAAGCTGACAAAGTAGGCAGGATGGGTCTTTGTAGGATCTCCAGCAAACTGGGTTTATTGGAACAGGAACAGGGCACAGAGCTGAACAGGCTCCAGGGACAAAGGCTGCAAGCTGAGGGCACAGGGGGTTTTTATATGGGGTAGTGAGGGTGGAGCTGAGGGTCAGGGTCCAATGGATATGGGGGAAAATGGTGCAAAGGAGGGGTTAAGGGTTGTGTCAGCTAATAGGGAAACAGAGGCAGGGAAATGCAGTAAACTTGGGCCAGTGGAGGGACAGAGAGAGGAGAACATTCTAGGGACTAACCAAAATAGGTGACAGGGGTTGAACTGGGGTAATTAGGCCAACGGGCCAATGGGGTAACATAACTTTACAGAAATCAGCATGTGCCTGCAAAGATCTATGGGAGAAGCAAGCTTCTCCCCATAACCTTGAAATCTATTCTTGTTTGGGACTAGTCCTCCAGAGCTGAGGGACTGAGATTCTGATGGTAGGCTCCTGGGCCTCCACACCAGTGCATCTTCCTTTTCCTTGTTTTCATTGCAGCGTCATTCTCCTCCACCCAGATGAAACTGAGGATTGGCAATGGCTTGCAAGAAAGCAAGGGGTGAGTACCTTGGGTATGGTGAGAAATGAGCCTCATGCTTTAGAATTTTTAAAACTTTAAGAAGGCATAATTAGAGACAAATCAATAACAGCAGTGGGTGTTTGGCAATGGCCAGAGGCACACTGGTTAGCCATAGCAACTCTTCTTATCTATTTTTTCCATTTTATTGTTCAAAAACATATTGATAAAGGTTATACGTATTCAAACCTTTATTTGAACTCGTTTACTTGTTCCAGGAACTCTTGAAGTTGGTTTGAGCCCCAACCGCCTTTCTAGAGTATGTGCAGGAATCGTTGATTGTTGAACTGAGGGTTGTGTGTCACTTCCTCACAACAGCCCCCTGATCCCTGGTTTCAGCTGTGAGTCTGCAGGCCCCAAGTTGGGCAACTCCCTGGGGGCTCCCCTGGCAGGGGAGACCCTCCTGGAGCAGTTCTGTGTCAGGAAGGAGAGACGCATTGGACTTCTTTGGTCTTCAGCTACTGTTTATTGTTACCTTATCAAAACTTCAGCACACTGTCTGCACCAGACTCTGCGAGCAGGAAAAACAGCACAAAAGTGACTAACAATCTCTTGTTACAAGGCATTTTGAGTCTAATCAAAAACTAAGCTACCCAGTTAAGAAGGGACACCTAAATTATTTTCCTTTCTAACCCAATAACTGAGCCTTAAAGACCCGGATTTTTCATGTGGATTTTTCTACCCAATTACAAGATACCACCTAAAGGCAAGAAGAAAGAGGAAGAAGAAAGAAGAAGGGAACTCAAGACAACACCCTATATCCTCCATCTTGAACCCATCTATAACATACTAAAAATCCTAAAACCTAAATGTCTCACCCATGTGACATACTCCACTACTATCAACAATCTCTACAGTCTCTTTCACACTTTTGTGGTTTCTAGTTTACCTTGAGGCTTTGGAAGTTTTCTCCATGAACGAGGGTCAAAGTCAGTGCTCCCCTGGGGGTCAGGACACCCCAGAGCAGACAGAGAAATATTCCCGGAGCCCTGGGTTTCCACATCAGCAGGCGACAGTTATTGACAGTCGAAGGGTCAGCGGCAGGGGTCCTCATCACACCCGTTCCTTAAATGTTATCTGGCCATGCAGATGGTTTTAGCTACTTCCACAAGTACTTTAAATCAACATTGGCTGTTTCACAAATATCTCTGAGTTATTCTTGTCAGTTAGTTACAAAAATAAAAGGATTAGTTATTATTTCACAACTGCAGCAACTTCTGCAAAAGTTAACATTCTAATGCACAACACGTAGCATCCACTTCAATACTTTGCAAAAGCCAAAGCTATAATGTATGTTTTTCACGCTGTCCACAAACTAAAATATCATCCATTAATGATGTTCTGAGGATTTGAGCGACACAGGGGCCAGGGCACTGGCCACAAAAAGCCGACAAGTTGTACGACAGCAAAAGCAGTTAAAAGTGATTACAAACTGTCCTATATCAAAATCAGCTCATGTTTCATGTTGTGATTAGGAATTAGTTGCAGAAGTCAACAAAAAATAGCAAAAGCCACCAACTACATAGTTCTTTATAACAAACCCAGGGCAGGTTTTTCCCTTGCATGGAGCACTTGGGCATTCCCGGGGCCCCTTCTGCCCTCTTGCAGAGCCGGTGGCATTTTCCACCACCCACAGTTTGTAACCAAGAGTCGGGTGCAGCCGAGAAGGCTCCAAGCGCCTCCTTCCAGGCTGACTCTGCAGATGCCGAGGCTGCTCTGGGCTCTGCCAGGGCTCTGCTGGGGCTCAGCTCTGGGCGAGGCTGGGCCCGCTCTCCCCTCACATTGCTCCGGGCAGCTGAGTCACACAGGGAGAAGGAAGGGACACGTCAAGGGAGTTGAGGTTTAAGAGAGTTTTTATTCAAAAAACTGCCATACCAAACAGGCTGTCATAAGAGCCGTAACAAACAGGCTGTCGTAACTACCTTAACCAACTAGCACTACTAACTACCATAACTAACTGGCACTGCTAACTACCATAACTAACTAGTTGTCCTAACTAACTACAGTAATTAAAATCTGTCCTCCAGTGCTTCATCACCTCCTCTGCTGCCTCAGTTGCTTTGCTGCGGTGATCAGAGGGGTCAGGCTGGAGAGAGGCTTGGCTGATGATAAAAATGGGTGCTGCCCAAAGGAGAAAAAAGAAAGAAATGAACCGTTACTTTCCAGAGTCAACTTCCTCACAGGCTCTGTTGCAACAGGACAAAGGGAAATGGTCTGAAACTCAGGAGGGGGAAGCAGGCTCAGACTAGGTCTGAGGCAGAATTTTTTTAGCAGGAGAGTGGGGAAGCACTGACAGAAGGTGCCCAGAGATGTGGGAGGTGCCTCCTCCCTGGGAACATCCAAGCTCAGGTCAGGCAGGGCTCTGAGCCACCTGAGCTGCTTGAAGATGGCCCTGCTCGCTGTGGGGCCCCAGGTGCAGATGACCTCGAAAGGCCCCTGCCAAGCCAAACCAGGCGAGGATTCTGCTTGCTTTGCGTGTGGAAAGCAGCGAGACCGGAGACCATAGGAGGGGGCCCACAAGAAAACCCCTCCCTGGCGCTGCTGCTTCCCCTGCAGCCGCTTGGCATTCACCTGCAGCAACTCCTGGGCAGACCAGCGCCGCTCCTCGTCCGGCTCCAGGCTGCACTCGAGGAAGTCCCGCAGCAGAGCCGACAGGCGCCTGGGCTCCTGCAGCTGTGGGGTCCCATTCTGCCGGATCAGAGCGCGAGCCTGCAGGAAAAGCAAACTCAGCGCTCTGCCAGCTTCCTTCCCACCCACAAGTGCTCACATCGACCCCGGCTTCCCAGCCCCAGCTCCAGGGGCACTTTCCTCCCTGGCAGAGAGGCTGCTCACAGCTCATTTTTCTATGCCAACCAAAAAACCCAAACCCTGGTGCTGCCACAGCCATTGTAAAGAGCTGGTGCACTTGCTTCACATTTTCAGGTCATCCTCACAGCCAGAAGAACTGCAACAACGTAAATCCCTAAGCAAATTCTATCTGGAGACTGCAGAATATGTGTCTGTGTTGAGGCTCCAGTCCTCTGGGAATTCCCTTCCCCATGTCCAGAAACCTCCAGCTGCTGCTCCCAGTGCAGGGTCACCCTGTGCTCACAGGCCTCTGCAACCACGGGAGAATTGGCCTCTTACCATGGCCCTCGTTTCCCTGAAGTAAGGAGGTTCTCCTTCCACCATCTCGATGGTCACAATGCCAAAGGACCAGATGTCCACCTTGGGGCCGTAAGGAGAACTGGTGACAACTTCTGGGGCCATCCAGTGAGCAGTGCCCACCATGGAGCTGCACTGGTCCTGCTCAGGGCTGAGCTGAGCGCTGAGGCCAAAATCAGCTGAGGACAGAAACAAACACTGTCAAAGGCAGCTGGAATGAGGAAACCAAGCACAAAGACTCCCTGCTCTCAGTCTGAGAATGCAGCAGTGATTTCAGCGGGAAAAGTTCTCAAGGCTGCAGCCAAGGAAAGATGGAACTGAACTGGACCCTTAAAGAAACCCTCAGCTTTTGTGCAGTTGCTTTTACTGATTCCCTTGCAGCATTAGATTCAAACTCCTGCCCCCTCTGGGAGGGCCATTCCCAGAGCAAAGGCACCCCTGACAGCCTGCTCCTCTCCTGAGCTCTCTGCAGGGGCAGCCGCTCTCAGCTGGCAGCAGGGGCCGGGCAGTGCCCCCAGCAGCCCTTGTGGGGCTCTGGCCGTCACTGGGAAGCAGCCCCACAGCCGCACCCCGGGAGCGCCGTGCCTGGCCAGGAACACCCACCCAGCTTGACAGAGCCGTCCATTCCCAGAAGGATGTTGGAGCTCTTCAGATCTCTGTGGATCACCCGGTTCGAATGGAGGAAATCCAGGCCCTGCAGACACTGAGAGAGAACAAGGAACACGAGGGTAAAAACCAATGGCCGGAATATATCACACAAGAAAGGACAGTTTAGAATTCTGCCAGCAGCGACTTTGCTGTGACAGGCCAGGAGTGCAGTGCAGACAAGCTCCAGGCAAACGGTTCAGGGCAAAGCTGAGAACAGCACATCAAATCCAAAACAGACAGAGAGTGCCACAACAGCAGGAAAGAGAACAAGAACAGAGGAGAAGTGCAGTGCTGCTGGCAGGCCGTTCACTGCAGGGGCTCTTTCTTCTCCCGCTCATGAAAACAACAGAGAAACAAAGCCCTGAGCCTGGAGCCACTCCTGCTCTCACGCCCTGCTGGGAAGGACCATCGTGTCCAAGGCATGGCAGTCACAGGCAGGATCCCTCACCTCCCGACTGACAGCTGCCATCTCTCCTTCAGCCATGCGTGTCTGTCTGACAACGTCCTGCAAAGTTCCTCCATCCATGTACTCCATCACCAGCCAGAGATCTCCATCAACAAGGAAGCTGGAAGAGGAAAGCAGTGGCATGGAGACCAATGTGCAGCGCTCAATTCCCCCATGGAAAAGCCTGGAGTGGAGTTTTGTTGCCAGGTCACTTGTCAATGAGGACAGAATCCGATGGAGAGACATTCCTGCCAGGCTGCACAGCCCTTGGGATCTGCACAGTCTAAAGGAGGAGACCCCTGTGAGAAAGGAGAGGCCTAAGATGGCAAGCAGGTGAAAAATGCAGTTTAGCAAAGGCCCAGATCAATGTGGAACCACAACACTTGCCCCCAGCTGGTTCAGCTTCTGAACTCATCAGTTCCACCCTTCCCTGCAGAACAAGGCAACGCAGCTCCCAGGGTTATCCAGGGGAGGAGGCCGGGCAGCTCTTGGGACAAAAGGGGTCAGAAAACCTTTCAGAAAGTCCCTTCAGAAACAGGCAAGGCCAGTGACAAATGGGCAAACGAAGCATTTCTGGGAACAAGAACCTGGTCTTCCTGGCATCTGCAGCAATGGGAAAGGGCTGGGAAGATGAAGCCAAAGGAAATAATTTCTGCTGTAGTTTATCAGCACTTGTTGTAAGACACAGAAAACAGGGTCAGCTTGAAGGAAAAACCAAACCAAAGCAACAAACGCACACGGAGGGAGCGAACTGCCAGGCTGTTGTTTTGGGAAGAAACGGCTGGGTCAGGCATTTTCAAAACAGGCTACAGACTATGGATGCCAGGAAAGGTTAAGGCAGGGCCCGGGCACGGGATAAGGCCTGAAGCACTCACCTGTCCAAAGAGCTGACAATGTTGGGGTTCTTCTTGTCCTTCAGAAGCAGGAGCTCATTCACAGCTCGTTCCCTGTTCTGCCCTCTCAGACTCATTTTCTTTATGGCCACCTGAAGGGACATTGCAGACCTTTCACTGGAGGAGTCTGTGGCAGGAGGCCGCAGCAAACACAGAGCGAGTCTTTTTGGGGCGACGGAGCCCGGCTGTGCCAAACTGCCTTGGGATGGGACACCAGAGCTCAGCAAGTGCCATTCCCACAGCCCATTGCTCTGCTCGCTGGGGGCTGCTTACAGGACACATGGCCAGAGACATTTGGCCTTGCAAGCCCTGCAGAAATGGCCCCTCAGCTGTCAGCCTCCAAGCTCTAACCACATTCTCTGCACCTACAGTCTTCTCAAATGGCCTCAACACTCTCATTATTGTTCAAACACACTTTGCAAGCAGGAGGTAATTCTGGTTCTGTGCAAACAGAGCAAAACAGCCGGGAACCCTTTAGCAGTTCTATGGGATTGGGTCATGATTTCAAATGCAACTGCTCTGGTTGGGGTTGCACAAGAAACCAAACACACACATCCATTGCCCTCCTTGCATTCCTGTGGGCACTTCAGAAGGACCAAGTCTGTCCCAGCTGTGCTCTGCAGGCTGACACGGCTCTGCCTGCAGAGGAGCAGCCTGTGCAGGAAAGCTCTGCTGGCCCCCAAAGCTGCAGCCACAGCTCCCAGCAGAGGGGAGAGCCCTGGAGAGCTGCCAGACGTGCTGGGCGTGTTGACACTGACCTCTCCTCCAGTGGCCCTGTCGAGTCCTTTCGAAAGGGTTCCGAAAGCCCTGGAGACAAAACAGCAGAGAAGAAAGAAGCAGCGCTTTAGGCCCTGGCAGTGAAAGCCAGCCCAGACAGGAGATCTCTGCTGCCTGCAGCGTTCACAAACACCTGGGGGCATCGACCCTTCCAACAACAGCGCAGCAGCCACCAGCCCTCTGCCATGCAAGGTGTGCCAGAGAAAACTGAGACCCAACACCAAGGAATTGGGCTGGAGCAAATCCCAAATGTCCACGCTGCACTGCTTTAGTTCAAAACCTGAAGTGAGCAATGGGTGTCTAAAGAACTGGAAAAGAATGCATTTCATCCTTTCCCATTTCCTGTCTAAGACCTGCAGGATCCACAAGGGCCCTGCCATCAGGCAGGTGATGCATTTTCCCCCAGAGTGCATCAGCTCTGTGTCTGTTACTGAATGTATGGGCTCTACTACCTGTGCTAGAATAGAGCACTTATTAGTTCAGCTCTGGTTTCTGTTTCTAAACCATTAGGTTGTTAATCCTGACCGGAGGATATTTTTGGAAGCAAAATATTTGAAAGAAATCTCCTTGAGAACTGTTTTCTGACAGTCACCAGATGGTGAGTGGCTCTTTTAGGCAATCCAATTCCAGGGACAGAAGATCTTCCAGGTCCTGCTCCTTGCTGCAGGCAGGACACTGCCAGCCTCAGGGGCCTTTGACGGTGCCTTCTGAGCACAGGTATCAATTCTGATCAGGACTGAGGGACAGCAGGATGGTGCCCCAGTGTCTGGAGGTGTTTGGAGCTCTCCTGACTTCTCACTTGATCCTGCACCAGCACAACACCTGGGCCTGCTTGTGCAGAAGTAACTGCCGTGCACTTACCCTTGGCCAATCTGCTCCACTTCCAGGTATTTCTCGGCAGGCTCCGCCAGGCTCACGGTGTTCCCTGAAAGAAACCACGTGGAAGACGCTCCCTCCCAGAGTGAGACCCCGCCTTGCAGCAGAGCCAGAATGCAGCCCCCCTCCCTGGGGCCGTCAGCCCCTTGGTCTCAGCTGGGGAAGGACAAGAAATGACCCTGGCACATTCAGCTGCAGAGCAGCACTGGGTGCAGCTGATGCCGAGACACACACACAGCACCCTGCTCTGGCACACAGGAACAGAGCAGACGTACTCAGCTGCATCAGGCACCACTCCCCTCTCCCCTCTGGCTGCAGAGCTGTGCTGCTGTCAGAATGTTCAGCCCAGGATCCCACAGCCGAGGGAGGTTCAGTGTCCTCTTCCCAAGCACAGGGAGCTTCTCCGTCCTCTTCCCAAAACGCTGTAGCTTCTCCGTCCTCTTCCCAAAACGCTGCAGGTTCGCCATCATCTTTGCAAGCCAGGGGACGTTCACTGTCCACTTCCCATGCTGGGAGAAGTTCACCCTCCTCGTCCCACACCAGGGGACATCCACCGTCCTCGTCCCACGCCGGGAGATGTCCACTGTCCTTGTCCCACACTGCAGGAGCCTCGCCGTTGTGTTCCCACAGCGCGGGATGTTCGCCCTCGTCTCCCAGAGCAGCGGGAAGTTCACTGTCATCTCCCGGCACTGAGGGACGTTCACCATCGTCCCCCGGAACAGCGGGAAGCTCACTGCTGCCTTCCTCCTCTTTGGCCTCCTCTTTGGAAGCAGAGGGAGCCGGAGGAGGTGCTGGTGCCGCTTTTGTGCCCTGTGGACAGACGGCAGCGTGAGGGACGGCAAGTTCTGTCTCAGTTATCACCTTATTTACCCTCAGCTGCACATCCAGCTGCACTAAGCAGAAATTGGGTTCGGAGCTGTTCAAACTAACAATGGGCTAAAGTCGACATTGCCCCTTATTGTTGGGAATTCCATATTCCACCGTGGCTAGAGCCAGCAAGCAATGCTCTGCCTGCAAAACCAGACCTGCAGCTCTTCAAAAGCTCTTCAGCAGAAAAGGAGAAAACTCCCAGGGATCCCTTTGCTGCTGCAAGGACACTGGCAGGAACTTTCCTTCAGCCTCCCAGGCTGGCACATGGCTGCCACATGCCGAGCTCACAACTTGCTGCACAATTCCAAAAACCAAAGGTTCCTTTCCCACTCACCGAAGGAGGAGCTGCTCGGGATCCACTCATGAGGTGCCCTGCAACGGGAGAGGGAACGTGAACCAGATGCTGTCAGGAAAAAACTGCCTGTGGTGGGAAATGCCCTGGAGCAAGGCAACCCCGAGAGAGCATTTTGCTTTCACTGCGTCCCTCCAGGAGCCACAGTCCCTTCCCACAGCAAGAGAACAGCACAAAATACTGGGCTGGGTCAGCTCTTGGCTGGACAGGCAGTTCCAGGCTCTGCTGCCACAGACTCCCCGCTTGAGGGAACAGAACCCCCCAGGGCTCATTGCAAATGCTGTGCACGCCCCGCTGGCTGCAGACACCCCCTTTTCCAGCTGCAGCTGCTGCCAGGAGCTCTCCCAAAGCAATGGTGTCTTCATGGCAATATGGTTACAAAGTCAGCTCAGGCCCAGAGGAAGAACAGCAAGCACACAGCAAGCCCACAGCCACAGCACCGAGGGAAAACCTCGACTTACGTGCCAAGTGGGTTAAAAAATACCCCGCATACGCCACAGAGTACAGCGTGCAAACTGCAGCAGCCACGTGCTGGATCATTTTGGCTGCGCTGCACACGTCTGCAGACTGTAGCCCTGCAAGCACAGAAGGACACCCGTCAGGGCTGGGCTGGCTGCTGAGAATGCCTCGGGCAGGAGGATCCTCCGGCAACGAGCAGTGCCCAGAGCCACTCTGGACACTGAGGCCTCCGTGTGCCACAGCAACGGGAACACCTCGGGGACGTGGCAGTGCTCCTGTGACATCACAGCAGCAGCTCACGCAGAAACCTCCTGCAAGGTTCTCCTGTGTCACAAAGGAGCACAAAGAGCCCTCCCAGGGCACAGCCTGTTGCCCAAAGTGTTATAAACACCAATCACTTGGTTTTTAAAATTTATAAAGGTTTAATAAAAATAAATTGAAAAAAAATTAATACAAGTAAAGTACTAAAGATTAAACAATTAGAGTTAGGACAATTAAAGAGACAATAACAGCAAAAAGTTACAGCCCGGGCTGTGTACCTCTCTCTGGACAAAAGTGAGCCAGGAGAAGGACCCCGATAAAAAAGAATTTCCTTCCTTAAGAGGGGTAACGTGTTGCATACACAAATCACTTCATGAATATGCATATATTTATTTAAAACAAGAAGTTCGTCCGGTACTTGTTGAGGAATTCCTGTTAATCCCAGGCGCCTTGAAGTCTAAGTCGAGTTTGGAGAAGTTCGGTTTTTTTGTTGATAAAGCCATAAATTCCTTTCCTCTGGAAGATTTAGGGGTTTTTGTAATTGTTATCTCTGTGTGAAGAATTTCTTGATTATCTTCTCCTTCTCTTGAGCAAAAAGGATACCACACACACATATTTTCTATTTTAACTACTAAATCTTAATTTCAATTACAAAACTACATTTACTATATTATTAAAATGTTACTACAGCATAACTTTCCAACCTAGCATAATACATATAGTAAATATCTGCGTAGAGCCATATAATCTGCATTATTCACACAAAGGATCCAGGAGGAGCTCTGAAAATGCAGCAAACAAGGACACCCCATAGCCCAGCCTGAACACTGAGGAGGAACAAGGACGGCACCAAAGCAGAGCAAACATGACCTTTAGTCACTGACACTTCTGGCTAAAGCAACACAGCAAGCCTTGTTCCATCTGGGATCTTTGTTCTCGTTCTAAAAACAAGCAAGGTTCTCCACTCTAAATATAGAGAAGGCAGGAACTGGGCAGGAGGTGGGATCAAGAAGGAGGAGGAGGAGGGAGAGAGGAAAAGGAGGAGCAGGAAGAGGAGGAGCAGGAGCAGGAAAAGGAGGAGAAACAGGAGGTTCCAGTGCCCCCTGTGGCCGCAGCACCCTTGGCCCCGGGACCATCGCCCCCAGCTCATCCTGCAGGTGAGAGGGGAGGGGCAGCTCATCCCAAATCTGTCGGGGGGTCCCTGAGAGGTGTTTTTTTTTTAATTGGGGTGTGTTTGGAGCTTGCAGATTGTGGAATTGAGCCCCAAATATCGTCTGGGAGACCCACATAAACCCTGGGACAGGTGGCTTTTTTTTTATCTGTGTATGTGTGTGTGTAGGTTTGGATCTTGCAGGGCCCCAGAGCTGAGCCCCTTGGGGGGATCTTTGGGCGTCCACGTTGCCATTGCCCAGGGCCACCAGGGGGAGGACATTGGTCCTGGGGACCCCCGGGGAAGCAGAGGAGAGGAACTCCTGGGACCCCCGGAGTGGGGAGAGAACAGAGGGGCGATCCTGGAGCTGGGGGAACCCCAGCTGGCTGGAAAGGGGGGGAGCCTTGAGAGGAGGGACCCCTGGGACCTCAAAGTAAATCATCAGGGGAGAAGGGACCCCATGGACCCGCAGAAGCTCTTGGATCATACCTAATCAGGATGTCGGAGAAGGGGGAACCCCTGGAGCCATTGGACCCCCATCACCCCAGGGAAAGGAAACCTCTGGAACGCCAAAAGTGGAGAGATCAGAGATCGGGAACTCCTGGGAGAGTTGTTTTGGGCTGAACCTTGATATAGTGGAGATTTCCATGGACACAAGACTCCTGCTGAGTTCTAGGGGTGGACTTGGGCAGTGAGGAGCCTCTACTCCAAGGTGCTCCCACCTTGGTTTTCCCCAAAGCAGGATTTGTCATTCCCAGGGCGTGGCTGGATGGAGAAGGAGGAAAAGCCCCGAAGATCCTGCTGGAGGAGGGGCTGCAAATCCAGCCCAGGGAGCTGCAGGGAGGAAAGAGCTCCCCGCCCTGAGCCAGGAAGGTGGCCGGAGATCCAGCCGGAGCTCGGAGCTGGTGGAGAAGGCTCATGGCAGGGAGAAGCCACACAAGTGCTTGGAATGTGGGCAGGGTTTCAGCTGCAGCTCCACCCTGATGGAACACCAGAACACCCACACTGGGGAGAGGCCCTGTGAGTGTGGGGAGTGTGGGGAGAGCTTCAGTGGGACCTCTGACCTCACCGAGCACCACAGGATCCACACTGGGGAATGCCCCTATGAGTGCTTGGAATGTCAGAAGAGCTTCAGGTGGAATTCAGGGATTGTCACTCACCAGCACTTCCACACCAGGGAGAGGCCCTGTGAGTGCCCTGAGTGCAGGAAGAGCTTCGTGCGCTGCTCCAGCTCCATCCCCCATGGGAGGATCCACGTTGGATGATCCCCAGTGAGCCCCGTTGGGCAGAGCCCTGGTGACCCTGCTCTGGGTGATCCCGGTTGGGTGTGGGGAAGGTGTTGGAGAGATTTCTTTCCCCTCTCCTTGTCCTGGTGTGATTTGGTTGGTAATAAATTCCCTCCCTGTGCCCAGGCCGGGTCTGTTGTGCCCGTGCCGGATTTGCTGAGGGATCTCTCCCGCTCCTTGTCCCCAGGCAGGAACCCTCGGTTCCATTTTCTATCCCTGTGCGGCTGCGGGGGGCAGGGACAGAGCGGCTCTGGGGGGTGCCTGGCATGGGGCCAGCGTCACCCCTCGCCACGGGCACCCCTGAGACCCCGCGCAGCCGGGCACACATTTCTGGGCACAGCTGAGCTCCCAGCTGCGCAGCGCCCCAAGGCTCCCCGTGCCTGGAAAAGCCCCAGCCGGGGCTGCAGCGTCCCGGAACCGCTCAGCCAATCCAAATGCAGCCAAAACGCGCTGCAGCCAATGGGAGCGCGAGGAGTTGAGGAGTCATCGGTTGTGTGGCAGAGCCTCGGCAATCGGTGCCCAAAAGTGCTCGGAGCCAATGAGAGCGCGCGGCGCTGCTGAGCCCGCGCTGCTCCGGACTGGTGCTGCCAGCGCAGCGCGGCCGCTCTGGGGCCGGTGCTCCCTGGGCGGCGCTGGCCATGGGGCGAGTGGCGGCAGCTGGGGCCGTACTGGTGGCACTGGTGGTGCTGGGAGCCCCCCCGGCTGCGGGCGCGGAGCTCTCGGGAGAGCGGGGGGGGCGGGAGGCGGTGGGACAGGGAGGAGAATGGGGAAAAGGGGGCGGTGGGAGCCCGAAATTGCAGGGGCAGGAGGAGGAGGGGACCCCGAAAGGAAGAGCGGGAGGGGCTGAGGGTTGGGGGCAGGAGAGGAAGGGTCGGGAGAGGGTGGGAAAGTGGGGAAAAGGGGAGGGTAGGACCCCAAAACTGAGCGGGAGGGAGGGCTGGGGATTGTTAGAAATGGGTGGGAAAGGGTGGGAAAGAGGAGAATGGGATCCTAAAATTGAGTGGGGAAGAGGTTGGAGGTGGAAGGGGAGAGGATGTGGAAGGGCAAATGGGGGAAGGGTGGAAAAGAGGAAGTGGCAGCTCGGGCAGGAGGGATCCATGGGTGCCCTGGGCCACGGGCGGTGTGGAGTGGGGATCCGGGATGGATCCCGGAGCTCTGGGCGTGCTGGGGGGGCACCCCCGGACCTGTGTCCTGCACACACAGGGGTGTTCCAGTACGTGGGAAAGTCCGAGTGTCACTTCATGAACGGCACGGAGAAGGTGAGGTACCTGACTACAATCGGGAGCAGTACGCGATGTTCGACTGCGACGTGGGGCACTTTTTGGGGTTCACCCCCTATGGGGAGACAGCAGCCAGGTATTGGAACAGCGACCCAGACGTTATGGAGCAAGAAAGGGCTGCGGCGGACTGGCTGTGCCGGTACAACCACGAGTATCTCAGCCCGTTCCTCACGGAGCGCCGAGGTGAGCGCGGGGCAGAGCGTGTCCCCTCGGCCCTGCCCTGGCATTGACCCTGGAGCCCCTCAAAACCTCCCTGGAATCGGCCCAGAGCCCTCAGCCCTCCTTGTGCCCATCCCCGAGACCTTGTGTCCCTGCCACTGACCCCCGTGGCTCTCCCAGTCCATCCCAGTCTCTCCCAGTGCCTCCCGGCTGTCCATCTCAGCCTAGCGTGGTGCTGCCGCCTCTCAGCCAATCAGAGCGCGTGTCTCTGATGACTCATCAGTTGCCAGGCAGACCCGCAGCGCCGAGTGCCCCGCACTGGACTCGGCCTCCCAGTGCCGCGCACTTCGTTCCCAGTTCCTCCCAGTGCCGCCCCAGTCCCTCCCAGTCCATTCCCAGTCCATTCCCACTTCACTCCTAGACCTCCATCCTCCCTCCCAGTGCTCCCCATCCCCTCCCATCTCTCTGAGTGCCACCCCAGTCCTTCCCAGTCCATTCCCAGTCCCTCCCAAGTCCACCCCACCCCTCCCCTCTCTCTCCCAGTTTTCCCCAGCTGATCCCAGTCTGTCCCCGCTCTCTCCCAGTGTCCCCAAGCGTATCCATCTCGCTGGTGCCCTCGAGCTCCCAGCCCGGGGTTGCTCCGTGATGGATTTGTAGCCTGCCCACACCCAGCTGAGGTGGTTCCAGGGCCAGCAGGAGCTCTCTGTGGTGGCCACCGACATGGCTCCCAACAAGGACTGGACCTACCAGCTCCTGGTGCTGCTGGAAACACCCCCCTGGCGCGGGCTCACCTGCAGCTGCCAAGTGGAGCACGTCAGACTGGAGCACCCCCTGAACTGGCACTGAGGCACGAGGGAGGAATTGGGGGCTCTGGGAGAGCCACTGGGATGTGCTGGGAGCAACTGGGAGGGAGTTGGAGACAGCCTGGTTTCAGCTGGGAGAGGGGCTTGGAGGTGTGGAAGGGCTGAGAAGTGGTTTCAAGGATGCTGGGGAGGGTGGGATGGGGTTCTGGGGGTACTGGTGGACACTGGGAGGGAGTTTGGAGGTGCTGGGTGTGACTGGGAGGGATTGGAGTGAGTCTAGAGGAGCTGGAAGGAGATTGGGGATGGAAAAGCAGAGCTTGGGATGAGGTTGGTTGTGCTGGGAAGAGACTAGGAGGGGTCAGGGTGAGTCCTGGTGAGGCTGGGAAGGGACAGGGACAGGGTTTGTGGGTCCTGGGGTGGTGCGAGGCGACTGGAAGTGGGCTGTGGGATCCTGAGAAGGATGGGCGAGGCTTTGGTGGGTCCTGGGAGGCCGGGAAGGCATCGGGAGAAGGTTTCAGGGGGTCCTGGGTGGGATGGGGGTGACTGGGAGGGTGCTTGGAGGGGCTTGGGGTGTCTCTGAGAGGTTTTGGGGGGTCCTTACTCCTGCAGACCCCCCAGAGATGCCACTGGATGCCGTCCGCAGCAAGATGCTGTCAGGGATCGGGGGCTCCGAGTTGGGCTTCGTCTTCCTGGTGCTGGGGCTCAGCTTCCCCCTGTCACCCCCTTTTCTCTGGCCACAGAGCTCCTGAGCCGCCGCCAGCCGCATCCTGTCCCCGGACCCCCCGCTCCGTCCCCACGCTGATTTTGGGGGGGGTCGTGTGTCTCCCCAACCCTGCTGTCACTCTGCCCCTGCCCGCCTGCTCCCAGTCTTCCCAGTAAAGCTTCCCAGTTAAACCCAGCCCAGGTTATGGGGGGCAGTGGGGAGGGACTTGGGGGGACCCCACGCGGGGGCCGGGACTGGGCAGGGAGGGTGGGGTCCAGGTGGGGAACACTGGGTGCTGCGGGTCTGCCCGGCAACTGGTGAGTCATCAGCCCCGCTCGCTCTGATTGGCTGACTCTTGTGCACCGCGTTCTCTCATTGGCTGAGGAGAGGCCCGGGACTGGAGAGAAGCAACGGCAGAGATCCCGCCCCGAGCACCGGCACGGGGACAACAGACCCAGCCTGGGCACACGGAGGGAATTTATTACCAACCAAACACAGCAGCACAAGCAGAAGGGAAAGAAATCCCTCCAACACCTTCCCCCCACCCAACGGGGATCACCCACAACAGGGCTTATCCACGATGGAGAGACGGGGACAGCCGAGTTTAGACCAGAAGCCAATTTCATTGAGGGTACCAGGTGTTTATACAGGGTTTTACTTGTGTGGTGCTCAGACAGGGCTCGATGTTTGCTAACAATTCCCCATTGGTTACACATTCTTCAAGACACCACGGCACCTGGGAACATTATCTTATCACAAAGTCTCACAACAGGTTGCTTGGTCACTTCTTGCCCAGGGAGACTTAAACTGTGTCTGTGTCTCCCACAGTTGCTGCTCAGTCAGGCCTCAGATATCGGCCCCTTTATCAGCTCCATTGTTTTCCTCTCTGTTTTATTCCCCATTCGGGGGCACCAGGGCTCTGCCCAACGGGGGTCACTGGGGATCATCCAGCCCAGATCCTCCCATGGGGGATGGAGCTGGAGAAGACCATGAAGCTCTTCCCTCACTCTCTTCCCTCACTCGGGGCACTCACACGGCTTCCCTTAGTGGTGCCTCCGTTGGTGTTGGGTCAAGTTTGAGCTCCTGGAGAAGCTCTTCCCACACTCCCCACACTCGTAGGGCCTCTCCCCGCTGTGGATGCGCCGGAGCACGGTGAGGTTGGAGTTGCGGTTGAAGCCCTTCCCGCAGTCGGGGCAGCGGAAGGGCCTCTCCTCTGTGTGAATCCGCTCATGTAGGAGGAGATTGGAGCTGGTGTGAAACCTCTTCCCACACTGGGGACACTCATAGGGCCTCTCCCCAGTGTGGATCCTCTGGTGTCTTCTCTGTTCCGAGCGCCACCCAAAGCTCTTCCCACATTCCAAGCAGGTGTAGGGCCGTTCTCCAGTGTGGACCACCTGGTGCCGGATCAGGGTGGAGCTGCAGCTCAAACCCTGCCCACATTCCAAACACTTGTGGGGCTTCTCCCTGCCATGAGCCTTCTCCACCAGCTCCGAGCTCCAGCTGGATCTCTGGCCGCCTTCCTGGCTCAGGGGGGCTCTTTCCTCCCCACAGCTCCCTGGGCTGGGTTTGCAGCCCCTCCTCCTGCAGGATCTCCGGGGCTTTTCCTCCTCCTCCATCCAGCCACGCCACGGGAATGAAAAATCCTGGTTTGGGGAAAAAACAAGAGGAGAGCACCTCGGACTGGAAGTTCCTGCTTGCCACACTTCATCTCAGGAAGTCATTGGGAATCTTGTGTCTGTGAGAACCTCCAAAACACCAAGATTCAGCCCAAAAATCCTGCAAACTTCAAGACACAGATCAAAAACACCCCAAACATCACAAGTCAGCAAAAACCTCCTCCAAAACATAAAGATTCAGCTGTCACATAAAACCAAAGCACCAACATTTAGCCCAAGCAAGCTCAGAAACACCAAGATTCACCCCGTGAAAATCCTGGATCCCCCTCCACAGTCACCTGCTGCATGTGGGGGGAGCAGCGCTCCTGGGGCTGGGGGGAGGCTGCAGACACAGGGAGGGGTGGAACCTTGTGCTGCTTCCTGTTTCTGCTCCTCCTCCTCCTGTGTCTCTGCTCTTCCTCACCCTCCTCTTCCTCCTGCTATTCCTCCTTCTCCTGCACAATCGCACCTTCTCCTGCCACGTCCATCCTTTGACCATTTTGTTCCTCAACCCTGCTTCTCCTTCCCTTCTCCTCCTGCCCCCAGGCCCAGCACCCACTGCCGGCTCCCTCTTCCCCCCAAACCCACAGCATCCCAGCGCAGGGGCAGGGATGGAGCTGGGGCAGGTCGGGCTGGGGCAGCGCTGGGCTCTCGGCCGCTTCCGCCCGCACTCGGCCCCCACTGCAGCCGCTCCCGCCAGGACAGCGCGGGGGGGCCCGGCCTTGGCGCTGCCCCACTCCCACCTCCCCAAATTCCCCTCGCAGGGGCGAGGGGGCCAAGGGGGTCACAGGTGGGTTCCACGTGGGGAACGCTGGGAGCTGCAGATTGTACATGGAAGGATCAGGATTTTCATGGAAGGATCTCCAAAGAGATGATGATCCCAAAATTTCTCTGAAGGGTCCCTTGGGAGAATGTTGAGGTAGTTTGCACATTCCCCCAGAGGTAATTAAGGACATGGACACCCAGGGGAGCAATAAGGGAAGTGGAGAAGGGATTTGGACAACAGGGGATGGATGGTGTTGGTGTGCTGGGAAGGGATCGGGTGAAGGGCAGTGGGCAGCAATGTGGTGAAGGCAAGAAGCAGCAGGAGGAATCTATGTGGTAAGAAAAAGGATGATGGAAAAGAGGAAGAAGAGAAAAATACAGAGGACTGAGATATTTTTCAGCACTGTTTTATGCTCAGAATTTGCCAGCTGATCCAGATCCTTTCCATCCCGGGTTTCCAGGAGAGGAAAAGAAGGAGGTCAGGATGTCAGGGGGTTTCTCTGTGGTGGGCAGCGGCAGCACCGGGCGCAGAGGTGCGGGACCGGGAGCACGGGCTGGGGGCCTGTGGGGAGCTGCGGGGCCGGGCCGGGGCTGTGGGGCAGCCGGGGCTCAGCGCCAGGCGCTGCCTGACCCCACCAGCCCCGGGCAGGGCCGGCAGCGGCCCCCGGCCCCCAGGAGCCTGCGGGACGCCCCGGCCGCTGCCCGGCCCCGTGGAGCTGCCAGCCCTGCCCGCCGGGGGGGCCGCCTTTGGACACTGCGGCAGGACAGGGACCGGCTCTGGGATACGGGCTGGGGAGGGGACCCTGAGCACAAGGAGGAAAACAAAGACACATCTGGGAAATGCAGATTGTACATGGAAGGATCAGGGTTTTCTATTAAGCATCTGGTTTGGGTTTCTGGAGAAAAGAAAGATTTTGCAGAAAGCTCAGCAGCTCTCAGAGGATGAGCACCCACAGGCAGTGAGCGCAGCTGCAGGAGTGGCAGAAGAAGGCCCTGGAGCACTTGGGCACAAAGGCACAGCAGCTGAATGCAAGAAGGGATGAGCAAAAGGCCAAGCTGAAGGCAAAGGCCATGGCACAGCTCCTACAGCCCCTCAGGGATCAACCCCAGGGCCCAAGGGGGCCCCAGCACCCAGGGGACGGGGTCGGCCACAAGCACCTGGCAGAGGCACTGCCCTCCTGGCCAGGGGAGAGCCCACCCAAACAGCCCCTGGGAAGGAGTCAGGGATGTAAACCAAGATGCCATGGGTACGGCTTTTGCCGTTGGCTTTGGCAAGAAGAAGAGCCAGACCCAGGGCAGATATTCAATTCTCTCCTTTGCAATTGATCTTGGGAATTCCTTACCCTGGTAATTCTCCACCCAGTGCAGGGTGGGGATAAGGGATGTACATTTAAAGCAGTCTGTGGCCAGAGTCCTGTCTCTTGTGAAATCTCTCCCACAGGAAGCTGGGCTGGCACAGAGCCTGCCTTGGCACTTTGCTGTTCCCAACATCCAAGCAGGACATCGGGCCCTGCCTAAGGAGGCCAAAGCAGCACCACTGGTGGCCAAGTGGCGTGGCCCATGCCAAGTGTCCCTGAGGCCAGAAACAGCCCCCAGCACAGCTGAGCACGGGGGACCCCTCAGCCTGGGCTCCAGGGCTCTGAAGCCCCGGAGATTTGCACTTCCCGCCTGCAGCAGGAGCATGGGAGGCCCCCACGGAGCCTGCACTGAAGGCAGCGCAGCAGCAGCCAGGGCTCCACAGCGGGGCAAGCCCCTGGGCCTGCCCACACATCCTCTGCTCAAATCCTCTGCCTGGGCACCCTCCTTTGGCATCTCCAGCCACCGGGGCCAATCCTTGCTGCCACTGCTGCAGCTTCAGTGCTTTCTGGGCCTGCACTGCCACAGCTGCTGGCGAAGACAACGGCACAATTCCACCCTGGGTCTCAGCCACACTCACACACTGCGCTGCCTGGGATTGCACTGATGGAAAATACACCAGGTCATAGACTTGAACATTTCTAACATTTTATTTCTCTACTCAGCCTTGGTTTGCCTTGGCCTCAGGGAAGGAAATGGTAAAGGTTTTTTTAAGGGATGTTCCACCCCTCAGTGCAGATGAGTTTAACATCTCAACACACTGGGAATGGCCCAAAAGATTCCCACAAAGATAACGCCCAGCAGCAAACACCAACCAACACCTACTCCAGACACTGCCCCCGGCAGAGCTGGAGACACCTGCTCTGGAAAAGGCTGAGAAGGAAATCCAGCAGTTCCGACCTGATGAACAGCAGAAGCCAAGAAATCCGGGTCCAATAGGAACCCAAATACTAAAAACTGCACAACTTGAAACTACAGAACATTAAACCAATGGATTTAGATTGGTTCAGACTGTACCAAGTTTGGGGAAAATCCAGTTAAACCCACGTGTCATGGAACGATTTTCTCTGCACACCTGGGCTATGTGGGGATGGAATGATTTCTGCTGCACATCCTGGCCAGAATCAAGGAATGCCTTGACTCCTACACTAAACATATTGGTGGAATTTTTCTTTTTCCTGCACTTTCAGTGCAAAGTTTATAGCAGTAGAGTATTTTTTGTAATAATCCTACTTCTATATTGCCGGTTAGGTTTGGGTCAGGGATGAGAGAATGAGTTTTTACTCCGAGGAGAAGAGGAAAAAACTTAATAGCCTTGGAAATTTTTGTGTATGTTTGTGCGAGAGATACCAAAATTTTGGTCTGGGTTTTTCGACGTTAACCTTTAGGCTGCAATTTGGAAAACAAGAAGAGATTTAAAGTTGGCCCTTTCACTTATAAACAGTAAATAGACGATTTGAAAGAAAAAATAAAAAAAGCAGCAGGTATTGGGGGGGGGGGGCATGTGGGGCTGCTGAAGGCTGCTCTGGAAGAGAAGCTGCATTCCAGGCAGCCAGCAGAGGAGCTTTAGAAATGCAAATTAACACTGCTGGGGCAAAGTGGGGACAATGGACCTGCCTCTTCTTGCCTGGGGCAGGAATTGGGCTGATTCCCTCTGCCCCTCACCCCAAGCTCTGCCTGCCTGCACAGATGGAATCTGCACAGCTGAAGGCAGAGCCCATGGTGAGGATCTCTGACTGCAACAGAAATGGGTGAAGCTGCAAAGGGAAACAGCAAATGGAGAATGTTGTGAAAACTTCACTAAAATAAGGGGGGATCATCCCTGTGCCCACTCCAACATGTGCTGGCACTGTCTATGCTATACAGGGAGTATCAGAGCACTGGGGTTTTTGCTATAACACGTTCAGGGAAATCAGTTGGAATTCAAGTATTTGATGATGTAATTAGACAAAAGCAGTCAATTGATGCAGCCCCGGCTGGAGGGAGCAACCAAAAATGGGGAAAAGATGAACGGCCACCAGAACAAATCCTACAACACCATGGACCAGCCCCTGGGAACCCGAACCAATTCATATCAGGAGACACAGAACCCATTTATCATTTCAATGTCATCATTAGATTACAAGCTGTCCTCGAAATAAGAACCAACCAGACACCTCCAGCTCCTGACCTTCCTGCCGACCCATCCACTGAAATGAGGAACACAACATTTCACCAGGGGATGGGATCAGGTTATCTTTTCCCAGAAAAAGGAGGAGTTTGTGGAAAACTAAATGACTCCAACTGCTGTTGGCGAAGAGACGACAAAGGAAAAGCAGTGAAAAAAGATAACAAAGGAAATAGGAGAACAGTTTCTGTATTGGTCCAAACATGGAAAGGATGGGATTGGGACACGGTTTCGTGGCTCCCTGGCACACCATGGGTTAAACGAATGCTGCTTCTCCTCTTCTGTGCTACAGCAACTCTCATCTTTTTACCATGCTCTACACCTTGGGAGTGCAGCTCATCCAGCAGCTGAGCCAGGGGATGCAGGTGGCAGCCAGGCCTCCTGATCCAGAAACGGCTACAAAAGGACAGGGAATGAGGGCACCGAGAATAATCCCAAAACCAAAGAGGACCCGGGAAGAACAAAACAGAGACAATGAGTGAATCTGCCTGGAGATAGGGCCAGCGACTTGGAGATGAGGAAGTAACGGGAGAAACCATCAGTTCCAATAAATGTTACAAATGGACCCAGACAGCTGCTCAAAGTCCCGCTAAACTCCTCAACTTCCCGAAGAACAAAGACCAAACAGAGCCATGAATATCGGCTGTCATCCACAAGGAGGGGTGCATATGAACGAGGACAGGCAGCAGGCGGATCGGGAAGTCTGAACCTTCCAAGTCCCTCAGCCAGTGGGCAAAGGCAGAGGGAGATGCGGCCGGGAAAATGAGCATCCAAAGGAGGCAGCGTGCTACAACAAGGGCAGAGCCCGCATGGCAAATGCCCCACGGCCTCTCCCTCTGCTCAGCAATCGAGTCACTTTGACAGGACTCCTCGGTCTCCTCCGGCCACAGAAACCTCCGGCGACGGGAATTTCCCCGCACGGGCCCGGCCACGGGGCAGCCACCTCTGTCCCAGCCACAGCAACCGGGACGAGCCAGCGCTGCTCCGGCAGCGGCTCCTGCCCAGGCAGCGGCGGGAAGGAGACCGCGGGCAGCCGCTCCCGCAGCGCCCTCAGCCCAGGGCCGGCACGGGCCGGACACGGCACCGCCAAGCCGCCGGAGCCCCCTGCCGCCCCCTCCGCCCGCAGCGAGCCCCGAGCCCCCGCAGAACCCGGCGCGGCTCCCACCTGCGCCGGGGCCACCTCCGAGCTCCGCCAATGCCGCCTCCCCGCGCTCCGGCCGCTGCCGCCGCTCCCGGGCCCGCACAGACGCTCCGCCAATGGCGCCGCTGCCGAGCCAGGGCCGCCCTCAGGCCGCCAGCGGGGCCGTGCTTCGCCCCGCTCTCACCAATCAGCGCGCCAGAACCGCGACTGACGGCAGCAGCGGCCAATGGCAGCGAGGGGCGGGCTCTGCACACGGCACAGCCTCGCCCCGCGCTCTCAGGGCCCCCCGGGCTGTGGGAGGGCAAAGCCGGAGATGAGGAACAGCCCTGGAACGGGCCCGGGCCCGGGCCGGCATCGATCTGCAGCACCAACAAACTGCTCCGCACCTCCCGACACGGCTTTCCCGGCCCTGCGCCTTCGCCTTCGCTGCCTCCGGCTCTGCGGGAAGCCCAGCAGCCCCCTAATTCGGAGCATCCGTGCATCGCTTTGATTTCCCCCAAAAAGGGAAAACCGCCCCGAAGCCCTGTGGGGGAGTGGGGGAGGGGAGAGATTGCTGGCACAAAACTCCAAAAGCTCCGAGCAGGACAATGAGAAGTCAATGAAGAGCCTTGAATGCAGCTTTCCCCACGCCTCCCTCCTTCCAGCTGCACCTCCTCCTCCGGCAGTGCAGGAGACAGGGAATGGGGCCGTGCTCAGTTCATCCCCCGTGGCTTCTCCCTCTGCCCAGGGACAGGAGTCGTTCCCCTGCTGCAGCCTGCGGTCCCTCCCACCGGAGACTTCTCCAGGAACTTCTCCAACCGGAGTCCATCCCCTGGGGCACAGCCCCCCTCCAAGTGCTGCAGCGTGGGTCACTGTGCCACGGGGTCAGTCCTTCCAGGACAGGCTGCTCCAGCGGGGGCCCCTCTGTCCACGGCGTGACAGCCTCCTCTCAGGCATCCCCGTGCTCCAGCCTGGCTCCTCCAGGGGCTGCAGGGGGATCTCTGCATCCCCATGGATCTGCAGGGGGACCTCTGCATCCCCATGGATCTCTGCATCCAGCACTCCCGTCTTTGGAGGCACCAGGAATAGGCTGAGCTCTGCCTGAAACTCTTCTTACATTCCCCACACCCTTCCCGGCACAGGGAGGGTTTTCCCTCCTCACAGCTCCCCGGGCTGGGTTTGCAGCCCCTCCTCGTGTGGGATCTCTGGGGCTTTTCCTCCCCATTGCATTCCTGTGCCGTGGAGCCATTCCAAATGGTCTCTTCCATGAGGTTCTGTGGCATGGATTTGTTCTCCCTGGTCCCTGTCCACAGCTCAGTGCCTGGGGCAGGAAGGACAAGGAGAGTTAGAAACAGGGAGAAGGGAAAAGGAAAAGCCAGGAGAGGAAGGAAGAAGAAGGAACAAGGGAGGAAGGAAATGGGAAAAAACGTAGATGGATGAAGGACAGAATAAGGAGAGGAAGCAGGGCAGAGAAGAAGCTGGGATTTGCGTCCGTGCCAGAGGGAAGGGGAAGGAGATCCCCTCAATCCATCCCTGGCAGGACGGCGTCAGCAGCGAGGTTGTCCTGCAGCCAGGGGCGATGCTGGGCTGGGAGATGGAGCAGGAGAGAGGGGCAAAGGGGCAGTGACTTCCTCCTCACCTGCCTGGCTGTCCCAGTCTGTAGCGTCCTGGCGCTACCGAGGCCCTTGGAGTGTCCGGTACTGACGAGCCCGAAGCTCACGGCGACTTTATAAAGGTGACAAAGTAGGCAGGATGGGTCTTTGTAGGATCTCCAGCAAACTGGGTTTATTGGAACAGGAACAGGGCACACAGCTGAACAGGCTCTAGGGACAAAGAGAGGCTGCAAGCTGAGGGCACAGGGGGTTTTTATATGGGGTAGTGAGGGTGGAGCTGAGGGTCAGGGTCCAATGGATATGGGGGAAAATGGTGCAAAGGAGGGGTTAAGGGTCGTGTCAGCTAATAGGGAAACAGAGGCAGGGAAATGCAGTAAACTTGGACCAGTGGAGGGACAGAGAGAGGAGAACATTCTAGGGACTAACCAAAATAGGTGACAGGGGTAATTAGGCCAACGGGCCAATGGGGTAACATAACTTTACAGAAATCAGCATGTGCCTGCAAAGATCTATGGGAGAAGCAAGCTTCTCCCCATAACCTTGAAATCTATTCTTGTTTGGGACCAGTCCTCCACAGCTGAGGGACTGAGATTCTGATGGTAGGCTCCTGGGCCTCCACAGCAGTGCATCTTCCTTTTCCTTGTTTTCATTGCAGCGTCATTCTCCTCCACCCAGATGAAATTGAGGATTGGCAATGGCTTGCAAGAAAGCAAGGGGTGAGTACCTTGGGTTTGGTGAGAAATGAGCCTCATGCTTTAGAATTTTTAAAACTTTAAGAAGGCATAATTAGAGACAAATCAATAACAGCAGTGGGTGTTTGGCAATGGCCAGAGGCACACTGGTTAGCCATAGCAACTCTTCTTATCTATTTTTTCCATTTTATTGTTCAAAAACATATTGATAAAGGTTATACGTATTCAAACCTTTATTTGAACTCGTTTACTTGTTCCAGGAACTCTTTAAGTTGGTTTGACCCACAAGCCGCCTTTCTAGAGTACGTGCAGGAATTGTGGATTGTTGTTCTGAGGGTTTTGTGTCACTTCCTCACAACAGCCCCCTGATCCCTGGTTTCAGCTGTCAGTCTGCAGTCCCCAAGTTGGGCAACTCCCTGGGGGCTCCCCTGGCAGGGGAGACCCTCCTGGAGCAGCTCTGTGTCAGGAAGGAGAGACGCATTGGACTTCTTTGGTCTTCAGCTTCTGTTTATTGTTACCTTGTCAAAACTTCAGCACACTGTCTGCACCAGACTCTGCGAGCAGGAAAAACAGCACAAAAGTGACTAACAATCTCTTGTTACAAGGCATTTTGAGTCTAATCAAAAACTACGCTACCCAGTTAAGAAGGGACACCTAAATTATTTTCTTTTCTAACCCAATAACTGAGCCCTAAAGACCCGGATTTTTCATGTGGATTTTTCTACCCAATTACAAGATACCAGCTAAAGGCAAGAAGAAAGACGAAGAAGAAAGAAGAAGGGAACTCAAGACAACACCCTATATCCTCCATCTTGAACCCATCTATAACATACTAAAAATCCTAAAACCTAAATGTCTCACCCATGTGAAATACTACACTAGTCTCTACAATCTCTACAATCTCTTTCACACTTTTGTGGTTTCTAGTTTACCTTGAGGCTTTGGAAGTTTTCTCGATGAGCGAGGGTCAAAGTCAGTGCGCCCCTGGGGGTCAGGGCACCCCAGAGCAGACAGAGAAATATTCCCAGTGCCCTGGGTTTCCACATCAGCAGGCGACAGTTATTGACAGTTGAATGGTCAGCGGCAGGGGTCCTCATCACACCCGTTCCTTAAATGTTATCTGGCCATGCAGACGGTTTTAGCTACTTCCACAAGTACTTTAAATCAACATTAGCTGTTTCACAAATATCTCTGAGTTATTCTTGTCAGTTAGTTACAAAAATAAAAGCATTAGTTATTATTTCACAACTGCAGCAACTTCTGCAAAAGTTAACATTCCAATGCACAACACGTAGCATCCACTTCAATACTTTGCAAAAGCCAAAACTATAATGTATGTTTTTCATGCTGTCCACAAAGTAAAATATCATCCATGAATGATGTTCTGAGGACTTGAGCGACACAGGGGCCAGGGCATTGGCCACAAAATGCTGACAAATTATACTACAGCAAAAGTAGTTAAAAGTCATTACAAACTGTACTGTATCAAAATCGTTGTGATTAGGAATAAGTTGCAGAAGTCAAGACAAAATAGCAAAAGCCACCAACTACATAGTTCTTTATAACAAACCCAGGGCAGGTTTTTCCCTTGCTCGGAGCACTTGGGCCTTCCCCGGGCCCCTTCTGCCCTCTTGCAGAGCCGGTGGCATTTTCCACCACCCACAGTTTGTAACCAAGAGTCGGGTGCAGCCGAGAAGGCTCCAAGCGCCTCCTTCCAGGCTGACTCTGCAGATGCCGAGGCTGCTCTGGGCTCTGCCAGGGCTCTGCTGGGGCTCAGCTCTGGGCGAGGCTGGGCCCGCTCTCCCCTCACATTGCTCCGGGCAGCTGAGTCACACAGGGAGAAGGAAGGGACACGTCAAGGGAGTTGAGGTTTAAGAGAGTTTTTATTCAAAAAACTGCCATAACAAACAGGCTGTCATAAGAACTGTAATAAACAGGCTGTCCTAACTACCTTAACCAACTAGCACTACTAACTACCATAACTAACTGGCACTGCTAACTACCATAACTAACTAGTTTTCCTAACTAACTACTGTGACTAAACGCTGTCCTCCAGTGCTTCATCTCCTCCGCTGCTGCCTCAGTTGCTTTGCTGCGGTGATCAGAGGGGTCAGGCTGGAGAGAGGCTTGGCTGATGATAAAAATGGGTGCTGCCCAAAGGAGAAAAAAGAAAGAAATGAACCGTTACTTTCCAGAGTCAACTTCCTCACAGGCTCTGTTGCAACAGGACAAAGGGAAATGGTCTGAAACTCAGGAGAGGGAAGCAGGCTCAGACTAGGTCTGAGGCAGAATTTTTTTAGCAGGAGAGTGGGGAAGCACTGACAGAAGGTGCCCAGAGATGTGGGAGGTGCCTCCTCCCTGGGAACATCCAAGCTCAGGTCAGGCAGGGCTCTGAGCCACCTGAGCTGCTTGAAGATGGCCCTGCTCGCTGTGGGGCCCCAGGTGCAGATGACCTCGAAAGGCCCCTGCCAAGCCAAACCAGGAGAGGATTCTGCTTGCTTTGCGTGTGGAAAGCAGCGAGACCGGAGACCATCGGAGGGGGCCCCACAAGAAAACCCCTCCCTGGCGCTGCTGCTTCCCCTGCAGCCGCTTGGCATTCACCTGCAGCAGCTCCTGGGCAGACCAGCGCCGCTCCTCGTCCGGCTCCAGGCTGCACTCGAGGAAGTCCCGCAGCAGAGCCGACAGGCGCCTGGGCTCCTGCAGCTGCGGGGTCCCGTTCTGCCGGATCAGAGCGCGAGCCTGCAGGAAAAGCAAACTCAGCGCTCTGCCAGCTTCCTTCCCACCCACAAGTGCTCACATCGACCCCGGCTTCCCAGCCCCAGCTCCAGGGGCACTTTCCTCCCTGGCAGAGATGCTGCTCACAGCTCATTTTTCTATGCCAACCAAAAAACCAAACCCTGGTGCTGCCACAGCCATTGTAAAGAGCTGGTGCACTTGCTTCACATTTTCAGGTCATCCTCACAGCCAGAAGAACTGCAACAACGTAAATCCCAAAACAAATTGTGTCTGGAGACTGCAGAATATGTGTCTGTGTTGAGGCTCCAGTCCTCTGGGAATTCCCTTCCCCATGTGCAGAAACCTCCAGCTGCTGCTCCCAGTGCAGGCTCACCCTGTGCTCACAGGCCTCTGCAACCACGGGAGAATTGGCCTCTTACCATGGCCCTCGTTTCCTTGAAGTAAGGAGGTTCTCCTTCCACCATCTCGATGGTCACAATGCCAAAGGACCAGATGTCCACCTTGGGGCCGTAAGGAGAACTGGTGACAACTTCTGGGGCCATCCAGTGAGCAGTGCCCACCATGGAGCTGCGCTGGTCCTGCTCAGGGCTGAGCTGAGCGCTGAGGCCAAAATCAGCTGAGGACAGAAACAAACACTGTCAAAGGCAGCTGGAATGAGGAAACCAAGCACAAAGACTCCCCGCTCTCAGTCTGAGAATGCAGCAGTGAAGTCAGCTGGAAAAGTCCTCAGGGCTGTAGCCAAGGAAAGATGGAACTGAGCTGGACCCTTAAAGAAACCCTCAGCTTTCGTGCAGTTGCTTTTACTGATTCCCTTGGAGCTTTAGATCCCAACTCCTGCCCCTCTGGGAGGGCCATTGCCAGAGCAAAGGCACCCCTGACAGCCTGCTCCTCTCCTGAGCTCTCTGCAGGGGCAGCCGCTCTCAGCTGGCAGCAGGGGCCGGGCAGTGCCCCCAGCAGCCCTTGTGGGGCTCTGGCCGTCACTGGGAAGCAGCCCCACAGCCGCACCCCGGGAGCGCTGTGCCTGGCCAGGAACACCCACCCAGCTTGACAGAGCCGTCCATGCCCAGAAGGATGTTGGAGCTCTTCAGATCTCTGTGGATCACCCGGTTCGAATGGAGGAAATCCAGGCCCTGCAGACACTGAGAGGGAACAAGAAACACGAGGGTAAAAACCAATGGCCGGAATATATCACACAAGAAAGGACAGTTTAGAATTCTGCCAGCAGCGACTTTGCTGTGACAGGCCAGGAGTGCAGTGCAGACAAGCTCCAGGCAAACGGTTCAAGGCAAAGCTGAGAACAGCACATCAAATCCAAAACAGACAGAGAGTGCCACAACAGCAGGAAAGAGAACAAGAACAGAGTAGAAGTGCAGTGCTGCTGGCAGGCCGTTCACTGCAGGGGCTCTTTCTTCTCCAGCTCATAAAAATAACAGAGAAACAAAGCCCTGAGCCTGGAGCCACTCCTGCTCTCACGCCCTCTTGGGAAGGACCATCGTGTCCAAGGCATGGCAGTCACAGGCAGGATCCCTCACCTCCCGACTGACAGCTGCCATCTCTCCTTCAGCCATGCGTGTCTGTCTGACAACGTCCTGCAAAGTTCCTCCATCCATGTATTCCATCACCAGCCAGAGATCTCCATCAACAAGGAAGCTGGAAGAGGAAAGCAGTGGCAGGGAGACCAATGTGCAGTGCTCAATTCCCCCATGGAAAAGCCTGGAGTGGAGTTTTGTTGCCAGGTCACTTGTCAATGAGGACAGAATCCGATGGAGAGACATTCCTGCCAGGCTGCACAGCCCTTGGAATCTGCACAGTCTAAAGGAGGAGACCCCTGTGAGAAAGGAGAGGCCTGAGATGGCAAGCAGGTGAAAAATGCAGTTTAGCAAAGGCCCAGATCAATGTGGAACCACAACACTGGCCCCCAGCTGGTTCAGCTTCTGAACTCATCAGTTCCACCCTTCCCTGCAGAACAAGGCAACACAGCTCCCAGGGTTATCCAGGGGAGGAGGCCGGGCAGCACTTGGGACAAAAGGGGTCAGAAAACCTTTCAGAAAGTCCCTTCAGAAACAGGCAAGGCCAGTGACAAATGGGCAAACGAGGCATTTCTGGGAACAAGAACCTGGTCTTCCTGGCATCTGCAGCAATGGGAAAGGGCTGGGAAGAAGAAGCCAAGGGAAATAATTTCTGCTGTGGTTTACCAGCACTTGTTGTAAGACACAGAAAACAGGGTCAACTTGAAGGAAAAACCAAACCAAAGCAACAAAAGCACACGGAGGGAGCGAACTGCCAGGCTGTTGTTTTGGGAAGAATCTGCTGGGTCAGGCATTTTCAAATCAGGCTACAGACTACAGATGCCAGGAAAGGTTAAGGCAGGGCCCAGGCACGGGATAAGGCCTGAAGCACTCACCTGTCCAAAGGGCTGACAATGTTGGGGTTCTTCTTGTCCTTCAGGAGCAGGAGCTCATTCACAGCTCGTTCCCTGTTCTGCCCTCTCAGACTCATTTTCTTTATGGCCACCTGAAGGGACATTGCAGACCTTTCACTGGAGGAGTCTGTGGCAGGAGGCCGCAGCAAACACGGAGCGAGTCTTTTTGGGGCGACAGAGCCGGGCTGTGCCAAACTGCCTTGGGATGGGACACCAGAGCTCAGCAAGTGCCATTCCCACAGCCCATTGCTCTGCTCGCTGGGGGCTGCTTACAGGACACATGGCCAGAGACATTTGGCCTTGCAAGCCCTGCAGAAATGGCCCCTCAGCTGTCAGCCTCCAAGCTCTAACCACATTCTCTGCACCTACAGTCTTCTCAAATGGCCTCAACACTCTCATTATTGTTCAAACACATTCTGCAAGCAGGAGGTAATTCTGGTTCTGTGCAAACAGAGCAAAACAGCCGGGAACCCTTTAGCAGTTCTTCGGGATTTGGTCATGATTTCAGATGCAACTGCTCTGGTTGGGGTTGCACAACAAACCAAACAGACACATCCATTGCCATCCTTGCATTCCTTTGGGCACTTCAGAAGGACCAAGTCTGTCCCAGCTGTGCTCTGCAGGCTGACACGGCTCTGCCTGCAGAGGAGCAGCCTGTGCAGGAAAGCTCTGCTGGCCCCCAAAGCTGCAGCCACAGCTCCCAGCAGAGGGGAGAGCCCTGGAGAGCTGCCAGACGTGCTGGGCGTGTTGACACTGACCTCTCCTCCAGTGGCCCTGTCGAGTCCTTTAGAAATGGTTCCGAAAGCCCTGGAGACAAAACAGCAGAGAAGAAAGAAGCAGCGCTTTAGGCCCTGGCAGTGCAAGCCAGCCCAGACAGGAGATCTCTGCTGCCTGCAGCGTTCACAAACACCTGGGGGCATCGACCCTTCCAACAACAGCGCAGCAGCCACCAGCCCTCTGCCATGCAAGGTGTGCCAGAGAAAACTGAGACCCAACACCAAGGAATTGGGCTGGAGCAAATCCCAAATGTCCATGCTGCACTGCTTTAGTTCAAAACCTGAAGTGAGCAATGGGAGTCTAAAGAACTGGAAAAGAATGCATTCCATCCTTTTCCATTTCCTGCCTAAGACCTGCAGGATCCACAAGGGCCCTGCCATCAGGCAGGTGATTCATTTTCCCCCAGAGTGCATCAGCTCTGTGTCTGTTACTGAATGTATGGGCTCTACTACCTGTGCTAGAATAGAGCACTTATTAGTTCAGCTCTGGTTTCTGTTTCTAAACCATTAGGTTGTTAATCCTGACCGGAGGATATTTTTTGAAGCAAAATATTTGAAAGAAATCTCCTTGAGAACTGTTTTCTGACGGTCACCAGATGGTGAGTGGCTCTTTTAGGCAATCCAATTCCAGGGACACAAGGTCTTCCAGGTCCTGCTCCTTGCTGCAGGCAGGACACTGCCAGCCTCAGGGGCCTTTGACGGTGCCTTCTGAGCACAGGTATCAATTCTGATCAGGACTGAGGGACAGCAGGATGGCACCCCAGTGTCTGGAGGTGTTTGGAGCTCTCCTGACTTCTCACTTGATCCTGCACCAGCACAACACCTGGGCCTGCTTGTGCAGAAGTAACTGCCGTGCACTTACCCTTGGCCAATCTGCTCCACTTCCAGGTATTTCTCGGCAGGCTCCGCCAGGCTCACGGTGTTCCCTGAAAGAAACCACGTGGAAGACGCTCCCTCCCAGAGTGAGAGCCCGCCTTGCAGCAGAGCCAGAATGCAGCCCCCCTCCCTGGGGCCGTCAGCCCCTTGGTCTCAGCTGGGGAAGGACAAGAAATGACCCTGGCACATTCAGCTGCAGAGCAGCACTGGGTGCAGCTGATGCCGAGACACACACACAGCACCCTGCTCTGGCACACAGGAACACAGCAGACGTACTCAGCTGCATCAGGCACCACTCCCCTCTCCCCTCTGGCTGCAGGGCTGTGCTGCTGTCAGAATGTTCAGCCCAGGATCCCACAGCCGAGGGAGGTTCAGTGTCCTCTTCCCAAGCACAGGGAGCTTCTCTGTCCTCTTCCCAAAACGCTGCAGGTTCTCCGTCCTCTTCCCAAAACGCTGCAGGTTCGCCATCATCATTCCAAGCCCGGGGACGTTCACTGTCCTCTTCCCATGTTGGGGGAAGTTCACCCTCCTCTTCCCAAGCCACAAGATGTCCTCTGTCCTCCTTCCACGCCGGGAGATGTCCACTGTCCTTGTCCCACACTGCAGGAGCCTCACCGTTGTATTCCCACAGCGCGGGATGTTCACCCTCGTCTCCCAGAGCAGCGGGAAATTCACTGTCATCTCCCGGCACTGAGGGACGTTCACCATCGTCCCCTGGAACAGCGGGAAGCTCACTGCTGCCTTCCTCCTCTTTGGCCACTTCTTTGGAAGCAGAGGGAGCCATAGGAGGTTCTGGTGCCGCTTTTGTGCCCTGTGGACAGAAAGAAAAGGAGAAAACTCCCAGGGATCCCTTTGCTGCTGCAAGGACACTGACAGGAACTTTCCTTCAGCCTCCCAGGCTGGCACTCGGCTGCCACATGCCGAGCTCACAACTTGCTGCACAATTCCAAACACCAAAGGTTCCTTTCCCACTCACCGAAGGAGGAGCTGCTCGGGATCCACTCATGAGGTGCCCTGCAAGGGAAGAGGGAACATGAACCAGATGCTGTCAGGAAAAAAACTGCCTGTGGTGGGAAATGCCCCGGAGCAAGGCAACCCCGAGAGAGCATTTTGCTTTCACAGCGTCCCTCCAGGAGCCACAGTCCCTTCCCACAGCAAGAGAACAGCACAAAATACTGGGCTGGGTCAGCTCTTGGCTGGACAGGCAGTTCCAGGCTCTGCTGCCACAGACTCCCCGCTTGAGGGAACAGAACCCCCCAGGGCTCATTGCAAATGCTGTGCACGCCCCGCTGGCTGCAGACACCCCCTTTTCCAGCTGCAGCTGCTGCCAGGAGCTCTCCCAAAGCAATGGTGTCTTCATGGCAATTTGGTTCCAAAGTCAGCTCAGGCCCAGAGGAAGAACAGCAAGCACACAGCAAGCCCAGAGACACAGCACCAAGGGAAAACCTCGACTTACGTGCCAAGTGGGTTAAAAAATACCCCGCATACGCCACAGAGTACAGCGTGCAAACTGCAGCAGCCACGTGCTGGATCATTTTGGCTGCGCTGCACACATCTGCAGACTGTAGCCCTGCAGGCACAGAAGGACACCCGTCAGGGCTGGGCTGGCTGCTGAGAATGCCTCGGGCAGGAGGATCCTCCGGCAACGAGCAGTGCCCAGAGCCACTCTGGACACTGAGGCCTCCGTGTGCCACAGCAACGGGAACACCTCGGGGACGTGGCAGTGCTCCTGTGACATCACAGCAGCAGCTCACGCAGAAACCGCCTGGAAGGTTCTCCTGTGTCACAAAGGAGCACAAAGAACCCTCCCAGGGCACAGCCTGTTGCCCAAAGGATCCAGGAGGAGCTCTGAAAATGCAGCAAAAAAGGACACCCCATAGCCCAGCCTGAACACTGAGGAGGAACAAGGACGGCACCAAAGCAGAGCAAACATGACCTTTAGTCACTGACACTTCTGGCTAAAACCAGCAAGCCGTGTTCCATCTGGGATCTTTGTTCTCGTTCTAAAAACAAGCAAGGTTCTCCACTCTAAATATAGAGAAGGCAGGAACTGGGCAGGAGGTGGGATGAGAAAGGAGGACAAGGGAGAGGGGAAAAGGAGGAGTAGGAAGAGGAGGAGCAGGAGCAGGAAAAGGAGGAGAAACAGGAGGTTCCAGTGCCCCCTGTGGCCACAGCACCCTTGGCCCCGGGACCATCGCCCCCAGCTCATCCTGCAGGTGGGAGGGGAGGGGGAGCTTGTCCCAAATCTATCAGGGGGTCCCTGAGAGGGTTTTTTTATTGGGGTGTGTTTGGAGCTTGCAGACTGTGGAATTGAGCCCCAAATATCGTCTGGGAGGCCCAAATAGACCCTGGGAGATTTATTTCTCTCTGTGTGTGTGTGTGTGTGTGTGTGTTTGTCTGTGTGTGTGTAGGTTTGGATCTTGCAGGACCCCAGAGCTGAGCCCCTTGGGGGGATCTTTGGGAGTCCACGTGGCCACTGCCCAGGGCCACCAGGGGGAGGACATTGGTCCTGGGGACCCCCGGGGGAGCAGAGAAGGGGAACCCCTGGGACCCCCGGAGTGGGGAGAGCAGAGAGGGGTGATCCTGGAGCTGGGGGACCCCCGGCTGGCTGGAAAGTGGGGGAGCCTGGAGAGGAGGGAGTCCTGGGACCCCTGGGATCTCAAAGTAGATCATCAAGGCAGAAGGGACCCCATGGACCCCCAAAAGCCCCTGGATCATCCCTAAGCAGGACGCCAGAGAAGGGGGAACCCCTGGAGCCATTGGACCCCCATCATCCCAAGGAAAGGAAACCTCTGGAACGACAAAAGTGGAGAGATCAGAGATCGGGAACTCCTGGGAGAGTTGTTTTGGGCTGAACCTTGATATAGTGGAGATTTCCATGGACACAAGACTCCTGCTGAGTTCCAGGGATGGATTTGGGCAGTGAGGAGCCTCTACTCCAAGGCGCTCCCACCTTGGTTTTCCCCAAAGAAGGATTTGTCATTCCCAGGGTGTGGCTGGATGGAGAAGAAGGAAAAGCCCTGGAGATCCTGCTGGAGGAGGGGTTGCACAAGTCACAAGAAGCCCCACAAGTGCAAGGAATGTGGGCAGGGTTTCAGCTGGAGCTCCACCCTGATGGAACTCCAGAACATCCACACTGGGGAGAGGCCCTGTGAATGTGGGGAGTGTGAAACAGCTTCAGTGGGACCTCTGACCTCATCAAGCACCACAGGATCCACACTGGGGAACGGCCCTATGAGTGCTTGGAATGTCAGCTTCAGGTGGAATTCAGAGATCGTCACTCACCAGCACTTCCACACCAGGGAGAGGCCCTGTGAGTGCCCCGAGTGCAGGAAGAGCTTCGTGCGCTGCTCCAGCTCCATCCCCCATGGGAGGATCCACGTTGGATGATCCCCAGTGAGCCCCGTTGGGCAGAGCCCCGGTGACCCCGTTCTGGGTGATCCTGGTTGGGTGGGGGGAAGGTGTTGGAGAGATTTCTTTCCCCTCTGCTTGTCCTGGTGTGATTTGGTTGGTAATAAATTCCCTCCCTGTGCCCGGGCCGGGTCTGTTGTGCCCGTGCCGGATTTGCTGAGGGATCTCTCCCGCTCCTTGTCCCCAGGCAGGAACCCTCGGTTCCATTTGCTGTCCCTGTGCGGCTGCGGGGGGCAGGGACAGAGCGGCTCTGGGGGGTGCCTGGCATGGGGCCAGCGTCACCCCTCGCCACGGGCACCCCTGAGACCCCGCGCAGCCGGGCACACATTTCTGGGCACAGCTGAGCTCCCAGCTGCGCAGCGCCCCAAGGCTCCCCGTGCCTGGAAAAGCCCCAGCCGGGGCTGCAGCGTCCCGGAACCGCTCAGCCAATCCAAACGCAGCCAAAACGCGCTGCAGCCAATGGGAGCGCGAGGAGTTGAGGAGTCATCGGTTGTGTGGCAGAGCCTCGGCAATCGGTGCCCAAAAGTGCTCGGAGCCAATGAGAGCGCGCGGCGCTGCTGAGCCCGCGCTGCTCCGGACTGGTGCTGCCAGCGCAGCGCGGCCGCTCTGGGGCTGGTGCTCCCTGGGCGGCGCTGGCCATGGGGCGAGTGGCGGCAGCTGGGGCCGTACTGGTGGCACTGGTGGTGCTGGGAGCCCCCCCGGCTGCGGGCGCGGAGCTCTCGGGAGAGCGGGGGGGGGGGCGGGAGGCGGTGGGACAGGGGGGAGAATGGGGAAAAGGGGGCGGTGGGAGCCCGAAATTGCAGGGGCAGGAGGAGGAGGGGACCCCGAAAGGAAGAGCGGGAGGGGCTGAGGATTGGGAGCAGGTGAGGACGGGGTGGGAGAGGGTGGGAAAGTGGGGAAAAGGGGAGGGTAGGACCCCAAAACTGAGCGGGAAGGGGGGCTGGGCTTTTGGGAAATTATGTTTAAAAGGTTGGGATAGAGGAAAATGAGTAAATGGGACCTCAAAACTCATCTGGGGAGAGGATGAAAGTCGGAGGGGAGAGGATGTGCAAGGACAAATGGGGGAAGGGTGGAAAAGAGGAAGTGGCAGCGCGAGCAGGAGGGATCCATGGTCGTCCTGGGGCACAGGGGGTACGGAGTGGGGATCCGGGGTGGATCTCGGAGCTCTGGGGGTACTGGGGGGGCACCCCCGGACCTGTGTCCTGCACACACAGGGGTGTTCCAGTACGTGGGAAAGTCCGAGTGTCACTTCATGAACGGCACGGAGAAGGTGAGGTACCTGAGCAGGTTCATCTACAATCGGGAGCAGTACGCGATGTTCGACTGCGACGTGGGGCACTTTTTGCGGTTCACCCCCTATGGGGAGACAGCAGCCAGGTATTGGAACAGCGACCCAGACGTTATGGAGCAAAAAAGGGCTGCGGCGGACTGGCTGTGCCGGTACAACCACGAGTATCTCAGCCCGTTCCTCACGGAGCGCCGAGGTGAGCGCGGGGCAGAGCGTGTCCCCTCGGGCCCTGCCCTGGCAATGACCCTGGAGCCCCTCAAAACCTCCCTGGGATCGGCCCAGAGCCCTCAGCCCTCCTTGTGCCCATCCCCGAGACCTTGTGTCCCTGCCACTGACCCCCGTGGCTCTCCCAGTCCATCCCAGTCTCTCCCAGTGCCTCCCGGCTGTCCATCTCAGCCTAGCGTGGTGCTGCCGCTCTCAGCCAATCAGAGCGCGTGTCTCTGATGACTCATCAGTTGCCAGGCAGACCCGCAGCGCCGAGTGCCCCGCACTGGACTCGGCCTCCCAGTGCCGCGCGCTTCGTTTCCAGTTCCTCCCAGTGCCGCCCCAGTCCCTCCCAGTCCATTCCCAGTTCATTCACAGTTCACTCCTAGACCTCCATCCTCCCTCCCAGTGCCCCCCATCCCCTCCCATCTCTCTGAGTGCCACCCCAGTCCTTCCCAGTCCATTCCCAGTCCCTCCCTTCTCTCTCCCAGTTCCCCCCAGCTGATCCCAGTCTGTCCCCGCTCTCTCCCAGTGTCCCCAGGCGTATCCATCTCGCTGGTGCCCTCGAGCTCTCAGCCCGGGGCTGCTCCGTGATGGATTTCTAGCCTGCCCACACCCAGCTGAGGTGGTTCCAGGGCCAGCAGGAGCTCTCTGTGGTGGCCACCGACATGGTCCCCAACAAGGACTGGACCTACCAGCTCCTGGTGCTGCTGGAAACACCCCCCTGGTGCGGGCTCACCTGCAGCTGGCAGGTGGAGCACGTCAGACTGGAGCACCCCCTGAGCTGGCATTGGGGCACAGGGGAGGAATTGGGGGCGCTGGGAGAGCCACTGGGATGTGCTGGGAGCAACTGGGAGGGAGTTGGAGACAGCCTGGTTTAAGCTGGGAGAGGGGCTTGGAGGTGTGGAAGGGCTGAGAAGTGATTTCAAGGATGCTGGGGAGGGTGGGATGGGGTTCTGGGGGCCCTGGTGGACACTGGGAGGGAGTTTGGAGGTGTTGGGTGTGACTGGGAAGGATTGGAGTGAGTCTAGAGGAGCTGGAAGGAGATTGGGGATGGAAAAGCAGAGGTTGGGATGAGGTTGGTTGTGCTGGGAAGAGACATGGAGGGGTCAGGGTGACTCCTGGTGAGGCTGGGAAGGGACTGGGACAGGGTTTGTGCGTCCTGGGGCGGTGCGAGGCAACTGGAAGGGGGCTGTGGGATCCTGAGAAGGATGGCCAAGGCTTTGGTGGGTCCTGGGGAGGCCGGGAAGGGATCGGGGGAAGGTTTCAGGGGGTTCTGGGTGGGATGGGGGTGACTGGGAAGGTACTTGGAGGTGCTTGGGGTGTCTCTGAGAGGTTTTGGGGGGTCCTTACCCCTGCAGACCCCCCAGAGATGCCACTGGATGCCGCCCGCAGCAAGATGCTGTCAGGGATCAGGGGCTCTGAGTTGGGCTTCGTCTTCCTGGCGCTGGGGCTCAGCTTCTAGGAGCGTGTGTGCTCCTTCCCTGGGGCTCCAGCCCGGTGTCACCCCCTTTTCTCTGCACACAGAGCTCCTGAGCCGCCGCAGGCTGCAGCCCCTCCCCGTGGTCTCGGGCCCGGCCGGGACCCCCCGCTCCGTCCCCACGCTGATTTTGGGGGGGTCGTGTGTCCCCTCAACCCTGCTGTCACTCTGCCCCTGCCCGCCTGCTCCCAGTCTTCCCTGTAAAGCTTCCCAGTTAAACCCAGCCCAGGTTATGGGGGGCAGTGGGGAGGGACTTGGGGGGACCCCACGCGGGGGCCGGGACTGGGCAGGGAGGGTGGGGTCCAGGTGGGGAACACTGGGTGCTGCGGGTCTGCCCGGCAACTGGTGAGTCATCAGCCCCGCTCGCTCTGATTGGCTGACTCTTGTCCATCGCGTTCTCTCATTGGCTGAGGAGAGGCCCGGGACTGGAGAGAAGCAACGGCAGAGATCCCGCCCCGAGCACCGGCACGGGGACAACAGACCCAGCCTGGGCACACGGAGGGAATTTATTACCAACCAAACACAGCAGCACAAGCAGAAGGGAAAGAAATCCCTCCAACACCTTCCCCCCACCCAACGGGGATCACCCACAACAGGGCTTATCCACGATGGAGAGACGGGGACAGCCGAGTTTAGACCAGAAGCCAATTTCATTGAGGGTACCAGGTGTTTATACAGGGTTTTACTTGTGTGGTGCTCAGATAGGGCTCGATGTTTGCTAACAATTTCCCATTGGTTACACATTCTTCATGACATCATGGCACCTGGGAACATTATCTTATCACAAAGTCTCACAACAGGTTGCTTGGTCACTTCTTGCCCAGGGAGACTTAAACTGTGTCTGTGTCTCCCACAGTTGCTGCTCAGTCAGGCCTCAGATATCGGCCCCTTTATCAGCTCCATTGTTTTCCTCTCTGTTTTATTCCCCATTCAGGGGCACCAGGACTCTGCCCAACGGGGGTCACTGGGGATCATCCAGCCTGGATCCTCCCATGGGGGATGGAGCTGGAGAAGACCATGAAGCTCGGCCCTCACTCGGGGCACTCACAGGGTGAGTGGTGCCTCCGTTGGTGTTTGGTCAGGTCTGAGCTCCTGGAGAAGCTCTTCCCACACTCCCCACACTTGTAGGGCCTCTCCCCACTGTGGATGCGCCGGTGCCTTGTGAGGTGGGAGTTTTGCTTGAAGCCCTTCCTGCAGTCGGGGCAGCGGAAAGGCCTCTCCTCTGTGTGAATCCGCTCATGTCTGAGGAGATCGGAGCTGGTCTTAAACCTCTTCCCACACTGGGGACACTCGTAGGGCCTCTCCCCAGTGTGGATGCGCTGGTGTCTTCTCAGGGAAGAGCTCCACCCAAAGCTCTTCCCACATTCCAAGCACTCGTAGGGCCGTTCCCCAGTGTGGATCACCTGGTGCTGGCTCAGGCCAGAGCTGTCATTGAAGCTTTTCCCACAATTCCCACACTCATAGGGCCGTTCCCCAGTGTGGATTCTCTGGTGCTGGAGCAGGTTGGAGCTGAGGCTGAATCCCAGCCCACATTCCAAGCAGGTGTAGGGCCTTTCCCCAGTGTGGATCACCTGGTGCCGGATCAGGCCAGAGCTATGCCTGAAACCCTTCCCACACTCCCCACACTTGTAGGGCCGTTCCCCAGTGTGGATCCTCTGGTGCTGGATTAGGTGGGAGGTCCGACTGAAGCCCTGCCCACATTCCAAGCACTTGTGAGGCTTCTCCACCAGCTTTGGGCTCCGGCAGGATCTCCGGGGCTTTTCCTCCTCCTCCATCCAGCCACACCCTGGAATGAAAAATCCTGGTTTGGGGAAAAAACAAAAGGAGAGCACATTGGACTGGAGGTTACTCCCTGCCCTACTTAATCTCAGGAAGTCATTGGGAATCTTGTGTCTGTGAGAACCTCCAAAAAACCAAGCATCACCCCAGAAATCCTGCAAACTTCAAGACACGGATCAAAAACACCCCAAACCTCATAATTCAGCAAAAACCAAAACCTTCTCCAAAAGATAAAGATTCAGCTGCCACATAAAACCAAAGCACCAACATTTAGCCCAAGCAAGGCCAGAAACAACAAGATTCATCCCGTGAAAATCCTGGATCCCCCTCCACAGTCACCTGCTGCATGTGTGGGGGAGCAGCACTCCTGGGGCTGGGGGGAGGCTGCAGATACAGGGAGGGGTGGAACCTTGTGCTGCTTCCTGTTTCTGGTCCTCCTCCTATGACTCTGCTCTTCCTCCTGCTATTCCTCCTTCTGCAAAATCCCACCTTTTCCTGCCACGTCCATCGTTTGGCCATATTGTTCCTCAACCCTGCTTCTCCTTCCCTTCTCCTCCTGCCCCCAGGCCCAGCACCCACTGCCGGCTCCCTCTTCCCCCCAGACCCACAGCATCCCAGCACAGGGGCAGGGATGGAGCTGGGGCAGGTCGGGCTGGGGCAGCGCTGGGCTCTCGGCCGCTTCCGCCCGCACTCGGTCCCCACTGCAGCCGCTCCCGCCAGGACAGCGCGGGGGGGCCCGGCCTTGGCGCTGCCCCACTCCCACCTCCCCAAATTCCCCTCGCGGGGGCGATGGGGCCGAGGGGGGGGGCGCAGGTGGGGTCCAGGTGGGGAACGCTGGGAGCTGCGAGTCTGCCTGGCAACTGGTGAGTCATCAGCGCCGTGCGCTCTGATTGGCTGAGCTCTGCCTGAGGGCTGGGGCTGCAGCAAAGAGGGGACACCCTGCTCCAGGGGGGATGTCCCGAAAACGGGGGACCCCCATGAAAGGAACAAGAGGAAAGTGTCTTTACAAACAGATGCTGTGAATCTGCTCCGAGATACGGCCAGGGACCTGTACATAAGGAAGTGACAGGAGAAGCCATCGGTTTCAGGACATGTTATCAATTGATGACACAGACTGCTGCTCAGCCAAGGTCCTGCTCAATTCATGAACTTCCAGAAGAACAACAAAGACTTGACAGAACCAGGAATATCGTCTGCTATACAACAGTGGGGTGCATATGAAGGGAGTATGTACTAGGTGGATTGGGAAGTCTGCACCTCTCAAGTACTTCAGCCAGTGGGGAAAGGGAGAGGGAGATGTGGCCAGGAGAATTGGGATGAAAAGGAGGCTGTGTCCTCCAACAACTGCAGAGATCCCATGGGGAATGTCCCATGGCCTCTCCCATTTCTAGAAATGAAATTACTTTTACAGGACTCCTCTGACTGCTTTGTGGACAGAAACCTCTGCTGATGTCAATTTTCCCGCACACCCTGGGGCTCATCCGGAATTCCTTCCACCGGTCCGGGGCGGCGGGCAGGGAGTGCAGCTGAAGGTGCCTCACCCACTTTGGGTGATCGGCTCCCTTGGCTGGCGGCGGCACTGGGGATCGATTGGGGACCCGGGAGTGACCAGGAGACAGACGAGGGACACATCAGGGGGGTCTGTGAAGAGTCAGCAGGGAGAGAGCACTGAAAATCTCAGCAGTGAGTGCACTGGGATCTTCGGGGAGTGAACATGGCAGGGCACCCAGGGAGGGGAGAAAAAGGAAAGCCAGGCAGGGGTCCTGGCCAAAGGGATGATGATCCCAAAATGTCTCTGAAGGGTCCTTTGGGAGAATGTTGAGGTAGTTTGCACATTCCCCCAGAGGTAATTAAGGACATGGACACCCAGGGGGGCAATAAGGGAAGTGGAGAAGGGATTTGGACAACAGGGGATGGATGGTGTTGGTGTGCTGGGAAGGGATCGGGTGAAGGGCAGTGTGCAGCAATGTGGTGAAGGCAAGAAGCAGCAGGAGGAATCTATGTGGTAAGAAAAAGGATGATCAGAAAAAGAATGAAGAGAAAAATACAGAGGACTGGGATGTTTTTCAGCACTGTTCTATGCTCAGAATTTGCCAGCTGATCCAGATCCTTTCTATCCTGGGTTTCCAGGAGAGGAAAAGAAGGAGGTCAGGATGTCAGGGGGTTTCTCTGTGGTGGGCAGCGGCAGCACCGGGCGCAGATGTGCGGGACCGGGAGCACGGGCTGGGGGCCTGTGGGGAGCTGCGGGGCCGGGCCGGGGCTGTGGGGCAGCCGGGGCTCAGCGCTGGGCGCTGCCTGACCCCACCAGCCCCGGGCAGGGCCGGCAGTGGCCCCCGGCCCCCAGGAGCCTGCGGGACGCCCCGGCCGCTGCCAGGCCCCATGGATCTGCCGGCCCTGCCCGCCGGGGGGGCCGCCTTTGGACACTGCGGCAGGACAGGGACCGGCTCTGGGATACGGGCTGGGGAGGGGACCCTGAGCACAAGGAGGAAAACAAAGACACATCTGGGAAATGTAGATTGTACATGGAAGGATCAGGATTTTCTATTAAGCATTTGCTTTGGGTCGCTGGAGAAAGGAAAGATTTTGCACAAAACTCAGCAGCTCTCAGAGGATGAGCACCCACAGGCAGTGAGCAGGGCTGCAGGAGCGGCAGAAGAAGGCCCTGGAGCACTTGGGCACAAAGGCACAGCAGCTGAATGCAAGAAGGGATGAGCAGAAGGCCAAGCTGAAGGCAAAGGCCATGGCACAGCTCTTACAGCCCCTCAGGGATCAACCCCAGGGCCCAAGGGGGCCCCAGCACCCAGGGGACGGGGTCGGCCACAAGCACCTGGCAGAGGCATTGCCCTCCTGGCCAGGGGAGAGCCCACCCAAACAGCCCCTGGGAAGGAGTCAGGGCTGTAATCCAAGATGCCATGGGTACGGCTTTTGCCGTTGGCTTTGGCAAGAAGAAGAGCCAGACCCAGGGCAGATATTCAATTCTCTCCCTTGCAATTGATCTTGGGAATTCCTTACCCTGGTAATTCTCCACCCAGTGCAGGGTGGGGATAAGGGATGTACATTTAAAGCACTCAGTGGCCAGAGTCCTGTCTCTTGTGAAATCTCTCCCACAGGAAGCTGGGCTGGCACAGAGCCTGCCTTGGCACTTTGCTGTTCCCAACATCCAAGCAGGACATCGGGCCCTGCCTGAGGAGGCCAAAGCAGCACCACTGGTGGCCAAGTGGCGTGGCCCATGCCAAGTGTCCCTGAGGCCAGAAACAGCCCCCAGCACAGCTGAGCACGGGGGGACCCCTCAGCCTGGGCTCCAGGGCTCTGAAGCCCCGGAGATTTGCACTTCCCGCCTGCAGCAGGAGCATGGGAGGCCCCCACGGAGCCTGCACTGAAGGCAGCGCAGCAGCAGCCAGGGCTCCACAGCGGGGCAAGCCCCTGGGCCTGCCCACACATCCTCTGCTCAAATCCTCTGCCTGGGCACCCTCCTTTGGCATCTCCAGCCACCGGGGCCAATCCTTGCTGCCACTGCTGCAGCTTCAGTGCTTTCTGGGCCTGCACTGCCACAGCTGCTGGCGAAGACAACGGCACAATTCCACTCTGGGTCTCAGCCACACTCACACACTGCCCTGCCTGGGATTGCATTGATGGAAAATACACCAGGTCATAGACTTGAACATTTCTAACATTTTATTTCCCTACTCAGCCTTGGTTTGCCTTGGCCTCGGGGAAAGAAATGGTAAAGGTTTTTTTAAGGGATGTTCCACCCCTCAATGGAGATGAATTTAACATCTCAACACTCTGGGAATGGCCCAAAAGATTCCCACAAAGATAACGCCCAGCAGCAAACAGCAACCAACACCTACCCCAGACACTGCCCCCGGCAGAGCTGGAGACACCTGCTCTGGAAAAAGCTGAGAAGGAAATCCAGCAGTTCCGATCTGATGAACAGCAGAAGCCAAGAAATCCGGGTCCAATAGGAACCCAAATACTAAAAACTGCACAACTTGAAACTACAGAACATTAAACCAATGGATTTAGATTGGTTCAGACTGTATCAAGTTTGGGGAAAATCCAGTCAAACCCACGTGTCATGGAACGATTTTCTCTGCACACCCGGGCTATGTAGGGATGGAATGATTTCTGCTGCACATCCTGGCCAGAATCAAGGAATGCCTTGACTCTAACACTAAACACATTGGTGGAGTTTTTCTTTTTCCTGCACTTTCAGTGCAAAGTTTATAGCAGTAGAGCATTATTTGTAATTTTCCTACTTCTATATTGCCGGTTAGGTTTGGGTCAGGGATGAGAGAATGAGTTTTTACTCCGAGGAGACGAAGAAAAAACTTAATTGCCTTGGGATTTTCTTGTGTATGTCTGTGTGAGAGATACCAAAATTTTGCTCTGGGTTTTGCGACATTCACCTTTAGGCTGCATTTTCCAAAACTAGAAAAGATTCACAGGTGACCCTTTAACTAATAAACAGTAAATAGATGATTTGAAGGAAAAAATTAAAAAAGCAGCAGGTTGTGGGGGTCCACATGTGAGGCTGCTGGAGGCTGCTCTGGAAGAGAAGCTGCATTCCAGGCAGCCAGCAGAGGAGCTTTAGAAATGCAAATTAACACTGCTGGGGCAAAGTGGGGACAATGGACCTGCCTCTTCTTGCCTGGGGCAGGAATTGGGCTGATTCCCTCTGCCCCTCACCCCAAGCTCTGCCTGCCTGCACAGATGGAATCTGCACAGCTGAAGGCAGAGCCCATGGTGAGGATCTCTGACTCTGCAACAGAAATGGGTGAAGCTGCAAAGGGAAACAGCAAATGGAGAATGCTGTGAAAACCTCACTAAAATAAGGGGGGATCATCCCTGTGCCCACTCCAACATGTGCTGGCACTGTCTATGCTACACAGGGAGTATCAGAGCACTGGGGTTTTTGCTATAACAAGTTCAGGGAAATCAGTTGGAATTCAAGTATTTGATGATGTAATTAGACAAAAGCGGTCAATTGATGCAGCCCCGGCTGGAGGGAGCACCCAAAAATGGGGAAAAGATGAACGGCCACCAGAACAAATCCGACAACACCGTGGACCTGCCCCTGGGAACCCGAACCAATTCATATCAGGAGACACAGCACCCATTTATCATTTCAATGGCATCATTAGATTACAAGATGTCCTCGAAATAAGAACCAACCAGACACCTCCAGCTCCTGACCTTCCTGCCGACCCATCCACTGAAATGAGGAACACAACATTTCACCAGGGGATGGGATCACATTATCTGTTAGCAGAAAAAACAGGAGTTTGTGGAAAACTAAATGACTCCAACTGCTGTTGGCAAAGAGATGACAAAGGAAAAGCAGTGAAAAAAGATAACAAAGGAAATAGGAGAGCAGTTTATGTATTGGTCCAAACATGGAAAGGATGGGAATGGGACACGGTTTCGTGGCTCCCTGGCACACCATGGGTTAAACGAATGCTGCTTCTCCTCTTCTGTGCTACAGCAACTCTCATCTTTTTACCATGCTCTACACCTTGGGAGTGCAGCTCATCCAGCAGCTGAGCCAGGGGATGCAGGTGGCAGCCAGGCCTCCTGATCCAGAAATGGCTACAAAAGGACAGGGAATGAGGGCACCGAGAATAATCCCAAAACCAAAGAGGACCCGGGAAGAACAAAACAGAGTCAATGAGTGAATCTGCCTGGAGATAGGGCCAGCGACTTGGAGATGAGGAAATAACGGGAGAAACCATCAGTTCCAATAAATGTTACAAATGGACCCGGACAGCTGCTCAAAGTCCCGCTAAACTCCTCAACTTCCCGAAGAACAAAGACCAAACAGAGCCATGAACATCGGCTGTCATCCACAAGGAGGGGTGCATATGAACGAGGACAGGCAGCAGGCGGATCGGGAAGTCTGAACCTTCCAAGTCCCTCAGCCAGTGGGCAAAGGCAGAGGGAGATGCGGCCGGGAAAATGAGCATCCAAAGGAGGCAGTGTGCTACAACAAGGGCAGAGCCCGCATGGCAAATGCCCCACGGCCTCTCCCTCTGCTCAGCAATCGAGTCACTTTGACAGGACTCCTCGGTCTGCTCTGGCCACAGAAACCTCCGGCGACGGGAATTTCCCCGCACGGTCCCGGCCACGGGGCAGCCACCTCTGTCCCAGCCACAGCAACCGGGACGAGCCAGCGCTGCTCCGGCAGCGGCTCCTGCCCAGGCAGCGGCGGGAAGGAGACCGCGGGCAGCCGCTCCCGCAGCGCCCTCAGCCCAGGGCCGGCACGGGCCGGACACGGCACCGCCAAGCCGCCGGAGCCCCCTGCCGCCCCCTCCGCCCGCAGCGAGCCCCGAGCCCCCGCAGAACCCGGCGCGGCTCCCACCTGCGCCGGGGCCGCCTCCGAGCTCCGCCAATGCCGCCTCCCCGCGCTCCGGCCGCTGCCGCCGCTCCCGGGCCCGCACAGACGCTCCGCCAATGGCGCCGCTGCCGAGCCAGGGCCGCCCTCAGGCCGCCAGCGGGGCCGTGCTTCGCCCCGCTCTCACCAATCAGCGCGCCAGAACCGCGACTGACGGCAGCAGCGGCCAATGGCAGCGAGGGGCGGGCTCTGCACACGGCACAGCCTCGCCCCGCGCTCTCAGGGCCCCCCGGGCTGTGGGAGGGCAAAGCCGGAGATGAGGAACAGCCCTGGAACGGGCCCGGGCCCGGGCCGGCATCCATCTGCAACACCAACAAACTGCTCCGCACCTCCCGACACGGCTTTCCCGGCCCTGCGCCTTCGCCTTCGCTGGCTCCGGCTCTGCGGGAAGCCCATCAGCCCCACTTCTCCTGCCCCCTAATTCGGAGCATCAGCGCATCGCTTTGATTTCCCCCAAAAAGGGAAAACCGCCCCAAAGCCCTGTGGGGGAGTGGGGGAGGGGAGAGATTTCTGGCACAAAACTCCAAAAGCTCCGAGCAGGACAATGAGAAGTCAGTGAAGAGCCTTGAATCCAGCTTTCCCCACGCCTCCCTCCTTCCAGCTGCACCTCCTCCCCCGGCAGTGCAGGAGACAGGGAATGGGGCCGTGCTCAGTTCATCCCCCGTGGCTTCTCCCTCTGCCCAGGGACAGGAGTCGTTCCCCTGCTGCAGCCTGCGGGCTCTCCCACCGGAGACTTCTCCAGGAACTTCTCCAACCGGAGTCCATCCCCTGGGGCACAGCCCCCCTCCAAGTGCTGCAGCGGGAAAAACGCCAGTCACTTGTTTTTACAACTTTTAAAAGTTTAATGATAATGAAATGGTTATAAAAATAGTAATACGATTAGAGTAATAAAAATTTAGAGTTCGTGTAATTACAGGACAATAAAAAACAAAGAATTACGGACATCTGGATGCTCTCGGGCACTTAAGCTAGGACAGGCATGTTTTGTGAACAAAGGAATTACTCTTAAGATCCATTCACTGTTGCATATTCATACATACCTCATGGTTATGCATACATTCTATTTAAAATTAGTAACTCTCTCTGGAATATGTCAACTCCTTCTTTTAATCCCCACAACCTCTTCCAGTCTGAGCAAGGCCTGAAGAAATTACCTTCTTCTGATAAGAAACCCATAAATTCCTCTTTTCTGGAAGATTTGGGTGTTCTGTGACTCTTATCTCGTAGCCAGTATCTCATTATTTTTAAAAAAAACCTACATACATAGTTTCTATTTTAACTACTAAAGCTTCATTTTAACTACAAAACTACATTTACCATTCTATCAAAATGTTAATACAGCACTTCTAATCAATATATTACATATAATATTTGTTGTAGATGTCGGCGAACCCAATGAGAAGAACGATGATGTCTGACTTATTTCAGAAGGTTGAATGATTTTTTTATTATAATTATGCTATGATACATCAATATACTATATAAAAGAGGATACTAAAAACTACATGCTGCTTTCTCTAACTGTCATATCTAACTCCCTCACAACTCGTGACCCTGTTCTCCAGAGCCCAGACACAGGTGGATCTCATTGGCCATCAGGCCCAAACAATCCACCGTGATCCAACCAGGCATTTGCTCCAGGTAAACAACTCTCCAAACACATTGCACAAGAGAAAACAAGGAGCAGAAATAGAAATTGTTTTCTCTTTCACTTCTCTCTGTGCACCTTTATAAAAATCCTGAGAGAGAGAAATGTGCTTGCCACAAGTATTCAATTTAATATTTGTGAAAAGCCAATCATAAAATATGCATTTTTCACAGAGGACATCCCGAGGCTGCTGCAGGGACAGTGATGTCACCGCTGTGACGTCATCGGGGATGGTGACATCATCAGGGACATCGCTGCTGTCACTTGTCCCCTCTCCCCTCCCCACATGGGATTTGAGACAAATTTGGGGAATTTTCTGGGAAGTTTCATTGAAATTGTCCCAAATGCTGATGGGAATTCCTGGGTGACGTCACTGGGGACACTTGGGGACACTCTGAGGACGCTCTGGGGACACTCATGGAGGCGGGGGCGGGTCAGGGGGTGAATGACCCCCTCGGTGCCTTGCAGCAGAGGCAGCTTTCTGCTGTGGCTGCAGCAGAGCCAGGTTATGAATGACAATGGAATAATTGGCTTCTGCATTTCTGCACTGGCTTCTGCGCGTTGCTATTGATCACAAGGACTTTGCTCTGGTACTTGATATTGAGATTGATTATTGATGATTCCTTGTAGCTGCTCGCTGGTACAATAAAATCGATCCGTTTATGTGTGCACCGTGTAACCAATTTAATGCTAGAGTAACAAATAGATATTCTCTCCTAGGCCTTCAAATATTAAAAATAGATGAATATGAAATAGATCAATAACAAATATTGAAATAGAGACTATGCAATGTTAAAATGCTTCTGTGTGACTGACTCGGGTGGAAAACAACTCCATTGTTTCTCCCATCTGTGGACCAGCCTCACCAGGTGATAACAGTGACACAAACCTGAGAAGCATTTATGAATTTATCAGGGGCTCTGAAACAACAGGATGGAACCACGAGAAGAAATCAAATGTATTGACTTAATCTGCAGAATGTCCTGCAGACAAGTCAGAGGTGAGAACCAAACAAGAGTTCCTGGAACATCCAAAGCTCCCGGGAGTGTTTGAATAATGTCAAAACTCAGGGATGTGTTTGTAGCCCTGCAGTGGAACCGGATCCGGAGAACGAAGGGTTAAGTTAAGGGCGGGTTCTTTGGCCGAGCGCCAAAACCCTTTTTTATCCCTTATCAAACTTTTACAGATCTCCAAGAGTGAACTTTGTTTTTCACACCCGGCTGGGGTTTGGGGGGCCCGGGGGGGTCCCCAGGCAGCCCCCGCTGCTGAGCACTGACCCCCCCTCCCCGGGCACCGGGACCCCCCAAAAACCGCACCCGCACCCCCTTCAGTGCCCCCGACCCCCCCTCGAGCACCGACCCCCCCGAGCACCGGGCCCGGACCCCCCTTTGTGCCCCCCACCCATCACGGGGGTTCCGCCCCCTCCCCTTTGAGCCCCCGGAGCCGCGGGACCCCCGGGAGCAGCGCCGGGACCGGGGGGGCCCAGGGATGTGAGCAATGGATTTGTCAGTGTGAAAAATGCAGATTGAATGATCGGCTCTTGGCAAACATTAACTTGGATACTCTGTGTGCTGTGTTGCACAGTTATTTTGTAGAACTGTATTAATCCTTTTGAAGTAGTGTGAGAAATGCAGTTTTGGGTTATGACATAATGTCAAAATAGAAACTATGCGATGTAAGATATTTTTTGTAACTAGCTCAAGGAATGGGTAGGATAATTAAGAAATTCTTCGCAGGGAGATAACAGCAAGAGTTACTGCCTCCTTCTGGGAAAAGACAAACATTCTTACACCTCTCCTCTGTCTGTAATGAGCCACCAGGGTTGAGGGGAAAAAGCTGACAAAAAGCAGAGAACACCCTTTGTTTGAAAAGAATTTATGCACCATGGGTGAGATATTTGAATGTGCAACAGGCTATTGCTTTTAAGGGTTAACCCTTTGTTAGCCAGGCATGTTTTTGTGGCTTAGTGCCCAAACCTACCCTGACGTCTGTAATTCTTTCCTTTTTATTGTCCTTTATTGTCCTAACTCTGATTGTCCAAATTCTCATTGCTCTCACTTTTATTCCGGTTTTTATGACTATTTTATTACAATGAAGATTTTAAAACAAGTGATTGGCGTTTTTCACAGTCAAGGGTTCCCAAAACCTGGCAGAAAGCTCTCACAGCCTTGGACTTGTCCGTGCCAACTCTGAGATTTTATTGTGCCAGCGAGCAGCTGCAAGGAATTATCGATAATCAAAATCAGTATTGAGCAGCAGAGCAAAATGCTCGTGGTCAATAGGAACCTGCAAAAGCCAACAGAGAAATGCAAAAGCCAACAGAGAAATGCAAAAGCATTCTGATTGTGCTCAGAATGTCCCCAAGTGTCCCCAGTGATGTCACCCCAGGAATTCCCATCAGCATTTGGGTCTTGCTGCTTGATGCTTCCCATCAGCATCTGGGAAATTTCGGTGAAAATTCCCAGAAAATTCCCCAAATTTGTCTCAAAGCCTGCGCAGGGAGGGGACAAGTGACAGCAGCGATGTCCCCGATGATGTCATCACTCCGATGACATCACTGCGGTGACATCGCTGTCCCTGCAGCAGCCTCGGGATGTCCGCGATGGCTTTTTGGCTCCGCTCAGCCACTGTGCGGCAACTGGGGCCACCGGGGGGCTTCACGAGGAGCCTGCAGATGTCCCCAAGTATCCCCAGCAGGTGACACGTGGCCAGGCGGGCACTGGCCTCCCACAGCCGCTCGGCCATGGCCGCCTTGGCCACCAAGTCCCTGAGGACATCGGGGGACGCCTCATTTGTTCCCTGCAGGATGGCCTCGATGGCCTCGAGCCGGCGACACATCCCCCAGACAAAACACCTGGCTCTTTTCCACGTGGCCAGCAAGTGCTCCAGGGGCCCCAGGGCCACCTCCGAGCGCTGTCCCCTTCAGACTCCTCCAGTTAAAGGTCTGCAATGTCCCTTCAGGTGGCCATAAAGAAAATGAGTCTCAGAGGGCAGAACAGGGAACGAGCTGTGAATGAGCTCCTGCTCCTGAAGGACAAGAAGAACCCCAACATTGTCAGCTCTTTGGACAGGTGAGTGCCTCAGGCCTTATCCCGTGCCCGGGCCCTGCCTTAACCTTTCCTGGCATCCGTAGTCTGTAGCCTGATTTGAAAATGCCTGACCCAGCAGATTCTTCCCAAAACAACAGCCTGGCAGTTCGCTCCCTCCGTGTGCTTTTGTAGCTTTAGTTTGGTTTTCCCTTCAAGTTGACCCTGTTTTCTGTGTCTTACAACAAGTGCTGGTAAACCACAGCAGAAATTATTTCCCTTGCCTTCTTCTTCCCAGCCCTTTCCCATTGCTGCAGATGCCAGGAAGACCAGGTTCTTGTTCCCAGAAATGCCTCGTTTGCCCATTTGTCACTGGCCTTGCCTGTTTCTGAAGGGACTTTCTGAAAGGTTTTCTGACCCCTTTTGTCCCAAGAGCTGCCCGGCCTCCTCCCCTGGATAACCCTGGGAGCTGTGTTGCCTTGTTCTGCAGGGAAGGGTGGAACTGATGAGTTCAGAAGCTGAACCAGCTGGGGGCCAGTGTTGTGGTTCCACATTGATCTGGGCCTTTGCTAAACTGCATTTTTCACCTGCTTGCCATCTCAGGCCTCTCCTTTCTCACAGGGGTCTCCTCCTTTAGACTGTGCAGATCCCAAGGGCTGTGCAGCCTGGCAGGAATGTCTCTCCATCGGATTCTGTCCTCACTGACAAGTGACCTGGCAACAAAACTCCACTCCAGGCTTTTCCATGGGGGAATTGAGCACTGCACATTGGTCTCCATGCCACTGCTTTCCTCTTCCAGCTTCCTTGTCGATGGAGATCTCTGGCTGGTGATGGAATACATGGATGGAGGAACTTTGCAGGACGTTGTCAGACAGACACGCATGGCTGAAGGAGAGATGGCAGCTGTCATTCGGGAGGTGAGGGATCCTGCCTGTGACTGCCATGCCTTGGACACGATCGTCCTTCCCAGCAGGGCGTGAGAGCAGGAGTGGCTCCATGCTCAGGGCTTTGTTTCTCTGTTGTTTTTATGAGCTGGAGAAGAAAGAGCCCCTGCAGTGAACGGCCTGCCAGCAGCACTGCACTTCTACTCTGTTCTTGTTCTCTTTCCTGCTGTTGTGGCACTCTCTGTCTGTTTTGGATTTGATGTGCTGTTCTCAGCTTTGCCCTGAACCGTTTGCCTGGAGCTTGTCTGCACTGCACTCCTGGCCTGTCACAGCAAAGTCGCTGCTGGCAGAATTCTAAACTGTCCTTTATTGTGTGATATATTCCGGCCATTGGTTTTTACCCTCGTGTTTCTTGTTCTCTCTCAGTGTCTGCAGGGCCTGCATTTCCTCCATTCGAACCGGGTGATCCACAGAGATCTGAAGAGCTCCAACATCCTTCTGGGAATGGACGGCTCTGTCAAGCTGGGTGGGTGTTCCTGGCCAGGCACGGCGCTCCCGGGGTGCGGCTGTGGGGCTCCTTCCCAGTGACGGCCAGAGCCCCACAAGGGCTGCTGGGGGCACTGCCCGGCCCCTGCTGCCAGCTGAGAGCGGCTGCCCCTGCAGAGAGCTCAGGAGATGAGCAGGCTGTCAGGGGTGCCTTTGCTCTGGCAATGGCCCTCCCAGAGGGGCAGGAGTTGGAATCTAAAGCTGCAAGGGAATCAGTAAAAGTGACTGCACGAAAGCTGAGGGTTTCTTTAAGGGTCCAGTTCAGTTCCATCTTTCCTTGGCTACAGCCTTGAGGACTTTTCCAGCTGACTTCACTGCTGCATTCTCAGACTGAGAGCGGGGAGTCTTTGTGCTTGGTTTCCTCATTCCAGCTGCCTTTGACAGTGTTTGTTTCTGTCCTCAGCTGATTTTGGCCTCAGCGCTCAGCTCAGCCCTGAGCAGGACCAGCGCAGCTCCATGGTGGGCACTGCTCACTGGATGGCCCCAGAAGTTGTCACCAGTTCTCCTTACGGCCCCAAGGTGGACATCTGGTCCTTCGGCATTGTGACCATCGAGATGGTGGAAGGAGAACCTCCTTACTTCAAGGAAACGAGGGCCATGGTAAGAGGCCAATTCTCCCATGGTTGCAGAGGCCTGTGAGCACAGGGTGAGCCTGCACTGGGAGCAGCAGCTGGAGGTTTCTGCACATGGGGAAGGGAATTCCCAGAGGACTGGAGCCTCAACACAGACACATATTCTGCAGTCTCCAGACACAATCTGCTTTGGGATTTACATTGTTGCAGTTCTTCTGGCTGTGAGGATGACCTGAAAATGTGAAGCAAGTGCACCAGCTCTTTACAAAGGCTGAGGCAGCACCAGGGTTAGGGTTTTTTGGTTGGCATAGAAAAATGAGCTGTGAGCAGCATCTCTGCCAGGGAGGAAAGTGCCCCTGGAGCTGGGGCTGGGAAGCCGGGGTCGATGTGAGCACTTGTGGGTGGGAAGGAAGCTGGCAGAGCGCTGAGTTTGCTTTTCCTGCAGGCTCGCGCTCTGATCTGGCAGAACGGGACCCCGCAGCTGCAGGAGCCCAGGCGCCTGTCGGCTCTGCTGCGGGACTTCCTCGAGTGCAGCCTGGAGCCGGACGAGGAGCGGCGCTGGTCTGCCCAGGAGCTGCTGCAGGTGAATGCCAAGCGGCTGCAGGGGAAGCAGCAGCGCCAGGGAGGGGTTTTCTTGTGGGGCCCCCTCCGATGGTCTCCGGTCTCGCTGCTTTCCACACGCAAAGCAAGCAGAATCCTCGCCTGGTTTGGCTTGGCAGGGGCCTTTCGAGGTCATCTGCACCTGGGGCCCCACAGCGAGCAGGGCCATCTTCAAGCAGCTCAGGTGGCTCAGAGCCCTGCCTTACCTGAGCTTGGATGTTTCCAGGGAGGAGGCACCTCCCACATCTCTGGGCACCTTCTGTCAGTGCTTCCCCACTCTCCTGCTAAAAAAATTCTGCCTCAGATCTCATCTGAGCCTGCTTCCCTTTCCTGAGTTTCAGACCATTTCCCTTTGTCCTGTTGCAGCAGAGCCTGTGAGGAAGTTGACTCTGGAAAGTAACGGTTCATTTCTTTCTTTTTTCTCCTTTGGGCAGCACCCATTTTTATCATCAGCCAAGCCTCTCTCCAGCCTGACCCCTCTGATCATCGCAGCAAAGCAACTGAGGCAGCAGCGGAGGAGCTGAAGCACTGGAGGACAGATTTTAGTTACAGTAGTGAGTTAGGACAACTAGTTAGTTATGGTAGTTAGCAGTGCTAGTTAGTTATGGTAGTTAGTAGTGTTAGTTGGTTAAGGTAGTTAGGACAGCCTGTTTGTTATGGCTCTTATGACAGCCTGTTTTGCATGGCAGTTTTTTGAATAAAAACTCTCTTAAACCTCAACTCCCTTGACGTGTCCCTTCCTTCTCCCTGTGTGACTCAGCTGCCCGGAGCAATGTGAGGGGAGAGCGGGCCCAGCCTCGCCCAGAGCTGAGCCCCCGCAGAGCCCTGGCAGAGCCCAGAGCAGCCTCGGCATCTGCAGAGTCAGCCTGGAAGGAGGCGCTTGGAGCCTTCTCGGCTGCACCCGACTCTTGGTTACAAACTGTGTGTCAGGGCTCACCCCCAGATTGGGGTGGCCCTGAAAGATGGAAAAATCTCTCCTCCAGCCTGTGCCTTCAAAGAAAGAGTCAGTAGTCTTCAGTCCTCCTGTCTCAAGGTAATTTATTGTGTGTTATCTAAAAGATTTTCTTCCTGAGCTGCTGCGGTCCGTTCAGCAGGTCAGACAAAGGCACACACTGACTCCCAGGGGCCTGGTGCCATCTTTTATATCATCCATGACGTGTTAAATGTTTATGATTTTACCCCAATGCCTATCACCTATATTGAATGGTGACTTTCTACTCTAAACCAATCTGTGAGTGCCAACATCGCCATGAACATGGAGGTTAGGAAGGAGAAAGAAGGAGGACAGGGCACGCCCAAGTCCCTTCATCTTAGAACTTCTGACCCCCATGTACAAAACTCAGACCCCTCTGTACAAGGCCTAAAACCCCCCTGTACAGCACTCAAAAGTTCTTCCTTTCACTTTGTGACTACTTCTACTATAATATCTAAACTTGTGTGATTTCTTGTTCTTCCTGCAAGGTTGGTAAATTGTTCCATGGGTCAGATTCAAAGCCACAGGGGTTTCCAGCTGCATGCCAGGGTCTCAAATGCTTCTGACCTGGGCCCGGAACATCCAAGAGTGTCCAAGGGACATTCTGGGTTCTGACAAGAACAGGATAATGAGAAGTCAATGAAGAGCCTTGAATGCAGCTTTCCCCACGCCTCCCTCCTTCCAGCTGCACCTCCTCCCCCGGCAGTGCAGGAGACAGGGAATGGGGCCGTGCTCAGTTCATCCCCCGTGGCTTCTCCCTCTGCCCAGGGACAGGAGTCGTTCCCCTGCTGCAGCCTGCGGTCTCTCCCACCGGAGACTTCTCCAGGAACTTCTCCAACCGGAGTCCATCCCCTGGGGCACAGCCCCCCTCCAAGTGCTGCAGCGTGGGTCACTGTGCCACGGGGTCAGTCCTTCCAGGACAGGCTGCTCCAGCGGGGGCCCCTCTGTCCACGGGGTCACAGCCTCCTCTCAGGCGTCCCCATGCTCCAGCCTGGCTCCTCCAGGGGCTGCAGGGGGATCTCTGCATCCCCATGGATCTGCAGGGGGATCTCTGCAGCCCCACTGTTATCAATGAATCAGTCAATTTAATAATTAGAGGAATTTATTAAATCAAGTCAAATAAAAATTGGACAAGCCACAAGCAAAACAGCGCCGAGCCAGGCGATCGGAGCTGGTTTCAGGCTATACAGCCCCGTACCTCTGGCAGTTCACAAAGTACTGATTCCACAGGGTTTTATTTATATTGCTTTCAGACGTAGTAGGACTCCTGGGGGGTCTTCCTGTTCCCTCTCATCGGTCTTGCCCCTTTCCACATATTAATGCATGTTTTCTTGTGCAGAGCTTTTCCTGGAATACTCTGCTGAAGTCTCGTTAGATGGCAATCCTCTCGAATATCTTGTTCTGGCTATGAATATTCATCTTATCAGTTCAATGCTTATCTTCTAGATGGAATAATCCTTCAGAGTAACCATCCTTTGAGACAGGAATTCATCTTGTATATATTGTTCTTTCTGTCACTTGATTCCATTTAAAAAGATACTGGTTTTTTTTAGTCCTGAGCACAAGTTATTTTAAATTATATATTACACCCATGGATATGCAGGGAGACCTCTGCATCCCCATGGATCTGCAGGGGCATCTCTGCAGCCCCATGGATCTGCAAGGGGATCTCTGCATTCCCATGGATCTCTGCATCCAGCACCACTGTCTTTGGAGGCACCAGGAATAGGCTGAGCTCTGCCTGAAGCTCTTCTCCCATTCCCCACACCCTTCCCGGCACAGGGAGGGTTTTCCCTCCTTGCAGCTCCCCAGGCTGGGTTTGCAGCCCCTCCTCGTGTGGGACCTCTGGGGCTTTTCCTCCCCACTGCATTCCTGTGCCGTGGAGCCATTCCAAATGGCCTCTTCCACGAGGTTCTGTGTCAGGGATTTGTTCTCCCTGGTCTCTGTCCGCAGCTCAGTGCCTGGGGCAGGAAGGACAAGGAGAGTTAGGGACAGGGAGAAAGAGAAAGGGAAAGGCAGGAGAGGAAGGAAGAAGAAAGAACGAGGGAGGAAGGAGATGGGAAAAGACGTAGATGGATAAAGGAGAGAATGAGGAGAGGAAGCAGGGCAGAGAAGAAGATGGGATTTGCCTCTGTGCCAGAGGGAAGGGGAAGGAGATCCCCACAATCCATCCCTGGCAGAACGGCGTCAGCAGCGAGGTTGTCCTGCAGCCAGGGGCGATGCTGGGCTGGGAGATGGAGCAGGAGAGAGGGGCAAAGGGGCAGTGACTTCCTCCTCACCTGCCTGGCTGTCGCAGTCTGTAGCGTCCTGGCACTACCAAGGCCCTTGGAGCGTCCGGCACTGATGAGCCCGAAGCTCACGGCGACTTTATAAAGCTGACAAAGTAGGCAGGATGGGTCTTTGTAGGATCTCCAGCAAACTGGTTTATTGGAACAGGAACAGGGCACAGAGCTGAACAGGCTCCGGGGACAAAGACAGGCTGCAAGCTGAGGGCACAGGGCGTTTTTATATGGGGTAATGAGGGTGGAGCTGAGGGTCAGGGTCCAATGGATATGGGGGAAAATGGTGCAAAGGAGGGGTTAAGGGTCGTGTCAGCTAATAGGGAAACAGAGGCAGGGAAATGCAGTAAACTTGGGCCAGTGGAGGGACAGAGAGAGGAGAACATTCTAGGGACTAACCAAAATAGGTGACAGGGGTTGAACTAGGGTAATTAGGCCAACGGGCCAATGGGGTAACATAACTTTACAGAAATCAGCATGTGCCTGCAAAGATCTATGGGAGAAGCAAGCTTCTCCCCATAACCTTGAAATCTATTCTTGTTTGGGACCAGTCCTCCAGAGCTGAGGGACTGAGATTCTGATGGTAGGCTCCTGGGCCTCCACAGCAGTGCATCTTCCTTTTCCTTGTTTTCATTGCAGCGTCATTCTCCTCCACCCAGATGAAATTGAGGATTGGCAATGGCTTGCAAGAAAGCAAGGGGTGAGTACCTTGGGTTTGGTGAGAAATGAGCCTCATGCTTTAGAATTTTTAAAACTTTAAGAAGGCATAATTAGAGACAAATCAATAACAGTGGTGGGTGTTTGGCAATGGCCAGAGGCACACTGGTTAGCCATAGCAACTCTTCTTATCTATTTTTTCCATTTTATTGTTCAAAAACATATTGATAAAGATTATACACATTGAAAGATTTCTTTGAACTCGTTTACTTGTTCCAGGAACTCTTTAAGTTGGTTTGAGCCCCAAGCCGCCTTTCTAGAGTACGTGCAGGAATCGTTGATTGTTGTTCTGAGGGTTGTGTGTCACTTCCTCACAACAGCCCCCTAATCCCTGGTTTCAGCTGTGAGTCTGCAGGCCCCAAGTTGGGCAACTCCCTGGGGGCTCCCCTGGCAGGGGAGACCCTCCTGGAGCAGTTCTGTGTCAGGAAGGAGAGACGCATTGGACTTCTTTGGTCTTCAGCTTCTGTTTATTGTTACCTTATCAAAACTTCAGCACACTGTCTGCACCAGACTCTGCGTGCAGGAAAAACAGCACAAAAATGACCAACAATCTCTTGTTACAAGGCCTTTTGAGTCTAATCAAAAACTAAGCTACCCAGTTAAGAAGGGACACCGAAATTATTTTCCTTTCTAACCCAATAACTGAGCCCTAAAGACCCGGATTTTTCATGTGGATTTTTCTACCCATTTACAAGATACCAGCTAAAGGCAAGAAGAAAGAGGAAGAAGAAAGAAGAAGGGAACTCAAGACAACACCCTATATCCTCCATCTTGAATCCATCTATAACATACTAAAAATCCTAAAACCTAAATGTCTCACCCATGTGAAATACTACACTAGTCTCTACAATTCTCTACAATCTCTTTCACACTTTTGTGGTTTCTAGTTTACCTTGAGGCTTTGGAAGTTTTCTCCATGAACGAGGGTCAAAGTCAGTGCTCCCCTGGGGGTCAGGGCACCCCAGAGCAGACAGAGAAATATTCCCAGTGCCCTGGGTTTCCACATCAGCAGGCAACAGTTATTGACAGTCGAAGGGTCAGCGGCAGGGGTCCTCATCACACCCGTTCCTTAAATGTTATCTGGCCATGCAGACGGTTTTAGCTACTTCCACAAGTACTTTAAATCAACATTAGCTGTTTCACAAATATCTCTGAGTTGTTCTTGTCAGTTAGTTACAAAAATAAAAGCATTAGTTATTATTTCACAACTGCAGCAACTTCTGCAAAAGTTAACATTCTAATGCACAACACGTAGCATCCACTTCAATACTTTGCAAAAGCCAAAACTATAATGTATGTTTTTCACACTGTCCACAAACTAAAATATCATCCATGAATGATGTTCTGAGGATTTGAGCGACACAGGGCACAGAGCACTGGCCACAAAGAGCCGACAAATTGTACGACAGCAAAAGCAGTTAAAAGTGATTACAAACTGTAGTGTATCAAAATCAGCTCATCTTTCATGTTGTGATTAGGAATAAGTTGCAGAAGTCAAGACATAATAGCAAAAGCCACCAAGTACATAGTTCTTTATAACAAACCCAGGGCAGGTTTTTCCCTTGCATGGAGCACTTGGGCCTTCCCCGGGCCCCTTCTGCCCTCTTGCAGAGCCGGTGGCATTTTCCACCACCCACAGTTTGTAACCAAGAGTCGGGTGCAGCCGAGAAGGCTCCAAGCGCCTCCTTCCAGGCTGACTCTGCAGATGCTGAGGCTGCTCTGGGCTCTGCCAGGGCTCTGCTGGGGCTCAGCGCTGGGTGAGGCTGGGCCCGCTCTCCCCTCACATTGCTCCGGGCAGCTGAGTCACACAGGGAGAAGGAAGGGACACTCAAGGGAGTTGAGGTTGAAGAGAGTTTTTATTCAAAAAAGTGCCATAACAAACAGGCTGTCATAAGAACCGTAACAAACAGGCTGTCCTAACTACCTTAACCAACTAGCACTGCTAACTACCATAACTAACTAGTTGTCCTAACTAACTACAGTAACTAAACGCTGTCCTCCAGTGCTTCATCTCCTCTGCTGCTGCCTCAGTTGCTTTGCTGCAGTGATCAGAGGGGTCAGGCTGGAGAGAGGCTTGGCTGATGATAAAAATGGGTGCTGCCCAAAGGAGAAAAAAGAAAGAAATGAACCGTTACTTTCCAGAGTCAACTTCCTCACAGGCTCTGCTGCAACAGGACAAAGGGAAATGGTCTGAAACTCAGGAGAGGGAAGCAGGCTCAGATAAGATCTGAGGCAGAATTTTTTTAGCAGGAGAGTGGGGAAGCACTGACAGAAGGTGCCCAGAGATGTGGGAGGTGCCTCCTCCCTGGAAACATCCAAGCTCAGGTCAGGCAGGGCTCTGAGCCACCTGAGCTGCTTGAAGATGGCCCTGCTCGCTGTGGGGCCCCAGGTGCAGATGACCTCGAAAGGCCCCTGCCAAGCCAAACCAGGCGAGGATTCTGCTTGCTTTGCGTGTGGAAAGCAGCGAGACCGGAAACCATCGGAGGGGGCCCCACAAGAAAACCCCTCCCTGGCGCTGCTGCTTCCCCTGCAGCCGCTTGGCATTCACCTGCAGCAGCTCCTGGGCAGACCAGCGCCGCTCCTCGTCCGGCTCCAGGCTGCACTCGAGGAAGTCCCGCAGCAGAGCCGACAGGCGCCTGGGCTCCTGCAGCTGCGGGGTCCCGTTCTGCCGGATCAGAGCGCGAGCCTTCAGGAAAAGCAAACTCAGCGCTCTGCCAGCTTCCTTCCCACCCACAAGTGCTCACATCGACCCCGGCTTCCCAGCTCTAGCTCCAGGGGCACTTTCCTCCCTGGCAGAGATGCTGCTCACAGCTCATTTTTCTATGCCAACCAAAAAACCCTAACCCTGGTGCTGCCACAGCCATTGTAAAGAGCTGGTGCACTTGCTTCACATTTTCAGGTCATCCTCACAGCCAGAAGAACTGCAACAACGTAAATCCCAAAGCAGATTGTGTCTGGAGACTGCAGAATATGTGTCTGTGTTGAGGCTCCAGTCCTCTGAGAATTCCCTTCCCCATGTCCAGAAACCTCCAGCTGCTGCTCCCAGTGCACGGTCACCCTGTGCTCACAGGCCTCTGCAACCACTGGAGAATTGGCCTCTTACCATGGCCCTCGTTTCCCTGAAGTAAGGAGGTTCTCCTTCCACCATCTCGATGGTCACAATGCCGAAGGACCAGATGTCCACCTTGGGGCCGTAAGGAGAACTGGTGACAACTTCTGGGGCCATCCAGTGAGCAGTGCCCACCATGGAGCTGCGCTGGTCCTGCTCAGGGCTGAGCTGAGCGCTGAGGCCAAAATCAGCTGAGGACAGAAACAAACACTGTCAAAGGCAGCTGGAATGAGGAAACCAAGCACAAAGACTCCCCGCTCTCAGTCTGAGAATGCAGCAGTGAAGTCAGCTGGAAAAGTCCTCAGGGCTGTAGCCAAGGAAAGATGGAACTGAACTGGACCCTTAAAGTAACCCTCAGCTTTCGTACAATTGCTTTTACTGATTCCCTTGCAGCTTCAGATTCCAACTCCTGCCCCTCTGGGAGGGCCATTCCCAGAGCAAAGGCACCCCTGACAGCCTGCTCATCTCCTGAGCTCTCTGCAGGGGCAGCCGCTCTCAGCTGGCAGCAGGGGCCGGGCAGTGCCCCCAGCAGCCCTTGTGGGGCTCTGGCCGTCACTGGGAAGGAGCCCCACAGCCGCACCCCGGGAGCGCCGTGCCTGGCCAGGAACACCCACCCAGCTTGACAGAGCCGTCCATTCCCAGAAGGATGTTGGAGCTCTTCAGATCTCTGTGGATCACCCGGTTCGAATGGAGGAAATGCAGGCCCTGCAGACACTGAGAGAGAACAAGAAACACGAGGGTAAAAACCAATGGCCGGAATATATCACACAAGAAAGGACAGTTTAGAATTCTGCCAGCAGCGACTTTGCTCTGACAGGCCAGGAGTGCAGTGCAGACAAGCTCCAGGCAAACGGTTCAAGGCAAAGCTGAGAACAGCACATCAAATCCAAAACAGGCAGAAAGTGCCACAACAGCAGGAAAGAGAACAAGAACAGAGTAGAAGTGCAGTGCTGCTGGCAGGCCGTTCACTGCAGGGGCTCTTTCTTCTCCAGCTCATAAAAACAACAGAGAAACAAAGCCCTGAGCATGGAGCCACTCCTGCTCTCACGCCCTGCTGGGAAGGACCATCGTGTCCAAGGCATGGCAGTCACAGGCAGGATCCCTCACCTCCCGACTGACGGCTGCCATCTCTCCTTCAGCCATGCGTGTCTGTCTGACAACGTCCTGCAAAGTTCCTCCATCCATGTATTCCACCACCAGCCAGAGATCTCCATCGACAAGGAAGCTGGAAGAAGAAAGTAGTGGCATGGAGACCAATGTGCAGTGCTCAATTCCCTCATGGAAAAGCCTGGAGTGGAGTTTTGTTGCCAGGTCACTTGTCAGTGAGGACAGAATCCGATGGAGAGACATTCCTGCCAGGCTGCACAGCCCTTGGGATCTGCACAGTCTAAAGGAGGAGACCCCTGTGAGAAAGGAGAGGCCTGAGATGGCAAGCAGGTGAAAAATGCAGTTCAGCAAAGGCCCAGATCAATGTGGAACCACAACACTGGCCCCCAGCTGGTTCAGCTTTTGAACTCATCAGTTCCACCCTTCCCTGCAGAACAAGGCAACACAGCTCCCAGGGTTATCCAGGGGAGGAGGCCGGGCAGCACTTGGGACAAAAGGGGTCAGAAAACCTTTCAGAAAGTCCCTTCAGAAACAGGCAAGGCCAGTGACAAATGGGCAAACGAGGCATTTCTGGGAACAAGAACCTGGTCTTCCTGGCATCTGCAGCAATGGGAAAGGGCTGGGAAGAAGAAGCCAAGGGAAATAATTTCTGCTGTGGTTTATCAGCACTTGTTGTAAGACACAGAAAACAGGGTCAACTTGAAGGGAAAACCAAACCAAAGCAAAAAAAGCACATGGAGGGAGCGAACTGCCAGGCTGTTGTTTTGGGAAGATACGGCTGGGTCAGGTATTTTCAAATCAGGCTACAGACTACGGATGCCAGGAAAGGTTAAGGCAGGGCCCGGGCACGGGATAAGGCCTGAAGCACTCACCTGTCCAAAGAGCTGACAATGTTGGGGTTCTTCTTGTTCTTCAGGAGCAGGAGCTCATTCACAGCTCGTTCCCTGTTCTGCCCTCTCAGACTCATTTTCTTTATGGCCACCTGAAGGGACATTGCAGACCTTTCACTGGAGGAGTCTGTGGCAGGAGGCTGCAGCAAACACGGAGCGAGTCTTTTTGGGGCGACGGAGCAGGGCTGTGCCCAACTGCCTTGGGATGGGACACCAGAGCTCAGCAAGTGCCATTCCCACAGCCCATTGCTCTGCTCGCTGGGGGCTGCTTACAGGACACATGGCCAGAGACATTTGGCCTTGCAAGCTCTGCAGAAATGGCCCCTCAGCTGTCAGCCTCTAAGCTCTAACCACATTCTCTGCACCTACAGTCTTCTCAAATGGCCTCAACACTCTCATTATATTTCAAACACATTCTGCAAGCAGGAGGTAATTCTGGTTCTGTGCAAACAGAGCAAAACAGCTGGGAACCCTTTAGCAGTTCTATGGGATTGGGTCATGATTTCAGATGCAACTGCTCTGGTTGGGGTTGCACAACAAAGCAAACACACACATCCATTGCTCAGGTGATCCCTGTCACAGGCTGTCACTGACCCCAGAGCCAAACACAACTGCAGGGTTTAGGAGAGAGCTTTGCTCTGGACATCCATCTTCTCATTTCTCTCCCTCTCTCTCTGTGAAGAGCTGCAGTGGAACTGAAACCCCAAACTGAGCCCAAGCAGGATCTCTCCCTCATTAGGCCTTGAGGTATCCTTTGAAGATGAAAGGCAGGATGGAAAAACTGCTAAATAGTGTTCCTGTCTGAGGCTGGGGTGAAGATAAATTGGGCCTCAGTCTCCAGCACTGATGCATTCCCACTTTTAGATATGAAGACCAAGCCAGCGTGTCCTGCTCTGACAGACACCGCTGCCCTCCTTGCATTCCTTTGGGCACTTCAGAAGGACCAAGTCTGTCCCAGCTGTGCTCTGCAGGCTGACACGGCTCTGCCTGCAGAGGAGCAGCCTGTGCAGGAAAGCTCTGCTGGCCCCCAAAGCTGCAGCCACAGCTCCCAGCCGAGGGGAGAGCCCTGGAGAGCTGCCAGACGTGCTGGGCGTGTTGACACTGACCTCTCCTCCAGTGGCCCTGTCGAGTCCTTTAGAAACGGTTCCGAAAGCCCTGGAGACAAAACAGCAGAGAAGAAAGAAGCAGTGCTTTAGGTCCTGGCAGTGAAAGCCAGCCCAGACAGGAGATCTCTGCTGCCTGCAGCGTTCACAAACACCTGGGGGCATCGACCCTTCCAACAACAGCGCAGCAGCCACCAGCCCTCTGCCATGCAAGGTGTGCCAGAGAAAACTGAGACCCAACACCAAGGAATTGGGCTGGAGCAAATCCCAAATGTCCACACTGAACAGCTTTAGTTCAAAACCTGAAGTGAGCAATGGGAGTCTAAAGAACTGGAAAAGAATGCATTCCATCCTTTCCCATTTCCTGCCTAGGCAATCCAATTCCAGGGACAGAAGATCTTCCAGGTCCTGCTCCTTGCTGCAGGCAGGACACTGCCAGCCTCAGGGGCCTTTGACGGTGCCTTCTGAGCACAGGTATCAATTCTGATCAGGACTGAGGGACAGCAGGATGGCGCCCCAGTGTCTGGAGGTGTTTGGAGCTCTCCTGACTTCTCACTTGATCCTGCACCAGCACAACACCTGGGCCTGCTTGTGCAGAAGTAACTGCCGTGCACTTACCCTTGGCCAATCTGCTCCACTTCCAGGTATTTCTCGGCAGGCTCCGCCAGGCTCACGGTGTTCCCTGAAAGAAACTACGTGGAAGACGCTCCCTCCCAGAGTGAGACCCCGCCTTGCAGCAGAGCCAGAATGCAGCCCCCCTCCCTGGGGCCGTCAGCCCCTTGGTCTCAGCTGGGGAAGGACAAGAAATGACCCTGGCACATTCAGCTGCAGAGCAGCACTGGGTGCAGCTGATGCCGAGACACACACACAGCACCCTGCTCTGGCACACAGGAACAGAGCAGACGTACTCAGCTGCATCAGGCACCACTCCCCTCTCCCCTCTGGCTGCAGGGCTGTGCTGCTGTCAGAATGTTCAGCCCAGGATCCCACAGCCGAGGGAGGTTCAGTGTCCTCTTCCCAAGCACAGGGAGCTTCTCCGTCCTCTTCCCAAAACGCTGCAGCTTCTCCATCGTCTTCCCAAAACGCTGCAGGTTCTCCGTCCTCTTCCCAAAACGCTGCAGGTTCGCCATCATCTCTCCAAGCCAGGGGACGTTCACTGTCCGCTTCCCATGCTGGGAGAAGTTCACCCTCCTCTTCCCAAGCCACAAGATGTCCTCTCTCCTCCTCCCACGCCAGGAGATGTCCACTGTCCTTGTCCCACACTGCAGGAGCCTCGCCGTTGTGTTCCCACAGCGTGGGATGTTCGCCCTCGTCTCCCAGAGCAGCGGGAAGTTCATTGTCATCTCCCGGCACTGAGGGATGTTCACCATCGTCCCCCGGAACAGTGGGAAGCTCACTGCTGCCTTCCTCCTCTTTGGCCTCGTCTTTGGAAGCAGAGGGAGCCAGAGGAGGTGCTGGTGCTGCTTTTGTGCCCTGTGGACAGACGGCAGCGTGAGGGACGGGAAGTTCTGTCTCAGTTATCACCTTATTTACCCTCAGCTGCACATCCAGCTGCACTAAGCAGAAATTGGGTTCGGAGTTGTTCAAACTAACAATGGGCTAAAGTCGACATTGCCCCTTATTGTTGGGAATTCCATATTCCACCATGGCTAGAGCCAGCAAGCAATGCTCTGCCTGCAAAACCAGACCTGCAGCTCTTCAAAAGCTCTTCAGCAGAAAAGGAGAAAACTCCCAGGGATCCCTTTGCTGCTGCAAGGACAATGACAGGAACTTTCCTTCAGCCTCCCAGGCTGGCACATGGCTGCCACATGCCGAGCTCACAACTTGCTGCACAATTCCAAACACCAAAGGTTCCTTTCCCACTCACCGAAGGAGGAGCTGCTCGGGATCCACTCATGAGGTGCCCTGCAAGGGAAGAGGGAACATGAACCAGATGCTGTCAGGAAAAAAACTGCCTGTGGTGGGAAATGCCCCAGAGCAAGGCAACCCCGAGAGAGCATTTTGCTTTCACAGCGTCCCTCCAGGAGCCACAGTCCCTTCACACAGCAAGAGAACAGCACAAAATACTGGGCTGGGTCAGCTCTTGGCTGGACAGGCAGTTCCAGGCTCTGCTGCCATAGACTCCCTGCTTGAGGGAACAGAACCCCCCAGGGCTCATTGCAAATGCTGCGCACGCCCCGCTGGCTGCAGACACCCCCTTTTCCAGCTGCAGCTGCTGCCAGGAGCTCTCCCAAAGCAATGGTGTCTTCATGGCAATTTGGTTACAAAGTCAGCTCAGGCCCAGAGGAAGAACAGCAAGCACACAGCAAGCCCAAAGCCACAGCACCGAGGGAAAACCTCGACTTACGTGCCAAGTGGGTTAAAAAATACCCCGCATACGCCACAGAGTACAGCGTGCAAACTGCAGCAGCCACGTGCTGGATCATTTTGGCTGCGCTGCACACGTCTGCAGACTGTAGCCCTGCAAGCACAGAAGGACACCCGTCAGGGCTGGGCTGGCTGCTGAGAATGCCTCGGGCAGGAGGATCCTCCGGCAACGAGCAGTGCCCAGAGCCACTCTGGACACTGAGGCCTCCGTGTGCCACAGCAACGGGAACACCTCGGGGACGTGGCAGTGCTCCTGTGACATCACAGCAGCAGCTCACGCAGAAACCGCCTGGAAGGTTCTCCTGTGTCACAAAGGAGCACAAAGAGCCCTCCCAGGGCACAGCCTGTTGCCCAAAGGATCCAGGAGGAACTCTGAAAATGCAGCAAACAAGGACACCCCATAGCCCAGCCTGAACACTGAGGAGGAACAAGGACGACACCAAAGCAGAGCAAACATGACCTTTAGTCACTGACACTTCTGGCTAAAACCAGCAAGCCGTGTTCCATCTGGGATCTGTGTTCTAGTTTCAAAAAAAAGCAAGGTTTTTCCACTCTAAATATAGAGAAGGCAGGAACTGGGCAGGAGGTGGGATGAGGAAGGATGAGGAGGAGGGAGAGAGGAAGAGGAGGAGCATGAAGAGGAGGAGCAGGAGCAGGAAAAGGAGGAGAAAAAGGAGGTTCCAGTGCCCCCTGTGGCCGCAGCACCCTTGGCCCCGGGACCATCGCCCCCAGCTCATCCTGCAGGTGGGAGGGGAGGGGGAGCTCATCCCAAATCTGTCGGAGGGTCCCCGAGAGGGTTTTTTTATTGGGGTGTGTTTGGAGCTTGCAGATTGTGGAATCGAGCCCCAAATATCGTCTGGGAAGACCAAATAAACCCTGGGAGGTTTTTTTCTCTGTGTGTGTGTGTAGGTTTGGATCTTGCAGGACCCCAGAGCTGAGCCCCTTGGGGGATCTTTGGGCATCCACGTGGCCATTGCCCAGGGTCACCAGGGGGAAGACATTGGTCCTGGGGACCCCCTGGGGAGCAGAGGAGAGGAACCCCTGGGACCCCCCAGAGTGGGGAGAGCAGAGAGGGGTGATCCTGGAGCTGGGGGAACCCCGGCTGGCTGGAATGGGGGGGAGCCTGGAGAGGAGGGACCCCTGGGACCCCTGGGATATCAAAGTAGAGCATCAGGGCAGAAGGGACCCCATGGACCCCCCAAAAGCCCCTGGATTATCCCTAATCAGGACGCCAGAGAAGGGGGAACCCCTGGAGGCATTGGACCTCCATCATCCCAGGGAAAGGAAACCTCTGGCACACCAAAAGTGGAGAGATCAGAGATAAGGATCTCCTGGGAGAGTTGTTTTGGGCTGAACCTTGATATAGTGGAGATTTCCATGGACACAAGACTCCTGCTGACTTCTAGGGATGGACTTGGGCAGTGAGGAGCCTCTATTCCAAGGTGCTCCCACCTTGGTTTTCCCCAAAGCAGGATTTGTCATTCCCAGGGTGTGGCTGGATGGAGGAGGAGGAAAAGCCCCGGAGATCCTGCAGGAGGAGGGGCTGCAAACCCAGCCCAGGGAGCTGCGGGGAGGAAAGAGCCCCCCTGAGCCAGGAAGGTGGCCGGAGATCCAGCCGGAGCACGGAGCTGGTGGAGAAGCCTCATGGCAGGGAGAAACCCCACAAGTGCTTGGAATGTGGGCAGGGTTTCAGCTGCAGCTCCACCCTGATGGAACACCACAACATCCACACTGGGGAGAGGCCCTGTGAGTGTGGGGAGTGTGGGGAGAGCTTCAGTGGGACCTCTGACCTCACCGAGCACCACAGGATCCACACTGGGGAATGGCCCTATGAGTGCTTGGAATGGCAGAAGAGCTTCAGGTGGAATTCAGGGATCGTCACTCACCAGCACTTCCACACCAGGGAGAGGCCCTGTGAGTGCCCCGAGTGCAGGAAGAGCTTCGTGCGCTGCTCCAGCTCCATCCCCCATGGGAGGATCCACGTTGGATGATCCCCAGTGAGCCCCGTTGGGCAGAGCCCCGGTGACCCCGCTCTGGGTGATCCTGGTTGGGTGGGGGGAAGGTGTTGGAGAGATTTCTTTCCCCTCTCCTTGTCCTGGTGTGATTTGGTTGGTAATAAATTCCCTCCCTGTGCCCGGGCCGGGTCTGTTGTGCCCGTGCCGGATTTGCTGAGGGATCTCTCCCGCTCCTTGTCCCCAGGCAGGAATCCTCGGTTCCATTTTCTGTCCCTGTGCGGCTGCGGGGGGCAGGGACAGAGCGGCTCTGGGGGGTGCCTGGCATGGGGCCAGCGTCACCCCTCGCCACGGGCACCCCTGAGACCCCGCGCAGCCGGGCACACATTTCTGGGCACAGCTGAGCTCCCAGCTGCGCAGCGCCCCAAGGCTCCCCGTGCCTGGAAAAGCCCCAGCCGGGGCTGCAGCGTCCCGGAACCGCTCAGCCAATCCAAACGCAGCCAAAACGCGCTGCAGCCAATGGGAGCGCGAGGAGTTGAGGAGTCATCGGTTGTGTGGCAGAGCCTCGGCAATCGGTGCCCAAAAGTGCTCGGAGCCAATGAGAGCGCGCGGCGCTGCTGAGCCCGCGCTGCTCCGGACTGGTGCTGCCAGCGCAGCGCGGCCGCTCTGGGGCTGGTGCTCCCTGGGCGGCGCTGGCCATGGGGCGAGTGGCGGCAGCTGGGGCCGTACTGGTGGCACTGGTGGTGCTGGGAGCCCCCCCGGCTGCGGGCGCGGAGCTCTCGGGAGAGCGGGGGGGGCGGGAGGCGGTGGGACAGGGGGGAGAATGGGGAAAAGGGGGCGGTGGGAGCCCGAAATTGCAGGGGCAGGAGGAGGAGGGGACCCCGAAAGGAAGAGCGGGAGGGGCTGAGGGTTGGGGGCAGGTGAGGAAGAGTCGGGAGAGGGTGGGAAAGTGGGGAAAAGGGGAGGGTAGGACCCCAAAACTGAGCGGGAAGTGGGGCTGGGAATTGTTAGAACAGGGTGGGAAAGGGTGGGAAAGAGGAGAATGGGATCCGAAAAGTGAGTTGGGAAAAGGTTGGAGGTGGAAGGGGAGAGGATGTGGAAGGGCAAATGGGGGAAGGGTGGAAAAGAGGAAGTGGCAGTGTCGCCCTGATTTCTTAGGATTTTCTAAAGTCTTCTGAATTTACATTCTTGTAGAGAACTTTCTCATGCAACTTTCTGTAAACAACCTATTGTTTTGCATTCTTTCATAGAGGTGGAGAAATTTGATAGACTGGTAGTTTGTCCAGTGTCATTGGAGAGGTGGCACGTTCACCCTCCAATCCACTGGCACCTTTTGAGAACTATAAATGATTGGAGTCAGAAAAAATAAATTAGTCTCTTCATGGTGACCAAAGCTGTGGTGCGTCGTTTTTCCTTGTGTCCTCTGGTGACATCTGGTGGCCGCCGGCGTGTACTACAGCTTCGGTCGGGTGAGAGTGAGCTTACCCCCCCCCGATCTGTGGGGTTTTGCCTGCTGTGTTAGTGATGGAAACCTCTATCGGTTTCGGGATGGAATCTCTTATGTTGGATCTCTGGAGGAATGGCCTGGAGAGGAATCGTGTTTCCGTCTCCTGGAGTGATTTTGAAAGGCTGTTTCTGTGGGCAAGGCAGCAGGGGTTCTTTTCTGACTTTAGGGAGGTGATGTCCCGGGAAGTGTGGTCTCAGTTGGGGGTCAGACTCATGGACGCCCTGTTTGATAACTGCTCTGTGGACGTTGGACCACTGCTGGTGCAATGGAAAATAGTGGACGCGGCTTGGCCGGAATCTGAATTTGGTAGCTCTCGGAGCTCTTTGGGGGAACCGTCTGTCTCGGACGTGGACGACGGGGACTTTGAGTTTATGCAGGATGCGGGTGCTTCCCCTTCTCCCCGAGACAATGAGCTGGCAGGTGGTTCCTCCTCTGAGGTGGATCGGGCTCCCAGCCCGCTGGCCTTAAGCGAGCTGTCGGTGGAGCCGGCTCGGCCGCCTCGCCCCGCTCCGCGTTGCAGGCGCAGTGAGCCGGTGGGGCCGGCCGGGCCGCCTCGCCCTGCCCCGCGCCGCAGATGTAGTGAGTCGGGGGAGAAATCGCCCTCTCTTTGTGCCTTCCCAGCGCTCGGGGGCGAAGAGGGGCCTGTGGATCAGTCCTCGCCTCTGATTGCGTCTGATTCGGTGACAACACTTTGTCCAAATTGCGGTGTTTCTACGACATATCCCCTGGGGGCAGCGAGAGCGGGTTCGCCCGTTTCCATCTCGGGCTCGTCTTCCGGGGGAAGGTCGTCTCCCATGCCTGAGCCTGCGCAGCCTGCTGGGCGTGCGGCGGCAGTGGGAGCCGCCGGAGGCGGGGCGCTGGTCGCTGTTCCTTCGGGCCCCGGCCCAGCGGGCGGGCAGCCCGCCCCGCTCCGCCCGGCGGGGGCGGTGCCCGCTGCGCGGCTGCGCGGCACGGGTGCGACGCTCCTTGGGGCCGTGCTGGACTCCCTTGTGTCGGCCCGTGATAACGTGACTCCGAGCGCCGCGTCTCTCTCTGTGCCCCATCCCTCCCCCGCGCCGGGGGAGGGGGGCGCCGCGCCGGGTCTGCGTTCCGCGCCGCAGCCTGTGTCCGCCGCGGTGCCCTCTGCCAGCGCTGCGGCGGGCGGCACCGCCAAGCTGCCGGCTGGTTCGGCTCCGCCTTCCCCGCCTGCCGCGGGGGCTGAGGTTGCGGTACAGCGGGGCACTGAGGTGTTTAGCTTTAGCGCGACTGCTGACGCGGCCAGCGGGAGACCGGTGGGTTCCCGTGGCCGCGGATCCTCTCCATCGGCCCTGTGGACCCTCCCCCCCTGCCAGGTGACCGTGCGTCCCAAGGACCACGGGCGGTTTTGGCAGGAGGTCCTAGATAAGGCTGAGGAGATGTGCGACTCTTCCTCCTCGCAGCGCCTGCAGGATCGTGGGGGAGGCTCCTCTGGCTCTGCTGATGCTGCGGGGAGCGTGGTGTCAAGTGATGCTGCACTGCCCCGCAGTCAGGCGGCTGCCGTTGTCCCTGTGGAGCCCACGGGACGGGACGCGGCGGGTGATGCGACCTTGACAAGGGGTCCCCAGGCTTTCCCTGTGCTTAGGGGTGTTACTCACAACACACATCAACCTTTACCGTTTAAGACACTGAAGGAAGTCCGTGATACCGTTGCCCAGCATGGTGTTGGTTCTGCTGAAGTTATGCAGACGCTTCGCATGCTTGTTGCTGAGATGCTGACGCCTTCCGACATCCGTTCTGTGGCACATGCTCTTTTTGACCCTGTGCAGTTTGACGTTTTTGAGGACAAGTGGGCTCGTTTGGTAGCCAGCGCAGTGCAAAAGAATGCTACGCGGGGGCCACAGGATCCCAGGAGTGCGGTTGGCACTGATATGTTGCTGGGCACAGGCAATTATGTTGATCCTCAGCTGGATATGATCCCCTTGTGCTTGACCAGTGCCAGACGCTAGGCTTGGCAGCACTGGTTCAGACCCTGGAAATGGCTGCTCCTCTGCAGCCGTTTGCAACCATTGTCCAAGGGGTAGATGAGCCTTTCATGAAATTTGCAGGGAGACTGACTGCCTCTGTGGAGAGGCAGTTAGCAGATTCTGAGGCGAGGAGAATTGTGCTTGCGAACCTGGCCAGGAGCAACTGTAATGCAGACTGTAGGAGAGTCATAGGGGCTCTTCCTGGTACGGCTACTGTCTCGCAGATGGTAGAGGCCTGTGCAGACCTCAGCCCCTCGGTTCAAAGGACGGCTGCCCAGACTACTGTTGCGCAGCCGATTTGGGCAGTGCCGCAGGGTTGGCAACAACAGCGGGGGGACTGCTCGGGCCAGCACCAAACAGGGAAAGAAAGTGCAGAAGGGAAAATTTCCCATGTTCTTGTGTGGCCGGTGTGGAAGGCCCGACCATATGTCATACGCCTGTAAGGCAACTGTTCATGTTAATGGCCAGGCGCTGCCGGGCCCAGGAAACGGGAAGCGGAGCGCGAAGGGGAAGCGCGCCCAGACACAAGTTCCTCTCCAGACCCCGGAGCCCATGGAGGTTTGCTCAGCCAGCTTGCAGCCAGCACCCGTGGATCAGCAGGTGTGGATGTCTGCACAGCAGCAACAGTTGTGTTAGAATCTAGTCAAATACACAAGGTTCCTCTGGATGCTTTTGGTCCTTTGGGTGAAGGCATGAGTGCTTTCCTTATGGGAAGGTCTAGTGCCACCCTTCAGGGCATCATTGTGCACCTGGGTCTCATTGATGCGGACTTCACAGGGCAGATTTGTGCAATGGTTTCCACACCCACCCCCCCAGTCACGATCCCGAAAGGGACACGGCTTGTTCAACTTGTACCTTTTAAGTCTTCTATTCGCAGGACAGCTGGCCGGTCGTGTGGAGTCAGCGGTTTTGGGTCTACTGGGCCGCCTCAAATTCACTGGACCGCTGTCCTGACCAAAGACCGTCCCGAGATGTCATGTACTCTGTCCATCCCCGGTGCAACCCCATCGGAGATTCACCTCCGCGGGCTTCTCAATAGTGGCGCTGACGTCACAGTTCTCTCCCTTGCCACCTGGCCTCCGGACTGGCCTCTGAGTCCCGTGGAGACATCCGTCGCAGGACTGGGGGGGACGGCACGATGTTACGTGAGCCAGCGGTCTGTGCTGATCACAAACCCAGAGGGACAGACGGCCTGGGTTAGGCCACATGTTACTTCTACTCCTGCTAACCTCTGGGGAAGGGATGTTCTGTCTGCATGGGGGGTGCGCATCGGGACGGGTTTTTGATGGGGGCCACTGCGAAGAAGGGCGCAGAGTGTCCCACGCCTCCTATACGGTGGCTGGTGGACACACCTGTTTGGGAGAACCAGTGGCCCCTCCCTTACAATAAATTGAGCGCCCTTCGGGATTTGATGCAGGAGCAGTTGGACCAGGGTCATCTGGAGCCTTCTACCAGTCCCTGGAACACTCGTTTTCTGCATCAAGAAGAAATCTGGGAAATGGAGGTTGTTACAAGACCTCCGAAAGGTCAATGCCGTGATGGAAAGTATGGGAACTTTGCAGGTAGGCATGCCATCGCCTACCATGCTTCCTGCAGATTGGCCAATCTTCATCGTGGATTTGAAGGATTGTTTCTTTACAATTCCTTTGCATCCCAATGACAGACCAAAATTTGCCTTTTCGGTGCCAGCAATCGACAATGCTGAGCCCGCACAGCGATATCAATGGAGGGTCTTGCCCCAGGGGATGCGTAATTCCCCTGCCATATGTCAATGGTATGTGGCTCGTGCCTTGTCTGGAGTTCGCAAGCAGTTTCCTGGTGCACGTCTGTATCATTATATGGACGACATTTTGGTGGCTGCTTCTACCCAGGATGAGCTGCTGAGGATTCAGCCTCGGTTGCTCGATGCTTTGCATGAGCATGGACTGCAGGTGGCTCCAGAAAAGGTTCAGCGACAACCTCCTTGGAAGTATTTGGGGGTCAAAATTCTGGAACGGACAATCCAACACCAGGAGGTGCAATTTGTGCATTCAGTGAAGACACTGAAGGATGCCCAGAAGTTGATGGGTGTCATCACTTGGTTACGTCCATACCTGGGACTAACCGACGCACAGCTGTCTCCTCTGTATGATTTGTTGAAAGGAGACTCTGATCTAAAGTCGCCTCGCACGTTGACCCCTGAGGCATGTCGGGTGCTGGAGGAGGCTCAGCAGGCTGTTTCTGCCCGCCAAGTTTATCGCATTGATTTCTCCGTTGATGTCACTGAATTCGTTATCCAGATTCGCATCCCACAGGTATCATTGGCCAGTGGAGTGACAAATGGTCTGATCCTTTGCACATCTTGGAATGGGTTTTCCTGCCCCATCGGCCGCAGAAGACAGCAACTGAATTGGCTGAGTTGCTTGCTCGCTTAATAATCAAATGCCGGCAACGGTGTTTGCAATTGATGGGCGCAGATCCCGCAAAGATCATACTCCTGGTATCCCGGGAGGATTTTGACTGGAGCCTTGCACATAGCGTATCCCTGCAATGTGCTCTGGTAAACTTTTCAGGGCAGATCAATTATCATCTGCCCAGCCACAAGCTACTGCAGGTGGCGAAATCCACGCAAATTTCTTTGCGGCCCAAAAATAGTCAGGAACCCGTGCAAGGGCCCACCGTCTTTACTGATGGCTCGGGGAAGACTGGAAAGGCCATTGCTACCTGGCAGGATGGATCTGAATGGCAGGTTCTGGGAGGTCATCAGGATGGATCAGCCCAATTGGTTGAATTAAGGGCTGCTGTTACGGCATTTGAGAGATTTTCCCAGGGACCTTTCAATTTGGTCACGGATTCCGCCTATGTGGCTGACATTGCACAGCGATTGGGTCATTCAGTGTTGAAGGAGGTCAGTAATCCTGCCTTGTTTCATTTACTGAAGACATTGTGGTGTGCCATTCAGGCCCGGGTTCATCCATTTTATGTTTTGCATGTGAGGAGTCACACCAACTTGCCAGGATTTGTGGCAGAAGGTAATGTGAGGGCTGACAGGTTGGCTAACCTGGCATGGGTAGCACCTCAGCACACTCGCGCAGGCCAAGGCATCGCACGGGTTTTTCCATCAGAACGCACATACCTTGCAGAAGCAGTTTCAGCTGACGCCAATGGAGGCTCGGGACATTGTCGAGTCCTGTGACGACTGCCATGTGCTTGCTCCACCTTTACCAGCAGGGGTAAACCCCAGAGGCCTTAGGGCTTTGGAGCTTTGGCAGACTGATGTCACCCAGATTGCCGAGTTTGGCCGGCTTAAGTATGTGCATGTCACGGTGGACACGTTCTCTTCTGCAATGTGGGCTTCTGCTCACACTGGAGAGAAAGCCCGCGATGTCATTGCCCACTGGCGGCAGGCTTTTGCCGTCCTGGGGGTACCTTCTGCTGTGAAAACCGACAATGGTCCTGCTTGCGCATCGCAAAAGGTGCGGCAGTTCCTGCAGCTGTGGGGTGGGTCACACAAGTTTGGTATCCCTCATTCTCCAACTGGTCAAGCTATTGTAGAACGCGCTCATGGTACCCTGAAGCGGGTTCTTCAAAAACAGAAAAGGGGAATGCAGGGTGAAACCCCGCACAGTCGGTTGGAAAAAGCATTGTACACCATCAATCATCTTACAGTGCAACAGAACTCAAATAACCCTGTCATTTTGAACCATCATTTTTCATTGCAGGCTGCAGACGAGGCACATCAGCCTCGAGCAAAGGTTCGAGTGCGGAATTTAGTCACCAAACAGTGGGAAGGTCCTTATGACCTTATCGCTTCGGGGCGCGGGTATGCTTGTGTGTCCACAGATACTGGGGCACGATGGGTACCTTCAAAGTGTGTTCGCCCTGACCTGCGACCACAGAGACAGAATCCGGCCGACGGGCAACATGGAAACCGTGACCAACCTGAAAGGCATCAAGTGGGTGAATCGCTGAGTGATGACTCGGATGCAGACAACACGAGTGATCACTCTGATGATTCCTCCATGAATGGACACTGAACACTGTTCATTTTTCTTTTTCCATTTTCTTTTTTTAAACTGAGAAGGGTGAGATGTCGCCCTGATTTCTTAGGATTTTCTAAAGCCTTCTGAATTTACATTCTTGTAGAGAACTTTCTCAAGCAACTTTCTGTAAACAACCTCTTGTTTTGCATTCTTTCATAGAGGTGGAGAAATTTGATACACTGGTAGTTTGTCCAGTGTCGTTGGAGAGGTGGCACGTTCACCTTCCAATCCACTGGCACCTTTTGAGAACTATAAATGATTGGAGTCAGAAAAAATAAATTAGTCTCTTCATGGTGACCAAAGCTGTGGTGCGTCGTTTTTCCTTGTGTCCTCAGGTGACATCCCAGTACTCCCATCATCCCAGTTCCCCCTTATCCCAGTTCCCCATTATCCCACTCTCCCAGTTATCCCAGTTCCCCATTATCCCAGTTATCCCAGTCCCACATTATCCCTCTCTCCCAGTTATCCCAGTACTCCCATTATCCCAGTTATCCCAGTTCCCCATTATCCCACTCTCCCAGTTATCCCATTATCCCAGTTATCCCAGTTCCCCATTATCCCACTCTCCCAGTTATCTCAGTACTCCCATTATCCCAGTTCCCCATTATCCCAGTTATCCCAGTTTACCTAACCCACTCTCCCATTTATCCCAGTACTCCCATTATCCCAGTTCCCCATTATCCCAGTTCCCCCCATTATCCCAATTCCCCATTGTCCCAGTTCCCCAGTTATCCCAGTACTCCCATTATCTCAGTTCCCCCCATTATCCCAGTTCCCCATTATCCCAGTTATCCCAGTTCCCCCAATTATCCCAGTTCCCCATTATCCCACTCTCCCAGTTATCCCAGTTTCTCCCCCATTATCCCAGTTCCCCATTATCCCACTCTCCCAGTTACCCCAGTTTCTCCCCCATTTTCCCAGTTTCCCCATTATCCCGTGCTCCCCAGTTATCCCAGTTCCCCATGATGCCTGAGAGACTGGAGAGATTATATGGAACTGGGATAAAACAGGGAATGGGATCAAATAGGGACGGGGATCCTATGGAATGGGATAAACTGGACTGGGATAAACTGGACTGGGATTATATGGAACTGGGATAAAACAGGGAATGGGATCAAATATGGACTGGAATCCTATGGACCGGGATAAACTGGACTGGGGTTATATGGAACTGGGATAAAACAGGGAATGGGATCGAATAGGGCCTGGGACCCTATGGACTGGGATAAACTGGACTGGGATAGCCCAGACTGGGATCCTATGAACTGGGATAATCTGGACTGGGATAGCCCGGACTGGGATCCTATGGACCTGAATCCTATGGACTGGGATAAACTGGACTGGGATTATATGGAACTGGGATCCTATGGACTGGGATAAAACAGGGACTGGGACCCTGTGGAATGCAATCCTATGGAGTGGGACCACCCAGACTGGGATAACATGGACTGGGATCCTACAGACTGGGACTGCACAGAGTGGGACTGCACAGACTGGGACCACATGGATCAGGACCATAGAGACTGGGATAAACAGGACTGAGATGATATGGAATGGGATCCTACAGACACGGAGCATACAAATCCCAGTACAAACTGGGATCGCATGGAAGAGGAGGGGTGAAGAAGGAGAGCGAGTAGGGCTGGAAACAGAAGGAGATGGGAAAAGGGAGGGGGAAGAGGAGGAGGAGGAGGGATGGAAGGGGAGGGATGAAGGAGGACAGGGAGGAGAGGATAGCACACAGGAGGAGGAGGAGGAGCGATGGAAGAGGAGAGATGAAGGAGGAGAAGGCGAGGGGGGGTTAGGGAGAAGGAGAAGGGGGGAAGGAAGAGGAGAATCAGGCGGGGTTAGGGAAGAGGAGGAGGGGGGGAGAAGAGGAGGGAGGGAAGGGCAGGGATGAAGGGGACATTGGGGGTCCCGGTGGCAGCTGCCGGCAGAGGCAGCCTGGAGGAGCAGAGCCCTGTGTCCCCCAGGAGCCCAAAGTGGGGAGCCCAGAGAGGGGGGAGCGCTGCCATCGGCGGGACCCTCAAGAGCCTGGAGAGGGGCAGGGGGGACTCCTTGGAGCCCCTGCAGCCCCAAGCAGAGAGGAAGGGGAGAAGGGAGCCCGGGAGCCCAAAAAGCCCCGGCAGCCCTAAATGGGGAGAGCCAAGAGGGGGGAGCTTTTGGGATTGCTGGGACTCCCAGCAGCCTGGGGAGGGCGGGCAGCGAGGAGAAGGGGGACCCCCAATCCAAGCGTGACCCCCAGCAGCTGGGACAGGGGGGAGCCCCAAACAGCAAAGGGGAGGGAGCAGGGACGGGGAACTCCTGGGAGGCTTTTTCAGGGCTGAATCTTGGTGTTTGGGAGGTTTTTATGGAGCCCAGGTGGCCAGGGACTTCTAGAGATGGACTCGGGCAGAGGGACCTTCAGACTCAAGGTGCTCATCCCTTGTTTTCCCCAGACCAGGATTTCCCATTCCCAGCCCCTGGGAGGCGGCGAGGAAGAGGAAGACCCTGTCCTTGTCTTTGCTCCCCCAGAGCAGGAGCTGAGGATGGAGAGCAGGGAGGACAAATCCCTGCAGCAGAACCTCGTGGAAGAGGCTGATTTGAGCGGCTCCACGACGCAGGAACCCAGCGGGAAGGAAAAGCCCTGGAGATGCCGCACGAGGACAGGCTGCAAACGCAGATCGCGGGGATCTGAGGAGGAAAGACCCACCCTGGGCCAGGGAGGCAGCCGGAGATCGAGACAGAGCTCGGAGCTGGTGGTCCATGAGCAGCTCCATGATGGGGAGAAGCCCCACACGTGCTCAGAGTGTGGGAAGAACTTCAGGAGGAGCTCAAACCTGATCAGGCACCAGAGGATCCACAGTGGGGAGAGGCCCTACGAGTGTAGGAAGTGTGGGAAGAGCTTCAGGCGGAGCTCACACCTGATGAAGCACCAGAGGATCCACACTGGGGAGAGGCCCTACGAGTGTGGGGAGTGTGGGAAGAGCTTCAGACAGAGCTCCAGCCTGAACGTGTACCAGAGGATCCACACTGGGAAGAGGCCCTACGAGTGTTCCAAGTGTGGGAAGAGCTTCAGCCAGAGCTACAGCCTGATCAAGCACCAGAGGATCCACACTGGGAAGAGGCTCTACGAGTGTTCCAAGTGTGGGAAGAGGTTTCAGACCAGCTCCCATCTCCTCACGCACTATCTGGTTCACACAGAGGAGAGGCCCTTCTGCTGCCCTGACTGCGGGAAGGGATTCAGGCAGAAGTCCCACCTCATCAGACACCAGCGCATCCACACCGGGGAGGGGCCCTACGAGTGTCCCCAGTGTGGGAAGAGCTTCCCCAGCAGCTCTACCTTGACCAAACACCAACGGAGCCACCGGTAATGGAAGCGCTGCGAGTGCCCCAATGTGAGGAGAGCTAAACTCCATCCCCCACTGGAGGACCCACATTGGGCACAGCCCTGGTGACCCACATTCCCTGTGATCAACATTGGGAACACACCCGGCTGCTTCTCCTTTCCTATTGACCTTAATTTTTTTCTCTTCTCAATTTAACTGCACTCCGAAAGCCAAGAGGCATCGATCTTTCCCCTCAAAACCACTCACATGCCACTGAAAACCACTGAATTTTAACCCATAAAGGCTCAATCCCACCTCAATTTGCTTGTTCCCACCTCAAAAATCTCAATCCCACCCAAAACTCACTCGATTCCACAACCTCCAGAGTGAGATGGGGTTGAGAGGAGATTAGGAGAAGTGGGATCCCAGTTTGGAGCGGTGACATGGGGACTGTGTGGGGATGGGTGGCTGGGATGTATTTGATAGCAAATAAAACTTTCAGACTTACTGATTTCTTTACCGTTCATTTTCAGTCCGTGGCAGTTCTGTCTGCAGAGCGCCGCCTCACAGAGTGTCCCCTCACAGTTCCCGCCCTTGGCCTGGCCCCGCCCCCTTCCCCTCACGATTCCCGCCCTTAGCCTGGCCCCGCCCCTTTCCCCTCACGGTTCCCGCCCTTGGCCTGGCCCCGCCCCTTTTCCCTCACGGTTCCCGCCCTTGGCCCCACCCCTTCACCTCACGGTTCCCGCCCTTTCCCCGCCCCTTTCCCCTCACGGTTCCCGCCCTTAGCCTGGCCCCGCCCCTTTCCCCTCACGGTTCCCGCCCTTTGCCCTCACGGTTCCCGCCCTTTCCCCTCACGGTTCCCGCCCTTTCCCCGCCCCTTTCCCCTCACAGTTCCCGCCCTTGGCCTGGCCCCGCCCCTTTCCCCATATGGTACCCGCACTTTGCCCCGCCCCTTTCCCCTCACAGTTCCCGCCCTTTCCCCGCCTCTTTCCCCTCACGGTTCCCGCCCTTTCCCCGCCCCTTTCCCCTCACGGTTCGGCCTTCGGGAACGGGGGAGGAGGAGGAGGGAGGGAGGAAGAGGCGCAGCGGCAGCCGGGAGCGGCCGGAGGAGAGGAGAGAAGGAATCGCGGGGCCCTGGCGCTGCCAGAAGTCGCCGCAGCCCCGGGAGCATCGCCCCCCATCCCGCAGGTGCCCGGGGAGGGGGAGCTCGGCCCAAATATCCCGGGGGGTGCCTGGGTTGGGGTTTTTTGGGGGGGATGTTTGGAGCTGGCAGGGCTCCAAAGCCGAGCCGCAGCTGGCCCTCGGGGGACATCGGGGGGTCCCCGGGAGGTGTTTTTGGGTGGTCCCGGGGCCGGCAGTGGCTTCTCCCAGTACGAGCCCAGTTCGTTACAGTATGAGCCTGGTAACTTTCTCTCACTCCCTGCAGGATTCCAGTATCTCCCAGTTTGATCCAAGCTTATCCCGACCTGTCCCGGCTCCATACCCGCTCGTTCCGCGCGCTGCCAGGGCTGCGGGAACGGGGCACCGAGGGTGTCGCTGCTCCTGTTAAAGGAGGAGGAGGGAGGGAAGGGCAGGGCAGGGATGAAGGAGGAGGAAGAGGAGCAGCTGGAAGGAGGGAGGCGTGGGGAAAGCTGCATTCAAGGCTCTTCATTGACTTCTCATTGTCCTGCTCGGAGCTTTTGGAGTTTTGTGCCAGAAATCTCTCCCCTCCCCCACTCCCCCACAGGGCTTTGGGGCGGTTTTCCCTTTTTGGGGGAAATCAAAGCGATGCGCTGATGCTCCGAATTAGGGGGCAGGAGAAGTGGGGCTGCTGGGCTTCCCGCAGAGCCGGAGCCAGCGAAGGCGAAGGCGCAGGGCCGGGAAAGCCGTGTCGGGAGGTGCGGAGCAGTTTGTTGGTGCTGCAGATCGATGCCGGCCCGGGCCCGGGCCCGTTCCAGGGCTGTTCCTCATCTCCGGCTTTGCCCTCCCACAGCCCGGGGGGCCCTGAGAGCGCGGGGCGAGGCTGTGCCGTGTGCAGAGCCCGCCCCTCGCTGCCATTGGCCGCTGCTGCCGTCAGTCGCGGTTCTGGCGCGCTGATTGGTGAGAGCGGGGCGAAGCACGGCCCCGCTGGCGGCCTGAGGGCGGCCCTGGCTCGGCAGCGGCGCCATTGGCGGAGCGTCTGTGCGGGCCCGGGAGCGGCGGCAGCGGCCGGAGCGCGGGGAGGCGGCATTGGCGGAGCTCGGAGGCGGCCCCGGCGCAGGTGGGAGCCGCGCCGGGTTCTGCGGGGGCTCGGGGCTCGCTGCGGGCGGAGGGGGCGGCAGGGGGCTCCGGCGGCTTGGCGGTGCCGTGTCCGGCCCGTGCCGGCCCTGGGCTGAGGGCGCTGCGGGAGCGGCTGCCCGCGGTCTCCTTCCCGCCGCTGCCTGGGCAGGAGCCGCTGCCGGAGCAGCGCTGGCTCGTCCCGGTTGCTGTGGCTGGGACAGAGGTGGCTGCCCCGTGGCCGGGACCGTGCGGGGAAATTCCCGTCGCCGGAGGTTTCTGTGGCCAGAGGAGACCGAGGAGTCCTGTCAAAGTGACTCGATTGCTGAGCAGAGGGAGAGGCCGTGGGGCATTTGCCATGCGCTCTCTGCCCTTGTTGTAGCACGCTGCCTCCTTTGGCTGCTCATTTTCCCGGCCGCATCTCCCTCTGCCTTTGCCCACTGGCTGAGGGACTTGGAAGGTTCAGACTTCCCGATCCGCCTGCTGCCTGTCCTCGTTCATATGCACCCCTCCTTGTGGATGACAGCCGATATTCATGGCTCTGTTTGGTCTTTGTCCTTCGGGAAGTTGAGGAGTTTAGCGGGACTTTGAGCAGCTGTCTGGGTCCATTTGTAACATTTATTGGAACAGATGGTTTCTCCCGTTATTTCCTCATCTCCAAGTCGCTGGCCCTATCTCCAGGCAGATTCACTCATTGACTCTGTTTTGTTCTTCCCGGGTCCTCTTTGGTTTTGGGATTATTCTCGGTGCCCTCATTCCCTGTCCTTTTGTAGCCGTTTCTGGATCAGGAGGCCTGGCTGCCACCTGCATCCCCTGGCTCAGCTGCTGGATGAGCTGCACTCCCAAGGTGTGGAGCATGGTAAAAAGATGAGAGTTGCTGTAGCACAGAAGAGGAGAAGCAGCATTCGTTTAACCCATGGTGTGCCAGGGAGCCACAAAACCGTGTCCCATTCCCATCCTTTCCATGTTTGGACCAATACATAAACTGCTCTCCTATTTCCTGTGTTATCTTTTTTCACTGCTTTTCCTTTGTCGTCTCTTTGCCAACAGCAGTTGGAGTCATTTAGTTTCCCACAAACTCCTCCTTTTTCTGGGAAAAGATAACCTGATCCCATCCCCTGGTGAAATGTTGTGTTCCTCATTTCAGTGGATGGGTCGGCAGGAAGGTCAGGAGCTGGAGGTGTCTGGTTAGTTCTTATTTTGAGGACAGCTTGTAATCTAATGATGGCATTGAAATGATAAATGGGTTCTGTGTCTCCTGATATGAATTGGTTCGGGTTCCCAGGGGCTGGTCCATGATGTTGTAGGATTTGTTCTGGTGGCCGTTCATCTTTTCCCCATTTTTGGTTGCTCCCTCCAGCCGGGGCTGCATCAATTGACTGCTTTTGTCTAATTACATCATCAAATACTTGAATTCCAACTGATTTCCCAGAACTTGTTATAGCAAAAACCCCAGTGCTCTGATACTCCCTGTATAGCATGGAGAGTGCCAGCACATGTTGGAGTGGGCACAGGGGTGATCCCCCCTTATTTTAGTGAAGTTTTCACAGCATTCTCCATTTGCTGTTTCCCTTTGCAGCTTCACCCATTTCTGTGGCAGAGTCAGAGATCCTCACCATGGGCTCTGCCTTCAGCTGTGCAGATTCCATCTGTGCAGGCAGGCAGAGCTTGGGGTGAGGGGCAGAGGGAATCAGCCCAATTCCTGCCCCAGGCAAGAAGAGGCAGGTCCATTGTCCCCACTTTGCCCCAGCAGTGTTAATTTGCATTTCTAAAGCTCCTCTGCTGGCTGCCGGGAATGCAGCTTCTCTTCCAGAGCAGCCTTCAGCAGCCTCACATGGCCCCCCCCCCAATACCTGCTGCTTTTTTTATTTTTTCTTTCAAATCGTCTATTTAGTGTTTATGAGTGAAAGGGCCAACTTTAAATCTCTTCTCGTTTTCCAAATTGCAGCCTAAAGGTGAACGTCGAAAAACCCAGACCAAAATTTTGGTATCTCTCGCACAAACATACACAAAAATTTCCAAGGCTATTAAGTTTTTTCCTCTTCTCCTCGGAGTAAACACTCATTCTCTCATCCCTGACCCAAACCTAACCGGCAATATAGAAGAAGGATTATTACAAAAAATACTCCACTGCTATAAACCTTGCAGTGAAAGTGCAAGAAAAAAAAAAACAAAACTCCACCAATATGTTTAGTGTTAGAGTCAAGGCATTCCTTGATTCTGGCCAGGATGTGCAGCAGAAATCATTCCATCCCCACATAGCCCAGGTGAGCAGAGAAAATCGTTCCATGACACGTGGGTTTGACTGGATCGTTCCCAAACTTGATATAGTCTGAACCAATCTAAATCCATTGGTTTAATGTTCTGTCGTTTCAAGTTGTGCAGTTTTTAGTGTTTGGGTTCCTGTTGGACCCGGATTTCTTGGCTTCTGCTGTTCATCAGGTCGGAACTGCTGGATTTCCTTCTCAGCCTTTTCCAGAGCAGGTGTCTCCAGCTCTGCCGGGGGCAGTGTCTGGGGTAGGTGTTGGTTGCTGTTTGCTGCTGGGTGTTATCTTTGTGGGAATCTTTTGGGCCATTCCCAGTGTGTTGAGATGTTAAACTCATCTCCACTGAGTGGTGGAACATCCCTTAAAAAAACCTTTACCATTTCTTTCCCCGAGGCCAAGGCAAACCAAGGCTGAGTAGAGAAAATGTTAGAAATGTTCAAGTCTATGACCTGGTGTATTTTCCATCAGTGCAATCCCAGGCAGGGCAGTGTGTGAGTGTGGCTGAGACCCAGAGTGGAATTGTGCCGTTGTCTTCGCCAGCAGCTGTGGCAGTGCAGGCCCAGAAAGCACTGAAGCTGAAGCAGTGGCAGCAAGGATTGGCCCCGGTGGCTGGAGATGCCCAAGGAGGGTGCCCAGGCAGAGGATTTGAGCAGAGGATGTGTGGGCAGGCCCAGGGGCTTGCCCCGCTGTGGAGCCCTGGCTGCTGCTGCGCTGCCTTCAGTGCAGGCTCCGTGGGGGCCTCCCATGCTCCTGCTGCAGGCGGGAAGTGCAAATCTCCGGGGCTTCAGAGCCCTGGAGCCCAGGCTGAGGGGTCCCCCGTGCTCAGCTGTGCTGGGGGCTGTTTCTGGCCTCAGGGACACTTGGCATGGGCCACGCCACTTGGCCACCAGTGGTGCTGCTTTGGCCTCCTTAGGCAGGGCCCGATGTCCTGCTTGGATGTTGGGAACGGCAAAGTGCCAAGGCAGGCTCTGTGCCAGCCCAGCTTCCTGTGGGAGAGATTTCACAAGAGACAGGACTCTGGCCACAGACTGCTTTAAATGTACATCCCTTATCCCCACCCTGCACTGGGTGGAGAATTACCAGGGTAAGGAATTCCCAAGATCAATTGCAAGGGAGAGAATTGAATATCTGCCCTGGGTCTGGCTCTTCTTCTTGCCAAAGCCAACGGCAAAAGCCGTACCCATGGCATCTTGGATTACAGCCCTGACTCCTTCCCAGGGGCTGTTTGGGTGGGCTCTCCCCTGGCCAGGAGGGCAATGCCTCTGCCAGGTGCTTGTGGCCGATCTTGTCCCCTGGGTGCTGGGGCCCCCTTGGGCCCTGGGGTTGATCCCTGAGGGGCTGTAGGAGCTGTGCCACGGCCTTTGCCTTCAGCTTGGCCTTTTGCTCATCCCTTGTTGCATTCAGCTGCTGTGCCTTTGTGCCCAAGTGCTCCAGGGCCTTCTTCTGCCACTCCTGCAGCCCCGCTCACTGCCTGTGGGTGCTCATCCTCTGAGAGCTGCTGAGCTTTGTGCAAAGTCTTTCCTTTCTCCAGCGACCCAAAGCAAATGCTTAATAGAAAATCCTGATTCTTCCATGTACAACCTGCAGCTCCGAGTGTTCCCCACCTGGACTCCACCTGCGCCCCCCCCTCGGCCCCATTGCCCCCGCGAGGGGAATTTGGGGAGGTGGGAGTGGGGCAGCGCCAAGGCCGGGCCCCCCCGCGCTGTCCTGGCGGGAGCGGCTGCAGCGGGGACCGAGTGCGGGTGGAAGCGGCCGAGAGCCCAGCGCTGCCCCAGCCCGACCTGCCCCAGCTCCATCCCTGCCCCTGCGCTGGGATGCTGTGGGTTTGGGGGGAAGAGGGAGCCGGCAGTGGGTGCTGGGCCTGGGGGCAGGAGGAGAAGGGAAGGAGAAGCAGGGTTGAGGAACAAAATGGTCAAAGGATGGACCTGGCAGGAGAAGGTGGGATTGTGCAGGAGAAGGAGGAATAGCAGGAGGAAGAGGAGTGTGAGGAAGAGCAGAGTCACAGGAGGAGGAGGAGCAGAAACAGGAAGCAGCACAAGGTTCCACCCCTCCCTGTGTCTGCAGCCTCCCCCCAGCCCCAGGAGCGCTGCTCCCCCCACATGCAGCAGGTGACTGTGGAGGGGGATCCAGGATTTTCACGGGGTGAATCTTGGTGTTTCTGAGCTTGCTTGGGCTAAATGTTGGTGCTTTGGTTTTATGTGGCAGCTGAATCTTTATCTTTTGGAGGAGGTTTTTGCTGACTTGTGATGTGTGGGGTGTTTTTGATCTGTGTCTTTATGTTTGCAGGATTTCTAGGGTGAATCTTGGTGTTTTGGAGGTTCTTACAGACACAAGATTCCCAATGACTTCTTTAGATGAACTTGGGCAGGGAGGAACCTCCAGTCCAAGGTGCTTTCCTCTTGTTTTCTCCTCAAACCAGGTTTTTTCATTCCAGAGTGTGGCTGGATGGCGGAGGAGGAAAAGCCCCAGAGATCCTGCAGGAGGAGGGGCTGCAAACCCAGCCTAGGGAGCTGCAGGGAGGAAAGAGCCCCCCTGAGCCAGGAAGGCGGCCAGAGATCCAGCCGGAGCACGGAGCTGGTGGAGATGCCTCATGGCAGGGAGAAGCCGCACAAGTGCTTGGAATGTGGGCAGGGTTTCGGCCGGAGCTCCCACCTGCTCCGGCACCAGAGAATCCACACTGGGGAACGGCCCTACGAGTGTGGGGAGTGTGGGAAGGGATTCAGGCGGAGCTCCCACCTGATCCAGCACCAGAGGATCCACACTGGGGAACGTCCCTACACCTGCTTGGAATGTGGGAAGCGATTCAGTTGCAGCTCCCGCCTGACCCGGCACCAGAGGATCCACACTGGGGAACGGCCCTATGCGTGCTTGGAATGTGGGAAGAGCTTCAGAGACAGCTCTGAGCTGATGCGGCACCAGAGGATCCACACTGGGGAACGACCCTATGAATGTTTGGAATGTGGGAAGAGCTTCAGAGACTGCTCTGAGCTGATGCGGCACCAGGTGATCCACACTACTGAATGGCCCTACACCTGCTTGGAATGTGGGAAGGGCTTTGGGCAGAGCTCTTCCCTGAGAACACACCAGCGCATCCACGCTGGGGAGAGGCCCTACGAGTGTCCCCAGTGTGGGAAGAGGTTTCAGACCAGCTCCACTCTCCTTTTACATGAGCGGATTCACACAGATGAGAGGCCCTTCCGCTGCCCTGACTGCGGGAAGGGCTTCAAGCACAACTTCAGCCTCACCGTGCACTGGCGCATCCACAGCGGGGAGAGGCCCTACGAGTGTGGGGAGTGTGGGAAGAGCTTCTCACAGAGCTCTCACTTGACCAGACACCAACGGAGGCACCAGTGAGGGAAGCCCTGGGAGTGCCCTGAGTGAGGGAAGAGCTTGGAGTGAGGGAAGAGCTTTGTGGGCTGCTCCAGCTCCATCCCCCATGGGAGGATCCGGGCTGGATGATCCCCAGTGACCCCTGTTGGGCAGAGCCCTGGTGATCCGTGGTCCTGGTGATCCCCGTTGGCTGAGGGGATGGTGTTGGCTTCTTCTCCTTGTGCTGCTGTGATTTGGGAGGGTTCCCATGGATGGGGGAGGGGCGGTGAGTGGGGGGTCCTGTTGCACTGGGGGGGGCTCATGGATCAGGAGGGGTCCCAGCCTTTTGGGGGGGTCATCTAACGGGGTGAGGCAGTGCACGGGGGGTCCCGGTGCTCGGTGACTGGAAGTGTCGGAATCCAGGACATCCCTCTGGCTGCCCTGGATGGCTCGAGCCCCTGGCAGGGGGCTCGGAGACCTTGGCACGGTGTCAAGAACGCCTGTGGCTTTGGTTTTAGCCCCTGGAGAAAATTGTCAACATTGTATGAGGAATTACAAGCCACAAGGGTTTGAGTAGGGTGGTAAGTGAATTAACACAGGGCGAAAAAGTAGAATTTTAGTGTTTTAAAATAAAGGGTTCAATGGGACAAGCTGGAGGGATTTGGGCGTGTCCTGACCTTCTTCTCCTTCTTCTTGCCCTCCATGTCTTGCTGTGGTGGTGACACTTTTCTCTTGGTTGAAGGTAGAGTCACAGTGTGCAACATGAATAATAGGTGTTGGCACGTTATTGTAAACACAGTACAGGTACTTTTTAGTGTAAAAGGCAAACACCGCCCTGAGGGCAGGGAGGCTGCCACAGACCGACCTGCCAGACAGAGCGGACAAAGCATGTTATGGATAAGAGAAAATAAACGACCTTGAGAAGCAAAGCTACGCATCTCGACTCCTTCTTTGGCAGAGCAGGCTGGGAGAAAAGGACTTTTCACAGTCTCAGGGTCATCTCGACCACCAGAAAACTGAGAGGTGGGGTCTCCACTCGTCCCAGTGCCCGGTGAGGGGGGGTCAGTGCTCGAGGGAGGGTGGGGGCACTGAAGGGGGTGCGGGTGTGGTTTTTGGGGGGTCCCAGTGCCCCCCGGGGCAGGGTCAGTGCTCAGCCGCAGGGGCTGCCCGGGTGGCCCCCCCGGCCCCCAAATCACAGCTGGGTCTCCTGCAAGGCACTGAGGGGAGGCTCGTTCACACCCCCACCCCCACCAGCGTCGCCACACGCCTTCCCAAAGTGTCCCCAAGTACTCCCAAAGTGTCCTCAGAATGTCCCCGAGTCTCTGCAGAGGTGACCCCGGCCCCATGGCAGCCCAGTGGTGATGTTGCTCTGTCCACAGCAGCCTCGGGATGTCTTGGTGGCTCTTTGGCACCGCTCGGCCACCGTGTGGCCACTGTGGCCAGGAGAGGGACAGAAGAAGAGGCTGTTGATGTCCCCAAGTGTCCCCAGCAGGTGACGTGTGGTCAGTCGGGCACTGGCCTCCCACAGCTGCTCGGCCTTGGCCACCGTGGCCACCAAGGCCGCAGGGAAATCAGGGGACACCTTTGTTGTCCCCTCAAGGGCTAACTCGATGTCCCCAATCCGGCGCTGCAGCTCCTGGGGGAATGCAGTGGCTTCGTCACATGCAGCCACCAAGTCCCCCAGCAGCCACAGGTACAGCTCCAGCCGCTGCTCCCTCCTGATGGCCGCATCCACCGGCTTTCCCCTCCTGATGGCCGCATCCCTGCAGGCATCGCAGAGCTTGGTGGCATCCTTGGCCACCTGGGCCCTGCTGTCCATGAGCCTGTCCAGCCCACGCTGCCAGGCGGTGGTCAGGGCTCTCACACAGGCCCAGGTGGTCCCTGGGGTGCCCCCGAGTTTGGCCAGGGTCCAGCCCAGAGAGGGGACAGGGCAGTGGCCCAGGGAGGGGACACGGTAGTGGCGCAGGGCGTCCTGGAGGTGAAAGATCAAGTTTCCCACAGCCACCCGCAGGAACTCTGGGGATGCAGCCAGCAGCACGTCCTGTTCGGCCTGGCCACGGTGGCCATCAGTTCTCTCAGGGTGGCCAGCAGCTTGCCCAGGGTGGCCACCACGACGACCTTCGCCTCCAGCAGCTTGGGTGGTGGGGACAGCTGGTGAGGGGACAGGGGAGGTGTCAGGGACCTGGTGGCACTTATGTCCTCTTATGGTGGCACCCAGGTGTGACATCACCTGCCCAGGTGTGACATCGCCTGTTCCCAGCTGTCACAGCTGTCACAGCGCACCTGTCCCCTGCCCATGCCCCTCCCCCATGTCCCTGCTGACCTGGCACAGGTGGCCCCGTGTCACACGGAGCTGTCCCTGCACCTGCCCAGGTGTGACATCACCTGTGCCCAGGTGTGCCAGGTGTCACTCAGGTGTCACTCAGGTGTTACTCAGGTATGCCAGGTGTCACTGAGGTGTGACAGTACCTGCGCCCAGGTGTGCCAGCTGTCCCCGCACAGGTGCCCCGGTGCCTGACGAAGCTGTCCCTCCACATGAAGGTGCGCTCACAGGTGCTGCAGGTGTAGGGCCGCAGCCCGGTGTGGGTTTCCATGTGCTCCGTCAGGTGATGTTTCATCCTGAAGCGCTGGCGCCCCTGCGCGCAGGTGAAGGGCCGCAGGTCCAGGTGCTCGTTCACGCGCCGCTCGCGCGTGCTGCGGTGTGAGAATGCCTTCCCGCAGTGGCACGCGAACACCTTGGCCGAGCCGCACGAGCTCACCTGGGCGGCAGGTGAGGGCTGCGAGGGGCTGGGATCCGCCTCTGCGGGCGGCTCCGGGATTCGTGATTTGGGCGGGTCTGGGCGAAATTCCCGAATTTTCATGCGAAATTCTGCCGGTCCTGGTCAAAATCCCCTCAGTTCAGTCCGGAATCCTGCTGGTTCTGGTCAAAATCCCTGAATCTTCGTGTAAAGTTCTGCCGGTTGTGGTCAAAATTCCTGAATTTTCCTGTGAAATTCCGGTGGTTCTGGTCGAAGTTTTCATTTGTAAATTAGGACTTTCTCTCTGCTGCCATCAATGGTTTTGCAATCTTTACCCGGCTGCGGCTTGTGGTCTTTTAAAACTTCAAGAATCTTTTTGTACAAGCACAACTTATTTCATGTCTATTTTACATCAGCATGAATTATTCCATGACATATATAACAATGGGGCTGCAGGGATCCCCCTACAGATCCATGGGGATGCAGAGATCCCCCTGCAGATCCATGGGGATGCAGAGATCCCCCTGCAGCCCCTGGAGGAGCCAGGCTGGAGCACGGGGATGCCTGAGAGGAGGCTGTGACCCCATGGACAGAGGGGCCCCCGCTGGAGCAGCCTGTCCTGGAAGGAGTGACCCCGTGGCACAGTGACCCACGCTGCAGCACTTGGAGGGGGGCTGTGCCCCAGGGGATGGACTCCGGTTGGAGAAGTTCCTGGAGAAGTCTCCGGTGGGAGAGAGCGCAGGCTGCAGCAGGGGAACGACTCCTGTCCCTGGGCAGAGGGAGAAGCCACGGGGGATGAACTGAGCACGGCCCCATTCCCTGTCTCCTGCACTGCCGGGGGAGGAGGTGCAGCTGGAAGGAGGGAGGCGTGGGGAAAGCTGCATTCAAGGCTCTTCATTGACTTCTCATTATCCTGTTCTTGTCAGAACCCAGAATGTCCCTTGGACACTCTTGAATGTTCCGGGCACAGGTCGGAAGGATTTGAGACCCTGGCATGCAGCTGGAAACCCCTGTGGCTTTGAATCTGACCCATGGAACAAGTTACCCACATTGCAGGAAGAACAAGAAATCACACAAGTTTAGATATTATAGTAGAAGTAGTCACAAAGTGAAAGGCAGAACTTCTGACTGCTGTACAGGGGGGTTTTAGGCCTTGTACAGAGGGGTCTGAGTTTTGTACATGGGGGTCAGAAGTTCTAAGATGAAGGGACTTGGGCGTGCCCTGTCCTCCTTCTTTCTCCTTCCTAACCTCCATGTTCATGGCGATGTTGGCACTCACGGATTGGTTTAGTGTAGAAAGTCACCATTCAATATAGGTGATAGGAATTGGGGTAAAACCATAAACATTCAACACGTCATGGATGATATAAAAGATGGCACCAGGCCCCTGGGAGTCAGTGTGTGCCTTTGTCTGACCTGCTGAACGGACCGCAGCAGCTCAGGAAGAAAATCTTTTAGATAACACACAATAAATTACCTTGAGACAGGAGGACTGAAGACTACTGACTCTTTCTTTGAAGGCACAGGCTGGAGGAGAGATTTTTCCATCTTTCAGGGCCACCCCAATCTGGGGGTGAGCCCTGACACACAGTTTGTAACCAAGAGTCGGGTGCAGCCGAGAAGGCTCCAAGCGCCTCCTTCCAGGCTGACTCTGCAGATGCCGAGGCTGCTCTGGGCTCTGCCAGGGCTCTGCTGGGGCTCAGCTCTGGGCGAGGCTGGGCCCGCTCTCCCCTCACATTGCTCCGGGCAGCTGAGTCACACAGGGAGAAGGAAGGGACACGTCAAGGGAGTTGAGGTTTAAGAGAGTTTTTATTCAAAAAACTGCCATAACAAACAGGCTGTCCTAACTACCTTAACCAACTAACACTACTAACTACCATAACTAACTAGCACTGCTAACTACCATAACTAACTAGTTGTCCTAACTCACTACTGTAACTAAAATCTGTCCTCCAGTGCTTCAGCTCCTCTGCTGCTGCCTCAGTTGCTTTGCTGCGATGATCAGAGGGGTCAGGCTGGAGAGAGGCTTGGCTGATGATAAAAATGGGTGCTGCCCAAAGGAGAAAAAAGAAAGAAATGAACCGTTACTTTCCAGAGTCAACTTCCTCACAGGCTCTGTTGCAACAGGACAAAGGGAAATGGTCTGAAACTCAGGAGAGGGAAGCAGGCTCAGATGAGATCTGAGACAGAATTTTTTTAGCAGGAGAGTGGGGAAGCAATGACAGAAGGTGCCCAGAGATGTGGGGGTGCCTCCTCCCTGGAAACATCCAAGCTCAGGTCAGGCAGGGCTCTGAGCCACCTGAGCTGCTTGAAGATGGCCCTGCTCGCTGTGGGGCCCCAGGTGCAGATGACCTCGAAAGGCCCCTGCCAAGCCAAACCAGGCGAGGATTCTGCTTGCTTTGCGTGTGGAAAGCAGCGAGACCGGAGACCATCGGAGGGGGCCCCACAAGAAAACCCCTCCCTGGCGCTGCTGCTTCCCCTGCAGCCGCTTGGCATTCACCTGCAGCAGCTCCTGGGCAGACCAGCGCCGCTCCTCGTCCGGCTCCAGGCTGCACTCGAGGAAGTCCCGCAGCAGAGCCGACAGGCGCCTGGGCTCCTGCAGCTGCGGGGTCCCGTTCTGCCGGATCCGAGCGCGAGCCTGCAGGAAAAGCAAACTCAGCGCTCTGCCAGCTTCCTTCCCACCCACAAGTGCTCACATCGACCCCGGCTTCCCAGCCCCAGCTCCAGGGGCACTTTCCTCCCTGGCAGAGATGCTGCTCACAGCTCATTTTTCTATGCCAACCAAAAAACCCAAACCCTGGTGCTGCCTCAGCCTTTGTAAAGAGCTGGTGCACTTGCTTCACATTTTCAGGTCAACCTCACAGCCAGAAGAACTGCAACAACGTAAATCCCAAAGCAAATTGTGTCTGGAGACTGCAGAATATGTGTCTGTGTTGAGGCTCCAGTCCTCTGAGAATTCCCTTCCCCATGTGCAGAAACCTCCAGCTGCTGCTCAGTGCAGCAGTCACCCTGTGCTCACAGGCCTCTGCAACCACGGGAGAATTGGCCTCTTACCATGGCCCTCGTTTCCTTGAAGTAAGGAGGTTCTCCTTCCACCATCTCGATGGTCACAATGCCGAAGGACCAGATGTCCACCTTGGGGCCGTAAGGAGAACTGGTGACAACTTCTGGGGCCATCCAGTGAGCAGTGCCCACCATGGAGCTGCGCTGGTCCTGCTCAGGGCTGAGCTGAGCGCTGAGGCCAAAATCAGCTGAGGACAGAAACAAACACTGTCAAAGACAGCTGGAATGAGGAAACCAAGCACAAAGACTCCCCGCTCTCCGTCTGAGAATGCAGCAGTGATGTCAGCTGGAAAAGTCCTCAGGGCTGTAGCCAAGGAAAGATGGAACTGAGCTGGACCCTTAAAGAAACCCTCAGCTTTCGTGCAGTCACTTTTACTGATTCCCTTGGAGCTTTAGATCCCAACTCCTGCCCCTCTGGGAGGGCAATTCCCAGAGCAAAGGCACCCCTGACAGCCTGCTCCTCTCCTGAGCTCTCTGCAGGGGCAGCCGCTCTCAGCTGGCAGCAGGGGCCGGGCAGTGCCCCCAGCAGCCCTTGTGGGGCTCTGGCCGTCACTGGGAAGGAGCCCCACAGCCGCACCCCGGGAGCGCCGTGCCTGGCCAGGAACACCCACCCAGCTTGACAGAGCCGTCCATTCCCAGAAGGATGTTGGAGCTCTTCAGATCTCTGTGGATCACCCGGTTCGAATGGAGGAAATGCAGGCCCTGCAGACACTGAGAGAGAACAAGAAACACGAGGGTAAAAACCAATGGCCGGAATATATCACACAAGAAAGGACAGTTTAGAATTCTGCCAGCAGCGACTTTGCTCTGACAGGCCAGGAGTGCAGTGCAGACAAGCTCCAGGCAAACGGTTCAAGGCGAAGCTGAGAACAGCACATCAAATCCAAAACAGACAGAGAGTGCCACAACAGCAGGAAAGAGAACAAGAACAGAGTAGAAGTGCAGTGCTGCTGGCAGGCCGTTCACTGCAGGGGCTCTTTCTTCTCCAGCTCATAAAAACAACAGAGAAACAAAGCCCTGAGCATGGAGCCACTCCTGCTCTCACGCCCTTTTGGGAAGGACCATCGTGTCCAAGGCATGGCAGTCACAGGCAGGATCCCTCACCTCCCGACTGACGGCTGCCATCTCTCCTTCAGCCATGCGTGTCTGTCTGACAACGTCCTGCAAAGTTCCTCCATCCATGTATTCCATCACCAGCCAGAGATCTCCATCAACAAGGAAGCTGGAAGAGGAAAGCAGTGGCATGGAGACCAATGTGCAGTGCTCAATTCCCCCATGGAAAAGCCTGGAGTGGAGTTTTGTTGCCAGGTCACTTGTCAATGAGGACAGAATCCGATGGAGAGACATTCCTGCCAGGCTGCACAGCCCTTGGGATCTGCACAGTCTAAAGGAGGAGACCCCTGTGAGAAAGGAGAGGCCTGAGATGGCAAGCAGGTGAAAAATGCAGTTTAGCAAAGGCCCAGATCAATGTGGAACCACAACACTGGCCCCCAGCTGGTTCAGCTTCTGAACTCATCAGTTCCACCCTTCCCTGCAGAACAAGGCAACACAGCTCCCAGGGTTATCCAGGGGAGGAGGCCGGGCAGCACTTGGGACAAAAGGGGTCAGAAAACCTTTCAGAAAGTCCCTTCAGAAACAGGCAAGGCCAGTGGCAAATGGGCAAACGAGGCATTTCTGGGAACAAGAACCTGGTCTTCCTGGCATCTGCAGCAATGGGAAAGGGCTGGGAAGAAGAAGCCAAGGGAAATAATTTCTGCTGTGGTTTATCAGCACTTGTTGTAAGACACAGAAAACAGGGTCAGCTTGAAGGAAAAACCAAACCAAAGCTACAAAAGCACATGGAGGGAGCGAACTGCCAGGCTGTTGTTTTGGGAAGATACGGCTGGGTCAGGCATTTTCAAAACAGGCTACAGACTACGGATGCCAGGAAAGGTTAAGGCAGGGCCCGGGCACGGGATAAGGCCTGAAGCACTCACCTGTCCAAAGAGCTGACAATGTTGGGGTTCTTCTTGTCCTGCAGGAGCAGGAGCTCATTCACAGCTCGTTCCCTGTTCTGCCCTCTCAGACTCATTTTCTTTATGGCCACCTGAAGGGACATTGCAGACCTTTAACTGGAGGAGTCTGTGGCAGGAGGCCGCAGCAAACACGGAGCGAGTCTTTTTGGGGCGACTGAGCCGGGCTGTGCCAAACTGCCTTGGGATGGGACACCAGAGCTCAGCAAGTGCCATTCCCACAGCCCATTGCTCTGCTCGCTGGGGGCTGCTTACAGGACACATGGCCAGAGACATTTGGCCTTGCAGGCTCTGCAGAAATGGCCCCTCAGCTGTCAGCCTCCAAGCTCTAACCACATTCTCTGCACCTACAGTCTTCTCAAATGGCCTCAACACTCTCATTATTATTCAAACACATTTTGCAAGCAGGAGGTAATTCTGGTTCTGTGCAAACAGAGCAAAACAGCCGGGAACCCTTTAGCAGTTCTATGGGATTGGGTCATGAATTCAGATGCAACTGCTCTGGTTGGGATTGCACAACAAAGCAAACACACACTTCCATTGCCCTCCTTGCATTCCTTTGGGCACTTCAGAAGGACCAAGTCTGTCCCAGCTGTGCTCTGCAGGCTGACACGGCTCTGCCTGCAGAGGAGCAGCCTGTGCAGGAAAGCTCTGCTGGCCCCCAAAGCTGCAGCCACAGCTCCCAGCAGAGGGGAGAGCCCTGGAGAGCTGCCAGACGTGCTGGGCGTGTTGACACTGACCTCTCCTGCAGTGGCCCTGTCGAGTCCTTTCGAAACGGTTCCAAAAGCCCTGGAGACCAAACAGCAGAGAAGAAAGAAGCAGCGCTTTAGGCCCTGGCAGTGAAAGCCGGCCCAGACAGGAGATCTCTGCTGCCTGCAGCGTTCACAAGCACCTGGGGGCATCGACCCTTCCAACAACAGTGCAGCAGCCACCAGCCCTCTGCCATGCAAGGTGTGCCAGAGAAAACTGAGACCCAACACCAAGGAATTGGGCTGGAGCAAATCCCAAATGTCCATGCTGCACTGCTTTAGTTCACAACCTGAAGTGAGCAATGGGTGTCCAAAGAACTGGAAAAGAATGCATTCCATCCTTTTCCATTTCCTGCCTAAGACCTGCAGGATCCACAAGGGCCCTGCCATCAGGCAGGTGATGCATTTTCCCCCAGAGTGCATCAGCTCTGTGTCTGTTACTGAATGTATGGGCTCTACTACCTGTGCTAGAATAGAGCACTTATTAGTTCATCTCTGGTTTCTGTTTCTAAACCATTAGGTTGATAATCCTGACCGGAGGATATTTTTTGAAGCAAAATATTTGAAAGAAATCTCCTTGGGAACTGTTTTCTGACAGTCACCAGATGGTGAGTGGCTCTTTTAGGCAATCCAATTCCAGGGACAGAAGATCTTCCAGGTCCTGCTCCTTGCTGCAGGCAGGACACTGCCAGCCTCAGGGGCCTTTGACGGTGCCTTCGGAGCACAGGTATCAATTCTGATCAGGACTGAGGGACAGCAGGATGGCACCCCAGTGTCTGGAGGTGTTTGGAGCTCTCCTGACTTCTCACTTGATCCTGCACCAGCACAACACCTGGGCCTGCTTGTGCAGAAGTAACTGCCGTGCACTTACCCTTGGCCAATCTGCTCCACTTCCAGGTATTTCTCGGCAGGCTCCGCCAGGCTCACGGTGTTCCCTGAAAGAAACCACGTGGAAGACGCTCCCTCCCAGAGTGAGACCCCGCCTTGCAGCAGAGCCAGAATGCAGCCCCCCTCCCTGGGGCCGTCAGCCCCTTGGTCTCAGCTGGGGAAGGACAAGAAATGACCCTGGCACATTCAGCTGCAGAGCAGCACTGGGTGCAGCTGATGCCGAGACACACACACAGCACCCTGCTCTGGCACACAGCAACAGAGCAGACGTACTCAGCTGCATCAGGCACCACTCCCCTCTCCCCTCTGGCTGCAGGGCTGTGCTGCTGTCAGAATGTTCAGCCCAGGATCCCACAGCCGAGGGAGGTTCAGTGTCCTCTTCCCAAGCACAGGGAGCTTCTCCGTCCTCTTCCCAAAATGCTGCAGGTTCGCCATCATCTCTCCAAGCCAGGGGACGTTCACTGTCCACTTCCCATGCTGGGAGAAGTTCACCCTCCTCTTCCCAAGACACAGGATGTCCTCTGTCCTTCTCCCACGCCGGGAGATGTCCACTGTCCTTGTCCCACACCGCGGGAGCCTCGCCGTTGTGTTCCCACAGCGCGGGATGTTCGCCCTCGTCTCCCAGAGCAGCGGGAAGTTCACTGTCATCCCCCGGCACTGAGGGACGTTCACCATCGTCCCCTGGAACAGTGGGAAGCTCACTGCTGCCTTCCTCCTCTTTGGCCTCCTCTTTGGAAGCAGAGGGAGCCGGAGGAGGTGCTGGTGCTGCTTTTGTGCCCTGTGGACAGACGGCAGCGTGAGGGACGGGAAGTTCTGCCTCACTTATCACCTTATTTACCCTCAGCTGCACATCCAGCTGCACTAAGCAGAAATTGGGTTCGGAGCTGTTCCAACTAACAATGGGCTAAAGTCCACATTGCCCCTTATTGTTGGGAATTCCATATTCCACCATGGCTAGAGCCTGCAAGCAATGCTCTGCCTGCAAAACCAGACCTGCAGCTCTTCATAAGCTCTTCAGCAGAAAAGGAGAAAACTCCCAGGGATCCCTTTGCTGCTGCAAGGACACTGGCAGGAACTTTCCTTCAGCCTCCCAGGCTGGCACTCGGCTGCCACATGCCGAGCTCACAACTTGCTGCACAATTCCAAACACCAAAGGTTCCTTTCCCACTCACCAAAGGAGGAGCTGCTCGGGATCCACTCATTAGGTGCCCTGCAACGGGAGAGGGAACATGAACCAGATGCTGTCAGGAAAACAACTGCCTGTGGTGGGAAATGCCCCGGAGCAAGGCAACCCCGAGAGAGCATTTTGCTTTCACAGCGTCCCTCCAGGAGCCACAGTCCCTTCACACAGCAAGAGAACAGCACAAAATACTGGGCTGGGTCAGCTCTTGGCTGGACAGGCAGTTCCAGGCTCTGCTGCCACAGACTCCCCGCTTGAGGGAACAGAACCCCCCAGGGCTCATTGCAAATGCTGTGCACGCCCCGCTGGCTGCAGACACCCCCTTTTCCAGCTGCAGCTGCTGCCAGGAGCTCTCCCAAAGCAATGGTGTCTTCATGGCAATTTGGTTACAAAGTCAGCTCAGGCCCAGAGGAAGAACAGCAAGCACACAGCAAGCCCAAAGCCACAGCACCGAGGGAAAGCCTCGACTTACGTGCCAAGTGGGTTAAAAAATACCCCGCATACGCCACAGAGTACAGCGTGCAAACTGCAGCAGCCACGTGCTGGATCATTTTGGCTGCGCTGCACACGTCTGCAGACTGTAGCCCTGCAAGCACAGAAGGACACCCGTCAGGGCTGGGCTGGCTGCTGAGAATGCCTCGGGCAGGAGGATCCTCCGGCAACGAGCAGTGCCCAGAGCCACTCTGGACACTGAGGCCTCCGTGTGCCACAGCAACGGGAACACCTCGGGGACGTGGCAGTGCTCCTGTGACATCACAGCAGCAGCTCACGCAGAAACCGCCTGGAAGGTTCTCCTGTGTCACAAAGGAGCACAAAGAACCCTCCCAGGGCACAGCCTGTTGCCCAAAGGATCCAGGAGGAGCTCTGAAAATGCAGCAAACAAGGACACCCCATAGCCCAGCCTGAACACTGAGGAGGAACAAGGACGGCACCAAAGCAGAGCAAACATGACCTTTAGTCACTGACACTTCTGGCTAAAACCAGCAAGCCGTGTTCCATCTGGGATCTTTGTTCTCGTTCTAAAAACAAGCAAGGTTCTCCACTCTAAATATAGAGAAGGCAGGAACTGGGCAGGAGGTGGGATGAGGAAGGAGGAGGAGGAGGGAGAGAGGAAAAGGAGGAGCAGGAAGAGGAGGAGCAGGAGCAGGAAAAGGAGGAGAAACAGGAGGTTCCAGTGCCCCCAGTGGCTGCAGCACCCTTGGCCCCGGGACCATCGCCCCCAGCTCATCCTGCAGGTGAGAGGGGAGGGGGAGCTCGTCCCAAATCTATTGGGAGGTCCCTGAGCGGGTTTTTTTATTGGGGTGTGTTTGGAGCTTGCAGATTGTGGAATTGAGCCCCAAATATCGTCTGGGAGGCCCAAATAAACCCTGGGAGGGTTTTTTCATTCTGTGTGTGTGTGGGTGTAGGTTTGGATCTTGCAGGACCCCAGAGCTGAGCCCCTTGGGGGGATTTTTGGGAGTCCACGTTGCCATTGCCCAGGGTCACCAGGGGGAGGACATTGGTCCTGGGGACCTCCGGGGGAGCAGAGGAGGGGAACCCCTGGGACCCCCAGAGTGGGCAGAGCAGAGAGGGATGATCCTGGAGTTGAGGGACCCCCGGATGGCTGGAAAGGGGGGAAGCCTGGAGAGGAGGGACCCCTGGGACCCCTGGGATATCAAAGTAGAGCATCAAGGCAGAAGGGACCCCATGGACCCCCAAAAGCCCCTGGATTATCCCTAATCAGGACGCCGGAGAAGGGGGAACCCTTGGAGCCATTGGACCCCCATCATCCCAAGGAAAGTAAACCTCTGGAACGCCAAAAGTGGAGAGATCAGAGATAGGGAACTCCTGGGTGATTTTTTTTTTTTTTTTTTTTTTTTTTTTTTGGGCCGAACCTTGATATAGTGGAGATTTCTATGGACACAAGATTCCCAATGACTTCTTGAGATGAACTTGGGCAAGGAGGAACCTCCAGTCCCAGGTGCTCTCCTCTTGTTTTTTCCCCAAACCAGGATTTGTCATTCTCAGGGTGTGGCTGGATGGAGGAGGAGGAAAAGCCCCGGAGATCCTGCAGGAGGAGGGGCTGCAAACCCAGCCCAGGGAGCTGTGGGTGGAAAGAGCCCCCCTGAGCCAGGAAGGCAACCAGAGATCCAGCTGGAGCTCAGAGCTGGTGGAGAAGCCTCATGGCAGGGAGAAGCCCCACAAGTGCTTGGAATGTGGGCAGGGCTTCAGCTTCAGCTCCAAGCTGATCTGGCACCAGGGAATACACACTGGGGAACGGCCCTACGAGTGTGGGGAGTGTGGGAAGGGATTCAGCCACAGCTCCAAACTGATGCGACACCAGAGGATCCACATTTGGGAAAAGCCCTACGATTGTGGGGAGTGTGGGAAGAGATTCAGAAGAAGCTCGGCCCTGATCCAGCGCCAGGTGGTCCATACTTGGGAACGGCCCTATGAGTGCTTGGAATGTGGGAAGGGCTTTGGGTGGAGCTCTGCCCTGAGAACACACCAGCGCATCCACACCGGGGAGAGGCCCTACGAGTGTCCCCAGGGAAGAGGTTTCACACCAGCTCCGATCTCCTCCTACATGAGCCGATTCACACAGATGAGAGGCCCTTCCGCTGCCCCGACTGCGGGAAGGGCTTCAGGCGAAACTCCCACCTCACCTTGCACTGGCGCATCCACACTGGGGAGAGGCCCTACAAGTGTGGGGAGTGTGGGAAGAGCTTCTTCAGGAGCTCAAACTTGACCCAACACCAACGGAGGTACCAGTAAGGGAAGCCGTGTGAGTGCCCCGAGTGAGGGAAGAGCTTGGAGTGAGGGAAGAGCTTTGTGCGCTGCTCCAGCTCCATCCCCCATGGGAGGATCTGGGCTGGATGATCCCCAGTGACCCCCGTTGGGCAGAGCCCTGGAGATCTGTTGTCTTGGTGATCCCTGTTGGGAAGACACCTGGATGGAGTGCTCCACATCTTCCTGGCTCCCCGTGGGCACCTGGATGAACCCCTGGCAGGAGCATCCATCAGGACACAGACCAAAAATGGGAATTCCTTGGGGAGAATGGATTTGTTGACTTTCAACCCCAGGACATCTTTTGCATTACGTCCTCTCTGCTGGTGGCATCAAGTAATACTGAATGGTCTTGGAGGTCTTTTCCAATTTCAGGGATTCCATGATTTTGATTTCCTAATGCCAAAGGGCATCTTCCAGAGCCAAATGGTGAAAAAGTGGGAAAAAGACCAAGATTTTGGAGACAGTGGGGTGAAACTCCACCACAAAAGGGTCTTCCCTTCTACCCAATCATGTGGATCCTCAGCCGGCAGGGACACGGAAATCCTTTCCTTTTGGCCTTGGTTTTCTTTTCATTTCTCTTCATCCCTTCAAAATGTCCAATACTGAGGTAAAAATAGACATTGAACTAAGACATGGGTGTGGTCATGGTAGGACACAACATGGTGGGACACAGACATGGAGAGTGACATGGGGACACATGGACATGGAGAGGGACAGGACCATTCATGGGGACATGAGGGGACACAGGCATGGATGGAGATGTGGGGACAATGACAGGGATTGAAACATGGTGGGGAGACAGCCATGGGTGAGGACATGGTGGGACACGGCCAGTGACATGTGGGGACGTGGCCATGGCCGGTGCCATGGGGGGAACTTGCAGGGGATGTGGGGGATGCTGGGTTTGAGGGAGCTGAGGGTTCCTGGGAGGAACTTGGGCCTTGCTGAAGTCTTTGGGGACCCCAGGCCGAGAGGCTCCGGCTGCGCTGGGAGACCCCGGCGGAGGTTCTGGGGCAGCTGCTCAAGGACCCCTGCTTGATATATTGGCTGAGTCAAGCTTCTCATTCCTAACACTCAGAATGCCTTTGGATTTCTCTATTGGCTTTTTGAATTTCTCTACTGGCTTCTGCATTTCTGTTGGCTTTTGCATTTCTCTGTTGGCTTTTTGCATTTCTCTGTTGGCTTTTTGCATTTCTCTATTGGCTTTTGCAGGTTCCTACTGACCACGAGCATTTTGCTCTGCTGCTCAATACTGATATTGATTATTGATAATTCCTTGCAGCTGCTCACTGGCACAATAAAATCTCAGAGTTGGCACGGACAAGTCCAAGGCTGTGTGAGCTTTCTGCCAGGTTTTGGGAATCCTTTACGAATCCATTTCTCACATCTCTGGGCCCCCCCGGTCCCGGCACTGTTCCCGGGGGTCCCGCGGCTCCGGGGGGGTCAAAGGGGAGGGGGTGGAACCCCCGTGATGGGTGGGGGGCACAAAGGGGGGTCCGGGCCCGGTGCTCGGGGGGGTCGGTGCACGAAGGGGGGCCCAGTCCCTGTCCCGGTGCACGGGGGTGGCGCTGCCCGGGGGGTCCCGGTGCCTGGAGGTGTCCCGGGGTTCGAGTGGGGGTCCCGTCCCAATCCCGGTGCTCAGTGAGGGGGGGATCAATGCACGGGGGGGTCCTGGTGCCCAGGATACTGTTTTTATAGCTATTTTATTACTATTGTGAAAAATGTGTATTATATGATTGGCCCTTCGCAAATATTAACTTGAATACCGTATGCATTATGTTGGAAAGTTATTTTGTAGTGTGAAAAACGCCAATCAATTGTTTTTAAAATTTTAAAAGTTTAATAGTAATAAAACGGTTATAAAAATAGTAATACAATTAGAGTAATAAAAATTTGGACAATTAAGATTAGGACAATATGAGGCAATAAAAACCAAGAGTTAAATGCCCCTGAATGCTTTTAGGGCACTAAGCCGCTAAAAATCATGCCTTGTGAACAAAGAAACAACTCTTAAAAGCAACAGCCTGTTGCATATTCATACCCTTCACACATGATGCATACATTTTATTTAAAACAAAGAGCTCTGTCTGGTTAGTGTCAAATCTTGGTGGCATCTTTAGGTCTGAGCGAGGCATGAAGAAGTTAGTTTCTCCTGATAAGGAAGCCACAAATTCTTTCTTTAGAAGATTTAGGTGTCTTGTGGCTGCTATCTCAATGGAGTACCTCATTCCTTTCTTAAAAAAATATCCCACATATATAGTTTCTATTTGAACCACAAAAGCTACATTTTAACTACAAAACTACAGTTACCATACCATTAAAATGCTAATACAGCACTACTAATCAATAGAACACAATACATATTCATTTTAGTATTTGCGAAAAGCCAATCTTTTAATCTGCATTTTTCACATGTAGTACTGTATTAATCCTTTGTAAGTAGTGTGGTAAATATAGTTTTAGGTTATATCATAATGTTCAAATAGAAACTATGTGATGTAAGATATTTTTTTAGCAGCTCAAGAAAGGGATGAGATAGCCAAGAAATCCTTCTCAAAGAGATAACAGCAAGAGTCACTGCCTCCTTACTGGAAAAGACAAACATCATTCCACCTCCTCTCCCGTTCCTTACATCTTTCAATGTCCGATTTCATTTATCAGCCAACCTACACTTTGTTTGTAATGGCAAATTATCTTTTTTCCCTTCATTCTCCTGAAAATTCCCCAGTTTATTTTATCCCCTAACCTGCTGCATATGCATAAAATAAATTTGCCTGATCAATGTTGATGAGCCTGAACAGTTTTTCACTCCTGGTGTTTGCGACCCAGATTCAGTTTTTTTTACCTGTTCCAACCCCAAATTAAGTGAAACTCTCTCTTTATCTCTCTTTATCTCAGACACTTGTATTCTTCTTTAAGTTCTGTGTGGGAACCCAGGATGTCCCTCTGGCTGCCCTGGATGGCTCGAGCCCCTGGCAGGGGGCTCGGAGACCTTGGCACGGTGTCAAGAACGCCTGTGGCTTCGATTTCAGCCCATGGAAAAACTGCCAACATCGTATGAGGAATTACAAGCCACGAGGGTTTGAGTAGGGTGGTAGGTGAATTAACACAGGGTGAAAAAGTAGAATTTTAGGGTTTTAAAATACAGGGTTCAAGGGGACAAGATGGAGGGATTTGGGTGTGTCCTGACCTTCTTCTCCTTCTTCCTGCCCTCCATGTCTTGCTGCGATGGTGACATGTGGATATTCTCAGTTCAGTCAGAGAGAAAAAGAGAAGGTTTTCTAACCAGGCGAGAGCCTGGGAAGCACTTGGGGAAGAATGTAAATAATTCACTAATCTCTCTTGTTGTTCACATTGTTTATAGATATGTTCTGCCACCGTGCGTCATTCACTGCACACCAGTGGTGTGAGATGTTTTTACTCTAAGACCAATGAAGTTAGTCTGCATGATGTTCCCTATAAATAGAGCGGTGCATTTGAGATAAATCAGAGCTTCATTTCTTGCCTTCTAATTTGGAGTCCGTCTGCTCCCGTCCTCCTCAACGGCGACAGTGACACTTTTCTGTTGGTTGAAGGTAGAGACGCACTGTACAACATAAATGACAGATATTGGCATGTTATTGTAAACATAGTGCAGGTAGTTTTTAGTGTAAAATGGTAACACCACCCCAAGGGGGTGGGAGTCTGCCACAGACTGACCTGCTAGACAGACCGCAGCTCCTTGAGAAAGCACGTTATAGATTGTGGGAATCCAGGGCATCCCTCTGGCTGCCCTGGAAGGTCTGGGACCCTGGCAGGGGGTCAGAAACCCCCCCTGTACAGAGCCCCGAGAGACACTGTCTCTGATCTCTATCCATGGAAAAGAGTTTTCAATCTTACAGGATGAATTACAAGCTCTGACTGCTTGATATAAGTGGTAATTAGTGTGGCATGGGTGCAAAAGTAGAATTTTGGGATTCTAGGTAAGGGGTTCAAAGGAGGCAAGATGGAGGAAACTGGGTGTGCCTTGTCCTTTTTCTTCTTCTTCTTCATGCCCTCCACGTTTCACTGTGGTGTTGGCATTTTTTATTGGTTTAGGCTTGGGATACACTGTTCAACATGGGTGATAGATATTGGCACGTTATTGTAAATAAAACACATAGTAGTTTTTGGTACATAATGTTTGTAACATCCCACTGAGGGGCAGAGCCCCGCACGCTGTCCTGCGAGACAGACCTGCTGCAGGTCAGAGAGAAAATATTTTAGATAAGAAGAAATAAACACCCTTGAAAACCAGCACAGACGAATTACGACTCCTTCTTTGGCAGTGGGGCTGAAAGACAGAGACTTTACCATCTTGGGATCATCTAAAAATCACAGATCCCGACAACAGATAAGAGAAAATAAACGACCTTGAGAAGCCAACCCTACGCATTCCGACTTCTTCTTTGGCTGTGCAGGCTGGGAAGCAAGGACTTTTGCATTTTTGGGGTCACCTCTACTGCCAGACACCTGAGACCTGGGAATCGTCCCAGAGCCCCCAGCCCTCCTTGTGCCTCCTGCCCCCTCACCCCAAGGGACTCCGGTGCCTCTCCCAGTCCATCCCAGTGTCTCCCAGGGACCTCACAGTCCCTCCCAGGGTCCCCAGAGTCCCTCCCAATTCCTCTCAGCCCACAGCCATTCCATTCCGAGTCTATCCCAGTCCCTCTAACTCCACTCCCAAACCTCCACCCTCTCTCCCAGTGCCCTCCCAGTCCAATCCAAGTCCTTTTCAGCCCAATCCCAGACCTCCCCTCTGTCCCAGCTTTCCCCCACCCTATCCAATTTCATTCCCAGTCCCTCTCAATGCCACACCAGCCCTCTCCCACCTCTCCCACTTCCCCCCAGCTGACCCCAGTGTGTCCCCAAACTCTCCCAGGACCCATCCCACTGTGTCCATCTCGCTGGTACCCTCGAGCTCCCAGCCCGGCCCTGGCCACCTGCTCTGCTCCGTGATGGATTTCTAGCCTGCCCACATCCAGCTGAGGTGGTTCCAGGGCCAGCAGGAGCTCTTGAGGCATGTGGTGGTCACCGACGTGGTCCCCAATGGGGACTGGAGCCACCAGCTCCTGGTGCTGCTGGAAACCCCCCACTCCCAGTGCGGGGTCACCTGCAGCTGCCAGGTGGAGCACGTCAGCCTGGAGCACCCCCTGAGCCAGCACTGGGGCACGTCCCGGCCCCCACAGCGCCAGGGACAGTGGGAGAGGCACTGGGGGGGCTGGGAGGGGGATTGGGGTGTGCTGGGAGCAACTGGGAAGGAGTTTAAGATAGCCTGGTTTCAATAGGAGAGGAGCTCGGGGGTGTGGAAGGGCTGAGAAGGGGATTGAAGGATGCTGGGGAGGGTGGGATGGGGTTCCAGGGGTCCTGGTGGACACTGGGAGGGAGTTTGGGGGTGCTGGGTGTGACTGGGAGGGATTGGAGTGAGCCTGGAGGAGCTGGAAGGAGATTGGGGATGGAAAAGCAGAGGTTGGGATGAGGTTGTTTGTGCTGGGAAGGGACAGGGAGGGGTCTGGGTGAGTCCTGGTGGAGCTGGGAAGGGACTGGGAGAGGGTTTGGGGGTCCTGGGGCTGTAGGGACAACTGGAAGGGGGTGGTGGGATCCTGAGGGGAATGGGAGAGGCTTTGGTGGGTGCTGGGGAGGTTGGGAAGGGATCTTGGGAAGGTTTCAGGAGGTCCTGGGTGGGCTGGGGGTGACTGGGAGGGTGCTTGGAGGGGCTTGGGGTGTCTGTGAGAGGTTTTGGGGGTCCTGACCCCTGCAGATCCCCCAGAGATGTCGCCGGATGCCGCCCACAGCAAGATGCCAAAGGGGATGAGGGACTCCGAGTTGGGCTTCGTCTTCCTGGCGCTGGGGCTCAGCTTCTATCTGGGCAAGAACGTCAGGGGGGTCCCGGGGGTCGTGTCCCCCGTCCCCCAGAGCGTGTGTGCTCCTTCCCCGGGGCCCCCAGCCCGGTGTCACCCCCTTTTCTCTGCACACAGAGCTCCTGAGCCGCGAGCAGCCACAGCCCCTCCCTGTGGCCTCCGTCCCTGCGGTGATTTTGGGGGGGTTGTGTGTCCCCCCAGCCCCGCTGTCACTCTGCCCCCGGCACAGGGACAACAGACCCAGCCTGGGCACACGGAGGGAATTTATTACCAACCAAACACAGCAGCGCAAGCAGAAGGGAAAGAAATCCCTCCAACACCTTCCCCCCACCCAACGGGGATCACCCACAACAGGGCTTATCCACGATGGAGAGACGGGGACAGCCGAGTTTAGACCAGAAGCCAATTTCATTGAGGGTACCAGGTGTTTATACAGGGTTTTACTTGTGTGGTGCTCAGATAGGGCTCGATGTTTGCTAACAATTTCCCATTGGTTACACATTCTTCATGACATCACGGCACCTGGGAACATTATCTTATCACAAAGTCTCACAACAGGTTGCTTGGTCACTTCTTGCCCAGGGAGACTTAAACTGTGTCTGTGTCTCCCACAGTTTCTGCTCAGTCAGGCCTCAGATATCGGCCCCTTTATTAGCTCCATTGTTTTCCTCTCTGTTTTATTCCCCATTCGGGGGCACCAGGGCTCTGCCCAACGTGGGTCACTGGGGATCATCCAGCCCGGAGCCTCCCATGGGGGATGGAGCTGGAGCAGCCCACAAAGCTCTTCCCTCACTCTCTTCCCTCACTCCAAGCTCTTCCCTCACTCGGGGCACTCGCAGGGCTTCCCTTAGTGTTGCCTCCGTTGGTGTTGTGTCAAGTTTGAGCTCCTGGAGAAGCTCTTCCCAGACTGGGGACACTCATAGGGCCTCTCCCCAGTGTGGATGCGCTGGTGTCTTCTCAGTTTGGAGCTCCGCCCAAAGCTCTTCCCACATTCCAAGCAGGTGTAGGGCCGTTCCCCAGTGTGGATCACCTGGTGCTGGATCAGGTCAGAGCTGTCCCTGAAACCCTTCCCACACTCCCCACACTTGTAGGGCCATTCCCCAGTGTGACTCCCCTGGTGGCGGATCAGGTGGGAGCTGTGCCTGAAGCTCTTCCCACACTCCCCACACTCATAGGGCCTCTCCCCGGTGTGGACGCGCCGGTGCCTGATGAGGTGGCAGTTTTGCTTGAAGCCCTTCCCGCAGTCGGGGCAGCGGAAGGGCCTCTCCTCTGTGTGAATCCGCTCATGTAGCAGGAGACTGGAGGTGGTCTGAAACCTCTTCCCACACTGGGGACACTCGTAGGGCCTCTCCCCAGTGTGGATGCGCTGGTGTGTTCTCAGGGCAGAGCTCTGCCAAAAGCTCTTCCCACACTCCCCACACTCGTAGGGCCGTTCCCCAGTGTGGATCACCTGGTGCTGGGTCAGGGCCGAGCTTCTTCTGAATCTCTTCCCACACTCCCCACACTCGTAGGGCCTCTCCCCAGTGTGGATCCTCCGGTGCTGGATCAGGGTGGAGCTCTGGCTGAATCTCTTCCCACACTCCCCACACTTGTAGGGCCGTTCCCCAGTGTGGATCCTCTGGTGCTCGATCAGGGTGGATCTCCAGCTGAAACCCTGCCCACATTCCAAGCACTTGTGAGGTTTCTCCCTGCCATGAGCCTTCTCCAACAGCTCTGAGCTCCGGCTGGATCTCCGGCCGCCTTCCTGGCTCAGGGGGGCTCTTTCCTCCCCACAGCTCCCTGGGCCGGGGTTGCAGCCCCTCCTCCTGCAGGATCTCCGGGGCTTTTCCTCCTCCTCCATCCAGCCACAACCTGGAATGAAAAATCCTGGTTCAGGGAAAAAACAAGAGGAGAGCAACTTGGACTGGAGGTTCCTCCCTGCCCAAGTTCATCTCAAGAAGTCATTGGTAAGTTTTTGTACGTAAGAACCTCCAAAACACCAAGATTCAGCCCACAAATCCTGCAAACTTCCAAGACACAGATCAAAAACACCCCAAACCTCACAAGTCAGCAAAAACCTCCTGCAAAAGATAAAGATTCAGCTGCCACATAAAACCAAAGCACCAACATTTAGCCCAAACAAGCTCAGAAACACCAAGATTCACCCCGTGAAAATCCTGGATCCCCCTCCACAGTCACCTGCTGCATGTGGGGGGAGCAGCGCTCCTGGGGCTGGGGGGAGGCTGCAGATACAGGGAGGGGTGGAACCTTGTGCTGCTTCCTGTTTCTGCTCCTCCTCCTGGGACTCTGCTCTTCCTCACACTCCTCTTCCTCCTGCTATTCCTCCTTCTCCTGCACAATCCCACCTTCTCCTGCCACGTCCATCGTTTGACCATTTTGTTCCTCAACCCTGCTTCTCCTTCCCTTCTCCTCCTGCCCCCAGGCCCAGCACCCACTGCCGGCTCCCTCTTCCCCCCAGACCCACAGCATCCCAGCGCAGGGGCAGGGATGGAGCTGGGGCAGGTCGGGCTGGGGCAGCGCTGGGCTCTCGGCCGCTTCCGCCCGCACTCGGTCCCCACTGTAGCCGCCCCCGCCAGGACAGTGCGGGGGGGCCCAGCCTTGGCGCTGCCCCACTCCCACCTCCCCAAATTCCCCTCGCGGGGGCGATGGGGCCGAGGGGGGGGCGCAGGTGGGCTCCAGGTGGGGAACGCTGGGAGCTGCGAGTCTGCCTGGCAACTGGTGAGTCATCAGCGCCCTGCGCTCTGATTGGCTGAGCTCTGCCTGAGGGCTGGGGCTGCAGCAAAGAGGGGACACCCTGCTCCAGGGGGGAATGTCCCGAAAACGGGGGACCCCCATGAAAGGAACAGGAGGAAAGTGTCTTTACAAACAGATGCTGTGAATCTGCTCCGAGATACGGTCAGGCACCTGTGCATAAGGAAGTGACAGGAGAAGCCATCGGTTTCAGGACATGTTATCAATTAATGACACAGACTGCTGCTCAGCCAAGGTCCTGCTCAATTCATGAACTTCCAGAAGAACAACAAAGACTTGACAGAGCCATGAATATCGTCTGCTATACAATAGTGGGGTGCATATGAAGGGGGTATGTAGTAGGAGGATTGGAAAGTCTGCACCTCTCAAGTACTTCAGCCAGTGGGGAAAGGGAGAGGGAGATGTGGCCAGGAGAATTGGGATGAAAAGGAGGCTGTGTCCTCCAACAACTGCAGAGATCCCATGGGGAATGTCCCATGGCCTCTCCCATTTCTAGGAATTAAATTACTTTTACAGGACTCCTCTGTCTGCTTTGCGGACAGAAACCTCTGCTGATGTCAATTTTCCCACACACCCTGGGGCTCATCCGGAATTCCTTCCACCGTCCTGGGCTGCGAGCAGGGAGTGCAGCTGAAGGTGCCTCACCTACTTTGGGTGATCGGCTCCCTTGGCTGGCGGCGGCACCGGGGATCGATTGGGGACCCGGGAGTGACCAGGAGACAGACGAGGGACACATCAGGGGGGTCTGTGAAGAGTCAGTAGGGAGAGAGCACTGAAAATCTCAGCAGTGAGTGCACTGGGATCTTCGGGGAGTGAACATGGCAGGGCACCCAGGGAGGGGAGAAAAGGGAAAGCCAGGGAGGGGTCCTGGCCAAAGGGATGATGATCCCAAAATGTCTCTGAAGGGTCACTTGGGAGAATGTTGAGGTAGTTTGCACATTCCCCCAGAGGTAATTAAGGACATGGACACCCAGGGGAGCAATAAGGGAAGTGAAGAAGGGATTTGGACAACAGGGGATGGATGGTGTTGGTGTGCTGGGAAGGGATCGGGTGAAGGGCAGTGGGCAGCAATGTGGTGAAGGCAAGAAGCAGCAGGAGGAATCTATGTGGTAAGAAAAAGGATGATGGAAAAGAGGAAGAAGAGAAAAATACAGAGGACTGAGATATTTTTCAGCACTGTTTTATGCTCAGAATTTGCCAGCTGATCCAGATCCTTTCCATCCCGGGTTTCCAGGAGAGGAAAAGAAGGAGGTCAGGATGTCAGGGGGTTTCTCTGTGGTGGGCAGCGGCAGCACCGGGCGCAGAGGTGCGGGACCGGGAGCACGGGCTGGGGGCCTGTGGGGAGCTGCGGGGCCGGGCCGGGGCTGTGGGGCAGCCGGGGCTCAGCGCCGGGCGCTGCCTGACCCCACCAGCCCCGGGCAGGGCCGGCAGCGGCCCCCGGCCCCCAGGAGCCTGCGGGACGCCCCGGCCGCTGCCCAGCCCCGTGGAGCTGCCAGCCCTGCCCGCCGGGGGGGCCGCCTTTGGACACTGCAGCAGGACAGGGACCGGCTCTGGGATACGGGCTGGGGAGGGGACCCTGAGCACAAGGAGGAAAACAAAGACACATCTGGGAAATGCAGATTGTACATGGAAGGATCAGGGTTTTCTATTAAGCATTTGCTTTGGCTCGCTGGAGAAAGGAAAGATTTTGCAGAAAGCTCAGCAGCTCTCAGAGGATGAGCACCCACAGGCAGTGAGCGCGGCTGCAGGAGTGGCAGAAGAAGGCCCTGGAGCACTTGGGCACAAAGGCACAGCAGCTGAATGCAAGAAGGGATGAGCAAAAGGCCAAGCTGAAGGCAAAGGCCATGGCACAGCTCCTACAGCCCCTCAGGGATCAACCCCAGGGCCCAAGGGGGCCCCAGCACCCAGGGGACGGGGTCGGCCACAAGCACCTGGCAGAGGCATTGCCCTCCTGGGCAGGGGAGAGCCCACCCAAACAGCCCCTGGGAAGGAGTCAGGGATGTAAACCAAGATGCCATGGGTACGGCTTTTGCCGTTGGCTTTGGCAAGAAGAAGAGCCAGACCCAGGGCAGATATTCAATTCTCTCCCTTGCAATTGATCTTGGGAATTCCTTACCCTGGTAATTCTCCACCCAGTGCAGGGTGGGGATAAGGGATGTACATTTAAAGCAGTCTGTGGCCAGAGTCCTGTCTCTTGTGAAATCTCTCCCACAGGAAGCTGGGCTGGCACAGAGCCTGCCTTGGCACTTTGCTGTTCCCAACATCCAAGCAGGACATCGGGCCCTGCCTAAGGAGGCCAAAGCAGCACCACTGGTGGCCAAGTGGCGTGGCCCATGCCGAGTGTCCCTGAGGCCAGAAACAGCCCCCAGCACAGCTGAGCACGGGGGACCCCTCAGCCTGGGCTCCAGGGCTCTGAAGCCCCGGAGACTTGCACTTCCCGCCAGCAGCAGGAGCATGGGAGGCCCCCACGGAGCCTGCACTGAAGGCAGCGCAGCAGCAGCCAGGGCTCCACAGCGGGGCAAGCCCCTGGGCCTGCCCACACATCCTCTGCTCAAATCCTCTGCCTGGGCACCCTCCTTGGGCATCTCCAGCCACCGGGGCCAATCCTTGCTGCCACTGCTGCAGCTTCAGTGCTTTCTGGGCCTGCACTGCCACAGCTGCTGGCGAAGACAACGGCACAATTCCACCCTGGGTCTCAGCCACACTCACACACTGCGCTGCCTGGGATTGCACTGATGGAAAATACACCAGGTCATAGACTTTAACATTTTTAACATTTTATTTCTCTACTCAGCCTTGGTTTGCCTTGGCCTCAGGGAAGGAAATGGTAAAGGTTTTTTTAAGGGATGTTCCACCACTCAGTGGAGATGAGTTTAACATCTCAACACACTGGGAATGGCCCAAAAGATACCCACAAAGATAACGCCCAGCAGCAAACAGCAACCAACACCTACTCCAGACACTGCCCCCGGCAGAGCTGGAGACACCTGCTCTGGAAAGGGCTGAGAAGGAAATCCAGCAGTTCCGACCTGATGAACAGCAGAAGCCAAGAAATCCGGGTCCAATAGGAACCCAAATACTAAAAACTGCACAACTTGAAACTACAGAACATTAAACCAATGGATTTAGATTGGTTCAGACTGTATCAAGTATGGGAAAAATCCAGTTAAACCCACGTGTCATGGAACGATTTTCTCTGCACACCTGGGCTATGTGGGGATGGAATGATTTCTGCTGCACATCCTGGCCAGAATCAAGGAATGCCTTGACTCGAACACTAAACATATTGGTGGAGTTTTCTTTTCTCCTGCAGTTTCAGTGCAAAGTTTATAGCAGTAGAGTATTTTTTGTAATAATCCTACTTCTATATTGCCGGTTAGGTTTGGGTCAGGGATGAGAGAATGAGTTTTTACTCCGAGGAGAAGAGGAAAAAACTTAATAGCCTTGGAAATTTTTGTGTATGTTTGTGCGAGAGATACCAAAATTTTGGTCTGGGTTTTTCGATGTTAACCTTTAGGCTGTAATTTGGAAAACAAGAAGAGATTTAAAGTTGGCCCTTTCACTGATAAACAGGAAATAGACGATTTGAAAGAAAAAATAAAAAAAGCAGCAGGTATTGGGGGGGGGGCATGTGGGGCTGCTGAAGGCAGCTCTGGAAGAGAAGCTGCATTCCAGGCAGCCAGCAGAGGAGCTTTAGAAATGCAAATTAACACTGCTGGGGCAAAGTGGGGACAATGGACCTGGCTCTTCTTGCCTGGGGCAGGAATTGGGCTGATTCCCTCTGCCCCTCACCCCAAGCTCTGCCTGCCTGCACAGATGGAATCTGCACAGCTGAAGGCAGAGCCCATGGTGAGGATCTCTGACTCTGCAACAGAAATGGGTGAAGCTACAAAGGGAAACAGCAAATGCAGAATGCTGTGAAAACCTCACTAAAATAAGGGGGGATCATCCCTGTGCCCACTCCAACATGTGCTGGCACTCTCTATGCTATACAGGGAGTATCAGAGCACTGGGGTTTTTGCTATAACAAGTTCTGGGAAATCAGTTGGAATTCAAGTATTTGATGGTGTAATTAGACAAAAGCAGTCAATTGATGCAGCCCCGGCTGGAGGGAGCAACCAAAAATGAGGAAAAGATGAACGGCCACCAGAACAAATCCTACAACACCATGGACCAGCCCCTGGGAACCCGAACCAATTCATATCAGGAGACACAGAACCCATTTATCATTTCAATGGCACCATTAGATTACAAGCTGTCCTCGAAATAAGAACCAACCAGACACCTCCAGCTCCTGACCTTCCTGCCGACCCATCCACTGAAATGAGGAACACAACATTTCACCAGGGCATGGGATCAGGTTATCTTTTCCCAGAAAAAGGAGGAGTTTGTGGAAAACTAAATGACTGCAACTGCTGTTGGCAAAGAGACGACAAAGGAAAAGCGGTGAAAAAAGATAACAAAGGAAATAGGAGAGCAGTTTATGTATTGGTCCAAACATGGAAAGGATGGGAGTGGGACACGGTTTCGTGGCTCCCTGGCACACCATGGGTTAAACGAATGCTGCTTCTCCTCTTCTGTGCTACAGCAACTCTCATCTTTTTACCATGCTCCACACCTTGGGAGTGCAGCTCATCCAGCAGCTGAGCCAGGGGATGCAGGTGGCAGCCAGGCCTCCTGATCCAGAAACGGCTACAAAAGGACAGGGAATGAGGGCACCGAGAATAATCCCAAAACCAAAGAGGACCCGGGAGGAACAAAACAGAGTCAGTGAGTGAATCTGCCTGGAGATAGGGCCAGCGACTTGGAGATGAGGAAGTAACGGGAGAAACCATCAGTTCCGATAAATGTTACAAATGGACCCAGACAGCTGCTCAAAGTCCCGCTAAACTCCTCAACTTCCCGAAGAACAAAGACCAAACAGAGCCATGAATATCGGCTGTCATCCACAAGGAGGGGTGCATATGAACGAGGACAGGCAGCAGGCGGATCGGGAAGTCTGAACCTTCCAAGTCCCTCAGCCAGTGGGCAAAGGCAGAGGGAGATGCGGCCGGGAAAATGAGCATCCAAAGGAGGCAGCGTGCTACAACAAGGGCAGAGAGCGCATGGCAAATGCCCCACGGCCTCTGCCTCTGCTCAGCAATCGAGTCACTTTGACAGGACTCCTCGGTCTCCTCCGGCCACAGAAACCTCCGGCGACGGGAATTTCCCCGCACGGGCCCGGCCACGGGGCAGCCACCTCTGTCCCAGCCACAGCAACCGGGACGAGCCAGCGCTGCTCCGGCAGCGGCTCCTGCCCAGGCAGCGGCGGGAAGGAGACCGCGGGCAGCCGCTCCCGCAGCGCCCTCAGCCCAGGGCCGGCACGGGCCGGACACGGCACCGCCAAGCCGCCGGAGCCCCCTGCCGCCCCCTCCGCCCGCAGCGAGCCCCGAGCCCCCGCAGAACCCGGCGCGGCTCCCACCTGCGCCGGGGCCGCCTCCGAGCTCCGCCAATGCCGCCTCCCCGCGCTCCGGCCGCTGCCGCCGCTCCCGGGCCCGCACAGACGCTCCGCCAATGGCGCCGCTGCCGAGCCAGGGCCGCCCTCAGGCCGCCAGCGGGGCCGTGCTTCGCCCCGCTCTCACCAATCAGCGCGCCAGAACCGCGACTGACGGCAGCAGCGGCCAATGGCAGCGAGGGGCGGGCTCTGCACACGGCACAGCCTCGCCCCGCGCTCTCAGGGCCCCCCGGGCTGTGGGAGGGCAAAGCCGGAGATGAGGAACAGCCCTGGAACGGGCCCGGGCCCGGGCCGGCATCGATCTGCAGCACCAACAAACTGCTCCGCACCTCCCGACACGGCTTTCCCGGCCCTGCGCCTTCGCCTTCGCTGGCTCCGGCTCTGCGGGAAGCCCAGCAGCCCCACTTCTCCTGCCCCCTAATTCGGAGCATCCGTGCATCGCTTTGATTTCCCCCAAAAAGGGAAAACCGCCCCAAAGCCCTGTGGGGCAGTGGGGGAGGGGAGAGATTTCTGGCACAAAACTCCAAAAGCTCCGAGCAGGACAATGAGAAGTCAGTGAAGAGCCTTGAATGCAGCTTTCCCCACGCCTCCCTCCTTCCAGCTGCACCTCCTCCCCCGGCAGTGCAGGAGACAGGGAATGGGGCCGTGCTCAGTTCATCCCCCGTGGCTTCTCCCTCTGCCCAGGGACAGGAGTCGTTCCCCTGCTGCAGCCTGCGGTCTCTCCCACCGGAGACTTCTCCAGGAACTTCTCCAACCGGAGTCCATCCCCTGGGGCACAGCCCCCCTCCAAGTGCTGCAGCGGGAAAAACGCCAGTCACTTGTTTTTACAACTTTTAAAAGTTTAATGATAATGAAATGGTTATAAAAATAGTAATACGATTAGAGTAATAAAAATTTAGAGTTAGGACAATTACAAGAGAATAAAAAACAAAGAATTACGGACGTCTGGATGCTCTCGGGCACTTAAGCTAGGACAACATGTTTTGTGAACAAAGGAATAACTCTTAAGATCCATTCACTGTTGCATATTCATACATACCTCATGGTTATGCATACATTCTGTTTAAAATAAGAAACTCTCTCTGGAATAGGTCGACTCCTTCTTTTAATCCCCAGGAGGTCTTCCAGTCTGAGCAAGGCCTGAAGAAATTACCTTCTTCTGATAAGAAACCCATAAATTCCTCTTCTCTGGATGATTTGGGTGTTCTGTGACTCTTATCTCGAAGCCAGTATCTCATTATTTAAAAAAAAAAAAACCCACATACACAGTTTCTACTTTAACTACTAAAGCTTCATTTTAACTACAAAACTACATTTACCATTCTATCAAAACGTTAATACAGCACTTCTAATCAATGTATTTCATATAGTATTCAATTTAATATTTGTGAAAAGCCAATCATAAAATATGCATTTTTCACAGAGGACATCCCGAGGCTGCTGCAGGGACAGTGATGTCACCGCTGTGACGTCATCGGGGATGGTGACATCATCAGGGACATCGCTGCTGTCACTTGTCCCCTCTCCCCTCCCCACATGGGATTTGAGACAAATTTGGGGAATTTTCTGGGAAGTTTCATTGAAATTGTCCCAGATGCTGATGGGAATTCCTGGGTGACGTCACTGGGGACACTTGGGGACACTCTGAGGACGCTCTGGGGACACTCATGGAGGCGGGGGCGGGTCAGGGGGTGAATGACCCCCTCGGTGCCTTGCAGCAGAGGCAGCTTTCTGCTGTGGCTGCAGCAGAGCCGGGTTATGAATGACAATAGAATAATTGGCTTCTGCATTTCTGCACTGGCTTCTGCGCGTTGCTATTGATCACAAGGACTTTGCTCTGGTACTTGATATTGAGATTGATTATTGATGATTCCTTGTAGCTGCTCGCTGGTACAATAAAATCGATCCGTTTATGTGTGCACCGTGTAACCAATTTAATGCTAGAGTAACAAATAGATATTCTCTCCTAGGCCTTAAAATATTAAAAATAGATGAATATGAAATAGATCAATAACAAATATTGAAATAGAGACTATGCAATGTTAAAATGCTTCTGTGTGGCTGACTCGGGTGTAAAACAATTCCATTGTTTCTCCCATCTGCGGCCCAGCCTCACCAGGTGATAACAGTGACACAAACCTGAGAAGCGTTTATGAATTTATCAGGGGCTCTGAAACAACAGGATGGAACCAGGAGAAGAAATCAAATGTATTGACTTAATCTGCAGAATGTCCTGCAGACAAGTCAGAGGTGAGAACCAAACAAGAGTTCCTGGAACATCCAAAGCTCCCGGGAGTGTTTGAATAATGTCAAAAGTCAGGGATGTGTTTGTAGCCCTGCAGTGGAACCGGATCCGGAGAACGAAGGGTTAAGTTAAGGGCGGGTTCTTTGTCCGAGCGCCAAAACCCTTTTTTATCCCTTATCAAACTTTTACAAATCTCCAAGAGTGAACTTTGTTTTTCACACCCGGCTGGGGTTTGGGGGGCCCGGGGGGGTCCCCAGGCAGCCCCCGCTGCTGAGCACTGACCCCCCCTCCCCGGGCACCGGGACCCCCCAAAAACCGCACCCGCACCCCCTTCAGTGCCCCCGACCCCCCCTCGAGCACCGACCCCCCCGAGCACCGGGCCCGGACCCCCCTTTGTGCCCCCCACCCATCACGGGGGTTCCGCCCCCTCCCCTTTGAGCCCCGGAGCCGCGGGACCCCCGGGAGCAGCGCCGGGACCGGGGGGGCCCAGGGATGTGAGCAATGGATTTGTCAGTGTGAAAAATGCAGATTGAATGATCGGCTCTTGGCAAATATTAACTTGGATACTCTGTGTGCTGTGCTGCACAGTTATTTTGTAGTGCTGTATTAATCCTTTTGAAGTAGTGTGGGAAATGCAGTTTTGGGTTATGACATAATGTTAAAATAGAAACTATGCGATGTAAGATATTTTTTGTAACGAGCTCAAGGAATGGGTAGGATAATTAAGAAATTCTTCGCACGGAGATAACAGCAAGAGTTACTGCCTCCTTCTGGGAAAAGACAAACATTCTTACACCTCTCCTCTGTCTGTAAGGAGCCACCGGGATTGAGGGGAAAAAGCTGACAAAAAGCAGAGAACACCCTTTGTTTGAAAAGAATTTATGCACCGTGGGTGAGATATTTGAATGTGCAACAGGCTACTGCTTTTAAGGGTTCACCCTTTGTTAGCCAGGCATGTTTTTGTGGCTTAGTGCCCAAACCTACCCGGACGTCTGTAATTCTTTCCTTTTTATTGTCCTTTATTGTCCTAACTCTGATTGTCCAAATTCTCATTGCTCTCACTTTTATTCCGGTTTTTATGACTATTTTATTACAATGAAGATTTTAAAACAAGTGATTGGCGTTTTTCACAGTCAAGGGTTCCCAAAACCTGGCAGAAAGCTCACACAGCCTTGGACTTGTCCGTGCCAACTCTGAGATTTTATTGTGCCAGCGAGCAGCTGCAAGGAATTATCGATAATCAAAATCAGTATTGAGCAGCAGAGCAAAATGCTCGTGGTCAATAGGAACCTGCAAAAGCCAACAGAGAAATGCAAAAGCCAACAGAGAAATGCAAAAGCATTCTGATTGTGCTCAGAATGTCCCCAAGTGTCCCCAGTGATGTCACCCCAGGAATTCCCATCAGCATTTGGGTCTTGCTGCTTGATGCTTCCCATCAGCATCTGGGAAATTTCGGTGAAAATTCCCAGAAAATTCCCCAAATTTGTCTCAAAGCCTGCGCAGGGAGGGGACAAGTGACAGCAGCGATGTCCCCGATGATGTCATCACTCTGATGACATGACTGCGGTGACATCACTGTCCCTGCAGCAGCCTCGGGATGTCCGCGATGGCTTTTTGGCTCCGCTCAGCCACTGTGCGGCCACTGGGGCCACCGGAGCCACCGGGGGGCTTCACGAGGAGCCTGCAGATGTCCCCAAGTATCCCCAGCAGGTGACGCGTGGCCAGGCGGGCACTGGCCTCCCACAGCCGCTCGGCCATGGCCGCCTTGGCCACCAAGTCCCTGAGGACATCGGGGGACGCCTCATTTGTTCCCTGCAGGATGGCCTCGATGGCCTCGAGCCGGCGACACATCCCCCAGACGAAACACCTGGCTCTTTTCCACGCGGCCAGCAAGTGCTCCAGGGGCCCCAGGGCCACCTCCGAGCGCTGTCCCCTTCCGCTGGCCGCCTCCTCCTCGCTGGTGGCCGCAGGCACCCGGACCCCAGGGGCGGCCCCTGCCGAGGCCACCTCCTCCCTGTCCGTCAGTCGCGGTTCTGGCGCGCTGATTGGTGAGAGCGGGGCGAAGCACGGCCCCGCTGGCGGCCTGAGGGCGGCCCTGGCTCGGCAGCGGCGCCATTGGCGGAGCGTCTGTGCGGGCCCGGGAGCGGCGGCAGCGGCCGGAGCGCGGGGAGGCGGCATTGGCGGAGCTCGGAGGCGGCCCCGGCGCAGGTGGGAGCCGCGCCGGGTTCTGCGGGGGCTCGGGGCTCGCTGCGGGCGGAGGGGGCGGCAGGGGGCTCCGGCGGCTTGGCGGTGCCGTGTCCGGCCCGTGCCGGCCCTGGGCTGAGGGCGCTGCGGGAGCGGCTGCCCGCGGTCTCCTTCCCGCCGCTGCCTGGGCAGGAGCCGCTGCCGGAGCAGCGCTGGCTCGTCCCGGTTGCTGTGGCTGGGACAGAGGTGGCTGCCCCGTGGCCGGGCCCGTGCGGGGAAATTCCCGTCACCGGAGGTTTCTGTGGCCGGAGGAGACCGAGGAGTCCTGTCAAAGTGACTCGATTGCTGAGCAGAGGCAGAGGCCGTGGGGCATTTGCCATGCGCTCTCTGCCCTTGTTGTAGCACGCTGCCTCCTTTGGATGCTCATTTTCCCGGCCGCATCTCCCTCTGCCTTTGCCCACTGGCTGAGGGACTTGGAAGGTTCAGACTTCCCGATCCGCCTGCTGCCTGTCCTCGTTCATATGCACCCCTCCTTGTGGATGACAGCCGATATTCATGGCTCTGTTTGGTCTTTGTTCTTCGGGAAGTTGAGGAGTTTAGCGGGACTTTGAGCAGCTGTCTGGGTCCATTTGTAACATTTATTGGAACTGACGGTTTCTCCGTTATTTCCTCATCTCCAAGTCGCTGGCCCTATCTCCAGGCAGATTCACTCATTGACTCTGTTTTGTTCTTCCCGGGTCCTCTTTGGTTTTGGGATTATTCTCGGTGCCCTCATTCCCTGTCCTTTTGTAGCCGTTTCTGGATCAGGAGGCCTGGCTGCCACCTGCATCCCCTGGCTCAGCTGCTGGATGAGCTGCACTCCCAAGGTGTGGAGCATGGTAAAAAGATGAGAGTTGCTGTAGCACAGAAGAGGAGAAGCAGCATTCGTTTAACCCATGGTGTGCCAGGGAGCCACGAAACCGTGTCCCATTCCCATCCTTTCCATGTTTGGACCAATACATAAACTGCTCTCCTATTTCCTTTGTTATCTTTTTTCACTGCTTTTCCTTTGTCGTCTCTTTGCCAACAGCAGTTGGAGTCATTTAGTTTTCCACAAACTCCTGTTTTTTCTGGGAAAAGATAACCTGATCCCATCCCCTGGTGAAATGTTGTGTTCCTCATTTCAGTGGATGGGTCGGCAGGAAGGTCAGGAGCTGGAGGTGTCTGGTTGGTTCTTATTTCCAGGACAGCTTGTAATCTAATGATGGCATTGAAATGATAAATGGGTTCTGTGTCTCCTGATATGAATTGGTTCAGGTTCCCAGGGGCTGGTCCATGATGTTGTAGGATTTGTTCTGGTGGCCGTTCATCTTTTCCCCATTTTTGGGCGCTCCCTCCAGCCGGGGCTGCATCAATTGACTGCTTTTGTCTAATTACATCATCAAATACTTGAATTCCAACTGATTACGCTGAACTTGTTATAGCAAAGCCCCAGTGCTCTGATACTCCCTGTATAGCACAGACAGTGCCAGCACATGTTGGAGTGGGCACAGGGATGATCCCCCCTTATTTTAGTGAAGTTTTCACAGCATTCTCCATTTGCTGTTTCCCTTTGCAGCTTCACCCATTTCTGTTGCAGAGTCAGAGATCCTCACCATGGGCTCTGCCTTCAGCTGTGCAGATTCCATCTGTGCAGGCAGGCAGAGCTTGGGGTGAGGGGCAGAGGGAATCAGCCCAATTCCTGCCCCAGGCAAGAAGAGCCAGGTCCATTGTCCCCACTTTGCCCCAGCAGTGTTAATTTGCATTTCTAAAGCTCCTCTGCTGGCTGCCTGGAATGCAGCTTCTCTTCCAGAGCAGCCTCCAGCAGCCTCATGTGTGCCCCAACAGAACCTGCTGCTTTTTTTATTTTTCTTTCAAATCATCTATTTAGTGTTTATGAGTCAAAGGGTAACCTTTAAATCTCTTCTGGTTTTGCAAAATGCAGTCTAAAGGTAAACGTCGAAAATCCCAGACCAAAATTTTGGTATCTCTCGCACAAACATACACAAATAAATTCCAAGGCTATTAAGTTTTTTCCTCTTCTCCTCGGAGTAAAAACTCTTTCTCTCATCCCTGACCCAAACCTAACCGGCAATATAGAAGTAGGATTATTACAAAAAATACTCTTCTGCTATAAACTTTGCACTGAAAGTGCAGGAAAAAGAAAAACTCCACCAATATGTTTAGTGTAGGAGTCAAGGCATTCCTTGATTCTGGCCAGGATGTGCAGCAGAAATCATTCCATCCCCACATAGCCCGGGTGTGCAGAGAAAATCGTTCCATGACACGTGGGTTTAACTGGATTGTTCCCAAACTTGATACAGTCTGAACCAATCTAAATCCGTTGGTTTAATGTTCTGTAGTTTCAAGTTGTGCAGTTTTTAGTATTTGGGTTCCTGTTGGACCCGGATTTCTTGGCTTCTGCTGTTCATCAGGTCGGAACTGCTGGATTTCCTTCTCAGCCTTTTCCAGAGCAGGTGTCTCCAGCTCTGCCGGGGGCAGTGTCTGGGGTAGGTGTTGGTTGCTGTTTGCTGCTGGGCGTTATCTTTGTGGGAATCTTTTGGGCCATTCCCAGTGTGTTGAGATGTTAAACTCATCTCCACTGAGTGGTGGAACATCCCTTAGAAAAACCTTTACCATTTCTTTCCCCGAGGCCAAGGCAAACCAAGGCTGAGTAGAGAAATAAAATGTTAGAAATGTTCAAGTCTATGACCTGGTGTATTTTCCATCAGTGCAATCCCAGGCAGCGCAGTGTGTGAGTGTGGCTGAGACCCAGAGTGGAATTGTGCCGTTGTCTTCGCCAGCAGCTGTGGCAGTGCAGGCCCAGAAAGCACTGAAGCTGCAGCAGTGGCAGCAAGGATTGGCCCCGGTGGCTGGAGATGCCAAAGGAGGGTGCCCAGGCAGAGGATTTGAGCAGAGGATGTGTGGGCAGGCCCAGGGGCTTGCCCCGCTGTGGAGCCCTGGCTGCTGCTGCGCTGCCTTCAGTGCAGGCTCCGTGGGGGCCTCCCATGCTCCTGCTGCAGGCGGGAAGTGCAAATCTCCGGGGCTTCAGAGTCCTGGAGCCCTGGCTGAGGGGTCCCCCCGTGCTCAGCTGTGCTGGGGGCTGTTTCTGGCCTCAGGGACACTTGGCATGGGCCACGCCACTTGGCCACCAGTGGTGCTGCTTTGGCCTCCTTAGGCAGGGCCCGATGTCCTGCTTGGATGTTGGGAACAGCAAAGTGCCAAGGCAGGCTCTGTGCCAGCCCAGCTTCCTGTGGGAGAGATTTCACAAGAGACAGGACTCTGGCCACAGACTGCTTTAAATGTACATCCCTTATCCCCACCCTGCACTGGGTGGAGAATTACCAGGGTAAGGAATTCCCAAGATCAATTGCAAGGGAGAGAATTGAATATCTGCCCTGGGTCTGGCTCCTCTTCTTGCCAAAGCCAACGGCAAAAGCCGTACCCATAGCATCTTGGTTTACAGCCCTGACTCTTTCCCAGGGGCTGTTTGGGTGGGCTCTCCCCTGCCCAGGAGGGCAATGCCTCTGCCAGGTGCTTGTGGCCGACCCCGTCCCCTGGGTGCTGGGGCCCCCTTGGGCCCTGGGGTTGATCCCTGAGGGGCTGTAGGAGCTGTGCCATGGCCTTTGCCTTCAGCTTGGCCTTTTGCTCATCCCTTCTTGCATTCAGCTGCTGTGCCTTTGTGCCCAAGTGCTCCAGGGCTGCCTTCTGCCACTCCTGCAGCCCCCTTCGCTGCCTGTGTGTCCTGGTTCAGGGTAAATTTGGGACAGGAACCCCCGAAGGTGTTCCTCTAGAAAGCAGATTCAATCGGTCCCTCCCCCCAACTGGTTCGGGAAAAAAAATCTTTCCTTGGAGAAAAGTGGAAAAACCTTGTTTCTTAAACAAGCACACCTAATCAATATTAAACAATGAAATTTCTTGCCTCTCCAAGAAAGAGAGACACACTCAGAAAAATCCCCCCGGGCTGCAGCTCAGCTCACTCAGTCTCTGATCAGTCCCTCCGGCACTGGAAATGCCGTGGCCCAGGCCCAGCCCACTGGGTCACAGCTGCGAGCTGCTGATCTCTTCTGGCTGTTCAGTCCAGAGCAGGTGTGAGCAGGTCCAAAGAAAAGGAAGAGGCCACAGTCCAGTGAACTTCTTTGCCCCAGCTAGCTTAAACTAACTAAAAAGCAAAGGAGAGCTCTGTCTCGCTGTCTGTCCGTGTGCAGACAAGGCAGCCCAGCAGCAGGAATGTGGAGGAGTGAGCGCAGTTCCTGAAAACAAATTCGGGGCTTCTTCTCCCGCCCCTTCACTCCTGGAACAAGTCTTAAAGGTGCAAAACTTACTATTCAGCATAAACAGAACAGACAACAGGGGATAAAAGCATCATACAGCCAGCGCAGGACAATGTGAGTGCTCATCCTCTGAGAGCTGCTGAGCTTTGTGCAAAATCTTTCCTTTCTCCAGCGACCCAAAGCAAATGCTTAATAGAAAACCCTGATCCTTCCATGTACAATCTGCGTTTCCCAGATGTGTCTTTGTTTTCCTCCTTGTGCTCAGGGTCCCCTCCCCAGCCCGTATCCCAGAGCCGGTCCCTGTCCTGCCGCAGTGTCCAAAGGCGGCCCCACCGGCGGGCAGGGCCGGCAGCTCCACGGGGCCGGGCAGCGGCCGGGGCGTCCCGCAGGCTCCTGGGGGCCGGGGGCCACTGCCGGCCCTGCCCGGGGCTGGTGGGGTCAGGCAGCGCCCGGCGCTGAGCCCCGGCTGCCCCACAGCCCCGGCCCGGCCCCGCAGCTCCCCACAGGCCCCCAGCCCGTGCTCCCGGTCCCGCACCTCTGCGCCCGGTGCTGCCGCTGCCCACCACAGAGAAACCCCCTGACATCCTGACCTCCTTCTTTTCCTCTCCTAGAAACCCGGGATGGAAAGGATCAGGATCAGCTGGCAAATTCTGAGGATAAAACAGTGCTGAAAGACATCCCAGTCCTGAGTTTTTTTCTCTTCCTCCTCTTCTCCATCATCCTTTCTCTCACCACATAGATTCCTCCTGCTGCTTCTTGCCTTCACCATATTGCTGTACACTGCCCTTCACCCGATCCCTTCCCAGCACACCAACACCATCCATCCCCTGTTGTCCAAATCCCTTCTCCACTTCCCTTATTGCCCCCCTGGGTGTCCATGTCCTTAATTACCTCTGGGGGAATGTGCAAACTACCTCAACATTCTCCCAAGGGACCCTTCAGAGACATTTTGGGATCATCATCCCTTTGGCCAGGACCCCTCCCTGGCTTTCCCTTTTCTCCCCTCCCTGGGTGCGCTGCCATGTTCACTCCCCGAAGATCCCAGTGCAGTCACTGCTGAGATTTTCAGTGCTCTCTCCCTGCTGACTCTTCACAGACCCCCCTGATGTGTCCCTCGTCTGTCTCCTGGTCACTCCCGGGTCCCCAGTCGATCCCCGGTGCCACTGCCAGCCAAGGGAGCCGATCACCCAAAGTGGGTGAGGCACCTTCAGCTGCACTCCCTGCCCGCCGCCCCGGACCGGTGGAAGGAATTCCGGATGAGCCCCAGGGTGTGTGGGAAAATTGACATCAGCAGAGGTTTCTGTCCACAAAGCAGACAGAGGAGTCCTTTAAAAGTAATTTCATTCCTAGAAATGGGAGAGGCCATGGGACATTCCCCATGGGATCTCTGCAGTTGTTGGAGGACACAGCCTCCTTTTCATCCCAATTCTCCTGGCCACATCTCCCTCTCCCTTTCCCCACTGGCTGAAGTACTTGAGAGGTGCAGACTTCCCAATCCACCTGCTACATACCCCCTTCATATGCACCCCACTATTGTATAGCAGACGATATTCCTGGCTCTGTTAAGTCTTTGTTGTTCTTCTGGAAGTTCATGAATTGAGCAGGACCTTGGCTGAGCAGCAGTCTGTGTCATCAATTGATAACATTTCCTGAAACCGATGGCTTCTCCTGTCACTTCCTTATGTGCAGGTCCCTGACCGTATCTCGGAGCAGATTCACAGCATCTGTTTGTAAAGACACTTTCCTCCTGTTCCTTTCATGGGGGTCCCCCGTTTTCGGGACATCCCCCCTGGAGCAGGGTGTCCCCTCTTTGCTGCAGCCCCAGCCCTCAGGCAGAGCTCAGCCAATCAGAGCGCAGGGCGCTGATGACTCACCAGTTGCCAGGCAGACTCGCAGCTCCCAGCGTTCCCCACCTGGAGCCCACCTGCGCCCCCCCCTCGACCCCATCGCCCCCGCGAGGGGAATTTGGGGAGGTGGGAGTGGGGCAGCGCCAAGGCCGGGCCCCCCCGCGCTGTCCTGGCGGGAGCGGCTGCAGTGGGGACCGAGTGCGGGTGGAAGCGGCCGAGAGCCCAGCGCTGCCCCAGCCCGACCTGCCCCAGCTCCATCCCTGCCCCTGCGCTGGGATGCTGTGGGTCTGGGGGGAAGAGGGAGCCGGCAGTGGGTGCTGGGCCTGGGGGCAGGAGGAGAAGGGAAGGAGAAGCAGCGTTGAGGAACAAAATGGTCAAAGGATGGATGTGGGAGGAGAAGGTGGGATTGTGCAGGAGAAGGAGGAATAGCAGGAGGAAGAGGAGTGTGAGGAAGAGCAGAGTCCCAGGAGGAGGAGCAGAAACAGGAAGCAGCACAAGGTTCCACCCCTCCCTGTATCTGCAGCCTCCCCCCAGCCCCAGGAGCGCTGCTCCCCCCACATGCAGCAGGTGACTGTGGAGGGGGATCCAGGATTTTCACGGGGTGAATCTTGGTGTTTCTGAGCTTGCTTGGGCTAAATGTTGGTGCTTTGGTTTTATGTGGCAGCTGAATCTTTATCGTTTGGAGGAGGTTTTTGCTGACTTCTCATGTTTGGGGAGTTCTTCATCTGTGTCTGGAAGTCTATAGGTTTTTTTGGGCTGATTCTTGGTGTTTTGGAGGTTCTCACAGATACAAGATTCCCAATGATTTGCTGAGATGAACTTGGGCAAGGAGGAACCTCCAGTCCAAGGTGCTCTCCTCTTGTTTTTTCCCCAAAGCAGGATTTGTCATTCTCAGGGTGTGGCTGGATGGAGGAGGAGGAAAAGCCCCGGAGATCCTGCAGGAGGAGGGGCTGCAAACCCAGCCCAGGGAGCTGTGGGGAGGAAAGAGCCCGCCTGAGCCAGGAAGGCGGCCGAAGATCCAGCCAGAGCTCGGAGCTGGTGAAGAAGGCTCATGGCAGGGAGAAGCCCCACAAGTGCTTGGAATGTGGGCAGGGTTTCAGCTGCAGCTCCAATCTGATCCGGCACCAGAGGATCCACATTGGGGAACGGCCCTACGAGTGTGGGGAGTGTGGGAAGGGATTCAGAACAAGCTCAGACCTGATCCGGCACCAGGTGATCCACACTGGGGAACAGCCCTACACCTGCTCGGAATGTGGGAAGAGCTTTGTGTGGATCTCAGACCTTAGAAGACACCAGCGCATCCACACTGGGGAGAGGTCCTACGAGTGTCCCCAGTGTGGGAAGAGGTTTCAGACCAGCTCTGATCTCCTCAGACATGAGCGGATTCACACAGATGAGAGGCCCTTCCGCTGCCCCAACTGCGGGAAGGGCTTCAAGCAAAACTCCCACCTCACCAGGCACCGGCGCATCCACACCGGGGAGAGGCCCTACGAGTGTGGGGAGTGTGGGAAGAGCTTCTCCAGGAACTCAAATTTGACCCAACACCAACGGAGACACCACTAAGGGAAACCCTGGGAGGGCCCTGAGTGAGGGAAGAGCTTGAAGTGAGGGAAGAGAGTGAGGGAAGAGCTTTGTGGGCTGCTCCAGCTCCATCCCCCATGGGAGGATCCAGGCTGGATGATCCCCAGTGACCCCCGTTGGGCAGAGCCCTGGTGCCCCAGAATGGGGAATAAAACAGAGAGGAAAACAATGGAGCTGATAAAGGGGCCGATATCTGAGGTCTGACTGAGCAGAAACTGTGGGAGACACAGACACAGTTTAAGTCTCCCTGGGCAAGAAGTGACCAAGCAACCTGTTGTGAGACTTTGTGATAAGATAATGTTCCCAGGTGCCGTGATGTCATGAAGAATGTGTAACCAATGGGAAATTGTTAGCAAACATCGAGCCCTGTCTGAGCACCACACAAGTAAAACCCTGTATAAACACTTGGTACCCTCAATGAAATTGGCTTCTGGTCTAAACTCGGCTGTCCCCGTCTCTCCATCGTGGATAAGCCCTGTTGTGGGTGATCCCCGTTGGGTGGGGGGAAGGTGTTGGAGGGATTTCTTTCCCTTCTGCTTGTGCTGCTGTGTTTGGTTGGTAATAAATTCCCTCCGTGTGCCCAGGCTGGGTCTGTTGTCCCCGTGCCGGTGCTCGGGGCGGGATCTCTGCCGTTGCTTCTCTCCAGTCCCGGGCCTCTCCTCAGCCAATGAGAGAACGCGATGGACAAGAGTCAGCCAATCAGAGCGAGCGAGGCTGATGACTCACCAGTTGCCGGGCAGACCCGCAGCACCCAGTGTTCCCCACCTGGACCCCACCCTCCCTGCCCAGTCCCGGCCCCGCGTGGGGTCCCCCCAAGTCCCTCCCCACTGCCCCCCATAACCTGGGCTGGGTTTAACTGGGAAGCTTTACAGGGAACACTGGGAGCAGGCGGGCAGGGGCAGAGTGACATCAGGGCTGGGGGGACACACGACCCCCCCAAAATCAGCGTGGGGATGAAGCGGGGGGGTCCCGGCCGGCCCCAAGACCACGGGAAGGGACTGCAGCCGGCGGCGGCTCAGGAGCTCTGTGTGCAGAGAAAAGGGGGTGACACCGGGCTGGAGCCCCGGGGAAGGAGCACACAAGCTCCTAGAAGCTGAGCCCCAGCGCCAGGAAGACGAAGCCCAACTTGGAGCCCCCGATCCCTGACAGCATCTTGCTGCGGGCGGCATCCAGTGGCATCTCTGGGGGGTCTGCAGGGGTAAGGACCTCCCAAAACCTCTCAGAGACACCCCAAGCCACTCCAAGTACCTTCCCAGTCACCCCCATCCCACCCAGAACCCCCTGAAACCTCCCCCCGATCCCTTCCCGGCCTCCCCAGGACCCACCAAAGCCTTGCCCATCCTTCTCAGGATCCCACAGCCCCCTTCCAGTTGCCTCCCACCGCCCCAGGACCCACAAACCCTCTCCCAGTCCCTTCCCAGCCTCACCAGGACTCACCCTGACCCCTCCTAGTCTCTTCCCAGCACAACCAACCTCATCCCAAGCTCTGCTTTTCCATCCCCAATCTCCTTCCAGCTCCTCTAGACTCACTCCAATCCTTCCCAGTCACACCCAGCACCTCCAAACTCCCTCCCAGTGTCCAGCAGGACCGCCAGAACCATCCCACCCTCCCCAGCATCCTTGAAACCACTTCTCAGCCCTTCCACACCTGATGTGCTGATGTGCTCCAACTGACAGCTGCAGGTGAGCCCGCGCCAGGGGGGTGTTTCCAGCAGCACCAGGAGCTGGTAGGTCCAGTCCTTGTTGGGGACCATGTCGGTGGCCTCCACAGAGAGCTCCTGCTGGCCCTGGAACCACCTCAGCTGGGTGTGGGCAGGGTAGAAATCCATCACGGAGCAGCCCCGGCTGGGAGCTCAAGGGCACCAGCGAGATGGGCACGCTGGGGGACATTGGGAGAGAGCGGGAACAGACTGGGATCAGCTGGGGGGAACTGGGAGAGAGAAAACTGGGAGAGAGAGGGGAGGGGTGGGGTGGCCTTGGGAGGGATTGGGAATGGACTGGGAAGGACTGGGGTGGCACTCAGAGAGATGGGAGGGGATGGGGGGCACTGGGAGGGAGGATGGAGGTCTAGGAGTGAACTGGGAATGGACTGGGAGGGACTGGGGCGGCACTGGGAGGAACTGGGAACGAAGCGCGCGGCACTGGGAGGCCGAGTCCAGTGCGGGGCACTCGGCGCTGCGGGTCTGCCTGGCAACTGATGAGTCATCAGAGACACGCGCTCTGATTGGCTGAGAGGCGGCAGCACCACGCTAGGCTGAGATGGACAGCCGGGAGGCACTGGGAGAGACTGGGATGGACTGGGAGAGCCACGGGGGTCAGTGGCAGGGACACAAGGTCTCGGGGATGGGCACAAGGAGGGCTGAGGGCTCTGGGCCGATTCCAGGGAGGTTTTGAGGGGCTCCAGGGTCATTGGCAGGGCAGGGCCCGAGGGGACACGCTCTGCCCCGCGCTCACCTCGGCGCTCCGTGAGGAACGGGCTGAGATAATCGTGGTTGTACCGGCACAGCCAGTCCGCCGCAGCCCTTTTTTGCTCCATAACGTCTGGGTCGCTGTTCCAATACCTGGCTGCTGTCTCCCCATAGGGGGTGAACCCCAAAAAGTGCCCCACGTCGCAGTCGAACATCGCGTACTGCTCCCGATTGTAGATGAACCTGCTCAGGTACCTCACCTTCTCCGTGCCGTTCATGAAGTGACACTCGGACTTTCCCACGTACTGGAACACCCCTGTGTGTGCAGGACACAGGTCCGGGGGTGCCCCCCCACCAGCCCCAGAGCTCCGGGATCCACCCCGGATCCCCACTCCGCACCCCCTTTGCCCCAGGGCCACCTTGGCTCCTTCCTGCCCGAGCTGCCACTTCCTCTTTTCCACCCTTCCCCCATTTGCCCTTCCACATCCTCTCCCCTCCGACTTTCAGCCTCTCCCCAGATGAGTTTTGGGGTCCCATTTACTCCTTTTCCTCTTTCCCAACCTTTTAAACACAATTTACCAAAAGCCCTGCCTTCCTTCCCGCTCAGGTTTGGGGTCCTACTCTCCCCTTTTCCCCACTTTCCCACCCTCTCTCACCCCTTCCTCACCTGCCCCCCATCCTCAGCCCCTCCCGCTCTTCCTTTAGGGGTCCCCTCCTCCTCCTGCCCCTGCAATTTCGGGCTCCCACCGCCCCCTTTTCCCCATTCTCCCCCCTGTCCCACCGCCTCCCGCCCCCCCCGCTCTCCCGAGAGCTCCGCGCCCGCAGCCGGGGGGGCTCCCAGCACCACCAGTGCCACCAGTACGGCCCCAGCTGCCGCCACTCGCCCCATGGCCAGCGCCGCCCAGGGAGCACCAGCCCCAGAGCGGCCGCGCTGCGCTGGCAGCACCAGTCCGGAGCAGCGCGGGCTCAGCAGCGCCGCGCGCTCTCATTGGCTCCGAGCACTTTTGGGCACCGATTGCCGAGGCTCTGCCGCACAACCGATGACTCCTCAACTCCTCGCGCTCCCATTGGCTGCAGCGCGTTTTGGCTGCGTTTGGATTGGCTGAGCGGTTCCGGGACGCTGCAGCCCCGGCTGGGGCTTTTCCAGGCACGGGGAGCCTTGGGGCGCTGCGCAGCTGGGAGCTCAGCTGTGCCCAGAAATGTGTGCCCGGCTGCGCGGGGTCTCAGGGGTGCCCGTGGCGAGGGGTGACGCTGGCCCCATGCCAGGCACCCCCCAGAGCCGCTCTGTCCCTGCCCCCGGCAGCCGCACAGGGACAGAAAATGGAACCGAGGGTTCCTGCCTGGGGACAAGGAGCGGGAGAGATCCCTCAGCAAATCCGGCACGGGCACAACAGACCCGGCCCGGGCACAGGGAGGGAATTTATTACCAACCAAATCACACCAGGACAAGCAGAGGGGAAAGAAATCTCTCCAACACCTTCCCCCACCCAACCGGGATCACCCAGAGCAGGGTCACCGGGGCTCTGCCCAACGGGGCTCACTGGGGATCATCCAACATGGATCCTCCCATGGGGAATGGAGCTGGAGCAGCGCACGAAGCTCTTCCTGCACTCGGGGCACTCACAGGGCCTCTCCCTGGTGTGGAAGTGCTGGTGAGTGACAATCTCTGAATTCCACCTGAAGCTCTTCTGACATTCCAAGCACTCATAGGGCCATTCCCCAGTGTGGATCCTGTGGTGATCGGTGAGGTCAGAGGTCCCACTGAAGCTCTCCCCACACTCACAGGGCCTCTCCCCAGTGTGGATGTTCTGGACTTCCATCAGGGTGGAGCTGCAGCTGAAACCTTGCCCACATTCCAAGCACTTGTGGGGCTTCTCCCTGCCATGAGCCTTCTCCACCAGCTCCGAGCTGCGGCTGGATCTCCAGCCACCTTCCTGGCTCAGGGGGGCTCTTTCCTCCCTGCAGCTCCCTGGGCTGGGTTTGCAGCCCCTCCTCCAGCAGGATCTCCAGGGCTTTTCCTCCTTCTCCATCCAGCCACACCCTGGGAATGACAAATCCTGCTTTGGGGAAAACCAAGGTGGGAGCACCTTTGAGAAGAGGCTCCTCCTGCCCAAGTCCATCCCTAGAACTCAGCAGGAGTCTTGTGTCCATGGAAATCTCCACTATATCAAGGTTCAGCCCAAAACAACTCTCCCAGGAGTTCCCAATCTCTGATCTCTCCACTTTTGGCATTCCAGAGGTTTCCTTTCCCTGGGATGATGGGGGTCCAATGGCTCCAGGGGTTCCCCCTTCTCCGGTGTCCTGATGAGGGATGATCCAGGGGCTTTTGGGGGTCCATGGGGTCCCTTCTCCCCTGATGATTTACTTTGAGATCCCAGGGGTCCCAGGGGTCCCTCCTCTCCTGGCTCCCCCCCTTTCCAGCCAGCCGGGGTCCCCCAGCTCCAGGATCGCCCCTCTCTGCTCTCCCCACTCTGGGGGTCCCAGGGGTTCCTCTCCTCTGCTGCCCCGGGGGTCCCAGGACCAATGTCCTCCCCCTGGTGGCCCTGGGCAATGGCCACGTGGAATCCCAAAGATCCCCCCAAGGGGCTCAGCTCTGGGGTCCTGCAAGATCCAAACCTACACACACACACACACACACACAGAGAAAAAATCCTCAGAGGGTTTATTTGGGCCTCCCAGACGATATTTGGGGCTCAATTCCACAATCTGCAAGCTCCAAACACACCCCAATTAAAAAACCCTCTCAGGGACCCCCCGATAGATTTGGGACGAGCTCCCCCTCCCCTCTCACCTGCAGGATGAGCTGGGGGCAATGGTCCCGGGGCCAAGGGTGCTGCGGCCACAGGGGGCACTGGAACCTCCTGTTTCTCCTCCTTTTCCTGCTCCTGCTCCTCCTCTTCCTGCTCCTCCTTTTCCTCTCTCCCTCCTCCTCCTCCTTCCTCATCCCACCTCCTGCCCAGTTCCTGCCTTCTCTATATTTAGAGTGGAGAACTTTGCTTGTTTTTAGAACGAGAACAAAGATCCCAGAGGGAACACGGCTTGCTGGTTTTAGCCAGAAGTGTCAGTGACTAAAGGTCATGTTTGCTCTGCTTTGGTGCCGTCCTTGTTCCTCCTCAGTGTTCAGGCTGGGCTATGGGGTGTCCTTGTTTGCTGCATTTTCAGAGCTCCTCCTGGATCCTTTGGGCAACAGGCTGTGCCCTGGGAGGGTTCTTTGTGCTCCTTTGTGACACAGGAGAACCTTGCAGGCGGTTTCTGCGTGAGCTGCTGCTGTGATGTCACAGGAGCACTGCCACGTCCCCGAGGTGTTCCCGTTGCTGTGGCACACGGAGGCCTCAGTGTCCAGAGTGGCTCTGGGCACTGCTCGTTGCCGGAGGATCCTCCTGCCCGAGGCATTCTCAGCAGCCAGCCCAGCCCTGACGGGTGTCCTTCTGTGCTTGCAGGGCTACAGTCTGCAGACGTGTGCAGCGCAGCCAAAATGATCCAGCACGTGGCTGCTGCAGTTTGCACGCTGTACTCTGTGGCGTATGCGGGGTATTTTTTAACCCACTTGGCACGTAAGTCGAGGTTTTCCCTCGGTGCTGTGGCTTTGGGCTTGCTGTGTGCTTGCTGTTCTTCCTCTGGGCCTGAGCTGACTTTGTAACCAAATTGCCATGAAGACACCATTGCTCTGGGAGAGCTCCTGGCAGCAGCTGCAGCTGGAAAAGGGGGTGTCTGCAGCCAGCGGGGCGTGCACAGCATTTGCAATGAGCCCTGGGGGGTTCTGTTCCCTCAAGCGGGGAGTCTGTGGCAGCAGAGCCTGGAACTGCCTGTCCAGCCAAGAGCTGACCCAGCCCAGTATTTTGTGCTGTTCTCTTGCTGTGGGAAGGGACTGTGGCTCCTGGAGGGACGCTGTGAAAGCAAAATGCTCTCTCGGGGTTGCCTTGCTCCAGGGCATTTCCCACCACAGGCAGTTGTTTTCCTGACAGCATCTGGTTCATGTTCCCTCTCCCGTTGCAGGGCACCTCATGAGTGGATCCCGAGCAGCTCCTCCTTCGGTGAGTGGGAAAGGAACCTTTGGTGTTTGGAATTGTGCAGCAAGTTGTGAGCTCGGCATGTGGCAGCTGTGTGCCCGCCTGGGAGGCTGAAGGAAAGTTCCTGTCAGTGTCCTTGCAGCAGCAAAGGGATCCCTGGGAGTTTTCTCCTTTTCTGCTGAAGTGCTTTTGAAGGGCTGCAGGTCCGGTTTTGCAGGCAGAGCATTGCTTGCTGGCTCTAGCCATGGTGGAATATGGAATTCCCAAGAATAAGGGGCAATGTCGACTTTAGCCCATTGTTAGTTTGAACAGCTCCAAACCCAATTTCTGCTTAGTGCAGCTGGATGTGCAGCTGAGGGTAAATAAGGTGATAACTGAGACAGAACTTCCCGTCCCTCATGCTGCCGTCTGTCCACAGGGCACAAAAGCAGCACCAGCACCTCCTCTGGCTCCCTCTGCTTCCAAAGAGCAGGCCAAAGAGGAGGAAGGCAGCAGTGAGCTTCCCGCTGTTCCGGGGGACGATGGTGAACGTCCCTCAGTGCCGGGAGATGACAGTGAACTTCCCGCTGCTCTGGGAGACGAGGGCGAACATCCCGCGCTGTGGGAACACAATGGCGAGGCTCCTGCGGTGTGGGACAAGGACAGTGGACATCTCCCGGCGTGGAAGGAGGACAGAGGACATCTTGTGGCTTGGGAAGAGGAGGGTGAACTTCTCCCAGCATGGGAAGTGGACAGTGAACGTCCCCGGGCTTGGAAAGATGATGGCGAACCTGCAGCATTTTGGGAAGAGGACGGAGAAGCTCCCTGTGCTTGGGAAGAGGACACTGAACCTCCCTCGGCTGTGGGATCCTGGGCTGAACATTCTGACAGCAGCACAGCCCTGCAGCCAGAGGGGAGAGGGGAGTGGTGCCTGATGCAGCTGAGTACGTCTGCTCTGTTCCTGTGTGCCAGAGCAGGGTGCTGTGTGTGTGTCTCGGCATCAGCTGCACCCAGTGCTGCTCTGCAGCTGAATGTGCCAGGGTCATTTCTTGTCCTTCCCCAGCTGAGACCGAGGGGCTGACGGCCCCAGGGAGGGGGGCTGCATTCTGGCTCTGCTGCAAGGCGGGGTCTCTCTCTGGGAGGGAGCGTCTTCCACGTGGTTTCTTTCAGGGAACACCGTGAGCCTGGCGGAGCCTGCCGAGAAATACCTGGAAGTGGAGCAGATTGGCCAAGGGTAAGTGCACGGCAGTTACTTCTGCACAAGCAGGCCCAGGTGTTGTGCTGGTGCAGGATCAAGTGAGAAGTCAGGAGAGCTCCAAACACCTCCAGACACTGGGGTGCCATCCTGCTGTCCCTCAGTCCTGATCAGAATTGATACCTGTGCTCCGAAGGCACCGTCAAAGGCCCCTGAGGCTGGCAGTGTCCTGCCTGCAGCAAGGAGCAGGACCTGGAAGATCTTCTGTCCCTGGAATTGGATTGCCTAAAAGAGCCACTCACCATCTGGTGACTGTCAGAAAACAGTTCCCAAGGAGATTTCTTTCAAATATTTTGCTTCAAAAAATATCCTGCGGTCAGGATTAACAACCTAATGGTTTAGAAACAGAAACCAGAGCTGAACTAATAAGTGCTCTCTTCTAGCACAGGTAGTAGAGCCCATACATTCAGTAACAGACACAGAGCTGATGCACTCTGGGGGAAAATGCATCACCTGCCTGATGGCAGGGCCCTTGTGGATCCTGCAGGTCTTAGGCAGGAAATGGAAAAGGATGGAATGCATTCTTTTCCAGTTCTTTAGACACCCATTGCTCACTTCAGGTTGTGAACTAAAGCAGTGCAGCGTGGACATTTGGGATTTGCTCCAGCCCAATTCCTTGGTGTTGGGTCTCAGTTTTCTCTGGCACACCTTGCGTGGCAGAGGGCTGGTGGCTGCTGCGCTGTTGTTGGAAGGGTCGATGCCCCCAGGTGTTTGTGAACACTGCAGGCAGCAGAGATCTCCTGTCTGGGCTGGCTTTCACTGCCAGGGCCTAAAGCGCTGCTTCTTTCTTCTCTGCTGTTTTGTCTCCAGGGCTTTTGGAACCGTTTCTAAAGGACTCGACAGGGCCACTGGAGGAGAGGTCAGTGTCAACACGCCCAGCACGTCTGGCAGCTCTCCAGGGCTCTCCCCTCTGCTGGGAGCTGTGGCTGCAGCTTTGGGGGCCAGCAGAGCTTTCCTGCACAGGCTGCTCCTCTGCAGGCAGAGCCGTGTCAGCCTGCAGAGCACAGCTGGGACAGACTTGGTCCTTCTGAAGTGCCCAAAGGAATGCAAGGAGGGCAATGGATGTGTGTGTTTGGTTTCTTGTGCAACCCCAACCAGAGCAGTTGCATTTGAAATCATGACCCAATCCCATAGAACTGCTAAAGGGTTCCCAGCTGTTTTGCTCTGTTTGCACAGAACCAGAATTACCTCCTGCTTGCAAAATGTGTTTGAACTATAATGAGAGTTTTGAGGCCATTTGAGAAGACTGTAGGTGCAGAGAATGTGGTTAGAGCTTGGAGGCTGACAGCTGAGGGGCCATTTCTGCAGAGCCTGCAAGGCCAAATGTCTCTGGCCATGTGTCCTGTAAGCAGCCCCCAGCGAGCAGAGCAATGGGCTGTGGGAATGGCACTTGCTGAGCTCTGGTGTCCCATCCCAAGGCAGTTGGGCACAGCCCGGCTCAGTCGCCCCAAAAAGACTCGCTCTGTGTTTGCTGCGGCCTCCTGCCACAGACTCCTCCAGTGAAAGGTCTGCAATGTCCCTTCAGGTGGCCATAAAGAAAATGAGTCTGAGAGGGCAGAAGAGGGAACGAGCTGTGAATGAGCTCCTGCTTCTGAAGGACAAGAAGAACCCCAACATTGTCAGCTCTTTGGACAGGTGAGTGCTTCAGGCCTTATCCCGTGCCCGGGCCCTGCCTTAACCTTTCCTGGCATCCGTAGTCTGTAGCCTGATTTGAAAATGCCTGACCCAGCCGTTTCTTCCCAAAACAACAGCCTGGCAGTTCGCTCCCTCCGTGTGCTTTTGTTGCTTTGGTTTGGTTTTCCCTTCAAGTTGACCCTGTTTCCTGTGTCTTACAACAAGTGCTGGTAAACCACAGCAGAAATTATTTCCCTTGCTTCTTCTTCCCAGCCCTTTCCCATTGCTGCAGATGCCAGGAAGACCAGGTTCTTGTTCACAGAAATGCCTCGTTTGCCCATTTGTCACTGGCCTTGCCTGTTTCTGAAGGGACTTTCTGAAAGGTTTTCTGACCCCTTTTGTCCCAAGTGCTGCCCGGCCTCCTCCCCTGGATAACCCTGGGAGCTGTGTTGCCTTGTTCTGCAGGGAAGGGTGGAACTGATGAGTTCAGAAGCTGAACCAGCTGGGGGCCAGTGTTGTGGTTCCACATTGATCTGGGCCTTTGCTAAACTGCATTTTTCACCTGCTTGCCATCTCAGGCCTCTCCTTTCTCACAGGGATCTCCTCCTTTAGACTGTGCAGATCCCAAGGGCTGTGCAGCCTGACAGGAATGTCTCTCCATCGGATTCTGTCCTCATTGACAAGTGACCTGGCAACAAAACTCCACTCCAGGCTTTTCCATGGGGGAATTGAGCACTGCACATTGGTCTCCATGCCACTGCTTTCCTCTTCCAGCTTCCTTGTCGATGGAGATCTCTGGCTGGTGATGGAATACATGGATGGAGGAACTTTGCAGGACGTTGTCAGACAGACACGCATGGCTGAAGGAGAGATGGCAGCTGTCAGTCGGGAGGTGAGGGATCCTGCCTGTGACTGCCATGCCTTGGACACGATGGTCCTTCCCAGCAGGGCGTGAGAGCAGGAGTGGCTCCAGGCTCAGGGCTTTGTTTCTCTGTTGTTTTCATGAGCTGGCGAAGAAAGAGCCCCTGCAGTGATCGGCCTGCCAGCAGCACTGCACTTCTACTCTGTTCTTGCTCTCTTTCCTGCTGTTGTGGCACTCTCTGTCTGTTTTGGATTTGATGTGCTGTTCTCAGCTTTGCCTTGAACCGTTTGCCTGGAGCTTGTCTGCACTGCACTCCTGGCCTGTCAGAGCAAAGTCGCTGCTGGTAGAATTCTAAACTGTCCTTTCTTGTGTGATATATTCCGGCCATTGGTTTTTACCCTCGTGTTTCTTGTTCTCTCTCAGTGTCTGCAGGGCCTGCATTTCCTCCATTCGAACCGGGTGATCCACAGAGATCTGAAGAGCTCCAACATCCTTCTGGGAATGGACGGCTCTGTCAAGCTGGGTGGGTGTTCCTGGCCAGGCACGGCGCTGCCGGGGTGCGGCTGTGGGGCTGCTTCCCAGTGACGGCCAGAGCCCCACAAGGGCTGCTGGGGGCACTGCCCGGCCCCTGCTGCCAGCTGAGAGCGGCTGCCCCTGCAGAGAGCTCAGGAGAGGAGCAGGCTGTCAGGGGTGCCTTTGCTCTGGGAATGGCCCTCCCAGAGGGGCAGGAGTTGGAACCTGAAGCTCCAAGGGAATCAGTAAAAGCGACTGCACGAAAGCTGAGGGTTTCTTTAAGGGTCCAGTTCAGTTCCATCTTTCCTTGGCTACAGCCCTGAGGACTTTCCCAGCTGACTTCACTGCTGCATTCTCAGACTGAGAGCGGGGAGTCTTTGTGCTTGGTTTCCTCATTCCAGCTGCCTTTGACAGTGTTTGTTTCTGTCCTCAGCTGATTTTGGCCTCAGCGCTCAGCTCAGCCCTGAGCAGGACCAGCGCAGCTCCATGGTGGGCACTGCTCACTGGATGGCCCCAGAAGTTGTCACCAGTTCTCCTTACGGCCCCAAGGTGGACATCTGGTCCTTCGGCATTGTGACCATCGAGATGGTGGAAGGAGAACCTCCTTACTTCAAGGAAACGAGGGCCATGGTAAGAGGCCAATTCTCCCGTGGTTGCAGAGGCCTGTGAGCACAGGGTGACCCTGCACTGGGAGCAGCAGCTGGAGGTTTCTGCACACGGGGAAGGGAATTCCCAGAGGACTCGAGCCTCAACACAGACACATATTCTGCAGTCTCCAGACACAATTTGCTTTGGGATTTACGTTGTTTCAGTTCTTCTGGCTGTGAGGATGACCTGAAAATGGGAAGCAAGTGCACCAGCTCTTTACAAAGGCTGTGGCAGCACCAGGGTTTGGGTTTTTTGGTTGGCATAGAAAAATGAGCTGTGAGCAGCCTCTCTGCCAGGGAGGAAAGTGCCCCTGGAGCTGGGCCTGGGAAGCCAGGGTCGATGTGAGCACTTGTGGGTGGGAAGGAAGCTGGCAGAGCGCTGAGTTTGCTTTTCCTGCAGGTTCGCGCTCTGATCCGGCAGAACGGGACCCCGCAGCTGCAGGAGCCCAGGCGCCTGTCGGCTCTGCTGCGGGACTTCCTCGAGTGCAGCCTGGAGCCGGACGAGGAGCGGCGCTGGTCTGCCCAGGAGCTGCTGCAGGTGAATGCCAAGCGGCTGCAGGGGAAGCAGCAGCGCCAGGGAGGGGTTTTCTTCTGGGGCCCCCTCCGATGGTCTCCGGTCTCGCTGCTTTCCACACGCAAAGCAAGCAGAATCCTCGCCTGGTTTGGCTTGGCAGGGGCCTTTCGAGGTCATCTGCACCTGGGGCCCCACAGCGAGCAGGGCCATCTTTAAGCAGCTCAGGTGGCTCAGAGCCCTGCCTGACCTGAGCTTGGATGTTCCCAGGGAGGAGGCACCTCCCATATCTCTGGGCACCTTCTGTCAGTGCTTCCCCACTCTCCCGCTAAAAAAAATTCTGCCTCAGATCTTATCTGAGCCTGCTTCCCTCTCCTGAGTTTCAGACCATTTCCCTTTGTCCTGTTGCAACAGAGCCTGTGAGGAAGTTGACTCTGGAAAGTAACGGTTCATTTCTTTTTTTTTTCTCCTTTGGGCAGCACCCATTTTTATCATCAGCCAAGCCTCTCTCCAGCCTGACCCCTCTGATCATCGCAGCACAGCAACTGAAGAAGCAGCAGAGGAGATGAAGGACTGGAGGACAGCGTTTAGTCACTGTAGTTAGTTAGGACAACTAGTTAGTTATGGTAGTTAGCAGTGCCAGTTAGTTATGGTAGTTAGCAGTGTTAGTTGGTTAAGGTAGTAAGAACAGCCTGTTTGTTATGGCTCTTATGACAGCCTGTTTGATATGGCAGCTTTTTGAATAAAAACTCTCTTAAACCTCAACTCCCTTGACGTGTCCCTTCCTTCTCCCTGTGTGACTCAGCTGCCCGGAGCAATGTGAGGGGAGAGCGGGCCCAGCCTCGCCCAGAGCTGAGCCCCAGCAGAGCCCTGGCAGAGCCCAGAGCAGCCTCGGCATCTGCAGAGTCAGCCTGGAAGGAGGCGCTTGGAGCCTTCTCGGCTGCACCCGACTCTTGGTTACAAACTGTGTGTCAGGGCTCACCCCCAGATTGGGGTGGCCCTGAAAGATGGAAAAGTCTCTCCTCCAGCCTGTGCCTTCAAAGAAAGACTCAGTAGTCTTCAGTCCTCCGGTCTCAAGGTAGTTTATTGTGTGTTATCTAAAAGATTTTCTTCCTGAGCTGCTGTGGTCCGTTCAGCAGGTCAGACAAAGGCACACACGGACTCCCAGGGGCCTGGTGCCATCTTTTATATCATCCATGACGTGTTGAATGTTTATGGTTTTACCCCAATGCCTATCACCTATATTGAATGGTGACTTTCTACTCTGAACCAATCTGTGAGTGCCAACATCACCATGAACATGGAGGTTAGGAAGGAGAAAGAAGGAGGACAGGGCACGCCCAAGTCCCTTCATCTTAGAACTTCTGACCCCCATGTACAAAACTCAGACCCCTCTGTACAAGGCCTAAAACCCCCCTGTACAGCACTCAAAAGTTCTTCCTTTCACTTTGTGACTACTTCTACTATAATATCTAAACTTTTGTGATTTCTTGTTCTTCCTGCAAGGTTGGTAAATTGTTCCATGGGTCAGATTCAAAGCCACAGGGGTTTCCAGCTGCATGCCAGGGTCTCAAATGCTTCTGACCTGGGCCCGGGCCATCCAAGAGTGTCCAAGGGACATTCTGGGTTCCGACAAGAACAGGATAATGAGAAGTCAATGAAGAGCCTTGAATGCAGCTTTCCCCACGCCTCCCTCCTTCCAGCTGCACCTCCTCCCCCGGCAGTGCAGGAGACAGGGAATGGGGCCGTGCTCAGTTCATCCCCCGTGGCTTCTCCCTCTGCCCAGGGACAGGAGTCGTTCCCCTGCTGCAGCCTGCGGTCCCTCCCACCGGAGACTTCTCCAGGAACTTCTCCAACCGGAGTCCATCCCCTGGGGCACAGCCCCCCTCCAAGTGCTGCAGCGTGGGTCACTGTGCCACGGGGTCACTCCTTCCAGGACAGGCTGCTCCAGCGGGGGCCCCTCTGTCCACGGGGTCACAGCCTCCTCTCAGGCATCCCCGTGCTCCAGCCTGGCTCCTCCAGGGGCTGCACGGGGATCTCTGCATCCCCATGGATCTGCAGGGGGATCCCTGCAGCCCCATTGTTATAAATGAATCAGTCAATTTAATAATTAGAGGAATTTATTAAATCAAGTCAAATAAAAATTGGACAAGCCACAAGTAAAACAGCGCCGAGCCAGGTGATCGGAGCTGGTTTCCGGCTATACAGCCCCGTACCTCTGGCAGTTCACAAGGTACTGATTCCACAGGGTTTTATTTATATTGCTTTCAGATGTAGTAGGACTCCTGGGGGGTCTTCCTGTTCCCTCATGTCGGTCTTGCCCCTTTCCACATATTAATGCATGTTTTCTTGTGTAGAGTTTTTCCTGGAATACTCTGCTGAAATCTTGTTAGATGGCAATCCTCTCGAATACCTTGTTCTGGCTATGAATATTCATCTTATCAGTTCAATGCTTATCTTCTAGATGGAATAATCCTTCAGAGTAACCATCCTTTGAGACAGGAATTCATCTTGCATATATTGTTCTTTCTGTCACTTGATTCCATTTAAAAAGATACTGTATTTTTTTAGTCCTGAGCACGAATTTATTTTAAATTATATATTACACCCATGGATATGCAGGGAGACCTCTGCATCCCCATGGATCTGCAGGGGCATCTCTGCAGCCCCATGGGTCTGCAGGGGCATCTCTGCATCCCCATGGATCTGCAGGGGGATCTCTGCATTCCCATGGATCTCTGCATCCAGCACTCCCGTCTTTGGAGGCACCAGGAATAGGCTGAGCTCTGCCTGAAGCTCTTCTCACATTCCCCACCCTCTTCCCACCACAGGGGGAGTTTTACCTCCTCACAGCTCCCCGGGCTGAGTTTGCAGCCCCTCCTCATGTGGGACCTCTGGGGCTTTTCCTCCCCATTGCATTCCTGTGCCGTGGAGCAGTTCCAAATGGCCTCTTCCACGAGGTTCTGTGGCAGGGATTTGTTCTCCCTGGTCTCTGTCCACAGATCAGTGCCTGGGGCAGGAAGGACAAGAAGAGTTAGGGACAGGGAGAAAGGGAAAGGGAAAGGCAGGAGAGGAAGGAAGAAGAAAGAACGAGGGAGGAAGGAAATGGGAAAAGACGTAGATGGATGAAGGAGAGAATGAGGAGAGGAAGCAGGGCAGAGAAGAAGCTGGGATTTGCCTCCGTGCCAGGGGGAAGGGGAAGGAGATCCCCTCAATCCATCCCTGGCAGGACGGCGTCAGCAGCGAGGTTGTCCTGCAGCCAGGGGCGATGCTGGGCTGGGAGATGGAGCAGGAGAGAGGGGCAAAGGGGCAGTGACTTCCTCCTCACCTGCCTGGCTGTCCCAGTCTGTAGCGTCCAACTACCAAGGCCCTTGGAGCGTCCGGCACTGATGAGCCCGAAGCTCACGGCGACTTTATAAAGCTGACAAAGTAGGCAGGATGGGTCTTTGTAGGATCTCCAGCAAACTGGTTTATTGGAACAGGAACAGGGCACACAGCTGAACAGGCTCCAGGACAAAGACAGGCTGCAAGCTGAGCGCACAGGGGGTTTTTATATGGGGTAGTGAGGGTGGAGCTGAGGGTCAGGGTCCAATGGATATGGGAGAAAATGGTGCAAAGGAGGGGTTAAGGGTTGTGTCAGCTAATAGGGAAACAGAGGCAGGGAAATGCAGTAAACTTGGGCCAGTAGAGGGACAGAGAGAGGAGAACATTCTAGGGACTAACCAAAATAGGTGACAGGGGTTGAACTGGGGTAATTAGGCCAACGGGCCAATGGGGTAACATAACTTTACAGAAATCAGCATGTGCCTGCAAAGATCTATGGGAGAAGCAAGCTTCTCCCCATAACCTTTCTATTCTTGTTTGGGACCAGTCCCAAAATCTATTCTTGTTTGGGACCAGTCCTCCACAGCTGAGGGACTGAGATTCTGATGGTAGGCTCCTGGGCCTCCACAGCAGTGCATCTTCCTTTTCCTTGTTTTCATTGCAGCATCATTCTCCTCCACCCATATGAAATTGAGGATTGGCAATGGCTTGCAAGAAAGCAAGGGGTGAGTACCTTGGGTTTGGTGAGAAATGAGCCTCATGCTTTAGAATTTTTAAAACTTTAAGAAGGCATAATTAGAGACAAATCAATAACAGCAGTGGGTGTTTGGCAATGGCCAGAGGCACACTGGTTAGCCATAGCAACTCTTCTTATCTATTTTTTCCATTTTATTGTTCAAAAACATATTGATAAAGGTTATACGTATTCAAACCTTTATTTGAACTCGTTTACTTGTTCCAGGAACTCTTGAAGTTGGTTTGAGCCCCAACCGCCTTTCTAGAGTATGTGCAGGAATCGTTGATTGTTGTTCTGAGGGTTTTGTGTCACTTCCTCACAACAGCCCCCTGATCCTTGGTTTCAGCTGTGAGTCTGCAGGCCCCAAGTTGGGCAACTCCCTGGGGGCTCCCCTGGCAGGGGAGACCCTCCTGGAGCAGTTCTGTGTCAGGAAGGAGAGACGCATTGGACTTCTTTGATCTTCAGCTTCTGTTTATTGTTATCTTATCAAAACTTCAGCACACTGTCTGCACCAGACTCTGCGAGCAGGAAAAACAGCACAAAAGTGACTAACGATCTCTTGTTACAAGGCCTTTTGAGTCTAATCAAAAACTAAGCAACCCAATTAAGTAGGAACACCTAAATTATTTTCCTTTCTAACCCAATAACTGAGCCCTAAAGACCCGGATTTTTCATGTGGATTTTTCTACCCAATTACAAGATACCACCTAAAGGCAAGAAGAAAGAGGAAGAAGAAAGTAGAAGGGAACTCAAGACAACACCCTATATCTTCCATCTTGAACCCATCTATAACGTACTAAAAATCCTAAAACCTAAATGTCTCACCCATGTGACATACTCCACTACTCTCTACAATCTCTACAATTTCTTTCACACTTTTGTGGTTTCTAGTTTACCTTGAGGCTTTGGAAGTTTTCTCCATGAACGAGGGTCAAAGTCAGTGCTCCCCTGGGGGTCAGGACACCCCAGAGCAGACAGAGAAATATTCCCAGTGCCCTGGGTTTCCACATCAGCAGGCGACAGTTATTGACAGTCGAAGGGTCAGCGGCAGGGGTCCTCATCACACCCGTTCCTTAAATGTTATCTGGCCATGCAGACGGTTTTAGCTACTTCCACAAGTACTTTAAATCAACATTAGCTGTTTCACAAATATCTCTGAGTTATTCTTGTCAGTTAGTTACAAAAATAAAAGCATTTGTTATTATTTCACAACTGCAGCAACTTCTGCTAAAGTTAACATTCCAATGCACAACACGTAGCATCCACTTCAATACTTTGCAAAAGCCAAAACTAGAATGTATATTTTTCACAAGGTCCACAAACTAAAATATCATCCATGAATGATGTTCTGAGGATTTGAGCGACACAGGGGCCAGGGCATTGGCCACAAAAAGCCGACAAATTGTACGACAGCAAAAGCAGTTAAAAGTGATTACAAACTGTCCTATATCAAAATCAGCTCATCTTTCATGTTGTGATTAGGAATTAGTTGCAGAAGTCAAGACAAAATAGCAAAAGCCACCAACTACATAGTTCTTTATAACAAACCCAGGGCAGGTTTTTCCCTTGCATGGAGCACTTGGGCCTTCCCCGGGCCCCTTCTGCCCTCTTGAAGAGCCGGTGGCATTTTCCACCACCCACAGTTTGTAACCAAGAGTCGGGTGCAGCCGAGAAGGCTCCAAGCGCCTCCTTCCAGGCTGACTCTGCAGATGCCGAGGCTGCTCTGGGCTCTGCCAGGGCTCTGCTGGGGCTCAGCTCTGGGCGAGGCTGGGCCCGCTCTCCCCTCACATTGCTCCGGGCAGCTGAGTCACACAGGGAGAAGGAAGGGACACGTCAAGGGAGTTAACGTTTAAGAGAGTTTTTATTCAAAAAACTGCCATACCAAACAGGCTGTCATAAGAACCATAACAAACAGGCTGTCCTAACTACCTTAACCAACTAGCACTACTAACTACAATAACTAACTGGCACTGCTAACTACCATAACTAACTAGTTGTCCTAACTAACTACTGTAACTAAATGCTGTCCTCCAGTGCTTCATCTCCTCCGTTGCTGAGGAGGAGGAGCTGAGCGCTGAGGCCAAAATCAGCTGAGGACAGAAGCAAACACTGTCAAAGGCAGCTGGAATGAGGAAACCAAGCACAAAGACTCCCCGCTCTCAGTCTGAGAATGCAGCAGTGAAGTCAGCTGGGAAAGTCCTCAGGGCTGTAGCCAAGGAAAGATGGAACTGAACTGGACCCTTAAAGAAACCCTCAGCTTTCGTGCAGTTGCTTTTACTGATTCCCTTGCAGCTTCAGATTCCAACTCCTGTCCCCTCTGGGAGGGCCATTCCCAGAGCAAAGGCACCCCTGACAGCCTGCTCCTCTCCTGAGCTCTCTGCAGGGGCAGCCGCTCTCAGCTGGCAGCAGGGGCCGGGCAGTGCCCCCAGCAGCCCTTGTGGGGCTCTGGCCGTCACTGGGAAGCAGCCCCACAGCCGCACCCCGGCAGCGCCGTGCCTGGCCAGGAACACCCACCCAGCTTGACAGAGCCGTCCATTCCCAGAAGGATGTTGGAGCTCTTCAGATCTCTGTGGATCACCCGGTTCGAATGGAGGAAATGCAGGCCCTGCAGACACTGAGAGAGAACAAGAAACACGAGGGTAAAAACCAATGGCCGGAATATATCACACAAGAAAGGACAGTTTAGAATTCTGCCAGCAGCGACTTTGCTCTGACAGGCCAGGAGTGCAGTGCAGACAAGCTCCAGGCAAACGGTTCAAGGCAAAGCTGAGAACAGCACATCAAATCCAAAACAGACAGAGAGTGCCACAACAGCAGGAAAGAGAACAAGAACAGAGTAGAAGTGCAGTGCTGCTGGCAGGCCGTTCACTGCAGGGGCTCTTTCTTCTCCAGCTCATAAAAACAACAGAGAAACAAAGCCCTGAGCCTGGAGCCACTCCTGCTCTCACGCCCTGCTGGGAAGGACCATCGTGTCCAAGGCATGGCAGTCACAGGCAGGATCCCTCACCTCCCGACTGACGGCTGCCATCTCTCCTTCAGCCATGCGTGTCTGTCTGACAACGTCCTGCAAAGTTCCTCCATCCATGTATTCCATCACCAGCCAGAGATCTCCATCAACAAGGAAGCTGGAAGAGGAAAGCAGTGGCATGGAGACCAATGTGCAGTGCTCAATTCCCCCATGGAAAAGCCTGGAGTGGAGTTTTGTTGCCAGATCACTTGTCAATGAGGACAGAATCCGATGGAGAGACATTCCTGCCAGGCTGCACAGCCCTTGGGATCTGCACAGTCTAAAGGAGGAGACCCCTGTGAGAAAGGAGAGGGCTGAGATGGCAAGCAGGTGAAAAATGCAGTTTAGCAAAGGCCCAGATCAATGTGCAACCACAACACTGGCCCCCAGCTGGTTCAGCTTCTGAACTCATCAGTTCCACCCTTCCCTGCAGAACAAGGCAACACAGCTCCCAGGGTTATCCAGGGGAGGAGGCCGGGCAGCACTTGGGACAAAAGGGGTCAGAAAACCTTTCAGAAAGTCCCTTCAGAAACAGGCAAGGCCAGTGACAAATGGGCAAACGAGGCATTTCTGGGAACAAGAACCTGGTCTTCCTGGCATCTGCAGCAATGGAAAAGGGCGGGGAAGAAGAAGCCAAGGGAAATAATTTCTGCTGTGGTTTACCAGCACCTGTTGTAAGACACAGAAACAGGGTCAACTTGAAGGAAAAACCAAACCAAACAACAAAAGCACACGGAGGGAGCGAAGTGCCAGGCTGTTGTTTTGGGAAGATACGGCTGGGTCAGGCATTTTCAAATCAGGCTACAGACTACGGATGCCAGGAAAGGTTAAGGCAGGGCCAGGGCACGGGATAAGGCCTGAGGCACTCACCTGTCCAAAGAGCTGACAATGTTGGGGTTCTTCTTGTCCTGCAGGAGCAGGAGCTCATTCACAGCTCGTTCCCTCTTCTGCCCTCTCAGACTCATTTTCTTTATGGCCACCTGAAGGGACATTGCAGACCTTTAACTGGAGGAGTCTGTGGCAGGAGGATGCAGCAAACACAGAGCGAGTCTTTTTGGGGCAATGGAGCCGGGCTGTGCCAAACTGCCTTGGGATGGGACACCAGAGCTCAGCAAGTGCCATTCCCACAGCCCATTGCTCTGCTCGCTGGGGGCTGCTTACAGGACACATGGCCAGAGACATTTGGCCTTGCAAGCTCTGCAGAAATGGCCCCTCAGCTGTCAGCCTCCAAGCTCTAACCACATTCTCTGCACCTACAGTCTTCTCAAATGGCCTCAACACTCTCATTATTGTTCAAACACATTCTGCAAGCAGGAGGTAATTCTGGTTCTGTGCAAACAGAGCAAAACAGCTGGGAACCCTTTAGCAGTTCTATGGGATTGGGTCATGATTTCAGATGCAATTGCTCTGGTTGGGATTGCACAACAAAGCAAACACACACATCCATTGCCCTCCTTGCATTCCTTTGGGCACTTCAGAAGGACCAAGTCTGTCCCAGCTGTGCTCTGCAGGCTGACACGGCTCTGCCTGCAGAGGAGCAGCCTGTGCAGGAAAGCTCTGCTGGCCCCCAAAGCTGCAGCCACAGCTCCTAGCAGAGGGGAGAGCCCTGGAGAGCTGCCAGACGTGCTGGGCGTGTTGACACTGACCTCTCCTCCAGTGGCCCTGTCGAGTCCTTTAGAAACGGTTCCGAAAGCCCTGGAGACAAAACAGCAGAGAAGAAAGAAGCAGCGCTTTAGGCCCTGGCAGTGAAAGCCAGCCCAGACAGGAGATCTCTGCTGCCTGCAGCGTTCACAAACACCTGGGGGCATCGACCCTTCCAACAACAGCGCAGCAGCCACCAGAATGATGATGATGATGATGCCCCACTCATGGCGATGATAACAGTAGAGGGCAACAACAATGACAGTGATGATGACGATGATTGACAATGACGATGAAGGTGACAGAGAATGATGATGATGATGATGCACCACTCATGCCAATGATGACAGCCGATGAGAACGATGATGATGATGGCAATGATGGCGATGAAGACGCCATGTGGGTCTCCTCACCATGGTCTCCCCCAAGAGCACCTCAAGCAGCCGCGTGAGCACAAAGCCATCGCGCAGGTCCAAGTAGAGGTCCCCGACGCGGCAGGCGGCGCGCGCCGGGTGGGCGTTCACCCACTTGGTGAAGGTCTTCTTCTGCACCGCGTCCCGCTCGTCTGAAGGGACATAGAGGTCACCACAAATCCACCCCAAATTCCACCCCAGAACCACCTTGAGACCCCAAATCCACCCTGAGACCCCCATGGGACTCAGGAGCCTTCTGGTGAACGTTCACCCACTTGGTAAAGGTCTTCTCCTTCACCATGTCCTGCTCGTCCGGGGGACATCGAGGTCACCCCAAATTTTGGGGGCTTTTTGGGGGGTTTTGGGGTTTTGTGGGGAGAGTTGAGAAGATTTTTGGGGTTTTTTAGGGGGTTTTGGGTGGTTGAGGAGTTTTTTTAGGGTTTTTTTGAGGTTTTTGGGGTTTTTTGGGGGATTTGAGAAGTTTGTTTTGGGGTTTTTTGTTTTTTTTTTTTATTTTTTGAGGGTGGAAATCTGAAAATTTTTTGGGGAATATTTGGATTTTTTGGGTTTTTTGGGGGGGGGAATCTGCGAATTTTTTGGGAAATATTTGGATTTTTTTTTTTTTTTTTTTCACCCACCAGCCAAGGCCTTGATCCGGGAGCACTCGAAGATTTTGGGGTCCCCCCAGGCTCGGGGCTCCGGGGGGGGTCCCAGGGGCCGTTGTTGTTGTTGGGGGGAGGGGCAACCTCCACGTTGTCCAGCTCGGCCGCCATGGGGGGGTCCCCAAAATTGGGGAGGGGTCCCACAACGAGCTCGGGGGGGGCCTGGAAGAGGTTTTTTGGGGGGGGGGGTTGAGACTTTTGTGGGGTAGAGACCCCCCGAGTTGGTTTAGGGGGGCTGGAAGCTCCCAAAATTCAATGAGAACCCCCCCGAGACCCCCAAAATCCCCCCCGAAACCCCCCAAAATCCATTCCAGACCACCCTGAGACCCCCAAAATCCCACCAAGAAGGCCCTAAAATTCTCTGAAACCCCAAAATCCATCAAGACCCCACATTGAGATCCCCAAAATCGCTCGAGACCCCCCAAAATTCACTGACACCCCCAAAATCCCTCCTGAGACCGCCCAAAATTCTCTGAGACCCCAAAATCCATTGAGAGCCCGTCCAAGACCCACAAAATCCCCCCCAAAACCCCCCAAAATTCTCTGAGAGCCCAAAATTCATGGAGAGCCCCATCCTGAGACCCCCAAAATGCATTCAGGACCCTCCCAAGACCCCAAAAATCCCTCCTGAGACCCCCCAAGATCCCCAAAATCCTCCCCTGCGACCACCCAAAATCCCTCCTAAGACCACCCCAAAATTCTCTGAGACCCCAAAATCCATCAAGACCCCCACCCCGAGGTCCCCAAAATTCTCTGAGACCCCAAAATCCATTGAGAGCCCCGCCCTGAGACCCCCAAAATCCATCCTGAGCACCCCCAAAGAGCCCCTCCAAGACCCCCAAAATCCCTCCCGAGACCCCCCAAAATTCTCTGAGACCCCAAAATTCATGGAGAGCCCCACCCTGAGATCCACAAAATCCCTCCTGGGACCCCCCAAGACCCCCAAAATTCAATGAGACCCCTCCCCAAAATTCTCTGCGAATCCCAAAATCCATTGAGACCCCCCTGAGACCCCCAAAAATCCTCCTGAGATCCCCAAAAATCCCCTGAGGCCACCAAGACCCCATTCAAGACCCCCTGAAAATTCTCCGAGACCCCAAAATCCCCTCAGGACTCCCCCTAAGCCCCCCAACATCCCCCGAGAATCCTCAGGACCCCCAAAATCCCCCCAGGACCCCCCCTAAACTCCCCTAAAATTCCCCCAAACCCCCCCGAACACCTCAAGACCTCCAGGACCTCCCTAAAGTCCCCGAAGACCCCCAAAACCCTCCCAGACCTTCCAAGACCCCCAAGGACCCCCTAAACCCCCAAAAATCCCACAAATTCCCCTAAAATTGTCCCAAAATCCCCTAAAATTCCCCCCAAATCCCCTAAAATTCCCCCCAAAATTCCCCCAATCCTCCCAAAATTCCCCCCAAATCCCCTAGAATATCCCCTAAAATTCCCCCCAAATCCTCCAAAATGCCCCCAAATCCCCTAAAATCCCCTAAAATTCCCCCAAAATCCCCTAAATCCCCTAAAATATCCCCCAAAATTCCCCCCAAATCCTCCAAACTGCCCCCAAATCCTTTAAAATCCCCTAAAATTCCCCCAAAATCCCCTAAAATTCCCCCAATCCTCCCAAATTTCCCCCCAAATCCCCTAAAATTCCCCTCAAATCCCCCAAAATGTCCCCAAAATGTCCTCCAAAACCCCTAAAATCCCCCCAAAATCCCCTAAAATTCCCCCCAAATTCCCCAAAATGCCTTCAAATCCCCTAAAATTCCACCAAAATTCCCCAAAATCCCCTAAAATTCCACCAAAACTCCCCCATTCCTCCCAAAAACTCCCCCCAATTCCCCCCCCAGCACCGGGACAAGCCTCGCCCCAAAATTCCAAAAAAAAAAAAACATTCCCAAATCATTCCCAAAACGGGATGGGCATCGGGCAGCGTTATCCCGGAATTCCCGTTATCCCAGAATTTCTGTTATCCTGGAATTCCCGTTATCCCAAATTTTCCATTATCCTGGAATTTATGTTATCCCAAATTTTTCATTATCCTGGAATTTATGATATCCCGGAATTCCTGTTATCCCAAAATTCACATTATCCTGGAATTCCTGTTATCCCACTTTTTGTCACTGTTATCCCAAAATTCCCATTATCCCAAAATTCCCATTATCCTGGAATTTATGTTATCCCAGTTTTTGTCACTGTTATCCCAAATTTCCCATTATCCTGGAATTTATGTTATCCTGGAATTCCTGTTATCCCAAAATTCACATTATCCTGGAATTCCTGTTATCCCACTTTTTGTCACTGTTATCCCAAATTTCCCATTATCCCGGAATTCCTGTTATCCCAAAATTCCCATTATCCTGGAATTTCTGTTATCCCACTTTTTGTCACTGCTATCCCAAAATTCCCCTTATCCCAAAATTCCCATTATCCTGGAATTTATGTTATCCCAGTTTTTGTCACTGTTATCCCAAAATTCCCCTTATCCCAAAATTCCCGTTATCCTGGAATTTACGTTATCCAAAAATTCCCATTATCCCGGAATTCCTGTTATCCCAGTTTTTCTCACTGTTATCCCAAAATTCCCATTATCCCGGAATTCCCGGTATTCCAACATTCCCAATTTTCCCATTATCCCCGTGATCCCAGTTCCCCTGGTTTGTGTCCCCACTATCCCAAAATTCCCAACGGTATTCCTGTTATGCCAGAATTCCCATTATTCTGATATTCCCAATTTTCCCACTATCCCAAAATTCCCATTATCCCAAACTCCCATTATCCCAGTACTCCCATCATCCCAGTTCCCCCTTATCCCAGTTCCCCATTATCCCTCTCTCCCAGTTATCCCAGTACTCCCATTATCCCAGTTCCCCATTATCCCACTCTCCCAGTTATCCCAGTACTCCCATTATCCCAGTTATCCCAGTCCCACATTATCCCAGTTCCCCAGTTATCCCAGTTCCCCCCATTATCCCAGTTCCCCATTATCTCCGTTCCCCCCATTATCCCAGTTCCCCATTATCCCAGTTATCCCAGTTCTCCCAATTATCCCAGTTCCCCATTATCCCAGTTATCCCAGTTATCCCAGTTTCTCCCCCATTATCCCAGTTCCCCATTATCCCACTCTCCCAGTTACCCCAGTTTCTCCCCCATTTTCCCAGTTTCCCCATTATCCCGTGCTCCTCAGTTATCCCAGTTCCCCATGATGCCTGAGAGACTGGAGAGATTATATGGAACTGGGATAAAACAGGGAATGGGATCAAATAGGGACGGGGATCCTATGGAATGGGATAAACTGGACTGGGATAAACTGGACTGGGATTATATGGAACTGGGATAAAACAGGGAATGGGATCAAATATGGACTGGAATCCTATGGACCGGGATAAACTGGACTGGGGTTATATGGAACTGGGATAAAACAGGGAATGGGATCGAATAGGGCCTGGGACCCTATGGACTGGGATAAACTGGACTGGGATAGCCCAGACTGGGATCCTATGGACCTGAATCCTATGGACTGGGATAAACTGGACTGGGATTATATGGAACTGGGATCCTATGGACTGGGATGAAACCGGGACTGGGACCCTGTGGAATGCGATCCTATGGAGTGGGACCACCCAGACTGGGATAACATGGACTGGGATCCTACAGACTGGGACTGCACAGAGTGGGACTGCACAGACTGGGACCACATGGATCAGGACCATAGAGACTGGGATAAACAGGACTGGGATGATATGGAATGGGATCCTACAGACACGGAGCATACAAATCCCAGTACAAACTGGGATCGCATGGAAGAGGAGGGGTGAAGAAGGAGAGCGAGTAGGGCTGGAAACAGGAGAAGGAGATGGGGAAAGGGAGGGGGAAGAGGAGGAGAAGGAGGAGGGATGGAAGGGGAGGGATGAAGGAGGACAGGGAGGAGGGGATAGCACACAGGAGGAGGAGGAGGAGGAGCGATGGAAGAGGAGAGATGAAGGAGGAGAAGGCGAGGGGGGGTTAGGGAGAAGGAGAAGGGGGGAAGGAAGAGGAGAATCAGGCGGGGTTAGGGAAGAGGAGGAGGGGGGGAGAAGAGGAGGGAGGGAAGGGCAGGGATGAAGGAGGAGAAGGAGGAGGGCTTAGGGAGGAAGAAAAGGGGGGAAGGAAGAGGAGGGGCGGGAGGAAGAGGAAGAGGAGGGACAAAGGCGGATCAAGGACAGCAGGAGGAAACACGTGGTCGAGCCCTCCCTGAATTCGTAGCCCCCAGCTGTGGGATCATCCCCCAGGTGAGCGGGGAGGGGGAGCTCGGCCCAGATATCCTGGGGGGTGCCTGGGTCGGGTTGTTTTGGGGGGATGTTTGGAGAATGAAGAACTGCAAAGCCGAGCGGAAAAGGCCCCTTGGGGGGACACTGGGGGTCCCGGTGGCGGCTGCCGGCAGAGGCAGCCTGGAGGAGCAGAGCCCTGTGTCCCCCAGGAGCCCAAAGTGGGGAGCCCAGAGAGGGGGGAGCGCTGCCATCGGCGGGACCCTCAAGAGCCTGGAGAGGGGCAGGGGGGACTCCTTGGAGCCCCTGCAGCCCAAAGCAGAGAGGAAGGGGAGAAGGGAGCCCGGGAGCCCAAAAAGCCCCGGCAGCCCTAAATGGGGAGAGCCAAGAGGGGGGAGCTTTTGGGATTGCTGGGACTCCCAGCAGCCTGGGGAGGGCGGGCAGCGAGGAGAAGGGGCACCCCCAATCCAAGCGTGACCCCCAGCAGCTGGGACGGGGGGAGCCCCAAACAGCAAAGGGGACGGAGCAGGGACGGGGAACTCCTGGGAAGCTTTTTCAGGGCTGAATCTTGGTGTTTGGGAGGTTTTTATGGAGCCCAGGTGGCCAGGGACTTCTAGAGATGGACTCGGGCAGAGGGACCTTCAGACTCAAGGTGCTCATCCCTTGTTTTCCCCAGACCAGGATTTCCCATTCCCAGCCCCTGGGAGGCAGCGAGGAAGAGGAAGACCCTGTCCTTGTCCTTGCTCCCCCAGAGCAGGAGCTGAGGATGGAGAGCAGGGAGGACAAATCCCTGCAGCAGAACCTTGTGGAAGAGGCTGATTTGAGCGGTTCCACAACGCAGGAACCCAGCGGGAAGGAAAAGCCCTGGAGATGCCGCACGAGGACAGGCTGCAAACGCAGATCGTGGGGATCTGAGGAGGAAAGACCCACCCTGGGCCAGGGAGGCAGCCGGAGATTGAGCCGGAGCTCGGAGCTGGTGGTCCATGAGCAGCTCCATGATGGGGAGAAGCCCCACACGTGCTCAGAGTGTGGGAAGAACTTCAGGAGGAGCTCACACCTGATCAGGCACCAGAGGATCCACACTGGGGAGAGGCCCTACGAGTGTAGGAAGTGTGGGAAGAGCTTCAGGCGGAGCTCCCACCTGATGAAGCACCAGAGGATCCACACTGGGGAGAGGCCATACGAGTGTTCCAAGTGTGGGAAGAGCTTCAGACAGAGCTCCAGCCTGAACGTGCACCAGAGGATCCACACTGGGGAGAGGCCCTATGAGTGTTCCAAGTGTGGGAAGAGCTTCAGCCAGAGCTACAGCCTGATCAAGCACCAGAGGATCCACACTGGGAAGAGGCCCTACGAGTGTTCCAAGTGTGGGAAGAGGTTTCAGACCAGCTCCCATCTCCTCACGCACTCACTATCTGGTTCACACAGAGGAGAGGCCCTTCTGCTGCCCCGACTGCGGGAAGGGATTCAGGCAGAAGTCCCACCTCATCAGACACCAGCGCATCCACACCGGGGAGGGGCCCTACGAGTGTCCCCAGTGTGGGAAGAGCTTCCCCAGCAGCTCTACCTTGACCAAACACCAACGGAGCCACCGGTAATGGAAGCGCTGCGAGTGCCCCAATGTGAGAAGAGCTAAACTCCATCCCCCACTGGAGGACCCACATTGGGCACAGCCCTGGTGACCCACATTCCCTGTGATCCACGTTGGGAACACACCCGGCTGCTTCTCCTTTCCTATTGACCTTATTTTTTTTCTCTTCTCAATTTAACTGCACTCCAAAAGCCAAGAGGCATCGATCTTTCCCCTCAAAACCACTCACATGCCACTGAAAACCACTGAATTTTAACCCATAAAGGCTCAATCCCACCTCAATTTGCTTGTTCCCACCTCAAAAATCTCAATCCCACCCAAAACTCACTCGATTCCACAACCTCCAGAGTGAGATGGGGTTGGGAGGAGATTAGGAGAAGTGGGATCCCAATTTGGAGCGGTGACATGGGGACTGTGTGGGGATGGGTGGCTGGGATGTATTTGATAGCAAATAAAACTTTCAGACTTACTGATTTCTTTGCCGTTCATTTTCAGTCCGTGGCAGTTCTGTCTGCAGAGCGCCGCCTCACAGAGTGTCCCCTCACAGTTCCCGCCCTCGGCCTGGCCCCGCCCCTTTCCCCTCACGGTTCCCGCCCTTGGCCCCGCCCCTTTCGCCTCACGGTTCCTGCCCTTGGCCTGGCCCCGCCCCTTTCCCCTCACAGTTCCCGCCCTCGGCCTGGCCCCGCCCCTTTCCCCTCACGGTTCCCGCCCTTGGCCTGGCCCCGCCCCTTTCCCCTCACGGTTCCCGCCCTTTCCCCGCCCCTTTCCCCTCACGGTTCGGCCTTCGGGAACGGGGGAGGAGGAGGAGGGAGGGAGGAAGAGGCGCAGCGGCAGCCGGGAGCGGCCGGAGGAGAGAAGCAGAGAAGGAATCGCGGGGCCCTGGCGCTGCCAGAAGTCGCCGCAGCCCCGGGAGCATCGCCCCCCATCCCGCAGGTGCCCGGGGAGGGGGAGCTCGGCCCAAATATCCCGGGGGGTGCCTGGGTTGGGGTTTTTTGGGGGGGATGTTTGGAGCTGGCAGGGCTCCAAAGCCGAGCCGCAGCTGGCCCTCGGGGGACATCGGGGGGTCCCCGGGAGGTGTTTTTGGGTGGTCCCGGGGCCGGCAGTGGCTTCTCCCAGTACGAGCCCAGTTCGTTACAGTATGAGCCTGGTAACTTTCTCTCACTCCTTGCAGGATTCCAGTCTCTCCCAGTTTGATCCCAGCTTATCCCGACCTGTCCCGGCTCCATACCCGCTCCTTCCGCGGGCTGCCAGGGCTGCGGGAACGGGGCACCGAGGGTGTCGCTGCTCCTGTTAAAGGAGGAGGAGGGAGGGAAGGGCAGGGCAGGGATGAAGGACGAGGAAGAGGTGCAGCTGGAAGGAGGGAGGCGTGGGGAAAGCTGGATTCAAGGCTCTTCATTGACTTCTCATTGTCCTGCTCGGAGCTTTTGGAGTTTTGTGCCAGAAATCTCTCCCCTCCCCCACTCCCCCACAGGGCTTTGGGGCGGTTTTCCCTTTTTGGGGGAAATCAAAGCGATGCGCTGATGCTCCGAATTAGGGGGCAGGAGAAGTGGGGCTGCTGGGCTTCCCGCAGAGCCGGAGCCGGCGAAGGCGCAGGGCCGGGAAAGCCGTGTCGGGAGGTGCGGAGCAGTTTGTTGGTGCTGCAGATCGATGCCGGCCCGGGCCCGGGCCCGTTCCAGGGCTGTTCCTCATCTCCGGCTTTGCCCTCCCACAGCCCGGGGGGCCCTGAGAGCGCGGGGCGAGGCTGTGCCGTGTGCAGAGCCCGCCCCTCGCTGCCATTGGCCGCTGCTGCCGTCAGTCGCGGTTCTGGCGCGCTGATTGGTGAGAGCGGGGCGAAGCACGGCCCTGCTGGCGGCCTGAGGGCGGCCCTGGCTCGGCAGCGGCGCCATTGGCGGAGCGTCTGTGCGGGCCCGGGAGCGGCGGCAGCGGCCGGAGCGCGGGGAGGCGGCATTGGCGGAGCTCGGAGGCGGCCCCGGCGCAGGTGGGAGCCGCGCCGGGTTCTGCGGGGGCTCGGGGCTCGCTGCGGGCGGAGGGGGCGGCAGGGGGCTCCGGCGGCTTGGCGGTGCCGTGTCCGGCCCGTGCCGGCCCTGGGCTGAGGGCGCTGCGGGAGCGGCTGCCCGCGGTCTCCTTCCCGCCGCTGCCTGGGCAGGAGCCGCTGCCGGAGCAGCGCTGGCTCGTCCCGGTTGCTGTGGCTGGGACAGAGGTGGCTGCCCCGTGGCCGGGACCGTGCGGGGAAATTCCCGTCGCCGGAGGTTTCTGTGGCCAGAGGAGACCGAGGAGTCCTGTCAAAGTGACTCGATTGCTGAGCAGAGGGAGAGGCCGTGGGGCATTTGCCATGCGCTCTCTGCCCTTGTTGTAGCACGCTGCCTCCTTTGGATGCTCATTTTCCCGGCCGCATCTCCCTCTGCCTTTGCCCACTGGCTGAGGGACTTGGAAGGTTCAGATTTCCCGATCCGCCTGGGCACAGCGATGATCCCCCCTTATTTTAGTGAAGTTTTCACAGCATTCTCCATTTGCTGTTTCCCTTTGCAGCTTCACCGATTTCTGTTGCAGAGTCAGAGATCCTCACCATGGGCTCTGCCTTCAGCTGTGCAGATTCCATCTGTGCAGGCAGGCAGAGCTTGGGGTGAGGGGCAGAGGGAATCAGCCCAATTCCTGCCCCAGGCAAGAAGAGCCAGGTCCATTGTCCCCACTTTGCCCCAGCAGTGTTAATTTGCATTTCTAAAGCTCCTCTGCTGGCTGCCTGGAATACAGCTTCTCTTCCAGAGCAGCCTCCAGCAGCCTCACGTGTGCCCCCCCCCCCTCCTCACCCCCCCCCCCCCACCCCCGACAACCTGCTGCTTTTTTAATTTTTTCTTTGAAATCATCTATTTAGTGTTTATGAGTTAAATGGTCACCTTTAAATCACTTCTAGTTTTGCAAAATGCAGCCTAAAGGTGAACGTCGAAAAACCCAGACCAAAATTTTGGTATCTCTTGCACAAACATACACAAAAAAATTCCAAGGCAATTAAGTTTTTTTCTTCTTCTCCTCGGACTAAAAACTCGTTCTCTCATCCCTGACCCAAACCTAACCGGCAATATAGAAGAAGGATTATTACAAAAAATTCTCCACTGCTATAAACCTTGCAGTGAAAGTGCAAGAAAAAAAAAAAACAAAACACCAATATGTTTAGTGTTAGAGTCAAGGCATTCCTTGATTCTGGCCAGGATGTGCAGCAGAAATCATTCCATCCCCACATAGCCCAGTTGTGCAGAGAAAATCGTTCCATGACACGTGGGTTTAACTGGATTGTTCCCAAACTTGATACAGTCTGAACCAATCTAAATCCGTTGGTTTAATGTTCTGTAGTTTCAAGTTGTGCAGTTTTTAGTATTTGGGTTCCTGTTGGACCCGGATTTCTTGGCTTCTGCTGTTCATCAGGTCGGAACTGCTGGATTTCCTTCTCAGCCTTTTCCAGAGCAGGTGTCTCCAGCTCTGCCGGGGGCAGTGTCTGGGGTAGGTGTTGGTTGCTGTTTGCTGCTGGGCGTTATCTTTGTGGGAATCTTTTGGGCGATTCCCAGTGTGTTGAGATGTTAAACTCATCTCCATTGGGGGATGGAACATCCCTTAAAAAAACCTTTACCATTTCCTTCCCCGAGGCCAAGGCAAACCAAGGCTGAGTAGAGAAATAAAATGTTAGAAATGTTCAAGTCTATGACCTGGTGTATTTTCCATCAGTGCAATCCCAGGCAGCGCAGTGTGTGAGTGTGGCTGAGACCCAGAGTGGAATTGTGCCGTTGTCTTCGCCAGCAGCTGTGGCAGTGCAGGCCCAGAAAGCACTGGAGCTGCAGCAGTGGCAGCAAGGATTGGCCCCGGTGGCTGGAGATGCCAAAGGAGGGTGCCCAGGCAGAGGATTTGAGCAGAGGATGTGTGGGCAGGCCCAGGGGCTTGCCCCGCTGTGGAGCCCTGGCTGCTGCTGCGCTGCCTTCAGTGCAGGCTCCGTGGGGGCCTCCCATGCTCCTGCTGCAGGCGGGAAGTGCAAATCTCCGGGGCTTCAGAGCCCTGGAGCCCAGGCTGAGGGGTCCCCCGTGCTCAGCTGTGCTGGGGGCTGTTTCTGGCCTCAGGGACACTTGGCATGGGCCACGCCACTTGGCCACCAGTGGTGCTGCTTTGGCCTCCTTGGGCAGGGCCCGATGTCCTGCTTGGATGCTGGGAACAGCAAAATGCCAAGGCAGGCTCTGTGCCAGCCCAGCTTCCTGTGGGAGAGATTTCACAAGAGACAGGACTCTGGCCACAGACTGCTTTAAATGTACATCCCTTATCCCCACCCTGCACTGGGTGGAGAATTACCAGGGTAAGGAATTCCCAAGATCAATTGCAAGGGAGAGAATTGAATATCTGCCCTGGGTCTGGCTCCTCGTCTTGCCAAAGCCAACGGGCAAAAGCCGTATCCATGGCATCTTGGTTTACATCCCTGACTCCTTCCCAGGGGCTGTTTGGGTGGGCTCTCCCCTGGCCAGGAGGGCAGTGCCTCTGCCAGGTGCTTGTGGCCGACCCCGTCCCCTGGGTGCTGGGGCCCCCTTGGGCCCTGGGGTTGATCCCTGAGGGGCTGTAGGAGCTGTGCCATGGCCTTTGCCTTCAGCTTGGCCTTTTGCTCATCCCTTCTTGCATTCAGCTGCTGTGCCTTTGTGCCCAAGTGCTCCAGGGCTGCCTTCTGCCGCTCCTGCAGCCGCGCTCACTGCCTGTGGGTGCTCATCCTCTGAGAGCTGCTGAGCTTTGTGCAAAATCTTTCCTTTCTCCAGCGACCCAAAGCAAATGCTTAATAGAAATCCTGATCCTTCCATGTACAATCTGCATTTCCCAGATGTGTCTTTGTTTTCCTCCTTGTGCTCAGGGTCCCCTCCCCAGCCCGTATCCCAGAGCCGGTCCCTGTCCTGACGCAGTGTCCAAAGGAGGCCCCCCCGGCGGGCAGGGCCGGCAGCTCCACGGGGCCGGGCAGCGGCCGGGGCGTCCCGCAGGCTCCTGGGGGCCGGGGGCCACTGCCGGCCCTGCCCGGGGCTGGTGGGGTCAGGCAGCGCCCGGCGCTGAGCCCCGGCTGCCCCACAGCCCCAGCCCGGCCCCGCAGCTCCCCACAGGCCCCCAGCCCGTGCTCCCGGTCCCACACCTCTGCGCCCGGTGCTGCCGCTGCCCACCACAGAGAAACCCCCTGACATCCTGACCTCCTTCTTTTCCTCTCCTGGAAACCCTGGACGGAAAGGATCTGGATCAGCTGGCAAATTCTGAGCATAGGACAGTGCTGAAAAACATCCCAGTCCTCTGTATTTTTCTCTTCCTCCTCTTTTCCATCATCCTTTTTCTCACCACATAGATTCCTCCTGCTGCTTCTTGCCTTCACCACATTGCTGCCCACTGCCCTTCACCCGATCCCTTCCCAGCACACCAACACCATCCATCCCCTGTTGTCCAAATCCCTTCTCCACTTCCCTTATTGCCCCCCTGGGTGTCCATGTCCTTAATTACCTCTGGGGGAATGTGCAAACTACCTCAACATTCTCCCAAGGGACCCTTCAGAGACATTTTGGGATCATCATCCCTTTGGCCAGGACCCCTGCCTGGCTTTCCCTTTTCTCCCCTCCCTGGGTGCCCTGCCATGTTCACTCCCCGAAGATCCCAGTGCACTCACTGCTGAGATTTTCAGTGCTCTCTGTCAGGGTCCGCAAATGCATGCAGGGTCCCTGATAGGTTCTTTTTTGAGATCTCAAAGCACAAAAGACACAGCAGGGGACACAACACTTTGCTTAAACAAAAATGCACTTTTATTTACTGCTAACAACTGTGATAGTGGGAGAGAAATAAAGAGATAGAGTGAAAGATAGAGAAAGAGGGGAAGGGGATTGTAGCTACCAGTCTGAAGAGACGAGGCCCTCGGAGCTTGACGAGATGCTCATAGGCTGTCTTCTCCAGGTGGGGTCTGGACAAAGTCCTCAAAACTCCTTGAGTCTTTTATAGGGTTCCTCAAAGCGGGTGGCATCTGGCCAAAGCAGCAGCTCTCCTGGCTACACGGTGGATGTGGACTCGTTGTTTTGGGAACCAGTTGTAACCGTCGCATCGGTGCAGGACCAAGAGTACAGGACCGAGGGTACAGGACAAACTGATTAGGGCTCAGTCCACCATGACCAGTCCATTGTTCTCGCACTGAGTTCCCATGGCATTGCATACCAGTCCTTAAGGCTTGGCAGACTTTCCACCTCAGCCAGGCTAGAGCTGCTTTCAGGGTCTAGGGTCTTAGTGCTTGGAGACAGTCGTGAGGCAAACATGAGGGATTTTCGGACAGACCCTGACAGCTCTCTCCCTGCTGACTCTTCACAGACCCCCCTGTGTCCCTCGTCTGTCTCCTGGTCACTCCCGGGTCCCCAGTCGATCCCCGGTGCCACCGCCAGCCAAGGGAGCCGATCACCCAAAGTGGGTGAGGCACCTTCAGCTGCACTCCCTGCCCGCCGCCCTGGACGGTGGAAGGAATTCCGGATGAGCCCCAGGGTGTGCGGGAAAATTGACATCAGCAGAGGTTTCTGTCCTGTAAAAGTAATTTCATTCCTAGAAATGGGAGAGGCCATGGGACATTCCCCATGGGATCTCTGCAGTTGTTGGAGGACACAGCCTCCTTTTCATCCCAGTTCTCCTGGCCACATCTCCCTCTCCCTTTCCCCACTGGCTGAAGTACTGGAGAGGTGCAGACTTCCCAATCCACCTGCTACATACCCCCTTCATATGCACCCCACTATTGTATAGCAGACGATATTCATGGCTCTGTTAAGTCTTTGTTGTTCTTCTGGAAGTTCATGAATTGAGCAGGACCTTGGCTGAGCAGCAGTCTGTGTCATCAATTGATAACATTTCCTGAAACCGATGGCTTCTCCTGTCACTTCCTTATGTACAGGTGCCTGGCCGTATCTCGGAGCAGATTCACAGCATCTGTTTGTAAAGACACTTTCCTCTTGTTCCTTTCATGGGGGTCCCCCGTTTTCGGGACATCCCCCCTGGAGCAGGGTGTCCCCTCTTTGCTGCAGCCCCAGCCCTCAGGCAGAGCTCAGCCAATCAGAGCGCACGGCGCTGATGACTCACCAGTTGCCAGGCGGACTCGCAGCTCCCAGTGTTCCCCACCTGGACCCCACCTGCGCCCCCCCCTCGGCCCCATCGCCCCCGCGAGGGGAATTTGGGGAGGTGGGAGTGGGGCAGCGCCAAGGCCGGGCCCCCCCGCGCTGTCCTGGCGGGAGCGGCTGCAGTGGGGACCGAGTGCGGGCGGAAGCAGCTGAGAGCCCAGCGCTGCCCCAGCCCAACCTGCCCCAGCTCCATCCCTGCTGCCCCTGCGCTGGGATGCTGTGGGTTTGGGGGGAAGAGGGAGCCGGCAGTGGGTGCTGGGCCTGGGGGCAGGAGGAGAAGGGAAGGAGAAGCAGGGTTGAGGAACAAAATGGTCAAAGGATGGACGTGGCAGGAGAAGGTGGGATTGTGCAGGAGAAGGAGGAATAGCAGGAGGAAGAGGAGTGTGAGGAAGAGCAGAGTCACAGGAGGAGGAGCAGAAACAGGAAGCAGCACAAGGTTCCACCCCTCCCTGTGTCTGCAGCCTCCCCCCAGCCCCAGGAGCGCTGCTCCCCCCACATGCAGCAGGTGACTGTGGAGGGGGATCCAGGATTTTCACGGGGTGAATCTTGGTGTTTCTGAGCTTGCTTGGGCTAAATGTTGGTGCTTTGGTTTTATGTGGCAGCTGAATCTTTATCTTTTGGAGGAGGTTTTTGCTGAATTGTGGGGTTTGGGATGTTTTTGATGTGTGTATTGAAGTTTGCAGGATTTGTGGGCTGAATCTTGGTGTTTTGGAGGTTCTTACGTACAAAAACTTACCAATGACTTCTAAGATGAACTTGGGCAGGGAGTAACCTCCAGTCCAAGTTGCGCTCCTCTTGTTTTTTCCCCAAACCAGTATTTTTCATTCCAGGGCGTGGCTGGATGGAGGAGGAGGAAAAGCCCCGGAGATCCTGCCGGAGGAGGAGCTGCAACCGCAGCCCAAAGAGCTGTGGGGAGGAAAGAGCTCCCCTGAGCCAGGAAGGCGGCCGGAGATCCAGCCGGGGCTCGGAGTTGGTGGAGAAGGCTCATGGCAGGGAGGAACCTCACAAGTGCTTGGAATGTGGGCAGGGTTTCAGCCAGAGTTTCAACCTGCTCCGGCACCAGAGGATCCACACTGGGGAACGGCCCTACGAGTGTGGGGAGTGTGGGAAGGGTTTCAGGCGGAGCTCCCACCTGATCCAGCACCAGGTGATCCACACTGGGGAACGGCCCTACGAGTGTGGGGAGTGTGGGAAGGATTTCAGCCGGAGCTCCCACCTGATCCAGCACCAGAGGATCCACACTGGGGAATGGCCGTATGAGTGCTTGGAATGTGGGCAGGGATTCAGCCACAGCTCCAAACTGATCGAGCACCGGAGGATCCACACTGGGGAACGGCCCTACAAGTGTGGGAAGTGTGGGAAGGGTTTCAGGTGGAGCTCCAACCTGATCCAGCACCAGGTGATCCACACTGGGAAACGGCCCTACAAGTGTGGGGAGTGTGGGAAGAGCTTTGGCCAGAACTCTATCCTTAGAAGACACCAGCATATCCACACTGGGGAGAGGCCCTACGAGTGTCCTCAGTGTGGGAAGAGGTTTCACACCAGCTCCAATCTCCTCAAACATGAGCGAATTCACACAGATGAGAGGCCCTTCCGCTGCCCCGACTGCAGGAGAGGCTTCAAGCACAACTCCAGTCTCACTGTGCACCGGCGCATCCACAGCGGGGAGAGGCCCTACGAGTGTGGGGAGTGTGGGAAGAGCTTCTCACAGAGCTCAAACTTGACCCAACACCAACGGAGGCACCACTAAGGGAAGCCCTGAGATAGTGTAAAAATTTAACAGGCTAGAAATCCCTTTGGATTTAGGTAAAATGTTCCTCTTTGTGCTTGCAAACATAAGTAAAATATGCTGTTTAGTCTAGTAACTGGAGCACTAGCAAAACTGCCCCAGCTAAAGAGAAAGAATGCAAATTTGTAAGCTAAAGAGATAAGAAAGACTCCTCCAACCTTGAAACAGACATCGCAGAGTGACCCAGGAGTTCTCTCTGTACTTTCTGACAAAAAGTGAGTACAAGTGTAACTAGCTGTAAGTGTAAGGCAAAATCAGAAGAATGAATATGCATGAACCTATTGTGAAATTCTATGAATATGTAAATTAGCTAGAGTAATAAAAAAGAATCCGGAGTTTTCAGGGACACACATGGCCAGTGAAGGGAAAAGCCTGGCGTGCGCACGGTGCTGCAATACGTACCAAATCTTACAAATCTATCAGAATTGTAAGGTTTTCATTTTCCACCTCAATTCACCCAGCGAGTGCCCCAAGTGAAAGAAGAGCTTCGAGTGAGGGAAGAGAGTGAGGGAAGAGCTTGCAGTGAGGGAAGAGAGTGAGGGAAGAGCTTGGAGTGAGGGAAGAGAGTGAGGGAAGAGCTTTGTGGGCTGCTCCAGCTCCATCCCCCATGGGAGGATCCAGGCTGGATGATCCCCAGTGACCCCCGTTGGGCAGAGCCCTGGTGCCCCCGAATGGGGAATAAAACAGAGAGGAAAACAATGGAGCTGATAAAGGGGCCGATATCTGAGGCCTGACTGAGCAGCAACTGTGGGAGACACAGACACAGTTTAAGTCTCCCTGGGCAAGAAGTGACCAAGCAACCTGTTGTGAGACTTTGTGATAAGATAATGTTCCCAGATGCCGTGATGTCATGAAGAATGTGTAACCAATGGGAAATTGTTAGCAAACATCGAGCCCTATCTGAGCACCACACAAGTAAAACCCTGTATAAACACCTGGTACCCTCAATGAAATTGGCTTCTGATCTAAACTCGGCTGTCCCCGTCTCTCCATCGTGGATAAGCCCCGTTCTGGGTGATCCCGGTTGGGTGGGGGGAAGGTGTTGGAGGGATATTTTTCCCTTCTGCTTGTGCTGCTGTGTTTGGTTGGTAATAAATTCCCTCCGTGTGCCCAGGCTGGGTCTGTTGTCCCTGTGCCAGGGGCAGAGTGACAGCAGGGCTGGGGGGACACACAACCCACCCAAAATCAGCGCGGGGACGGAGGCCACAGGGAGGGGCTGTGGCTGCTCACGGCTCAGGAGCTCTGTGTGCAGAGAAAAGGGGGTGACACCGGGCTGGGGGCCCCGGGGAAGGAGCACACAGGCTCTCCGTTGAGGGGGGACATGACCCCTGGGACCCCCCGGCCTTCTTGCCCAGGTAGAAGCCGAGCCCCGGCGCCAGGAAGACGAAGCCCAACTCGGAGTCCCTCATCCCCATTGGCTTCTTGCTGCAGGCGGCGTCTGGCGACATCTCTGGGGGTCTGCAGGGGTCAGGGCCCCCCAAAACCTCTCACAGACACCCCAAGCCCCTCCAAGCACCCTCCCAGTCACCCCCAGGCCACCCAGGACCTCCTGAAACCTTCCCAAGATCCCTTCCCAACCTCCCCAGCACCCACCAAAGCCTCTCCCATTCCCCTCAGAATCCCACCCCCCCCTTCCAGTTGTCCCTACAGCCCCAGGACCCCCAAACCCTCTCCCTGTCCCTTCCCAGCCCCACCAGGACTCACCCAGACCCCTCCCTGTCCCTTCCCAGCACAAACAACCTCATCCCAACCTCTGCTTTTCCATCCCCAATCTCCTTCCAGCTCCTCCAGGCTCACGCCAATCCCTCCCAGTCATACCCAGCACCCCCGAACTCCCTCCCAGTGTCCACCAGGACCCCTGGAACCCCATCCCACCCTCCCCAGCATCCTTCAAACCCCTTCTCAGCCCTTCCACAACCCTGAGCCCCTATCCCAGTTGAATCCAGAGTATCTCCAACTCCTTCCCAGTTGCTCCCAGCACACCCCAATCCCCCTCCCAGCCCCCCCAGTGCCTCTCCCACTGTCCCTGGCGCTGTGGGGGCCGGGACGTGCCCCAGTGCTGGCTCAGGGGGTGCTCCAGGCTGACGTGCTCCACCTGGCAGCTGCAGGTGACCCCGCACTGGGAGTGGGGGGTTTCCAGCAGCACCAGGAGCTGGTGGCTCCAGTCCCCATTGGGGACCACGTCGGTGGCCACCACATGCCTCAAGAGCTCCTGCTGGCCCTGGAACCACCTCAACTGGATGTGGGCAGGCTAGAAATCATCACGGAGCAGAGCAGGTGGCCAGGGCCGGGCTGGGAGCTCGAGGGTACCAGCGAGATGGACACAGTGGGATGGGCCCTGGGAGAGTTTGGGGACACACTGGGGTCAGCTGGGGGGAACTGGGAGAGATGGGAGAGGGCTGGTGTGGCATTGAGAGGGACTGGGAATGAAATTGGATAGGGTGGGGGAAGGCTGCGACAGAGGGGAGGTCTGGGATTGGGCTGAAAAGGACTTGGATTGGACTGGGAGGGACTGGGAGAGAGGGTGGAGGTCTGGGAGTGGAGTTAGAGGGACTGGGATAGACTCTTAGTGGAATGGCTGTGGGCTGAGAGGAATTGGGAGGGACTCTGGGGACCCTGGGAGGGACTGTGAGGTCCCTGGGAGACACTGGGATGGACTGGGAGAGGCACCGCAGTCCCTTGGGGTGAGGGGGCAGGAGGCACAAGGAGGGCTGGGGGCTCTGGGGCGATTCCCAGGTCTCAGGTGTCTGGCAGTAGAGGTGACCCCAAAAATGCAAAAATCCTTGGTTTCCAGCAGCCAAAGAAGAAGTCGGAATGCATAGGGTTGGCTTCTCAAGGTCGTTTATTTTCTCTTATCTGTTGTCGGGATCTGTGATTTTTAGATGATCCCAAGATGGTAAAGTCTCTGTCTTTCAGCCCCGCTGCCAAAGAAGGAGTCGTAATTCGTCTGTGCTGGTCTTCAAAGGTATTTATTTCTTCTTATCTAAAATATTTTCTCTCTGACCTGCAGCAGGTCTGTCTCACAGGACAGCGTGCGGGGCTCTGCCCCTCAGTGGGATGTTACAAACATTATGTACCAAAAACTACTATGTGTTTTATTTACAATAGCGTCCCAATATCTATCACCCATGTTGAACAGTGTGTCCCCAGCCTAAACCAATAAAAAAATGCCAACACCACAGTGAAACGTGGAGGGCATGAAGAAGAAGAAGAAAAAGGACAAGGCACACCCAGTTTCCTCCATCTTGCCTCCTTTGAACCCCTTACCTAGAATCCTAAAATTCTACTTTTGCACGCATGCCACACTAATTACTACTTATATCAAGCAGTCAGAGCTTGTAATTCATCCTGTAAGACTGAAAACTCTTTTCCATGGATAGAGATCAGACAGTGTCTCTCGGGGCTCTGTACAGGGGGGGTTTCTGACCCCCTGCCAGGGTCCCAGACCTTCCAGGGCAGCCAGAGGGATGCCCTGGATTCCCACAATCTATAACGTGCTTTCTCAAGGAGCTGCGGTCTGTCTAGCAGGTCAGTCTGTGGCAGACTCCCACCCCCTTGGGGTGGTGTTACCATTTTACACTAAACACTACCTGCACTATGTTTACAATAACATGCCAATATCTATCATTTATGTTGTACAGTGCGTCTCTACCTTCAACCAACAGAAAAGTGTCACTGTCGCCGTTGAGCAGGACGGGAGCAGACGGACTCCAAATTAGAAGGCAAGAAATGAAGCTCTGATTTATTTCAAATGCACCGCTCTATTTATAGGGAACATCATGCAGACTAACTTCATTGGTCTTAGAGTAAAAACATCTCACACCACTGGTGTGCAGTGAATGACGCACGGTGGCAGAACATATCTATAAACAATGTGAACAACAAGAGAGATTAGTGAATTATTTACATTCTTCCCCAACTGCTTCCCAGGCTCTCGCCTGGTTAGAAAACCTTCTCTTTTTCTCTCTGACTGAACTGAGAATATCCACATGTCACCATCGCAGCAAGACATGGAGGGCAAGAAGAAGGAGAAGAAGGTCAGGACACACCCAAATCCCTCCATCTTGTCCCCTTGAACCCTGTATTTTAAAACCCTAAAATTCTACTTTTTCACCCTGTGTTAATTCACCTACCACCCTACTCAAACCCTCGTGGCTTGTAATTCCTCATACAACGTTGGCAGTTTTTCCACAGGCTGAAATCGAAGCCACAGGCGTTCTTGACACCATGCCAAGGTCTCCGAGCCTCCTGCCAGGGGCTCGAGCCATCCAGGGCAGCCAGAGGGATGTCCTGGGTTCACACACAGAACTTAAAGAAGAATACAAGTGTCTGAGATAAAGAGAGATAAAGAGAGAGTTTCACTTAATTTGGGGTCGGAACAGGCAAAAAAATTGAATCTGGGTCGCAAACACCAGGAGTGAAAAACTGTTCAGGCTCATCAACATTGATCGGGCAGGTTAATGCATATGCAAATTAATGTTATGCATATGCAGCAGGTTAGGGGATAAAATAAACTGGGGAATTTTCAGGGGAATGAAGGGAAAAAAGATAATTTGCCATTACAAACAAAGTGTAGGTTGGCTGATAAATGAAATCGGACATTGAAAGATGTAAGGAACGGGAGAGGAGGTGGAATGATCTTTGTCTTTTCCAGTAAGGAGGCAGTGACTCTTGCTGTTATCTCTTTGAGAAGGATTTCTTGGCTATCTCATCCCTTTCTTGAGCTGCTAAAAAAATATCTTACATCACATAGTTTCTATTTGAACATTATGATATAACCTAAAACTATATTCACCACACTACTTACAAAGGATTAATACAGTACTACATGTGAAAAATGCAGATTAAAAGATTGGCTTTTCACAAATACTAAAATGAATATGTATTGTGTTCTATTGATGATTAGTAGTGCTGTATTAGCATTTTAATGGTATGGTAACTGTAGTTTTGTAGTTAAAATGTAGCTTTTGTGGTTCAAATAGAAACTATGTATGTGGGATATTTTTTTAAGAAAGGAATGAGGTACTCCATCGAGATAGCCACAATACACCTAAATCTTTTAAAGAAAGAATTTGTGGCTTCCTTATCAGGAGAAACTAACTTCTTCATGCCTCGCTCAGACCTAAAGACGCCACCAAGATTTGGCACTAACCAGACAGAGCTCTTTGTTTTAAATAAAATGTATGCATCATGTGTGAAGGGTATGAATATGCAACAGGCTGTTGCTTTTAAGAGTTGTTTCTTTGTTCACAAGGCAGGATTTTTAGCAGCTTAGTGCCCTAAAAGCATCCAGGGGCATGTAAGTCTTGGCTTTTATTACCTCATATTGTCCTAATCTTAATTGTCCAAATTTTCATTACTCTAATTGTATTACTATTTCTATAACCATTTTATTACTATTAAACTTTTAAAATTTTAAAAACAATTGATTGGCGTTTTTCACACTACAAAATAACTTTCCAACATAATACATACAGTATTCAAGTTAATATTTGCGAAGGGCCAATCATATAATACGCATTTTTCACAATAGCAATAAAATAGCTATAAAAACAGTATCCTGGGCACCAGGACCACCCCGTGCATTGATCCCCCCCTCACTGAGTACCGGGATTGGGACCGGGAACCCCCCCTCGAACCCCGGGACACCTCCAGGCACCGGGACCCCCCGGGCAGCGCCACCCCCGTGCACCGGGACAGGGACTGGGCCCCCCTCGAGCACCGACCCCCCCAAGCACCGGGCCTGGACCCCCCTTTGTGCCCCCCACCCATCACGGGGGTTCCACTCCCTCCCCTTTGACCCCCCTGGAGCCGCGGGACCCCCGGGAACAGCACCGGGACCGGGAGGGGCCCAGAGATGTGAGAAATGGATTCGTAAAGGATTCCCAAAACCTGGCAGAAAGCTCACACAGCCTTGGACTTGTCCATACAAATGCTGAGATTTTATTGTGCCAGCGAGCAGCTGCAAGGAATTATCGATAATCAAAATCAGTATTGAGCAGCAGAGCAAAATGCTCGTGGTCAGTAGGAACCTGCAAAAGCCAATAGAGAAATGCAAAAAGCCAACAGAAATGCAGAAGCCAGTAGAGAAATTCAAAAAGCCAATAGAGAAATCCAAAAGCATTCTGAGTGTTAGGAATGAGAAGCTTGACTCAGCCAATATATCAAGCAGGGGTCCTTGAGCAGCTGCCCCAGAACCTCCGCCGGGGTCTCCCAGTGCAGCCAGAACCACTCGGCCTGGGGTCCCCAAAGACTTCAGCAAGGCCCAAGTCCCTCCCAGGAACCCTCAGCTCCCTCAAACCCAGCATCCCCCACATCCCCTGCAAGTTCCCCCCATGGCACCGGCCATGGCCACGTCCCCACATGTCACTGGCCATGTCCCACCATGTCCTCAACCATGGCTGTCTCCCCACCATGTTTCAATCCCTGTCATTGTCCCCACATCTCCATCCATGCCTGTGTCCCCTCATGTCCCCATGAATGGCCCTGTCCCCCTCCATGTCCATGTGTCCCCATGTCACTCTCCATGTCTGTGTCCCACCATGTTGTGTCCTACCATGACCACACCCATATCTTAGTTCAATGTCTATTTTTACCTCAGTATTGGACATTTTGAAGGGATGAAGAGAAATGAAAAGAAAACCAAGGCCAAAAGGAAAGGATTTCCGTGTCCCTGCCGGCTGAGGATCCACATGCTTGGGTAGAAGGGAAGACCCTTTTGTGGTGGAGTTTCACCCCACTGTCTCCAAAATCTTGGTCTTTTTCCCACTTTTTCACCATTTGGCTGTGGAAGATGCCCTTTGGCAATAGGAAATCAAAATCATGGAATCCCTGAAATTGGAAAAGACCTCCAAGACCATTCAGTATTACTTGATGCCACCAGCAGAGAGGACGTAATGCAAAAGATGTCCTGGGGTTGAAAGTCAACAAATCCATTCTCCCCAGGGAATTCCCATTTTTGGTCTGTGTCCTGATGGATGCTCCTGCCAGGGGTTCATCCAGGTGCCCACGGGGAGCCAGGAAGATGTGGAGCACTCCATCCAGGTGTCTTCCCAACAGGGATCACCAAGACAACAGATCACCAGGGCTCTACCCAATGGGGGTCACTGGGGATCATCCAGCCCGGATCCTCCCATGGGGGATGGAGCTGGAGCAGTGCACAAAGCTCTTCCCTCACTCCAAGCTCTTCCCTCACTCGGGGCACTCACACGGCTTCCCTTAGTGTTGCCTCCGTTGGTGTTGGGTCAAGTTTGAGCTCCTGGAGAAGCTCTTCCCACACTCCCCACACTCGTAGGGCCTCTCCCCACTGTGGATGCGCCGGTGCCTGGTGAGGTGGGAGTTTTGGTTGAAGCCCTTCCTGCAGTCGGGGCAGCGGAAGGGCCTCTCATCTGTGTGAATCCGCTCATGTAGGAGGAGATCGGAGCTGGTGTGAAACCTCTCCCCGCACTGGGGACACTCGTAGGGCCTCTCCCCGGTGTGGATGCGCTGGTGTCTTCTCAGTTTGGATCTCCACCCAAAGCCCTGCCCACACTCCCCACACTCGTAGGGCCGTTCCCCAGTATGGACCACCTGGTGCTGGATCAGGGCCGAGCTTCTTCTGAAGCTCTTCCCACACTCCCCACAATCGTAGGGCTTTTCCCAAATGTGGATCCTCTGTTGTCGCATCAGTTTGGAGCTGTGGCTGAAACCCTTCCCACACTCCCCACACTCATAGGGCCGTTCCCCAGTGTGTATTCCCTGGTGCCAGATCAGCTTGGAGCTGAAGCTGAAGCCCTGCCCACATTCCAAGCACTTGTGTGGCTTCTCCCTGCCATGAGGCTTCTCCACCAGCTCTGAGCTCCAGCTGGATCTCTGGTTGCCTTCCTGGCTCAGGGGGGGTCTTTCCTCCCCACAGCTCCCTGGGCTGGGTTTGCAGCCCCTCCTCCGGCAGGATCTCCGGGGCTTTTCCTCCTCCTCCATCCAGCCACACCCTGAGAATGACAAATCCTGGTTTGGGGAAAAAACAAGAGGAGAGCACCTGGGACTGGAGGTTCCTCCTTGCCCAAGTTCATCTCAAGAAGTCATTGGGAATCTTGTGTCCATGTAAATCTCCACTATATCAAGGTTCAGCCCAAAAAAAAAAAAAAATCACCCAGGAGTTCCCTATCTCTGATCTCTCCACTTTTGGCGTTCCAGAGGTTTGCTTTCCTTGGGATGATGGGGATCCAATGGCCCCAAGGGTTCCCCCTTCTCCGACGTCCTGATTAGGGATAATCCAGGGGCTTTTGGGGATCCATGGGGTCCCTTCTGCCCTGATTGTCTACTTTGATCTACTTTGAGATCCAAGGCGTCCCAGGGGTCCCTCCTTTCCAGGCTCCCCCCCTTTCCAGCCAGCCGGGGGTCCCCCAGCTCCAGGATCACCCCTCTCTGCTCCCCCCACTCCGGGGGTCCCAGGGGTTCCCCTCCTCTGCTCCCCCGGATGTCCCCAGGACCAATGTCCTCCCCCTGGTGACCCTGGGCAATGGCCACGTGGACTCCCAAAGATCCCCCCAAGGGGCTCAGCTTTGGGGTCCTGCAAGATCCAAACCTACACACAAAGAGAGAAAAAACCCTCCCAGGGTCTATTTGGGCCTCCCAGACGATATTTGGGGCTCAGTTCCACAATCTGCAAGCTCCAAACACACCCCAATAAAAAAACCCTCTCAGGGACCCCCCGACAGATTTGGGACGAGCTCCCCCTCCCCTCTCACCTGCAGGATGAGCTGGGGGCGATGGTCCCAGGGCCAAGGGTACTGCGGCCACAGGGGGCACTGGAACCTCCTGTTTCTCCTCCTTTTCCTGCTCCTGCTCCTCCTCTTCCTCTCTCCCTCCTCCTCCTCCTTCCTCATCCCACCTTCTGCCCAGTTCCTGCCTTCTCTATATTTAGAGTGGAGAACCTTGCTTGTTTTTAGAACGAGAACAAAGATCCCAGATGGAACATGGCTTGCTGGTTTTAGCCAGAAGTGTCAGTGACTAAAGGTCATGTTTGCTCTGCTTTGGTGCCGTCCTTGTTCCTCCTCAGTGTTCAGGCTGGGCTATGGGGTGTCCTTGTTTGCTGCATTTTCAGAGCTCCTCCTGGATCCTTTGGACAACAGGCTGTGCCCTGGGAGGGTTCTTTGTGCTCCTTTGTGACACAGGAGAACCTTCCAGGCGGTTTCTGCGTGAGCTGCTGCTGTGATGTCACAGGAGCACTGCCACGTCCCCGAGGTGTTCCCGTTGCTGTGGCACACGGAGGCCTCAGTGTCCAGAGTGGCTCTGGGCACTGCTCGTTGCCGGAGGATCCTCCTGCCCGAGGCATTCTCAGCAGCCAGCCCAGCCCTGACGGGTGTCCTTCTGTGCTTGCAGGGCTACAGTCTGCAGACGTGTGCAGCGCAGCCAAAATGATCCAGCACGTGGCTGCTGCAGTTTGCACGCTGTACTCTGTGGCGTATGCGGGGTATTTTTTAACCCACTTGGCACGTAAGTCGAGGTTTTCCCTCGGTGCTGTGGCTTTGGGCTTGCTGTGTGCTTGCTGTTCTTCCTCTGGGTCTGAGCTGACTTTGTAACCAAATTGCCATGAAGACACCATTGCTTTGGGAGAGCTCCTGGCAGCAGCTGCAGCTGGAAAAGGGGGTGTCTGCAGCCAGCGGGGCGTGCACAGCATTTGCAATGAGCCCTGGGGGGTTCTGTTCCCTCAAGCGGGGAGTCTGTGGCAGCAGAGCCTGGAACTGCCTGTCCAGCCAAGAGCTGACCCAGCCCAGTATTTTGTGCTGTTCTCTTGCTGTGTGAAGGGACTGTGGCTCCTGGAGGGACGCTGTGAAAGCAAAATGCTCTCTCGGGGTTGCCTTGCTCCGGGGCATTTCCCACCACAGGCAGTTTTTTCCTGACAGCATCTGGTTCACGTTCCCTCTCCCGTTGCAGGGCACCTCATGAGTGGATCCCGAGCAGCTCCTCCTTCGGTGAGTGGGAAAGGAACCTTTGGTGTTTGGAATTGTGCAGCAAGTTGTGAGCTCGGCATGTGGCAGCCATGTGCCATCCTGGGAGGCTGAAGGAAAGTTCCTGTCAGTGTCCTTGCAGCAGCAAAGGGATCCCTGGGAGTTTTCTCCTTTTCTGCTGAAGAGCTTTTGAAGAGCTGCAGGTCTGGTTTTGCAGGCAGAGCATTGCTTGCTGGCTCTAGCCATGGTGGAATATGGAATTCCCAACAATAAGGGGCACTGTCGACTTTAGCCCATTGTTAGTTTGAACAGCTCCAAACCCAATTTCTGCTTAGTGCAGCTGGATGTGCAGCTGAGGGGAAATAAGGTGATAACTGAGACAAAACTTCCCATCCCTCACGCTGCCGTCTGTCCACAGGGCACAAAAGCAGCACCAGCACCTCCTCCAGCTCCCTCTGCTTCCAAAGAGGAGGCCAAAGAGGAGGAAGGCAGCAGTGAGCTTCCCGCTGTTCCAGGGGACGATGGTGAACATCCCTCAGTGCCGGGAGATGACAGTGAACTTCCCTGCTGCTCTGGGAGACGAGAGCGAACATCCCACACTGTGGGAACACAACGGCGAGGTTCCTGCGGTGTGGGACAAGGACAGTGGACATCTCCCGGCGTGGGACGAGGACAGAGGACATCTTGTGGCTTGGGAAGAGGAGGGTGAACTTCCCCCAACATGGGAAGAGGACAGTGAACGTCCCCTGGCTTGGAAAGATGATGGCGAACCTGCAGCGTTTTGGGAAGAGGACGGAGAAGCTCCCTGTGCTTGGGAAGAGGACACTGAACCTCCCTCGGCTGTGGGATCCTGGGCTGAACATTCTGACCGCAGCACAGCCCTGCAGCCAGAGGGGAGAGGGGAGTGGTGCCTGATGCAGCTGAGTACGTCTGCTCTGTTCCTGTGTGCCAGAGCAGGGTGCTGTGTGTGTGTCTCGGCATCAGCTGCACCCAGTGCTGCTCTGCAGCTGAATGTGCCAGGGTCATTTCTTGTCCTTCCCCAGCTGAGACCAAGGGGCTGACGGCCCCAGGGAGGGGGGCTGCATTCTGGCTCTGCTGCAAGGCGGGGTCTCACTCTGGGAGGGAGCGTCTTCCACGTGGTTTCTTTCAGGGAACACCGTGAGCCTGGCGGAGCCTGCCGAGAAATACCTGGAAGTGGAGCAGATTGGCCAAGGGTAAGTGCACGGCAGTTACTTCTGCACAAGCAGGCCCAGGTGTTGTGCTGGTGCAGGATCAAGTGAGAAGTCAGGAGAGCTCCAAACACCTCCAGACACGGGGGTACCATCCTGCTGTCCCTCAGTCCTGATCAGAATTAATACCTGTGCTCAGAAGGCACCGTCAAAGGCCCCTGAGGCTGGCAGTGTCCTGCCTGCAGCAAGGAGCAGGACCTGGAAGATCTTCTGTCTCTGGAATTGGATTGCCTAAAAGAGCCACTCACCATCTGGTGACGGTCAGAAAACAGTTCTCAAGGAGATTTCTTTCAAATATTTTGCTTCAAAAAATATCTTCTGGTCAGGATTAAAAACCTAATGGTTTAGAAACAGAAACCAGAGATGAACTAATAAGTGCTCTATTCTAGCACAGGTAGTAGAGCCCAGACATTCAGTAACAGACACAGAGCTGATGCACTCTGGGGGAAAATGCATCACCTGCCTGATGGCAGGGCCCTTGTGGATCCTGCAGGTCTTAGGCAGGAAATGGAAAAGGATGGAATGCATTCTTTTCCAGTTCTTTAGACACCCATTGCTCACTTCAGGTTTTGAACTAAAGCAGTGCAGCGTGGACATTTGGGATTTGCTCCAGCCCAATTCCTTGGTGTTGGGTCTCAGTTTTCTCTGGCACACCTTGCATGGCAGAGGGCTGGTGGCTGCTGCGCTGTTGTTGGAAGGGTCGATGCCCCCAGGTGTTTGTGAACGCTGCAGGCAGCAGAGATCTCCTGTCTGGGCTGGCTTTCACTGCCAGGGCCTAAAGCGCTGCTTCTTTCTTCTCTGCTGTTTTGTCTCCAGGGCTTTCGGAACCGTTTCTAAAGGACTCGATAGGGCCACTGGAGGAGAGGTCAGTGTCAACACGCCCAGCACGTCTGGCAGCTCTCCAGGGCTCTCCCCTCTGCTGGGAGCTGTGGCTGCAGCTTTGGGGGCCAGCAGAGCTTTCCTGCACAGGCTGCTCCTCTGCAGGCAGAGCCGTGTCAGCCTGCAGAGCACAGCTGGGACAGACTTGGTCCTTCTGAAGTGCCCAAAGGAATGCAAGGAGGGCAATGGATGTGTGTGTTTGCTTTGTTGTGCAATCCCAACCAGAGCAGTTGCATCTGAAATCATGACCCAATCCCATAGAACTGCTAAAGGGTCCCTGGCTGTTTTGCTCTGTTTGCACAGAACCAGAATTACCCCCTGCTTGCAAAATGTGTTTGAACAATAATGAGAGTGTTGAGGCCATTTGAGAAAACTGTAGGTGCAGAGGATGTGGTTAGAGCTTGGAGGCTGACAGCTGAGGGGCCATTTCTGCAGGGCTTGCAAGGCCAAATGTCTCTGGCCATGTGTCCTGTAAGCAGCCCCCAGCGAGCAGAGCAATGGGCTGTGGGAATGGCACTTGCTGAGCTCTGGTGTCCCATCCCAAGGCAGTTGGGCACAGCCCGGCTCCGTCGCCCCAAAAAGACTCTCTCCGTGTTTGCTGCGGCCTCCTGCCACAGACTCCTCCCGTGAAAGGTCTGCAATGTCCCTTCAGGTGGCCATAAAGAAAATGAGTCTGAGAGGGCAGAACAGGGAACGAGCTGTGAATGAGCTCCTGCTCCTGAAGGACAAGAAGAACCCCAACATTGTCAGCTCTTTGGACAGGTGAGTGCTTCAGGCCTTATCCCGTGCCCGGGCCCTGCCTTAACCTTTCCTGGCATCCGTAGTCTGTAGCCTGATTTGAAAATGCCTGACCCAGCCGTATCCTCCCAAACCAACAGCCTGGCAGTTCCTCCCTCCGTGTGCTTTTTTTGCCTTGGTTTGGCTTTTCCTTCAAGCTGACCCTGTTTTCTGTGTCTTACAACAAGTGCTGATAAACCACAGCAGAAATTATTTCCCTTGGCTTCTTCTTCCCAGCCCTTTCCCATTGCTGCAGATGCCAGGAAGAGCAGGTTCTTGTTCCCAGAAATGCCTCGTTTGCCCATTTGTCACTGGCCTTGCCTGTTTCTGAAGGGACTTTCTGAAAGGTTTTCTGACCCCTTTTGTCCACAGAGCTGCCCGGCCTCCTCCCCTGGATAACCCTGGGAGCTGTGTTGCCTTGTTCTGCAGGGAAGGGTGGAACTGATGAGTTCAGAAGCTGAATCAGCTGGGGGCCAGTGTTGTGGTTCCACATTGATCTGGGCCTTTGCTAAACTGCATTTTTCACCTGCTTGCCATCTCAGGCCTCTCCTTTCTCACAGGGGTCTCCTCCTTTAGACTGTGCAGATCCCAAGGGCTGTGCAGCCTGGCAGGAATGTCTCTCCATCGGATTCTGTCCTCATTGACAAGTGACCTGGCAACAAAACTCCACTCCAGGCTTTTCCATGGGGGAATTGAGCACTGCACATTGGTCTCCATGCCACTGCTTTCCTCTTCCAGCTTCCTTGTGGATGGAGATCTCTGGCTGGTGATGGAATACATGGATGGAGGAACTTTGCAGGACGTTGTCAGACAGACACGCATGGCTGAAGGAGAGATGGCAGCTGTCAGTCGGGAGGTGAGGGATCCTGCCTGTGACTGCCATGCCTTGGACACGATGGTCCTTCCCAGCAGGGCGTGAGAGCAGGAGTGGCTCCATGCTCAGGGCTTTGTTTCTCTGTTGTTTTTATGAGCTGGAGAAGAAAGAGCCCCTGCAGTGAACGGCCTGCCAGCAGCACTGCACTTCTACTCTGTTCTTGTTCTCTTTCCTGCTGTTGTGGCACTCTCTGTCTGTTTTGGATTTGATGTGCTGTTCTCAGCTTTGCCCTGAACCGTTTGCCTGGAGCTTGTCTGCACTGCACTCCTGGCCTGTCACAGCAAAGTCGCTGCTGGCAGAATTCTAAACTGTCCTTTCTTGTGTGATATATTCCGGCCATTGGTTTTTACCCTCGTGTTTCTTGTTCTCTCTCAGTGTCTGCAGGGCCTGCATTTCCTGCATTCGAACCGGGTGATCCACAGAGATCTGAAGAGCTCCAACATCCTTCTGGGAATGGACGGCTCTGTCAAGCTGGGTGGGTGTTCCTGGCCAGGCACGGCGCTCCCGGGGTGCAGCTGTGGGGCTGCTTCCCAGTGACGGCCAGAGCCCCACAAGGGCTGCTGGGGGCACTGCCCGGCCCCTGCTGCCAGCTGAGAGCGGCTGCCCCTGCAGAGAGCTCAGGAGAGGAGCAGGCTGTCAGGGGTGCCTTTGCTCTGGGAATGGCCCTCCCAGAGGGGCAGGAGTTTGAATCTAAAGCTGCAAGGGAATCAGTAAAAGCAACTGCACGAAAGCTGAGGGTTTCTTTAAGGGTCCAGCTCAGTTCCATCTTTCCTTGGCTACAGCCCTGAGGACTTTTCCAGCTGACTTCCCTGCTGCATTCTCAGACTGAGAGCGGGGAGTCTTTGTGCTTGCTTTCCTCATTCCAGCTGCCTTTGACAGTGTTTGTTTCTGTCCTCAGCTGATTTTGGCCTCAGCGCTCAGCTCAGCCCTGAGCAGGACCAGCGCAGCTCCATGGTGGGCACTGCTCACTGGATGGCCCCAGAAGTTGTCACCAGTTCTCCTTACGGCCCCAAGGTGGACATCTGGTCCTTTGGCATTGTGACCATCGAGATGGTGGAAGGAGAACCTCCTTACTTCAAGGAAACGAGGGCCATGGTAAGAGGCAAATTCTGCCGTGGTTGCAGAGGCCTGTGAGCACAGGGTGACCCTGCACTGGGAGCAGCAGCTGGAGGTTTCTGCACATGGGGAAGGGAATTCCCAGAGGACTGGAGCCTCAACACAGACACATATTCTGCAGTCTCCAGACAGAATTTGCTTTGGGATTTACGTTGTTGCAGTTCTTCTGGCTGTGAGGATGACCTGAAAATGTGAAGCAAGTGCACCAGCTCTTTACAATGGCTGTGGCAGCACCAGGGTTTGGGTTTTTTGGTTGGCATAGAAAAATGAGCTGTGAGCAGCATCTCTGCCAGGGAGGAAAGTGCCCCTGGAGCTGGGGCTGGGAAGCCGGGGTCGATGTGAGCACTTGTGGGTGGGAAGGAATCTGGCAGAGCGCTGAGTTTGCTTTTCCTGCAGGCTCGCGCTCTGATCCGGCAGAACGGGACCCCGCAGCTGCAGGAGCCCAGGCGCCTGTCGGCTCTGCTGCGGGACTTCCTCGAGTGCAGCCTGGAGCCGGACGAGGAGCGGCGCTGGTCTGCCCAGGAGCTGCTGCAGGTGAATGCCAAGCGGCTGCAGGGGAAGCAGCAGCGCCAGGGAGGGGTTTTCTTGTGGGGCCCCCTCCGATGGTCTCCGGTCTCGCTGCTTTCCACACGCAAAGCAAGCAGAATCCTCGCCTGGTTTGGCTTGGCAGGGGCCTTTCGAGGTCATCTGCACCTGGGGCCCCACAGTGAGCAGGGCCATCTTCAAGCAGCTCAGGTGGCTCAGAGCCCTGCCTGACCTGAGCTTGGATGTTCCCAGGGAGGAGGCACCTCCCACATCTCTGGGCACCTTCTGTCAGTGCTTCCCCACTCTCCTGCTAAAAAATTCTGCCTCAGATCTAGTCTGAGCCTGCTTCCCTCTCCTGAGTTTCAGACCATTTCCCTTTGTCCTGTTGCAACAGAGCCTGTGAGGAAGTTGACTCTGGAAAGTAACGGTTCATTTCTTTCTTTTTTCTCCTTTGGGCAGCACCCATTTTTATCATCAGCCAAGCCTCTCTCCAGCCTGACCCCTCTGATCACTGCAGCAAAGCAACTGAGGCAGCAGCAGAGGAGATGAAGCACTGGAGGACAGATTTTAATTACTGTAGTTAGTTAGGACAACTAGTTAGTTATGGTAGTTAGCAGTGCTAGTTAGTTATGGTAGTTAGCAGTGCTAGTTGGTTAAGGTAGTTAGGACAGCCTGTTTGTTATGGTTCTTATGACAGCCTGTTTGGTATGGCAGTTTTTTGAATAAAAACTCTCTTAAACCTCAACTCCCTTGACGTGTCCCTTCCTTCTCCCTGTGTGACTCAGCTGCCCGGAGCAATGTGAGGGGAGAGTGGGCCCAGCCTCGCCCAGAGCTGAGCCCCAGCAGAGCCCTGGCAGAGCCCAGAGCAGCCTCGGCATCTGCAGAGTCAGCCTGGAAGGAGGCGCTTGGAGCCTTCTCGGCTGCACCCGACTCTTGGTTACAAACTGTGTGTCAGGGCTCACCCCCAGATTGGGGTGGCCCTGAAAGATGGAAAAGTCTCTCCTCCAACCCGTGCCTTCAAAGAAAGACTCAGTAGTCTTCATTCGTCTGGTCTCAAGGTAGTTTATTGTGTGTTATCTAAAAGATTTTCTTCCTGAACTGCTACGGTCCGTTCAGCAGGTCAGACAAAGGCACACACTGACTCCCAGGGGCCTGGTGCCATCTTTTATATCATCCATTACGTGTTGAATGTTTATGGTTTTACCCCAATGCCCACCACCTATATTGAATGGTGACTTTCTACTCTAAACCAATCTGTGAGTGCCAACATCACCATGAACATGGAGGTTAGGAAGGAGAAAGAAGGAGGACAGGGCACGCCCAAGTCCCTTCATCTTAGAACTTCTGACCCCCATGTACAAAACTCAGACCCCTCTGTACAAGGCCTAAAACCCCCCTGTACAGCACTCAAAAGTTCTTCCTTTCACTTTGTGACTACTTCTACTATAATATCTAAACTTGTGTGATTTCTTGTTCTTCCTGCAAGGTTGGTAAATTGTTCCATGGGTCAGAGTCAAAGCCACAGGGGTTTCCGGCTGCATGCCAGGGTCTGAAATGCTTCTGACCTGGGCCCGGAACATCCAAGAGTGTCCAAGGGACATTCTGAGTTTCAACATCTCCCCCTCCTGTTTGCACCAAGAAAACCTGCCTTGCCACTTTGTCCATGACCCATCGCCTCTGCCAAAGTCTCCCACACATTTCCCTTTGGTTGTCTCATGGGAAAATCTGTCCTATTGCCCAAGGCAACAGGCAAGAGAATGAAGCACATGAACACTATCTGCCTTACCCCATGCCCATGTCCTCACTCTCTTTGAGAAACCTTGCAGTGCAGCAACACCCGAATGACCCCCGCGTCCCAAGAAAAACCCCAAGTCTCTGAGCTGTCAATCGTTGTCTGATGAGATGTCCGCAGCGTCGTCGTCTGCCTTGGTCTGTGTGCTTGCCTCTTTGCTTCTTGGATCCGCGTTTGCTTGCGTCTGCGTCCGATAAGGTTTCACGTGCCTTGCTGACACCCACTTCGGTCCTCGCCCATTCACAATAATCACTTGGGGCAAGTGAAACCCTTGCCCCAAGTGATTATTGTGAATGGGCCTTTGATTTGTCCTGTCTCTGGGTTTCGGATCAAAACTAAAGGATTCTCCCTTAGTTTTGCTTGTGTGCTGTTTGTGAAGTGTCTGAAATTGGTAGAGTGGGCTCTGAGAAAGAACCATTTAAAAAATTCAACACATACAGAGCTTTGTTCAACCGCATAGAAGGTGTTGCACCTGCCTCCCCCCCTTTTTTTTATCCAAAAGGGATTTCAGGGTGTGATGTGTTCTTTCGATGATTGCTTGACCCGTGGGAGAATGAGGAATACCGAAAATGTGTTTGACTCCCCATTTTTTCAAGAATTTGTCAAGCACCTTGCCTGTGTAAGTTGGTCCATTATCTGTTTTTATTTCTTGTGGCACCACTAATGATGCAAATGCTTGTAAAAAGTGTCTGCAGGCATGTTCTGCGGTTTCCCTGTATGTAATGATGCAAAAAAAAAAAAGTGTCGACCGAAACATGGATGTTTTTGAGCCTCCCAAAAGATGGGTATTTTGTGACATCAGTTTGCCACAGCTGGAGACTTTGCAATCCTCTCGGATTGACTGCTCCTGTGGATGCAGGTGGCTGCACAAGCTGACAATCTGGGCAAGCACTGATGATTTCCCTCGCTTGGCTTTTTGAAAGGCAAAAGGATTCCATCAATGCTTGTGCATTCTGATGGAAAAATGCATGGCTCAATTTTGCTTGCTTGAAAATGTCTGGCAGTGGCTGTGAGATGGGCATCGTGAGCTTGTCCACGTGAGCATTCCCTTCTGCTAAAAACCCTGGAAGCGAGGAATGCGCCCTGATGTGTGCAACAAAGTATTTGTGTTCTCTGCTTTCTAGGATTGTTCTCATGCATGATAGATATGAATATAGAATTTCATTACCTGTGTGCTTTAAAAGTGATCCCTCCAATTGTTTGACCACATTTGCAACATATGCTGAATCTGTGATTAGACTGAGAGGTTCCTGAAATAACTGAAAAACCCTGACCACTGCTGCCAATTCTACAATTTTTGGTGAACCCTGTACTGTTTTGGTATCTGATTCCCATTCCCCTGTTTTTGGGTTTTGCCATGTGATCACTGATTTGTGAGTTTTCCCTGAACCATCAGTGAACACTGTCACCCTTTCCACTGGTTCCTGACTTATTTTTGGGTTTTCTCTGAAACTTATTTTTGCATTTAACATTCTGTGAGCTGGAAAATGAACTGTGCAGATTCCTGGATACCCTAACAACGCAATTGAAAAATCTTGTGATTTTTGCTTTGCCCACTCAAAATATCTTTTTTTCAAGGGTAAATGAATGATTGAGAAATCTTTGCCTGACATTGTCAGCAACCTTGTCCTTGCTTTGATGATGATCTGAGCCATCATCTCCAAGTCTGTGAGAATTGTTTTCAAGGGCCTGTAAGCTGGAAAAACCCACTCTATCATCAGAAGAGGGTCCCTTTGAGATGAATCCCATTGAAAAATCAACTCATACAGTTGTGCTGTTTCCCCCAGCACTGCCAAATAGAAAGGCAGTGATTTCACAAAGCGATGTGCTTGTCTCTGTTGAATCATCTCTGTGATCTTTTCAAGATCTTTCTGTGCTTCAGGCGTGAGAGTTCTGGGAGATTTGATGTTGTTGTCCCCTCTCAAGAGGTCGAGTAATGATGAAATGTCATTTGTGATTCCCAAGATCGGTCTCATCCAGTTGATCTCCCCCAAAAGCTGTTGCAAGTCCTGCAGATTGGTGACTTTTGTGTTGATTTCCAGTTTCTGTGGCCTTATTGTTTGCTTTGTGATCTTCCATCCCAGATATTTCCAAGGTGCAATCTCTTGTATTTTTGAGGCACTGATTTCCAGTCCTGCTTTTTGCACCTCTGCGATCACACAGTCGCGGACTTTCTGCACCTCCTGTTTTGTTGGTGCTGCAATGAGCAAATCATCCATGTGGATCATTTGTTTTCCAAGTCAATTTCAGAGTGGTGAGTGCCACAGTGACCCCTGTTCAAAATCCAACTCCAATCTCAGTCCCCATTGTGCTAAGAGGACTCTTCCCCACACTGTGATGGGCTTTTGCACAATGAAAGGATGGAAGATTGCTGTTTTTCTTCCTGGACCTGTGACAACAATTGCGTTCTCACTCTGCATGCATAGGGAACTTCCTCCTATGCCTGTGAGAGAGCTCAAAGGTGTAACCAAGTCCCATTCCCGGGGCCAAAAGATGTATGAAATGACTGTGACATCTGCCCCTGTGTTGAGCATTCCTGTGATGACAACGGTTTTTTCATTACAATTCAACTGACAGGTAACGATGGGTCGATCTCGGCTCAAATGTTTCACCCAAGATGCATGTATTTCCACTTGGTCACCAGAAAAAGAGTCCTGCTTGTTAAACACTGGCATGATTTGCTTTCCTGCATGAGGTGGCAAAGCCATGGCCTGGGCTTTCGGTGTATTTTTTGGAATTGTCAAAGGTGGTCGAAGGGCTTTTGCAGTGACCATCAGCTCCTCTTTGTGGTTTGCTGAAATCAAGGATGGATAAACAACAAGTCTAAGAATGCTGCTTCTGTCCCTGGCCACTATCAAAAAATCTTGCCTTTTCCAAGAAGTCCCAGTGACACCCGTGGGTATCGCTGCGTGGCTGTTGTCCAAAAGACACGTCAATTTGGAGGTTGCCAGCACGCATTGGAATCCGGGCAGTACCAAGTCTGGGTCGCTGGGGACACTGGAGATTGCTCTGCTGAGGGGATCTGTTTGTTGTTCCCCGAGGATTGTCCCTGCTGACTTTGCGTCACCGCCATGATTTGTGTCGAAGCGCGCTGGAGATGATCCATGCTCTTTTTCCCGTTTTCCGGATGCGGTAGAGTTCTTCCATCCACATCTGTCTGCGAACGACACTCACTCACGAGATATCTCCCTCTCCTGCATCGGGGACAAAAGTCTGGTGCTTTGTCAGGTTTTGCAAATTGTGGGCAGATCCTTTTAATATGTCCTTGTGCCCCACACCCAAAACATCGCCTTTCTGCTCTGCTGTTGCTCTTTGTGTAATTTGCAAGAGCTTCCTTGACACGCTTCTCAATTCGCTCTCCCAACTGCTCTTCCATGATGGATGCGACATGCTGCGGTGTCCCCTCCTTGCTGCACTCCTCTATCATGTCTGCCAAGGTGGCCTGGTGTGGCATCATGCTGATGATTCGCCTGCATTCCGGGTTGGCACTGGAAAACGCGAGGCTTTTGACCAAATGTGGTTTTGCCCCCTCATGGGCCACTTGTTCCACTGCCTGGGAAAGACGACCCACGAATGAGGAGAACGGCTCTGAAGGACCCTGTTTGATCTCCGTGTAGATGTTGTCCTGGATTCCTGCCTGAGCAATCTGTAGGATTGCTCTCCGTGCCGCTTCTTTGATGTCGCTGAGCACGTTCCGTGGAAGCCTCACCGCTTGTTGAGTCGGGTCGTCTTCGGGAGGATCACCAGCAAGCTGCACCATGGTGAAGTTCGCGTTTGGTCCACCCTGGTATCTGGCTCTCAGCTCCTCCAGGGATCTCCTCCATGCCTTCTGCCACATGACAGCTTGGGCATCTGTAAGAACTGATGTTGTGAGATATTTAAGATCATAGGGTGTTAAATCATACATACCAAAAATGGTTTTCAACATTTGCTTGAAGTACAGTGATGACAACCCGTTGTCTCAGATGGCCTTGGCAAGGTCCTTGATCGCACCACGTTCCAGGCGTTCCCACCTCAGGTTTTGGCCCTGAGCGTCGTAGCTCACTGGCATCATGATGTTTCCCGAGCCCTGCAACAAACCTTTCTCCTTTTCCAATTCTGCTCGAATGTCCTGCCAGTCTAATTTTGCACTCGGTAAAGCTGGAAGTTTTGTGGGTACTTGCCTGTAGAATGAAGTCATCTGTTGTGACTGCTGCGTTGGTGCAGCAGAACTCACCGACACCAACGGCATCTGTGGCATCTGCAAAGATGAAGGCTGAGTGTTTGCGGATGAGAACGAAGCCTCTGCTGTGAAGGAAAACACATGACCGCCCTGCATTATTTGGAAAATTTGCGGAAGATGAACCAACAGCTCTGGATGCGACTCCAAGGCTGTGTCCAAGTACCGTAAAAGAAACTCGACAACCCCTTTTGATATTAAAATTGACTCTCCCTGACCCGAAGAATCGGCAGACCTTGACGTGGGAATTGTCCAGACTGGAACACCCTGCGAAGCGGTGATACGTACAGTACCATCCTGTTGCTGCGCCTCGGCAGGAGTGTCCTGAGTCCCCTGCCGTTCTGGAATCAGCGGAGGTTCCTGCTGTCGTGCGGGTGTGGTTTTCCTCACCCTGGACTTCTTTTTACATGGAACTGGAAAAAAGTGCTGCAATGCTACAGTCCCACCACTGGGTGGCGCAGTGGTTTGACCAACCGGGTCTGGCACCACCTGCTGCAATGTTGCGGTCCCGCCACTGGGTGGCGCTGCCGCCCGACCGGCCGAGGTCGGCGCTGCCAAAGACTGTGACGTTTGCTCCCCTGTTTGTATCTCTAATAAATCTCGGAGTATTCCTTCTAACAACTGATTCTCACTTGCAAATCCTGCAGTCTGGGATAGCCACTCTTGCTGTGTCAACTGTTTCAACTTTGCCATGTCTGAGGCTGGCCGGGATTGGTCCTGGGCTGGCTGCGTGTGTCTCGGTTGCCGTGGGAACGGAGGGGGGCGGTGCCCTGGCAGGCGTTCGCACGCCGGACCCGCCCCGCCCCTGCCTGCGTCATCACGGGGGTGTGGACGCTCCCGCCCCGACCCCGCCCGCGGCTCCTCCTCGCTCGCCCCGGCGCAGCCGCGGTCTCGGAAGCGCTCCCGTCCTCCCCGAGACCGATGTCGCCACCTTCCCGATCCCACTCCGGCTCTGATGTGTCCGCCCCGCTCTGCCCCTCATAGGGACACGCCTCTCCTGGCTCCGTGCCGACGCCCGCAACCCGAGCGCGTGGCTCCCGTCCCGTCTGTGCTCGTGTCGCGCCCGCGCCATGCGAGGCGCCCTCCCCCGCCCCGGCCTCTGGGTGTCACGGCACCGTCACGCGCACGCGCGCTGCCGCTGCCGCGAGACGAGCATCTGCCGCGGGTCTGTGCTCGGTCTCCGCCGCTGCCTGGCCAACGCCGCTGCTGCGATCTGGGAGCCTTCACCCCGAGCCTGCCGGGCGGCCGCTTCCGCAGCTGCGCGGGCTCTCGCCGTGGCGCGCGTTACAGGGCCCTCGGGACGTGCAATCGCCGCGCTCGCACCCCCCGCCTCCTCCGCGGTTCCCTTCGCCCTCACGGTCCCCCGCTCCCGCCGGCGCCGTGGGCTGCTGTAAGCTGCCCGCCGCCGCCGCTGCTGCGAGAGACGGCTCCCCCTCCTCCCTGGGCTCTGCGCTCCCGCCTGCACCCTCCCCCGCCGGTGCCGCTGCAGCCCCCCGCGCTGTGAGTGTAGGCTCGGGGTGCTCCCAATCTCCTTCCCCACCGAGGGTAATAGTTACTCCTGGCTGATCTGCGACCGACTGAGGGATTTCTGTATCGGAGGACTCTAGAGATTCTGGGGGCTCAGGGGAATCTGAGGAACTGTGGAAACCCGGGGACCCTGGACGTGATGGAAAATCGTCCCCTTGCTTTGCCACGGGAGGCAGTCCTGCTTCCCCTGGATCCGTGGTGAAGAGAGCTGCCCCGTGCTGCTGGCTGGGCACTTCTCCTCCCTGTGCTCCTCCAGGAGCCTGAGCTCTCTGCTGTAAAATGACAGACCCCTTGCCACCTTGCAAAACTGACTGTAGCATTATTCTCGCTGAAGTCAAAAGTTTTGCGGCAATCTTATCTCTTTTGGTGGCTAGGTGAGACAAGTGCCTGTTGATCTCTTGCCAGAAATTTGATTCAACCAAGAGATGCGTCTCTGTGTGCGGGTAATTACACCGGACCCACAACAACAGGGCTCTCAGCTCTTTTAGAGCCATCTCCACAGGATGTGTGGATACCACCCCCTGTAGGGCTGACAAAATTTGGACCAGCTCCTGGGAGTATGCCCCCCTCATATTCTTGATTTCGACTGTTCTCACCAAAAGCTGAATCAGCACGAGGTCGGTCCGGAGATGGTCCTGATCACCATCCAGCAGATCGCAGGCGGGAAATTTCAGGTGTGCGCTTCTGGTTTTTGTTCTCTCCGGGCTGCTCTCCAGACGATTTGTCTTGGTGAAGGTAAGGATGTTTTGTCTTGAGCTCTCCGGTCCCTCTCTCTTTGGAGCCTGCAGAGTGTGCCTTTTTCCTGGGTGGAGGTTGGAGGTCATCTGGTAGATTGGCTTCTTACCACAGCCCTCCAGGCACGGCAGGTGACAGGGCTCACCCCAGATTGGGGTGACCCTGAAAGATGGAAAAGTCTCTCCTCCAGCCTGTGCCTACAAAGAAAGACTCAGTAGTCTTCAGTCGTCCGGTCTCAAGGTAGTTTATTGTGTGTTATCTAAAAGATTTTCTTCCTGAGCTGCTGCGGTCCGTTCAGCAGGTCAGACAAAGGCACACACTGACTCCCAGGGGGCTGGTGCCATCTTTTATATCATCCATTATGTGTTAAATGTTTATGGTTTTACCCCAATGCCTATCACCTATATTGAATGGTGACTTTCTACTCTAAACCAATCTGTGAGTGCCAACATCACCATGAACATGGAGGTTAGGAAGGAGAAAGAAGGAGGACAGGGCACGCCCAAGTCCCTTCATCTTAGAACTTCTGACCCCCATGTACAAAACTCAGACCCCTCTGTACAAGGCCTAAAACCCCCCTGTACAGCAGTCAGAAGTTCTTCCTTTCACTTTGTGACTACTTCTACAATAATATCTAAACTTGTGTGATTTCTTGTTCTTCCTGCAAGGTTGGTAACTTGTTCCATGGGTCAGATTCAAAGCCACAGGGGTTTCCAGCTGCATGCCAGGGTCTCAAATGCTTCTGACCTGTGCCCGGAATATCCAAGAGAGTCCAAGGGACATTCTGGGTTCTGACAAGAACAGGATCATGAGAAGTCAATGAAGAGCCTTGAATGCAGCTTTCCCCACGCCTCCCTCCTTCCAGCTGCACCTCCTCCCCCGGCAGTGCAGGAGACAGGGAATGGGGCCGTGCTCAGTTCATCCCCCGTGGCTTCTCCCTCTGCCCAGGGACAGGAGTCGTTCCCCTGCTGCAGCCTGCGCTCTCTCCCACCGGAGACTTCTCCAGGAACTTCTCCAACCGGAGTCCATCCCCTGGGGCACAGCCCCCCTCCAAGTGCTGCAGCGTGGGTCACTGTGCCACGGGGTCAGTCCTTCCAGGACAGGCTGCTCCAGCGGGGGCCCCTCTGTCCACGGGGTCACAGCCTCCTCTCAGGCATCCCCGTGCTCCAGCCTGGCTCCTCCAGGGGCTGCAGGGGGATCTCTGCATCCCCATGGATCTGCAGGGGCATCTCTGCATCCCCATGGATCTGCAGGGGGATCTCTGCATTCCCATGGATCTCTGCATCCAGCACCACCGTCTTTGGAGGCACCAGGAATAGGCTGAGCTCTGCCTGAAACTCTTCTTACATTCCCCACACCCTTCCTGGCACAGGGAGGGTTTTCCCTCCTCACAGCTCCCCGGGCTGGGTTTGCAGCCCCTCCTCATGTGGGATCTCTGGGGCTTTTCCTCTCCGTTGCATTCCTGCACCGTGGAGCCATTCCAAATGGCCTCTTCCACGAGGTTCTGTGGCAGGGATTTGTTCTCCCTGGTCCCTGTCCACAGCTCAGTGCCTGGGGCAGGAAGGACAAGGAGAGTTAGAAACAGGGAGAAGGGAAAAGGAAAAGCCAGGAGAGGAAGGAAGAAGAAAGAACGAGGGAGGAAGGAGATGGGAAAAAACCTAGATGGATGAAGGAGAGAATGAGGAGAGGAAGCAGGGCAGAGAAGAAGCTGGGATTTGCCTCCGTGCCAGAGGGAAGGGAAAGGAGATCCCCTCAATCCATCCCTGGCAGGAAGGCGTCAGCAGCGAGGTTGTCCTGCAGCCAGGGGCGATGCTGGGCTGGGAGATGGAGCAGGAGAGAGGGGCAAAGGGGCAGTGACTTCCTCCTCACCTGCCTGGCTGTCCCAGTCTGTAGCGTCCTGGCGCTACCGAGGCCCTTGGAGCGTCCGGCACTGATGAGCCCGAAGCTCACGGCGACTTTATAAAGCTGACAAAGTAGGCAGGATGGGTCTTTGTAGGATCTCCAGCAAACTGGTTTATTGGAACAGGAACAGGGCACAGAGCTGAACAGGGACCAGGGACAAAGACAGGCTGCAAGCTGAGGGCACAGGGGGTTTTTATATGGGGTAGTGAGGGTGGAGCTGAGGGTCAGGGTCCAATGGATATGGGGGAAAATGGTGCAAAGGAGGGGTTAAGGGTCGGGTCAGCTAATAGGGAAACAGAGGCAGGGAAATGCAGTCTACTTGGGCCAGTGGAGGGACAGAGAGAGGAGAACATTCTAGGGACTAACCAAAATAGGTGACAGGGGTTGAACTAGGGTAATTAGGCCAATGGGCCAATGGGGTAACATAACTTTACACAAATCAGCATGTGCCTGCAAAGATCTATGGGAGAAGCAAGCTTCTCCCCATAACCTTGAAATCTATTCTTGTTTGGGACCAGTCCTCCACAGCTGAGGGACTGAGATTCTGATGGTGGGCTCCTGGGCCTCCACAGCAGTGCATCTTCCTTTTCCTTGTTTTCATTGCAGCGTCATTCTCCTCCACCCAGATGAAATTGAGGATTGGCAATGGCTTGCAAGAAAGCAAGGGGTGAGTACCTTGGGTTTGGTGAGAAATGAGCCTCATGCTTTAGAATTTTTAAAACTTTAAGAAGGGGTAATTAGAGACAAATCAATAACAGCGGTGGGTGTTTGGCAATGGCCAGAGGCACACTGGTTAACCATAGCAACTCTTCTTATCTACTTTATCCGTTGTATTGTTCAAAAACATATTGATAAAGATTATACATATTCAAACATTTCTTTGAACTCATTTACTTGTTCCAGGAACTCTTTAAGTTGATTTGAGCCCCAACCGCCTTTCTAGAGTACGTGCAGGAATCGTTGATTGTTGTTCTTAGGGTTTTGTGTCACTTCCTCACAACAGCCCCCTGATCCCTGGTTTCAGCTGTGAGTCTGCAGGCCCCAAGTTGGGCAACTCCCTGGGGGCTCCCCTGGCAGGGGAGACCCTCCTGGAGCAGTTCTGTGTCAGGAAGGAGAGATGCATTGGCCTTCTTTGGTCTTCAGCTTCTGTTTATTGTTACCTTATCAAAACTTCAGCACACTGTCTGCACCAGACTCTGCGTGCAGGAAAAACAGCACAAAAGTGACTAACAATCTCTTGCTGCAAGGCATTTTGAGTCTAATCAAAAACTAAGCTACCCAAATAAGTAGAAACACCTAAATTATTTTCCTTTCTAACCCAATAACTGAGCCCTAAAGACCTGGATTTTTCATGTGCATTTTTCTACCCAATTACAAGATACCACCTAAAGGCAAGAAGAAAGAGGAAGGAGAAAGAAGAAGGGAACTCAAGACAGCACCCTATATCCTCCATCTTGAACCCATCTATAACATACTAAAAATCCTAAAACCTAAATGTCTCACCCATGTGACATACTACACTAGTCTCTACAATTCTCTACAGTCTCTTTCACACTTTTGTGGTTTCTAGTTTACCTTGAGGCATTGGAAGTTTTCTCCATGAATGAGGGTCAAAGTCAGTGCTCCCCTGGGGGTCAGGACACCCCAGAGCAGACAGAGAAATATTCCCAGTGCCCTGGGTTTCCACATCAGCAGGCGACAGTTATTGACAGTCGAAGGGTCAGCGGCAGGGGTCCTCATCACACCCGTTCCTTAAATGTTATCTGGCCATGCAGACGGTTTTAGCTACTTCCACAAGTACTTTAAATCAACATTAGCTGTTTCACAAATATCTCTGAGTTATTCTTGTCAGTTAGCTACAAAAATAAAAGCATTAGTTATTATTTCACAACTGCAGCTACTTCTGCTAAAGTTAACATTCTAATGCACAACACGTAGCATCCACTTCAATACTTTGCAAAAGCCAAAACTATAATGTATGTTTTTCACACTGTCCACAAACTAAAATATCATCCATGAATGATGTTCTGAGGATTTGAGCGACACAGGGGCCAGGGCACTGGCCACAAAATGCTGACAAATTATACTACAGCAAAAGTAGATAAAAGTGATTACAAACTGTACTGTATCAAAATCGTTGTGATTAGGAATAAGTTGAAGAAGTCAAGACAAAATAGCAAAAGCCACCAATTACATAGTTCTTTATAACAAACCCAGGGCAGGTTTTTCCCTTGCATGGAGCACTTGGGCCTTCCCCGGGCCCCTTCTGCCCTCTTGCAGAGCCGGTGGCATTTTCCACCACCCACAGTTTGTAACCAAGAGTCGGGTGCAGCCGAGAAGGCTCCAAGCGCCTCCTTCCAGGCTGACTCTGCAGATGCCGAGGCTGCTCTGGGCTCTGCCAGGGCTCTGCTGGGGCTCAGCTCTGGGCGAGGCTGGGCCCGCTCTCCCCTCACATTGCTCCGGGCAGCTGAGTCACACAGGGAGAAGGAAGGGACACGTCAAGGGAGTTGAGGTTGAAGAGAGTTTTTATTCAAAAAACTGCCATACCAAACAGGCTGTCATAAGAGCCGTAACAAACAGGCTGTCCTAACTACCTTAACCAACTAGCACTACGAACTACCATAACTAACTGGCACTGCTATCCACCATAACTAACTAGTTGTCCTAACTAACTACTGTAACTAAACGCTGTCCTCCAGTGCTTCATCTCCTCCGCTGCTGCCTCAGTTGCTTTGCTGTGATGATCAGAGGGGTCAGGCTGGAGAGAGGCTTGGCTGATGATAAAAATGGGTGCTGCCCAAAGGAGAAAAAAGAAAGAAATGAACCGTTACTTTCCAGAGTCAACTTCCTCACAGGCTCTGTTGCAACAGGACAAAGGGAAATGGTCTGAAACTCAGGAGGGGGAAGCAGGCTCAGATGAGATCTAAGGCAGAATTTTTTTAGCAGGAGAATGGGGAAGCACTGACAGAAGGTGCCCAGAGATGTGGGAGGTGCCTCCTCCCTGGGAACATCCAAGCTCAGGTCAGGCAGGGCTCTGAGCCACCTGAGCTGCTTGAAGATGGCCCTGCTCGCTGTGGGGCCCCAGGTGCAGATGACCTCGAAAGGCCCCTGCCAAGCCAAACCAGGCGAAGATTCTGCTTGCTTTGCGTGTGGAAAGCAGCGAGACCGGAGACCATCGGAGGGGGCCCCACAAGAAAACCCCTCCCTGGCGCTGCTGCTTCCCCTGCAGCCGCTTGGCATTCACCTGCAGCAGCTCCTGGGCAGACCAGCGCCGCTCCTCGTCCGGCTCCAGGCTGCACTCGAGGAAGTCCCGCAGCAGAGCCGACAGGCGCCTGGGCTCCTGCAGCTGCGGGGTCCCGTTCTGCCGGATCAGAGCGCGAGCCTGCAGGAAAAGCAAACTCAGCGCTCTGCCAGCTTCCTTCCCACCCACAAGTGCTCACATCGACCCCGGCTTCCCAGCCCCAGCTCCAGGGGCACTTTCCTCCCTGGCAGAGATGCTGCTCACAGCTCATTTTTCTATGCCAACCAAAAAACCCAAACGCTGGTGCTGCCACAGCCATTGTAAAGAGCTGGTGCACTTGCTTCACATTTTCAGGTCATCCTCACAGCCAGAAGAACTGCAACAACGTAAATCCCAAAGCAAATTGTGTCTGGAGACTGCAGAATATGTGTCTGTGTTGAGGCTCCAGTCCTCTGGGAATTCCCTTCCCCATGTGCAGAAACCTCCAGCTGCTGCTCCCAGTGCAGGGTCACCCTGTGCTCACAGGCCTCTGCAACCACGGGAGAATTGGCCTCTTACCATGGCCCTCGTTTCCTTGAAGTAAGGAGGTTCTCCTTCCACCATCTCGATGGTCACAATTCCAAAGGACCAGATGTCCACCTTGGGGCCGTAAGGAGAACTGGTGACAACTTCTGGGGCCATCCAGTGAGCAGTGCCCACCATGGAGCTGCGCTGGTCCTGCTCAGGGCTGAGCTGAGCGCTGAGGCCAAAATCAGCTGAGGACAGAAACAAACACTGTCAAAGGCAGCTGGAATGAGGAAACCAAGCACAAAGACTCCCCGCTATCAGTCTGAGAATGCAGCAGTGAAGTCAGCTGGAAAAGTCCTCAGGGCTGTAGCCAAGGAAAGATGGAACTGAACTGGACCCTTAAAGAAACCCTCAGCTTTCGTGCAGTGGCTTGGACTGATTCCCTTGCAGCTTTAGATTCCAACTCCTGCCCCTCTGGGAGGGCCATTCCCAGAGCAAAGGCACCCCTGACAGCCTGCTCCTCTCCTGAGCTCTCTGCAGGGGCAGCCGCTCTCAGCTGGCAGCAGGGGCTGGGCAGTGCCCCCAGCAGCCCTTGTGGGGCTCTGGCCGTCACTGGGAAGCAGCCCCACAGCCGCACCCCGGGAGCGCCGTGCCTGGCCAGGAACACCCACCCAGCTTGACAGAGCCGTCCATTCCCAGAAGGATGTTGGAGCTCTTCAGATCTCTGTGGATCACCCGGTTCGAATGGAGGAAATGCAGGCCCTGCAGACACTGAGAGAGAACAAGAAACACGAGGGTAAAAACCAATGGCCGGAATATATCACACAAGAAAGGACAGTTTAGAATTCTGCCAGCAGCGACTTTGCTCTGACAGGCCAGGAGTGCAGTGCAGACAAGCTCCAGGCAAATGGTTCAAGGCAAAGCTGAGAACAGCACATCAAATCCAAAACAGACAGAGAGTGCCACAACAGCAGGAAAGAGAACAAGAACAGAGTAGAAGTGCAGTGCTGCTGGCAGGCCGTTCGCTGCAGGGGCTCTTTCTTCTCCAGCTCATGAAAACAACAGAGAAACAAAGCCCTGAGCCTGGAGCCACTCCTGCTCTCACGCCCTCTTGAGAAGGACCATCGTGTCCAAGGCATGGCAGTCACAGGCAGGATCCCTCACCTCCCGACTGACAGCTGCCATCTCTCCTTCAGCCATGCGTGTCTGTCTGACAACGTCCTGCAAAGTTCCTCCATCCATGTATTCCATCACCAGCCAGAGATCTCCATCAACAAGGAAGCTGGAAGAGGAAAGCAGTGGCATGGACACCAATGTGCAGTGCTCAATTCCCCCATGGAAAAGCCTGGAGTGGAGTTTTGTTGCCAGGTCACTTGTCAATGAGGACAGAATCCGATGGAGAGACATTCCTGCCAGGCTGCACAGCCCTTGGAATCTGCACAGTCTAAAGGAGGAGACCCCTGTGAGAAAGGAGAGGCCTGAGATGGCAAGCAGGTGAAAAATGCAGTTTAGCAAAGGCCCAGATCAATGTGGAACCACAACACTGGCCCCCAGCTGGTTCAGCTTCTGAACTCATCAGTTCCACCCTTCCCTGCAGAACAAGGCAACACAGCTCCCAGGGTTATCCAGGGGAGGAGGCTGGGCAGCACTTGGGACAAAAGGGGTCAGAAAACCTTTCAGAAAGTCCCTTCAGAAACAGGCAAGGCCAGTGACAAATGGGCAAACGAGGCATTTCTGGGAACAAGAACCTGGTCTTCCTGTCATCTGCAGCAATGGGAAAGGGCTGGGAAGAAGAAGCCAAGGGAAATAATTTCTGCTGTGGTTTACCAGCACTTGTTGTAAGACACAGAAAACAGGGTCAGCTTGAAGGGAAAACCAAACAAAAGCTACAAAAGCACACGGAGGGAGCGAACTGCCAGGCTGTTGTTTTGGGAAGATACGGCCGGGTCAGGCATTTTCAAATCAGGGTACAGACTACGGATGGCAGGAAAGGTTAAGGCAGGGCCTGGGCACGGGATAAGGCCTGAAGCACTCACCTGTCCAAAGAGCTGACAATGTTGGGGTTCTTCTCGTTCTTCAGGAGCAGGAGCTCATTCACAGCTCGTTCCCTGTTCTGCCCTCTCAGACTCATTTTCTTTATGGCCACCTGAAGGGACATTGCAGACCTTTAACTGGAGGAGTCTGTGGCAGGAGGCCGCAGCAAACATGGAGCGAGTCTTTTTGGGGCAACGGAGCCGGGCTGTGACAAACTGCCTTGGGATGGGACACCAGAGCTCAGCAAGTGCCATTCCCACAGCCCATTGCTCTGCTCGCTGGGGGCTGCTTACAGGACACATGGCCAGAGACATTTGGCCTTGCAGGCTCTGCAGAAATGGCCCCTCAGCTGTCAGCCTCCAAGCTCTAACCACATTCTCTGCACCTACAGTCTTCTCAAATGGCCTCAACACTCTCATTATTGTTCAAACACACTTTGCAAGCAGGAGGTAATTCTGGTTCTGTGCAAACAGAGCAAAACAGCCGGGAACCCTTTAGCAGTTCTATGGGATTGGGTCATGATTTCAGATGCAACTGCTCTGGTTGGGATTGCACAACAAAGCAAACACACACATCCATTGCCCTCCTTGCATTCCTTTGGGCACTTCAGAAGGACCAAGTCTGTCCCAGCTGTGCTCTGCAGGCTGACACGGCTCTGCCTGCAGAGGAGCAGCCTGTGCAGGAAAGCTCTGCTGGCCCCCAAAGCTGCAGCCACAGCTCCCAGCAGAGGGGAGAGCCCTGGAGAGCTGCCAGACGTGCTGGGCGTGTTGACACTGACCTCTCCTCCAGTGGCCCTGTCGAGTCCTTTAGAAACGGTTCCAAAAGCCCTGGAGACAAAACAGCAGAGAAGAAAGAAGCAGCGCTTTAGGCCCTGGCAGTGAAAGCCAGCCCAGACAGGAGATCTCTGCTGCCTGCAGCGTTCACAAACACCTGGGGGCATCGACCCTTCCAACAACAGCGCAGCAGCCACCAGCCCTCTGCCATGCAAGGTGTGCCAGAGAAAACTGAGACCCAACACCAAGGAATTGGGCTGGAGCAAATCCCAAATGTCCACGCTGCACTGCTTTAGTTCAAAACCTGAAGTGAGCAACGGGTGTCTAAAGAACTGGAAAAGAATGCATTTCATCCTTTCCCATGTCCTGCCTAAGACCTGCAGGATCCACAAGGGCCCTGCCATCAGGCAGGTGATGCATTTTCCCCCAGAGTGCATCAGCTCTGTGTCTGTTACTGAATGTATGGGCTCTACTACCTGTGCTAGAATAGAGCACTTATTAGTTCAGCTCTGGTTTCTGTTTCTAAACCATTAGGTTGTTAATCCTGACCCGAGGATATTTTTTGAAGCAAAATATTTGAAAGAATTATCCTTGAGAACTGTTTTCTGACAGTCACCAGATGGTGAGTGGCTCTTTTAGGCAATCCAATTCCAGGGACAGAAGATCTTCCAGGTCCTGCTTCTTGCTGCAGGCAGGACACTGCCAGCCTCAGGGGCCTTTGACGGTGCCTTCTGAGCACAGGTATCAATTCTGATCAGGACTGAGGGACAGCAGGATGGCGCCCCAGTGTCTGGAGGTGTTTGGAGCTCTCCTGACTTCTCACTTGATCCTGCACCAGCACAACACCTGGGCCTGCTTGTGCAGAAGTAACTGCCGTGCACTTACCCTTGGCCAATCTGCTCCACTTCCAGGTATTTCTCGGCAGGCTCCGCCAGGCTCACGGTGTTCCCTGAAAGAAACCACGTGGAAGACGCTCCCTCCCAGAGTGAGACCCCGCCTTGCAGCAGAGCCAGAATGCAGCCCCCCTCCCTGGGGCCGTCAGCCCCTTGGTCTCAGCTGGGGAAGGACAAGAAATGACCCTGGCACATTCAGCTGCAGAGCAGCACTGGGTGCAGCTGATGCCGAGACACACACACAGCACCCTGCTCTGGCACACAGCAACAGAGCAGACGTACTCAGCTGCATCAGGCACCACTCCCCTCTCCCCTCTGGCTGCAGGGCTGTGCTGCTGTCAGAATGTTCAGCCCAGGATCCCACAGCCGAGGGAGGTTCAGTGTCCTCTTCCCAAGCACAGGGAGCTTCTCCGTCCTCTTCCCAAAACACTGCAGCTTCGCCATCATCTTCCCAAGCACGGGGATGTTCACAGTCCGCTTCCCATGCTGGGAGAAGTTCACCCTCCTCTTCCCAAGACGCAGGATGTCCTCTGTCCTCCTTCCATGCCGGGAGATGTCCACTGTCCTTGTCCCACACCGCGGGAGCCTCGCCGTTGTGTTCCCACAGTGCGGGATGTTCGCCCTTGTCTCCCAGAGCAGCGAGAAGTTCACTGTCATCTCCCGGCACTGAGGGACGTTCACCATCGTCCCCCGGAACAGCGGGAAGCTCACTGCTGCCTTCCTCCTCTTTGGCCTCCTCTTTGGAAGCAGAGGGAGCCAGAGGAGGTGCTGGTGCCGCTTTTGTGCCCTGTGGACAGACGGCAGCGTGAGGGACGGGAAGTTCTGTCTCAGTTATCACCTTATTTATTTACCCTCAGCTGCACATCCAGCTGCACTAAGCAGAAATTGGGTTCGGAGCTGTTCAAACTAACAATGGGCTAAAGTCGACATTGCCCCTTATTCTTGGGAATTCCATATTCCATCGTGGCTAGAGCAAGCAAGCAATGCTCTGCCTCCAAAACCAGACCTGCAGCTCTTCAAAAGCTCTTCAGCAGAAAAGGAGAAAAATCCCAGGGATCCCTTTGCTGCTGCAAGGACACTGACAGGAACTTTCCTTCAGCCTCCCAGGCTGGCACTCGGCTGCCACATGCCGAGCTCACAACTTGCTGCACAATTCCAAACACCAAAGGTTCCTTTCCCACTCACCGAAGGAGGAGCTGCTCGGGATCCACTCATGAGGTGCCCTGCAAGGGAAGAGGGAACATGAACCAGATGCTGTCAGGAAAAAACTGCCTGTGGTGGGAAATGCCCTGGAGCAAGGCAACCCCGAGAGAGCATTTTGCTTTCACAGCGTCCCTCCAGGAGCCACAGTCCCTTCCCACAGCAAGAGAAAAGCACAAAATACTGGGCTGGGTCAGCTCTTGGCTGGACAGGCAGTTCCAGGCTCTGCTGCCACAGACTCCCCGCTTGAGGGAACAGAACCCCCCAGGGCTCATTGCAAATGCTGTGCACGCCCCGCTGGCTGCAGACACCCCCTTTTCCAGCTGCAGCTGCTGCCAGGAGCTCTCCCAGAGCAATGGTGTCTTCATGGCAATTTGGTTACAAAGTCAGCTCAGGCCCAGAGGAAGAACAGCAAGCACACAGCAAGCCCAAAGCCACAGCACCGAGGGAAAACCTCGACTTACGTGCCAAGTGGGTTAAAAAATACCCCGCATACGCCACAGAGTACAGCGTGCAAACTGCAGCAGCCACGTGCTGGATCATTTTGGCTGCGCTGCACACGTCTGCAGACTGTAGCCCTGCAAGCACAGAAGGACACCCGTCAGGGCTGGGCTGGCTGCTGAGAATGCCTCGGGCAGGAGGATCCTCCGGCAACGAGCAGTGCCCAGAGCCACTCTGGACACTGAGGCCTCCGTGTGCCACAGCAACGGGAACACCTCGGGGACGTGGCAGTGCTCCTGTGACATCACAGCAGCAGCTCACGCAGAAACCGCCTGGAAGGTTCTCCTGTGTCACAAAGGAGCACAAAGAGCCCTCCCAGGGCACAGCCTGTTGCCCAAAGGATCCAGGAGGAGCTCTGAAAATGCAGCAAACAAGGACACCCCATAGCCCAGCCTGAACACTGAGGAGGAACAAGGACGGCACCAAAGCAGAGCAAACATGACCTTTAGTCACTGACACTTCTGGCTAAAACCAGCAAGCCGTGTTCCATCTGGGATCTTTGTTCTCGTTCTAAAAACAAGCAAGGTTCTCCACTCTAAATATAGAGAAGGCAGGAACTGGGGAGGAGGTGGGATGAGGAAGGAGGAGGAGGAGGGAGAGAGGAAAAGGAGGAGCAGGAAGAGGAGGAGCAGGAGCAGGAAAAGGAGGAGAAACAGGAGGTTCCAGTGCCCCCTGTGGCCGCAGCACCCTTGGCCCCGGGACCATCGCCCCCAGCTCATCCTGCAGGTGAGAGGGGAGGGAGAGCTCGTCCCAAATCTATCGGGGGGTCCCTGAGAGGGTTTTTTTATTGGGGTGTGTTTGGAGCTTGCAGATTGTGGAATGGAGCCCCAAATATCGTCTGGGAGGCCCAAATAAACCCTGGGAGGTTTTTTCTCTGTGTGTGTGTGTGTGTGTAGGTTTGGATCTTGCAGGACCCCAGAGCTGAGCCCCTTGGGGGGATCTTTGGGAGTCCACGTGGCCATTGCCCTAGGCCACCAGGGGGAGGACATTGTCCTGGGGACCCCCTGGGACCCCCCAGAGTTGGGAGAGCAGAGAGGGATGATCCTGGAGCTGGGGGACCCCCGGCTGGCTGGAAAGGGGGGGAGCCTGGAGAGGAGGGACCCCTGAGACCCCTGGGACCTCAAAGTAGATCATCAGGGCAGAAGGGAGTGCATGGATCCCCAAAACCCCCTGGATCATCCCTAAGCAGGAGGCCGGAGAAGGGGGAACCCCTGGAGCCATTGGACCCCCATCATCCCAAGGAAAGGAAACCTCTGGAATGCCAAAAGTGGAGAGCTCAGAGATCAGGAACTCCTGGGAGAGTTGTTTTGGGCTGAACCTTGATATAGTGGAGATTTCCATGGACACAAGACTCCTGCTGAGTTCTAGGGATGGACTTGGGCAGTGAGGAGCCTCTACTCCAAGGTGCTCCTACCTTGGTTTTCCCCAAAGCAGGATTTGTCATTCCCAGGGTGTGGCTGGATGGAGAAGGATGAAAAGCCCCGGAGATCCTGCAGGAGGAGGGGCTACAAACCCAGCCCAGGAATCTGCAGGAAAGAAAGAGCTCCCCTGAGCCAGGAACGTGGCCAGAGATCCAGCTGGAGCTCGGAGCTGGTGGAGAAGCCTCATGGCAGGGAGAAGCCCCACAAGTGCTTGGAATATGGGCAGGGTTTCAGCTGGAGCTCCACCCTGATGGAACACCAGAACATCCACACTGGGGAGAGGCCCTGTGAGTGTGGGGAGTGTGGAGAGAGCTTCAGTGGGACCTCTGACCTCACCAAGCACCACAGGATCCACACTGGGGAACGGCCCTATGAGTGCTTGGAATGTCAGAAGAGCTTCAGGTGGAATTCAGAGATTGTCACTCACCAGCACTTCCACACCAGGGAGAGGCCCTGTGCGTGCCCCGAGTGCAGGAAGAGCTTCGTGCGCTGCTCCAGCTCCATCCCCCATGGGAGGATCCACGTTGGATGATCCCCAGTGAGCCCCGTTGGGCAGAGCCCCGGTGACCCCGTTCTGGGTGAACCCGGTTGGGTGGGGGGAAGGTGTTGGAGAGATTTCTTTCCCCTCTCCTTGTCCTGGTGTGATTTGGTTGGTAATAAATTCCCTCCCTGTGCCCGGGCCGGGTCTGTTGTGCCCGTGCCGGATTTGCTGAGGGATCTCTCCCGCTCCTTGTCCCCAGGCAGGAACCCTCGGTTCCATTTTCTGTCCCTGTGCGGCTGCGGGGGGCAGGGACAGAGCGGCTCTGGGGGGTGCCTGGCATGGGGCCAGCGTCACCCCTCGCCACGGGCACCCCTGAGACCCCGCGCAGCCGGGCACACATTTCTGGGCACAGCTGAGCTCCCAGCTGCGCAGGGCCCCAAGGCTCCCCGTGCCTGGAAAAGCCCCAGCCGGGGCTGCAGCGTCCCGGAACCGCTCAGCCAATCCAAACGCAGCCAAAACGCGCTGCAGCCAATGGGAGCGCGAGGAGTTGAGGAGTCATCGGTTGTGCGGCAGAGCCTCGGCAATCGGTGCCCAAAAGTGCTCGGAGCCAATGAGAGCGCGCGGCGCTGCTGAGCCCGCGCTGCTCCGGACTGGTGCTGCCAGCGCAGCGCGGCCGCTCTGGGGCTGGTGCTCCCTGGGCGGCGCTGGCCATGGGGCGAGTGGCGGCAGCTGGGGCCGTACTGGTGGCACTGGTGGTGCTGGGAGCCCCCCCGGCTGCGGGCGCGGAGCTCTCGGGAGAGCGGGGGGGGCGGGAGGTGGTGGGACAGGGGGGAGAATGGGGAAAAGGGGGCGGTGGGAGCCCGAAATTGCAGGGGCAGGAGGAGGAGGGGACCCCTAAAGGAAGAGCGGGAGGGGCTGAGGATGGGGGGCAGGTGAGGAAGGGGTGAGAGAGGGTGGGAAAGTGGGGAAAAGGGGAGAGTAGGACCCCAAACCTGAGCGGGAAGGAAGGCAGGGCTTTTGGTAAATTGTGTTTAAAAGGTTGGGAAAGAGGAAAAGGAGTAAATGGGACCCCAAAACTCATCTGGGGAGAGGCTGAAAGTCGGAGGGGAGAGGATGTGGAAGGGCAAATGGGGGAAGGGTGCAAAAGAGGAAGTGGCAGCTCGGGCAGGAAGGAGCCAAGGTGGCCCTGGGGCAAAGGGGGTGCGGAGTGGGGATCCGGGGTGGATCCCGGAGCTCTGGGGCTGGTGGGGGGGCACCCCCGGACCTGTGTCCTGCACACACAGGGGTGTTCCAGTACGTGGGAAAGTCCGAGTGTCACTTCATGAACGGCACGGAGAAGGTGAGGTACCTGAGCAGGTTCATCTACAATCGGGAGCAGTACGCGATGTTCGACTGCGACGTGGGGCACTTTTTGGGGTTCACCCCCTATGGGGAGACAGCAGCCAGGTATTGGAACAGCGACCCAGACGTTATGGAGCAAAAAAGGGCTGCGGCGGACTGGCTGTGCCGGTACAACCACGATTATCTCAGCCCGTTCCTCACGGAGCGCCGAGGTGAGCGCGGGGCAGAGCGTGTCCCCTCGGGCCCTGCCCTGCCAATGACCCTGGAGCCCCTCAAAACCTCCCTGGAATCGGCCCAGAGCCCTCAGCCCTCCTTGTGCCCATCCCCGAGACCTTGTGTCCCTGCCACTGACCCCCGTGGCTCTCCCAGTCCATCCCAGTCTCTCCCAGTGCCTCCCGGCTGTCCATCTCAGCCTAGCGTGGTGCTGCCGCCTCTCAGCCAATCAGAGCGCGTGTCTCTGATGACTCATCAGTTGCCAGGCAGACCCGCAGCGCCGAGTGCCCCGCACTGGACTCGGCCTCCCAGTGCCGCGCACTTCGTTCCCAGTTCCTCCCAGTCCCTCCCAGTCCATTCCCAGTCCATTCCCAGTTCACTCCTAGACCTCCATCCTCCCTCCCAGTGCCCCCCATTGCCTCCCATCTCTCTGAGTGCCTCCGCAGTCCTTCCCAGTCCATTCCCAGTCCCTCCCAAGGCCACCCCACACCTCCCCTCTCTCTCCCAGTTCCCCCCAGCTGATCCCAGTCTGTCCCCGCTCTCTCCCAGTGTCCCCAAGCGTGCCCATCTCGCTGGTGCCCTCGAGCTCCCAGCCGGGGCTGGTCCGTGATGGATTTCTAGCCTGCCCACACCCAGCTGAGGTGGTTCCAGGGCCAGCAAGGAGCTCTCTGTGGTGGCCACCGACATGGTCCCCAACAAGGACTGGACCTACCAGCTCCTGGTGCTGTTGGAAACACCCCCCTGGCGCGGGCTCACCTGCAGCTGCCAAGTGGAGCACGTCAGACTGGAGCACCCCCTGAGCCAGCACTGGGGTACAGGGGGGGTATTGGGGGCGCTGGGAGAGCCACTGGGATGTGCTGGGAGCAACTGGGAGGGAGTTGGAGACAGCCTGGTTTCAGCTGGGAGAGGGGCCTGGGGGAGTGGAAGGGCTGAGAAGTGGTTTGAAGGATGCTGGGGAGGGTGGGATGGGGTTCTGTGGGTCCTGGTGGACACTAGGAGGGAGTTTGGGGGTGCTGGGTGTGACTGGGAAGGATTGGAGTGAGTCTAGAGGAGCTGGAAGGAGATTGGGGATGGAAAAGCAGAGCTTGGGATGAGGTTGGTTGTGCTGGGAAGAGACTAGGAGGGTTCAGGGTGAGTCCTGGTGAGGCTGGGAAGGGACTGGGACAGGGTTTGGGGGTCCTGGCGCGGTGCGGGTCGACAGGAAGGGGGTGGTGGGATCCTGAGAAGGATGGGCGAGGCTTTGGTGGGTCCTGGGGAGGCCGGGAAGGGATTGGGGGGAGGTTTTAGGGGGTCCTGGGTGGGATGGGGGCGATTGGGAGGGTACTTGGAGGGGCTTGGTGTGTCTCTGAGAGGTTTGGGGGGTCCTTACCCCTGCAGAGCCCCCAGAGATGCCACTGGATGCCGCCCGCAGCAAGATGCTGTCAGGAATCGGGGGCTCCGAGTTGGGCTTCATCTTCCTGGCGCTGGGGCTCAGCTTCTAGGAGCTTGTGTGCTAGATAGGGCTCTATGTTTGCTAACAATTTCCCATTGGTTACACATTCTTCATGACATCACAGCACCTGGGAACATTATCTTATCACAAAGTCTCACAACAGGTTGCTTGGTCACTTCTTGCCCAGGGAGACTTAAACTGTGTCTGTGTCTCCCACAGTTGCTGCTCAGTCAGGCCTCAGATATCGGCCCCTTTATCAGCTCCATTGTTTTCCTCTCTGTTTTATTCCCCATTCGGGGGCACCAGGGCTCTGCCCAATGGGGGTCACTGGGGATCATCCAGCCCAGATCCTCCCATGGGGGATGGAGCTGGAGCAGCGCATGAAGCTCTTCCCTCACTCCAAGCTCTTCCCCCACTCGGGGCACCCCCAGGGCTTCCCTTAGTGGTGCCTCCGTTGGTGTTGGGTCCGGTCTGAGCTCTGTGAGAAGCTCTTCCCACACTCCCCACACTCGTAGGGCCTCTCCCCGCTGTGGATGCGCTGGTGCCTGGTGAGGTGGGAGTTTCGCCTGAAGCCCTTCCCGCAATCAGGGCAGCGGAAGGGCCTCTCCTCTGTGTGAATCCGCTCATGTGTGAGGAGATCGGAGCTGGTGTGAAACCTCTTCCCACACTGGGGACACTCGTAGGGCCTCTCCCCAGTGTGGATGCGCTGGTGTCTTCTCAGGTCTGAGCTCCGTCCAAAGCTCTTCCCACATTCCAAGCAGGTGTAGTGCCGTTCCCCAGTGTGGATCCTCTGGTGCCGGATCAGGTCAGAGCTGTCCCTGAAACCCTTCCCACACTCCCCACACTCGTAGGGCTGTTCCACAGAGTGGATCCTGTGGTGCCGGATCAGGTTGGAGCTCTGTCTGAAGCTCTTCCCACACTCCCCACACTCGTAGGGCCGTTCCCCAGTGTGGATCCTCTGGTGCTGGATCAGGCTGGAGCTTCGGCTGAAACCCTGCCCACATTCCAAGCACTTGTGAGGCTTCTCCCTGCCATGAGCCTTCTCCACCAGCTCCGAGCTCCGGCTGGATCTCCAGCCGCCTTCTGGGGTCAGGGGGGCTCTTTCCTCCCCACAGCTCCCTGGGCTGGGTTTGTAGCCCCTCTTTCTGCAGGATCTCCGGGGCTTTTCCTGCTCCTTCATCCAGCCACGCTACGGGAATGACAAATCCTGGTTTGGGGAAAAAACAAGAGGAGAGCACCTTGGACTGGAGGTTCCTGCTTGTCCAAGTTCATCTCAAGAAGTCATTGCGAATCTTGTGTCAGTAAGAACCTCCAAAACACCAAGATTCAGCCCAAAAATCCTGCAAACTTCCAGACAGTGATCAAAAACTCCCCAAACCTCACAAGTCAGCAAAAACCTCCTGCAAAAGATAAAGATTCAGCTGCCACATAAAACCACAGCACCAACATTTAGCCCAAGTACGCTCAGAAACACCAAGATTCACCCCGTGAAAATCCTGGATCCCCCTCCACAGTCACCTACTGCATGTGGGGGGAGCAGCGCTCCTGGGGCTGGGGGGAGGCTGCAGACACAGGGAGGGGTGGAACCTTGTGCTGCTTCCTGTTTCTGCTCCTCCTCCTGTGACTCTGCTCTTCCTCACACTCCTCTTCCTCCTGCTATTCCTCCTTCTCCTGCACAATCCCACCTTCTCCTGCCACGTCCATCCTTTGACCATTTTGTTCCTCAACCCTGCTTCTCCTTCCCTTCTCCTCCTGCCCCCAGGCCCAGCACCCACTGCCGGCTCCCTCTTCCCCCCAGACCCACAGCATCCCAGCGCAGGGGCAGGGATGGAGCTGGGGCAGGTCGGGCTGGGGCAGCGCTGGGTTCTCGGCCGCTTCCACCCGCACTCGGTCCCCACTGCAGCCGCTCCCGCCAGGACAGCGCGGGGGGGCCCGGCCTTGGCGCTGCCCCACTCCCACCTCCCCAAATTCCCCTCGCGGGGGCGATGGGGCCGAGGGGGGGGCGCAGGTGGGCTCCAGGTGGGGAACGCTGGGAGCTGCGAGTCTGCCTGGCAACTGGTGAGTCATCAGCGCCCTGCGCTCTGATTGGCTGAGCTCTGCCTGAGGGCTGGGGCTGCAGCAAAGAGGGGACACCCTGCTCCAGGGGGGATGTCCCGAAAACGGAGGACCCCCATGAAAGGAACAAGAGGAAAGTGTCTTTACAAACAGATGCTGTGAATCTGCTCCGAGATACGGCCAGGCACCTGTACATAAGGAAGTGACAGGAGAAGCCATTGGTTTCAGGAAATGTTATCAATTGGTGACACAGACTGCTGCTCAGCCAAGGTCCTGCTCAATTCATGAACTTCCCGAAGAACAAAGACTTAACCGAGCCAGGAATATCCTCTGCTATACAATACTGGGGTGCATATGAAGGGAGTATGTACTAGGTGGATTGGGAAATCTGCACCTCTCAAGTACTTCAGCCAGTGGGGAAAGGGAGAGGGAGATGTGGCCAGGAGAATTGGGATGAAAAGGAGGCTGTGTCCTCCAACAACTGCAGAGATCCCATGGGGAATGTCCCATGGCCTCTCCCATTTCTAGGAATGAAATTACTTTTACAGGACTCCTCTGTCTGCTTTGTGGACAGAAACCTCTGCTGATGTCAATTTTCCCGCACACCCTGGGGCTCATCCGGAATTCCTTCCACCGTCCGGGGCGGCGGGCAGGGAGTGCAGCTGAAGGTGCCTCACCCACTTTGGGTGATCGGCTCCCTTGGCTGGTGGCGGCACCGGGGATCGATTGGGGACCCGGGAGTGACCAGGAGACAGACGAGTGACACATCAGGGGGGTCTGTGAAGAGTCAGCAGGGAGAGAGCACTGAAAATCTCAGCAGTGAGTGCACTGGGATCTTCGGGGAGTGAACATGGCAGGGAACCCAGGGAGGAGAGAAAAGGGAAAGCCAGGGAGGGGTCTTGGCCAAAGGGATGATGATCCCAAAATGTCTCTGAAGGGTCCCTTGGGAAAATGTTGAGGTAGTTTGCACATTCCCCCAGAGGTAACTAAGGACATGGACACCCAGGGGAGCAATAAGGGAAGTGGAGAAGGGATATGGACAACAGGGGATGGATGGTGTTGGTGTGCTGGGAAGGGATCAGGTGAAGGGCAGTGTGCAGCGATATGGTGAAGGCAAGAAGCAGCAGGAGGAATCTACGTGGTAAAAAAAGGACAATAAAAAAGAGTAGGAAAAGAAAAATCCAGAGGACTGAGATGTTTTTCACCACTGTTTCATGCTCAGAATTTGCCAGCTGATCCAGATCCTTTCCATCCCGGGTTTCCCGGAGAGGAAAAGAAGGAGGTCAGGATGTCAGGGGGTTTCTCTGTGGTGGGCAGCGGCAGCACCGGGCGCAGAGGTGTGGGACCGGGAGCACGGGCTGGGGGCCTGTGGGGAGCTGCGGGGCCGGGCCGGGGCTGTGGGGCAGCCGGGGCTCAGCGCCGGGCGCTGCCTGACCCCACCAGCCCCGGGCAGGGCCGGCAGTGGCCCCCGGCCCCCAGGAGCCTGCAGGACGCCCCGGCCGCTGCCCGGCCCCGTGGAGCTGCCGGCCCTGCCCGCCGGGGGGGCCGCCTTTGGACACTGCGGCAGGACAGGGACCGGCTCTGGGATACGGGCTGGGGAGGGGACCCTGAGCACAAGGAGGAAAACAAAGACACATCTGGGAAATGCAGATTGTACATGGAAGGATCAGGATTTTCTATTAAGCATTTGCTTTGGGTCGCTGGAGAAAGGAAAGACTTTGCACAAAGCTCAGCAGCTCTCAGAGGATGAGCACCCACAGGCAGTGAGCGGGGCTGCAGGAGTGGCAGAAGAAGGCCCTGGAGCACTTGGGCACAAAGGCACAGCAGCTGAATGCAAGAAGGGATGAGCAAAAGGCCAAGCTGAAGGCAAAGGCCATGGCACAGCTCCTACAGCCCCTCAGGGATCAACCCCAGGGCCCAAGGGGGCCCCGGCACCCAGGGAACGGGGTCGGCCACAAGCACCTGGCAGAGGCATTGCCCTCCTGGCCAGGGGAGAGCCCACCCAAACAGCCCCTGGGAAGGAGTCAGGGCTGTAAACCAAGATGCCATGGGTACGGCTTTTACTGTTGGCTTTGGCAAGAAGAGGAGCCAGACCCAGGGCAGATATTCAATTCTCTCCCTTGCAATTGATCTTGGGAATTCCTTACCCTGGTAATTCTCCACCCAGTGCAGGGTGGGGATAAGGGATGTACATTTAAAGCAGTCTGTGGCCAGAGTCCTGTCTCTTGAGAAATCTCTCCCACAGGAAGCTGGGCTGGCACAGAGCCTGCCTTGGCACTTTGCTGTTCCCAACATCCAAGCAGGACATCGGGCCCTGCCTAAGGAGGCCAAAGCAGCACCACTGGTGGCCAAGTGGCGTGGCCCATGCCAAGTGTCCCTGAGGCCAGAAACAGCCCCCAGCACAGCTGAGCACGGGGGGACCCCTCAGCCTGGGCTCCAGGGCTCTGAAGCCCCGGAGATTTGCACTTCCCGCCTGCAGCAGGAGCATGGGAGGCCCCCACGGAGCCTGCACTGAAGGCAGCGCAGCAGCAGCCAGGGCTCCACAGCGGGGCAAGCCCCTGGGCCTGCCCACACATCCTCTGCTCAAATCCTCTGCCTGGGCACCCTCCTTGGGCATCTCCAGCCACCGGGGCCAATCCTTGCTGCCACTGCTGCAGCTTCAGTGCTTTCTGGGCCTGCACTGCCACAGCTGCTGCCAAAGACAACGGCACAATTCCACTCTGGGTCTCAGCCACACTCACACACTGCGCTGCCTGGGATTGCACTGATGGAAAATACACCAGGTCATAGACTTGAACATTTCTAACATTTTATTTCTCTACTCAGCCTTGGTTTGCCTTGGCCTCGGGGAAAGAAATGGTAAAGGTTTTTTTAAGGGATGTTCCACCACTCAATGTAGATGAGTTTAACATCTCAACACTCTGGGAATGGCCCAAAAGATTCCTACAAAGATAACGCCCAGCAGCAAACAGCAACCAACACCTACCCCAGACACTGCCCCCGGCAGAGCTGGAGACACCTGCTCTGCAAAAGGCTGAGAAGGAAATCCAGCAGTTCCGACCTGATGAACAGCAGAAGCCAAGAAATCCGGGTCCAATAGGAACCCAAATACTAAAAACTGCACAACTTGAAACTGTAGAACATTAAACCAATGGATTTAGATTAGTTCAGACTGTATCAAGTTTGGGAAAAATCCAGTTAAACTCACGTGCCATGGAACGATTTTCTCTGCACACCCGGGCATTGTGGGGATGGAATGATTTCTGTAGCACATCCTGGCCAGAATCAAGGAATGCCTTGACTCCTACACTAAACATATTGGTGGAGTTTTTCTTTTTCCTGCACTTTCAGTGCAAAGTTTATAGCAGAAGAGTATTTTTTGTAATAATCCTACTTCTATATTGCCGGTTAGGTTTGGGTCAGGGATGAGAGAATGAGATTTTACTCTGAGGAGAAGTAGAAAAAACTTAATTGCCTTGGAATTTTCTTGTGTATGTTTGTGCGAGAGATACCAAAATTTTGGTCTGGGTTTTTCGACGTTCATTTTAGGCTGCATTTTGCAAAATTAGAAGAGATTTAAAGGTGACCCTTTAACTCATAAACACTAAATAGATGATTTGAAGGAAAAATAAAATAGCAGCAGATTGTGGGGGTCCACGTGTGAGACTGCTGGAGGCTGCTCTGGAAGAGAAGCTGCATTCCAGGCAGCCCGCAGAGGAGCTTTAGAAATGCAAATTAACACTGCTGGGGCAAAGTGGGGACAATGGACCTCCCTCTTCTTGCCTGGGGCAGGAATTGGGCTGATTCCCTCTGCCCCTCACCCCAAGCTCTGCCTGCCCGCATAGATGGAATCTGCACAGCTGAAGGCAGAGCCCATGGTGAGGATCTCTGACTCTGCAACAGAAATGGGTGAAGCTGCAAAGGGAAACAGCAAATGGAGAATGCTGTGAAAACACAAGGAGGGGTGCATATGAACGAGGACAGGCAGCAGGCGGATCGGGAAGTCTGAACCTTCCAAGTCCCTCAGCCAGTGGGCAAAGGCAGAGGGAGATGCGGCCGGGAAAATGAGCATCCAAAGGAGGCAGCGTGCTACAACAAGGGCAGAGACCGCATGGCAAATGCCCCACGGCCTCTCCCTCTGCTCAGCAATCGAGTCACTTTGACAGGACTCCTCGGTCTCCTCTGGCCACAGAAACCTCCGGCGACGGGAATTTCCCCGCACGGTCCCGGCCACGGGGCAGCCACCTCTGTCCCAGCCACAGCAACCGGGACGAGCCAGCGCTGCTCCGGCAGCGGCTCCTGCCCAGGCAGCGGCGGGAAGGAGACCGCGGGCAGCCGCTCCCGCAGCGCCCTCAGCCCAGGGCCGGCACGGGCCGGACACGGCACCGCCAAGCCGCCGGAGCCCCCTGCCGCCCCCTCCGCCCGCAGCGAGCCCCGAGCCCCCGCAGAACCCGGCGCGGCTCCCACCTGCGCCGGGGCCGCCTCCGAGCTCCGCCAATGCCGCCTCCCCGCGCTCCGGCCGCTGCCGCCGCTCCCGGGCCCGCACAGACGCTCCGCCAATGGCGCCGCTGCCGAGCCAGGGCCGCCCTCAGGCCGCCAGCGGGGCCGTGCTTCGCCCCGCTCTCACCAATCAGCGCGCCAGAACCGCGACTGACGGCAGCAGCGGCCAATGGCAGCGAGGGGCGGGCTCTGCACACGGCACAGCCTCGCCCCGCGCTCTCAGGGCCCCCCGGGCTGTGGGAGGGCAAAGCCGGAGATGAGGAACAGCCCTGGAACGGGCCCGGGCCCGGGCCGGCATCGATCTGCAGCACCAACAAACTGCTCCGCACCTCCCGACACGGCTTTCCCGGCCCTGCGCCTTCGCCTTCGCTGCCTCCGGCTCTGCGGGAAGCCCAGCAGCCCCACTTCTCCTGCCCCCTAATTCGGAGCATCAGCGCATCGCTTTGATTTCCCCCAAAAAGGGAAAACCGCCCCAAAGCCCTGTGGGGGAGTGGGGAGGGGAGAGATTTCTGGCACAAAACTCCAAAAGCTCCGAGCAGGACAAGGAGAAGTCAATGAAGAGCCTTGAATGCAGCTTTCCCCACGCCTCCCTCCTTCCAGCTGCACCTCCTCCCCCGGCAGTGCAGGAGACAGGGAATGGGGCCGTGCTCAGTTCATCCCCCGTGGCTTCTCCCTCTGCCCAGGGACAGGAGTCGTTCCCCTGCTGCAGCCTGCGGGCTCTCCCACCGGAGACTTCTCCAGGAACTTCTCCAACCGGAGTCCATCCCCTGGGGCACAGCCCCCCTCCAAGTGCTGCAGCGGGAAAAACGCCAGTCACTTGTTTTTACAACTTTTAAAAGTTTAATTATAATGATAAATGGTTATAAAAATAGTAATACGATTAGAGTAATAAAAATTCAGAGTTCGTGTAATTACAGGACAATAAAAAACACAGAATTACGGACGTCTGGATGCTCTCGGGCACTTAGGCTAGGACAGGCATGTTTTGTGAACAAAGGAATAACTCTTAAGATCCATTCACTGTTGCATATTCATACATACTTCATGGTTATGCATACATTCTATTTAAAATACGAAACTCTCTCTGGAATATGTCAACTCCTTCTTTTAATCCCCACGGCGCCTTCCAGTCTTAGCAAGGCCTGAAGAAATTACCTTCTTCTGATAAGAAACCCATAAGTTCCTCTTCTCCCGAAGATTTGGGTGTTCTGTGACTGTTATCTCGAAGCCAGTATCTCATTATTTTTAAAAAAACCCACATACATAGTTTCTATTTTAACTACTAAAGCTTCATTTTAACTACAAAACTACATTTACCATTCTATCAAAATGTTAATACAGCACTTCTAATCAATATATTACATATAGTATTTGTTGTAGATGTCGGCGAACCCAATGGGAAGAACGATGATGTCTGACTTATTTCAGAAGGTTGAATGATTTCTTTATTATAATTATGCTATGATACATCAATATACTATATAGAAGAGGATACTAAAAACTACACGCTGCTTTCTCTAACTGTCATATCTAACTCCCTCACAACTCGTGACCCTGTTCTCCAGAGCCCAGACACAGGTGGATCTCATTGGCCATCAGGCCCAAACAATCCACCGTGATCCAACCAGGCATTTGCTCCAGGTAAACAACTCTCCAAACACATTCCACAAGAGAAAAACAAGGCACAGAAATAGAAATTGTTTTCTCTTTCACTTCTCTCTGTGCACCTTTATAAAAATCCTGAGAGAGAGAGAAATGTGCTTGCCACAAGTATTCAATTTAATATTTGTGAAAAGCCAATCATAAAATATGCATTTTTCACAGAGGACATCCCGAGGCTGCTGCAGGGACAGTGATGTCACCGCTGTGATGTCATCAGGGATGGTGACATCATGAGGGACATCGCTGCTGTCACTGGTCCCCTCTCCCCTCCCCACATGGGATTTGAGACAAATTTGGGGGATTTTCTGGGAAGTTTCATTGAAATTGTCCCAAATGCTGATGGGAATTCCTGGGTGACGACACTGGGGACACTTGGGGACACTCTGAGGATGCTCTGGGGACACTCATGGAGGCGGGGGCGGGTCAGGGGGTGAATGACCCCCTCGGTGCCTTGCAGCAGAGGCAGCTTTCTGCTGTGGCTGCAGCAGAGCCGGGTTATGAATGACAATGGAATAATTGGCTTCTGCATTTCTGCATTGGCTTCTGCGCGTTGCTATTGATCACAAGGACTTTGCTCTGGTACTTGATATTGAGATTGATTATTGATGATTCCTTGTAGCTGCTCGCTGGTACAATAAAATCGATCCGTTTATGTGTGCACCGTGTAACCAATTTAATGCTAGAGTAACAAATAGATATTCTCTCCTAGGCCTTCAAATATTAAAAATAGATGAATATGAAATAGATCAATAACAAATATTGAAATAGAGACTATGCAATGTTAAAATGCTTCTGTGTGACTGACTCGGGTGGAAAACAATTCCATTGTTTCTCCCATCTGCGGCCCAGCCTCACCAGGTGATAACAGTGACACAAACCTGAGAAGCATTTATGAATGTATCAGGGGCTCTGAAACAACAGGATGGAACCAGGAGAAGAAATCAAATGTATTGACTTAATCTGCAGAATGTCCTGCAGACAAGTCAGAGGTGAGAACCAAACAAGAGTTCCTGGAACATCCAAAGCTCCCGGGAGTGTTTGAATAATGTCAAAACTCAGGGATGTGTTTGTAGCCCTGCAGTGGAACCGGATCCGGAGAACGAAGGGTTAAGTTAAGGGCGGGTTCTTTGGCCGAGCGCCAAAACCCTTTTTTATCCCTTACCAAACTTTTACAAATCTCCAAGAGTGAACTTTGTTTTTCACATCCGGCTGGGGTTTGGGGGGCGCGGGGGGGTCCCCAGGCAGCCCCCGCTGCTGAGCACTGACCCCCCCTCCCCGGGCACCGGGACCCCCCAAAAACCGCACCCGCACCCCCTTCAGTGCCCCCGACCCCCCCTCGAGCACCGACCCCCCCGAGCACCGGGCCCGGACCCCCCTTTGTGCCCCCCACCCATCACGGGGGTTCCGCCCCCTCCCCTTTGACCCCCCGGAGCCGCGGGACCCCCGGGAGCAGCGCCGGGACCGGGGGGGCCCAGGGATGTGAGCAATGGATTTGTCAGTGTGAAAAATGCAGATTGAATGATCGGCTCTTGGCAAATATTAACTTGGATACTCTGTGTGCTGTGTTGCAAAGTTATTTTGTAGAACTGTATTAATCCTTTTGAAGTAGTGTGGGAAATGCAGTTTTGGGTTATGACATAATGTTAAAATAGAAACTATGCGATGTAAGATATTTTTTGTAACGAGCTCAAGGAATGGATAGGATAAGTAAGAAATTCTTCGCACGGAGATAACAGCAAGAGTTACTGCCTCCTTCTGGGAAAAGACAAACATTCTTACACCTCTCCTCTGTCTGTAAGGAGCCACCAGGACTGAGGGGGAAAAGCTGACAAAAAGCAGAGAACACCCTTTGTTTGAAAAGAATTTATGCATCGTGGGTGAGATATTTGAATGTGCAACAGGCTATTGCTTTTAAGGGTGAACCCTTTGTTAGCCAGGCATGTTTTTGTGGCTTAGTGCCCAAACCCACCCGGACGTCTGTAATTCTTTGCTTTTTATTGTCCTTTATTGTCCTAACTCTGATTGTCCAAATTCTCATTGCTCTCACTTTTATTCCTGTTTCTATTATGGGTTTATTACTATGAAGCTTTTAAAATTTTAAAACAAGTGATTGGCGTTTTTCACAGTCAAGGATTCCCAAAACCTGGCAGAAAGCTCACACAGCCTTGGACTTGTCCGTGCCAACTCTGAGATTTTATTGTGCCAGCAAGCAGCTGCAAGGAATTATCGATAATCGAAATCAGTATTGAGCAGCAGAGCAAAATGCTCGTGGTCAATAGGAACCTGCAAAAGCCAACAGAGAAATGCAAAAGCCAACAGAGAAATGCAAAAGCATTCTGATTGTGCTCAGAATGTCCCCAAGTGTCCCCAGTGATGTCACCCCAGGAATTCCCATCAGCATTTGGACAATTTCGTTGAAAATTCCCAGAAAATTACCCAAATTTGTCTCAAAGCCTGCGCAGGGAGGGGACAAGTGACAGCAGCGATGTCCCCGATGATGTCATCACTCCGGTGACATCACTGTCCCTGCAGCAGCCTCGGGATGTCCGCGATGGCTTTTTGGCACCGCTCAGCCACTGTGCGGCCACTGGGGCCACCGGAGCCACTGGGGGGCTTCACGAGGAGCCTGCAGATGTCCCCAAGTATCCCCAGCAGGTGACGCGTGGCCAGGCGGGCACTGGCCTCCCACAGCCGCTCGGCCATGGCCGCCTTGGCCACCAAGTCCCTGAGGACATCGGGGGACGCCTCATTTGTTCCCTGCAGGATGGCCTCGATGGCCTCGAGCCGGCGACACATCCCCCAGACGAAACACCAGGCTCTTTTCCACGCGGCCAGCAAGTGCTCCAGGGGCCCCAGGGCCACCTCCGAGCGCTGTCCCCTTCCGGTGGCCGCCTCCTCCTCGTTGGTGGCCGCAGGCACCCGGACCCCAGGGGCGGCCCCTGCCGAGGCCACCTCCTCCCTGTCCGTCAGTCGCGGTTCTGGCGCGCTGATGGGTGAGAGCGGGGCGAAGCACGGCCCCGCTGGCGGCCTGAGGGCGGCCCTGGCTCGGCAGCGGCGCCATTGGCGGAGCGTCTGTGCGGGCCCGGGAGCGGCGGCAGCGGCCGGAGCGCGGGGAGGCGGCATTGGCGGAGCTCGGAGGCGGCCCCGGCGCAGGTGGGAGCCGCGCCGGGTTCTGCGGGGGCTCGGGGCTCGCTGCGGGCGGAGGGGGCGGCAGGGGGCTCCGGCGGCTTGGCGGTGCCGTGTCCGGCCCGTGCCGGCCCTGGGCTGAGGGCGCTGCGGGAGCGGCTGCCCGCGGTCTCCTTCCCGCCGCTGCCTGGGCAGGAGCCGCTGCCGGAGCAGCGCTGGCTCGTCCCGGTTGCTGTGGCTGGGACAGAGGTGGCTGCCCCGTGGCCGGGACCGTGCGGGGAAATTCCCGTCGCCGGAGGTTTCTGTGGCCAGAGGAGACCGAGCAGTCCTGTCAAAGTGACTCGATTGCTGAGCAGAGGGAGAGGCCGTGGGGCATTTGCCATGCGCTCTCTGCCCTTGTTGTAGCACGCTGCCTCCTTTGGATGCTCATTTTCCCGGCCGCATCTCCCTCTGCCTTTGCCCACTGGCTGAGGGACTTGGAAGGTTCAGACTTCCCGATCCGCCTGGGCACAGGGATGATCCCCCCTTATTTTAGTGAAGTTTTCACAGCATTCTCCATTTGCTGTTTCCCTTTGCAGCTTCACCCATTTCTGTTGCAGAGTCAGAGATCCTCACCATGGGCTCTGCCTTCAGCTGTGCAGATTCCATCTGTGCAGGCAGGCAGAGCTTGGGGTGAGGGGCAGAGGGAATCAGCCCAATTCCTGCCCCAGGCAAGAAGACGCAGGTCCATTGTCCCCACTTTGCCCCAGCAGTGTTAATTTGCATTTCTAAAGCTCCTCTGCTGGCTGCCTGGAATGCAGCTTCTCTTCCAGAGCAGCCTTCAGCAGCCTCACATGTGGACCCCCACAACCTGCTGTTTTTTTCATTTTTCCTTCAAATCATCTATTTACTGTTTATGAGTTAAAGGGTCACCTTTAAATCTCTTCTAATTTTGCAAAATGCAGCCTAAAGGTGAACGTCGAAAAACCCAGACCAAAATTTTGGTATCTCTCACACAAACATACACAAATAAATTCCAAGGCAATTAAGTTTTTTCTACTTCTCCTCGGAGTAGAAACTCATTCTCTCATCCCTGGCCAAAACCTAACCGGCAATATAGAAGTAGGATTATTACCAAAAATACTCTTCTGCTATAAACTTTGCACTGAAAGTGCAAGAAAAAAAAAAAAAAACAAAACTCCACCAATATGTTTAGTGTAGGAGTCAAGGCATTCCTTGATTCTGGCCAGGATGTGCAACAGAAATCATTCCATCCCCACATAGCCCGGGTGTGCAGAGAAAATCGTTCCATGACACGTGGGTTTAACTGGATTTTTCCCTGACTTGATACAGTCTGAACCAATCTAAATCCATTGGTTTAATGTTCTGTAGTTTCAAGTTGTGCAGTTTTTAGTATTTGGGTTCCTGTTGGACCCGGATTTCTTGGCTTCTGCTGTTCATCAGGTCGGAACTGCTGGATTTCCTTCTCAGCCTTTTCCAGAGCAGGTGTCTCCAGCTCTGCCGGGGGCAGTGTCTGGGGTAGGTGTTGGTTGCTGTTTGCTGCTGGGCGTTATCTTTGTGGGAATCTTTTGGGCCATTCCCAGTGTGTTGAGATGTTAAACTCATCTACATTGAGTGGTGGAACATCCCTTAAAAAAACCTTTACCATTTCCTTCCCCGAGGCCAAGGCAAACCAAGGCTGAGTAGGGAAATAAAATGTTAAAAATGTTCAAGTCTATGACCTGGTGTATTTTCCATCAGTGCAATCCCAGGCAGCGCAGTGTGTGAGTGTGGCTGAGACCCAGAGTGGAATTGTGCCGCTGTCTTCGCCAGCAGCTGTGGCAGTGCAGGCCCAGAAAGCACTGAAGCTGCAGCAGTGGCAGCAAGGATTGGCCCCGGTGGCTGGAGATGCCCAAGGAGGGTGCCCAGGCAGAGGATTTGAGCAGAGGATGTGTGGGCAGGCCCAGGGGCTTGCCCCGCTGTGGAGCCCTGGCTGCTGCTGCGCTGCCTTCAGTGCAGGCTCCGTGGGGGCCTCCCATGCTCCTGCTGCAGGCGGGAAGTGCAAATCTCCGGGGCTTCAGAGCCCTGGAGCCCAGGCTGAGGGGTCCCCCAGTGCTCAGCTGTGCTGGGGGCTGTTTCTGGCCTCAGGGACACTTGGCATGGGCCACGCCACTTGGCCACCAGTGGTGCTGCTTTGGCCTCCTTAGGCAGGGCCCGATGTCCTGCTTGGATGTTGGGAACAGCAAAGTGCCAAGGCAGGCTCTGTGCCAGCCCAGCTTCCTGTGGGAGAGATTTCACAAGAGACAGGACTCTGGCCACAGACTGCTTTAAATGTACATCCCTTATCCCCACCCTGTACTGGGTGGAGAATTACCAAGGTAAGGAGTTCCCAAGATCAATTGCAAGGGAGAGAACTGAATATCTGCACTGGGTCTGGCTCTTCTTCTTGCCAAAGCCAACGGCAAAACCTGTACCCATGGCATCTTGGTTTACAGCCCTGACTCCTTCCCAGGGGCTGTTTGGGTGGGCTCTCCCCTGCCCAGGAGGGCAATGCCTCTGCCAGGTGCTTGTGGCCGACCCCGTCCCCTGGGTGCTGGGGCCCCCTTGGGCCCTGGGGTTGATCCCTGAGGGGCTGTAGGAACTGTGCCATGGCCTTTGCCTTCAGCTTGGCCTTTTGCTCATCCCTTCTTGCATTCAGCTGCTGTGCCTTTGTGCCCAAGTGCTCCAGGGCCTTCTTCTGCCGCTCCTGCAGCCCCGCTCACTGCCTGTGGGTGCTCATCCTCTGTGAGCTGCTGAGCTTTGTGCAAAGTCTTTCCTTTCTCCAGCGACCCAAAGCAAATGCTTAATAGAAAATCCTGATCCTTCCATGTACAATCTGCGTTTCCCAGATGTGTCTTTGTTTTCCTCCTTGTGCTCAGGGTCCCCTCCCCAGCCCGTATCCCAGAGCCGGTCCCTGTCCTGCCGCAGTGTCCAAAGGAGGCCCCCCCGGCGGGCAGGGCCGGCAGCTCCACGGGGCCGGGCAGCGGCCGGGGCGTCCCGCAGGCTCCTGGGGGCCGGGGGCCAGTGCCGGCCCTGCCCGGGGCTGGTGGGGTCAGGCAGCGCCCGGCGCTGAGCCCCGGCTGCCCCACAGCCCCGGCCCGGCCCCGCAGCTCCCCACAGGCCCCCAGCCCGTGCTCCCGGTCCCACACCTCTGCGCCCGGTGCTGCCGCTGCCCACCACAGAGAAACCCCCTGGCATCCTGACCTCCTTCTTTTCCTCTCCTGGAAACAGGGAATTCAAAGTATCAGCTGGTAAATTTTGAGGAGAAGACCCTGCTGCAATACATCCCAATCCTGAGTATTTTTCTTTTCCTACTCTTTTCCATCATCCTTTTTCTTACCACATAGATTCCTCCTGCTGCTTCTTGCCTTCACCATATTGCTGCACACTGCCCTTCACCCGATCCCTTCCCAGCACACCAACACCATCCATCCCCTGTTGTCCAAATCCCTTCTCCACTTCCCTTATTGCACCCCTGGGTGTCCATGTCCTTAATTACCTCTGGGGGAATGTGCAAACTACCTCAACATTCTCCCAAGGGACCCTTCAGAGACATTTTGGGATCATCATCCCTTTGGCCAGGACCCCTGCCTGGCTTTCCCTTTTCTCCCCTCCCTGGGTGCCCTGCCATGTTCACTCCCCGAAGATCCCAATGCAGTCACTGCTGAGATTTTCAGTGCTCTCTCCCTGCTGACTCTTCACAGACCCCCCTGATGTGTCCCTCGTCTGTCTCCTGGTCACTCCCGGGTCCCCAATCGATCCCCGGTGCCGCCGCCAGCCAAGGGAGCCGATCACCCAAAGTGGGTGAGGCACCTTCAGCTGCACTCCCTGCCCGCCGGCCCTCCGGACCAGTGGAAGGAATTCCGGATGAGCCCCAGGGTGTGTGGGAAAATTGACATCAGCAGAGGTTTCTGTCCACAAAGCAGACAGAGGAGTCCTGTAAAAGTAATTTCATTCCTAGAAATGGGAGAGGCCATGGGACATTCCCCATGGGATCTCTGCAGTTGTTGGAGGACACAGCCTCCTTTTCATCCCAATTCTCCTGGCCCCATCTCCCTCTCCCTTTCCCCACTGGCTGAAGTACTTGAGAGGTGCAGACTTCCCAATCCACCTAGTACATACTCCCTTCATATGCACCCCACTATTGTATAGCAGACGATATTCCTGGCTCTGTTAAGTCTTTGTTGTTCTTCGGGAAGTTCATGAATTGAGCGGGACCTTGGCTGAGCAGCAGTCTGTGTCAACAGTTGATAACATTTCCTGAAACCGATGGCTTCTCTTGTGTCTTCCTTATGCACAGGTCCCTGGCCGTATCTCGGAGCAGATTCACAGCATCTGTTTGTAAAGACACTTTCCTCCTGTTCCTTTCACAGGGGTCCCCCGTTTTCGGGACATCCCCCCTGGAGCAGGGTGTCCCCTCTTTGCTGCAGCCCCAGCCCTCAGGCAGAGCTCAGCCAATCAGAGCGCAGGACGCTGATGACTCACCAGTTGCCAGGCAGACTCGCAGCTCCCAGCGTTCCCCACCTGGAGCCCACCTGCGCCCCCCCCTCGGCCCCATCGCCCCCGCGAGGGGAATTTGGGGAGGTGGGAGTGGGGCAGCGCCAAGGCCGGGCCCCCCCGCGCTGTCCTGGCGGGAGCGGCTGCAGTGGGGACCGAGTGCGGGCGGAAGCGGCCGAGAGCCCAGCGCTGCCCCAGCCCGACCTGCCCCAGCTCCATCCCTGCCCCTGCGCTGGGATGCTGTGGGTTTGGGGGGAAGAGGGAGCCGGCAGTGGGTGCTGGGCCTGGGGGCAGGAGGAGAAGGGAAGGAGAAGCAGGGTTGAGGAACAAAATGGTCAAACGATGGACGTGGCAGGAGAAGGTGGGATTGTGCAGGAGAAGGAGGAATAGCAGGAGGAAGAGGAGTGTGAGGAAGAGCAGTCACAGGAGGAGGAGCAGAAACAGGAAGCAGCACAAGGTTCCACCCCTCCCTGTGTCTGCAGCCTCCCCCCAGCCCCAGGAGCGCTGCTCCCCCCACATGCAGCAGGTGACTGTGGAGGGGGATCCAGGATTTTCACGGGGTGAATCTTGGGGTTTCTGAGCTTGCTTGGGCCAAATGTTGTTGCTTTGGTTTTATGTGGCAGCTGAATCTTTATTTTTTGGAGGAGGTTTTTGCTGATATGTGATGTGTGGGATGTTTTTGATCTGTGTCTTTATGTTTGCAGGATTTCTGGGGTGAATCTTGGTGTTTTGGAGGTTCTTACTTACAAAAACTTACCAATGACTTCTTGAGATGAACTTGGGCAGGGAGGAACCTCCCGTCCAAAATGCTCTCCTCTTGTTTTTTTCCCCAAACCAGGAGTTTTCATTCCCAGGGTTTGGCTGGATGGAGGAGGAGGAAAAGCCCTGGAGATCCTGCCGGAGGAGGGGCTGCAAATCCAGCCCAGGGAGCTGCTGGGAGGAAAGAGCCCCCCTGAGCCAGGAAGGCAACGAGAGATCCAGCTGGAGCTCGGAGCTGGTGGAGAAGCCTCGTGGCAGGGAGAAGCCCCACAAGTGCTTGGAATGTGGGCAGTGTTTCAGCTTCAACTCCAAGCTGATCCAGCACCAGAGGATCCACACTGGGGAACGGCCCTATGAGTGTGGGGAGTGTGGGAAGAGCTTCAGCCACAGCTCCACCCTGATGCGGCACCAGGTGATCCACACTGGGGAACAGCCCTACACCTGTTTGGAATGTGGGAAGAGCTTCGGGTGGAGCTCTTCCCTGAGAAGACACCAGTGCATCCACACTGGGGAGAGGCCCTACGAGTGTCCCCAGTGTGGGAAGAGGTTTCAGACCAGCTCCGATCTCCTCAAACATGAGCGGATTCACACAGAAGAGAGGCCCTTCCGCTGCCCTGACTGCGGGAAGGGCTTCAAGCAAAACTCCCACCTCACCAGGCACCGGTGCCTCCACGTCGTGGAGAGGCCCTATGAGTGTGGGGAGTAGGGGAAGAGCTGCTCCAGGACCCAACACCAACGGAGGCACCACTAGGGGAAGCCCTGCCAGTGCCCCCAGTGAGGGAAGAGCTTGGAGTGAGGGAAGAGAGTGAGGGAAGAGCTTCATGCGCTGCTCCAGCTCCATCCCCCATGGGAGGATCTGGGCTGGATGATCCCCAGTGACCCCCGTTGGGCAGAGCCCTGGTGCCCCCTAATGGGGAATAAAACAGAGAGGAAAACAATGGAGCTGATAAAGGGGCTGATATCTGAGGCCTGACTGAGCAGCAACTGTGGGAGACACAGACACAGTTTAAGTCTCCCTGGGCAAGAAGTGACCAAGCAACCTGTTGTGAGACTTTGTGATAAGATAATGTTCCCAGGTGCCGTGCTGTCATGAAGAATGTGTAACCAATGGGAAATTGTCAGCAAACATCGAGCCCTATCTGAGCACCACACAAGTAAAACCCTGTATAAACACCTGGTACCCTCAATGAAATTGGCTTCTGGTCTAAACTCGGCTGTCCCCATCTCTCCATCGTGGATAAGCCCTGTTGTGGGTGATCCCCATTGGGTGGGGGGAAGGTGTTGGAGGGATTTCTTTCCCTTCTGCTTGTGCTGCTGTGTTTGGTTGGTAATAAATTCCCTCTGTGTGCCCAGGCTGAGTACCCCCAAGTCCTTCCCCACTGCCCCCCATAAACTGGACTGGGTTTAACTGGGAAGCTTTACTGGGAAGACTGGGAGCAGGCGGGCGGGGCAGAGAGACAGCAGTGTTGGGGGGACACACGACCCCCCCAAAATCAGCGTGGGGATGGAGCGGGGGGTCTCGCCCGGGCCTGAGACCACGGGGAGGGGCTGCAGCCGGTGGCGGCTCAGGAGCTCTGTGGGCAGAGAAAAGGGGGTGACACCGGGCTGGGGGCCCGGGGGAAGGAGCACACACGCTCCTAGAAGCTGAGCCCCAGCGCCAGGAAGACGAAGCCCAACTCGGAGCCCCCGATCCCTGACAGCATCTTGCTGCGGGCGGCATCCAGTGGCATCTCTGGGGGATCTGCAGGGGTAAGGACCCCCCAAAACCTCTCAGAGACACACCAAGCCCCTCCAAGTACCTTCCCAGTCACCCCCATCCCACCCAGGACCCCCTAAAACCTCCCCCCAATCCCTTCCCGGCCTCCCCAGGACCCACCAAAGCCTCACCCATCCTTCTCAGGATCGCACCACCCCCTTCCAGTTGCCCCGCACGGCCCCAGGACCCCCAAACCCTGTCCCAGTCCCTTCCCAGCCTAACCACGACTTGCCCTGACCCCTCCATGTCTCTTCCCAGCACAACCAACCTCATCCCAACCTCTGCTTTTCCATCCCCAATCTCCTTCCAGCTCCTCTAGACTCACTCCAATCCTTCCCAGTCTCACCCAGCGCCCCCAAACTCCCTCCCAGTGTCCACCAGGACCCCCAGAACCCCATCCCACCCTCCCCAGCATCCTTCAAACCACTTCTCAGCCCTTCCACACCTCCAAGCCCCTCTCCCAGCTGAAACCAGGCTGTCTCCATATCCCTCCCAGTTGCTCCCAGCACATCCCAGTGGCTCTCCCAGCACCCCCAATTCCCCCCCCCCCCCCCTGTTCCCCAGTGCTGGCTCAGGGGGTGCTCCAGGCTGAAACGATCCGCCTGGCAGCTGCAGGTGAGCCCGCGCCAGGGGGGTGTTTCCGGCAGCACCAGGAGCTGGTAGGTCCAGTCCTTGTTGGGGACCATGTCGGTGGCCACCACAGAGAGCTCCTGCTGGCCCTGGAACCACCTCAGCTGGGTGTGGACAGGCTAGAAATCCATCACGGAGCAGCCCCGGCTGGGAGCTCGAGGGCACCAGCGAGATGGGCACGCTTGGGGACACTGGGAGAGAGCTTGGACAGACTGGGATCAGCTGGGGGGAACTGGGAGAGAGAGGGGAGGGATGGGGTGGCCTTGGGAGGGATTGGGAATGGACTGGGAAGGACTGGGGTGGCACTCAGAGAGATGGGAGGCAATGGGGGGCACTGGGAGGGAGGATGGAGGTCTAGGAGTGAACTGGGAATGGACTGGGAGGGACTGGGGCGGCACTGGGAGGAACTGGGAACGAAGCGCGCGGCACTGGGAGGCCGAGTCCAGTGCGGGGCACTCGGCGCTGCGGGTCTGCCTGGCAACTGATGAGTCATCAGAGACACGCGCTCTGATTGGCTGAGAGGCGGCAGCACCACGCTAGGCTGAGATGGACAGCCGGGAGGCACTGGGAGAGACTGGGATGGACTGGGAGAGCCACGGGGGTCAGTGGCAGGGACACAAGGTCTCGGGGATGGGCACAAGGAGGGCTGAGGGCTCTGGGCCGATTCCAGGGAGGTTTTGAGGGGCTCCAGGGTCATTGCCAGGGCAGGGCCCGAGGGGACACGCTCTGCCCCGCGCTCACCTCGGCGCTCCGTGAGGAACGGGCTGAGATACTCGTGGTTGTACCGGCACAGCCAGTCCGCCGCAGCCCTTTTTTGCTCCATAACGTCTGGGTCGCTGTTCCAATACCTGGCTGCTGTCTCCCCATAGGGGGTGAACCCCAAAAAGTGCCCCACGTCGCAGTCGAACATCGCGTACTGCTCCCGATTGTAGATGAACCTGCTCAGGTACCTCACCTTCTCCGTGCCGTTCATGAAGTGGCACTCGGACTTTCCCACGTACTGGAACACCCCTGTCTGTGCAGGACACAGGTCCGGGGGTGCCCCCCCAGCAGCCCCAGAGCTCCGGGATCCACCCCGGATCCCCACTCCGCACCCCCTGTGCCCCAGGGCGACCATGGATCCCTCCTGCCGGAGCTGCCACTTCCTCTTTTCCATTCTTCCCCCATTTGCCCTTTCACATCCTCTCCCCTCCGACTTTCAGCCTCTCCCGATATGAGTTTAGGGGTCCCATTTACTCCTTTTCCTCTTTCCCAACCTTTTAAACATAATTTCCCAAAAGCCCAGCCCCCCTTCCCGCTCAGGTTTGGGGTCCTACTCTCCCCTTTTCCCCACTTTCCCACCCTCTCCCACCCCTTCCTCACCTGCCCCCAATCCTCAGCCCCTCCCGCTCTTCCTTTCGGGGTCCCCTCCTCCTCCTGCCCCTGCAATTTCGGGCTCCCACCGCCCCCTTTTCCCCATTCTCCCCCCTGTCCCACCGCCTCCCGCCCCCCCCGCTCTCCCGAGAGCTCCGCGCCCGCAGCCGGGGGGGCTCCCAGCACCACCAGTGCCACCAGTACGGCCCCAGCTGCCGCCACTCGCCCCATGGCCAGCGCCGCCCAGGGAGCACCAGCCCCAGAGCGGCCGCGCTGCGCTGGCAGCACCAGTCCGGAGCAGCGCGGGCTCAGCAGCGCCGCGCGCTCTCATTGGCTCCGAGCACTTTTGGGCACCGATTGCCGAGGCTCTGCCACACAACCGATGACTCCTCAACTCCTCGCGCTCTCATTGGCTGCAGCGCGTTTTGGCTGCGTTTGGATTGGCTGAGCGGTTCCGGGACGCTGCAGCCCCGGCTGGGGCTTTTCCAGGCACGGGGAGCCTTGGGGCGCTGCGCAGCTGGGAGCTCAGCTGTGCCCAGAAATGTGTGCCCGGCTGCGCGGGGTCTCAGGGGTGCCCGTGGCGAGGGGTGACGCTGGCCCCATGCCAGGCACCCCCCAGAGCCGCTCTGTCCCTGCCCCCCGCAGCCGCACAGGGACAGCAAATGGAACCGAGGGTTCCTGCCTGGGGACAAGGAGCGGGAGAGATCCCTCAACAAATTCGGCACGGGCACAACAGACCCGGCCCGGACACAGGGAGGGAATTTATTACCAACCAAATCACACCAGGACAAGGAGAGGGGAAAGAAATCTCTCCAACACCTTCCCCACACCCAACTGGGATCACCCAGAGCAGGGTCACCGGGGCTCTGCCCAACGGGGCTCACTGGGGATCATCCAACGTGGATCCTCCCATGGGGGATGGAGCTGGAGCAGCGCACTAAGCTCTTCCTGCACTCGGGGCACTCACAGGGCCTCTCCCTGGTGTGGAAGTGCTGGTGAGGGACGATCTCTGAATTCCACCTGAAGCTCTTCTGCCATTCCAAGCACTCATAGGGCCGTTCCCCAGTGTGGATCCTGTGGTGCTTGGTGAGCTCAGAGGTCCCACTGAAGCTCTCCCCACACTCCCCACACTCACAGGGCCTCTCCCCAGTGTGGGTGTTCTGGAGTTCCACCAGGGTGGAGCTGCAGCTGAAACCTTGCCCACATTCCAAGCACTTGTGAGGCTTCTCCCTGCCATGAGGCTTCTCCACCAGCTCCGAGCTCCGGCTGGATCTCCGGCCGCCTTCCTGGCTCAGGGGGGCTCTTTCCTCCCTGCAGCTTCCTGGGCTGGGTTTGTAGCCCCTCCTCCTGCAGGATCTCCGGGGCTTTTCATCCTTCTCCATCCAGCCACACCCTGGGAATGACAAATCCTGCTTTGGGGAAAACCAAGGTGGGAGCGCATTGGAGTAGAGGCGCCTCACTGCTCAAGTCCATCCCTAGAACTCAGCAGGAGTCTTGTGTCCATGGAAATCTCCACTATATCAAGGTTCAGCCCAAAACAACTCTCCCAGGACTTCCCGATCTCTGATCTCTCCACTTTTGGCGTTCCAGAGGTTTCCTTTCCTTGGGATGATGGGGGTCCAATGGCTCCAGGGGTTCCCCCTTCTCCAGCCTCCTGCTTAGGGATGATCCAGGAGCTTTTGGGGGTCCATGGGGTCCCTTCTCCCCTGATGATCTACTTTGAGGTCCCAGGGGTCCCAGGGGTCCCTCCTCTCCAGGCTCCCCCCCTTTCCATCCAGCCGGGGGTCCCCCAGCTCCAGGATCGCCCCTCTCTTCTCTCCCCACTCTGGGGGTCTCAGGGGTTTCCCTTCTCTGCTCCCCCGGGGGTCCCCAGGACCAATGTCTTCCCCCTGGTGGCCCTGGGCAATGGCCACGTGGACTCCCAAAGATCCCCCCAAGGGGCTCAGCTTTGGGGTCCTGCAAGATCCAAACCTACACACACACACACACACAGAGAAAAAACCCTCCCAGGGTTTATTTGGGCCTCCCAGACGACATTTGGGGCTCAATTCCACAATCTGCAAGCTCCAAACACACCCCAATAAAAAAACCCTCTCAGGGACTCCCCGACAGATTTGGGACGAGCTCCCCCTCCCCTCTCACCTGCAGGATGAGCTGGGGGCGATGGTCCCGGGGCCAAGGGTGCTGCGGCCACAGGGGGCACTGGAACCGCCTGTTTCTCCTCCTTTTCCTGCTCCTGCTCCTCCTCTTCCTGCTCCTCCTCTTCCTCTCTCCCTCCTCCTCCTCCTTCCTCATCCCACCTCCTGCCCAGTTCCTGCCTTCTCTATATTTAGAGTGGAGAACCTTGCTTGTTTTTAGAACGAGAACAAAGATCCCAGATGGAACACGGCTTGCTGGTTTTAGCCAGAAGTGTCAGTGACTAAAGGTCATGTTTGCTCTGCTTTGGTGCCATCCTTGTTCCTCCTCAGTGTTCAGGCTGGGCTATGGGGTGTCCTTGTTTGCTGCATTTTCAGAGCTCCTCCTGGATCCTTTGGGCAACAGGCTGTGCCCTGGGAGGGTTCTTTGTGCTCCTTTGTGACACAGGAGAACCTTCCAGGCGGTTTCTGCGTGAGCTGCTGCTGTGATGTCACAGGAGCACTGCCACGTCCCCGAGGTGTTCCCGTTGCTGTGGCACACGGAGGCCTCAGTGTCCAGAGTGGCTCTGGGCACTGCTCGTTGCCGGAGGATCCTCCTGCCCGAGGCATTCTCAGCAGCCAGCCCAGCCCTGACGGGTGTCCTTCTGTGCTTGCAGGGCTACAGTCTGCAGACGTGTGCAGCGCAGCCAAAATGATCCAGCACGTGGCTGCTGCAGTTTGCACGCTGTACTCTGTGGCGTATGCGGGGTATTTTTTAACCCACTTGGCACGTAAGTCGAGGTTTTCCCTCGGTGCTGTGGCTTTGGGCTTGCTGTGTGCTTGCTGTTCTTCCTCTGGGCCTGAGCTGACTTTGTAACCAAATTGCCATGAAGACACCATTGCTTTGGGAGAGCTCCTGGCAGCAGCTGCAGCTGGAAAAGGGGGGGTCTGCAGCCAGCGGGGCGTGCTCAGCATTTGCAACGAGCCCTGGGGGGTTCTGTTCCCTCAAGCGGGGAGTCTGTGGCAGCAGAGCCTGGAACTGCCTGTCCAGCCAAGAGCTGACCCAGCCCAGTATTTTGTGCTGTTCTCTTGCTGTGTGAAGGGACTGTGGCTCCTGGAGGGACGCTGTGAAAGCAAAATGCTCTCTCGGGGTTGCCTTGCTCCGGGGCATTTCCCACCACAGGCAGTTGTTTTCCTGACAGCATCTGGTTCATGTTCCCTCTTCCCTTGCAGGGCACCTCATGAGTGGATCCCGAGCAGCTCCTCCTTCGGTGAGTGGGAAAGGAACCTTTGGTGTTTGGAATCGTGCAGCAAGTTGTGAGCTTGGCATGTGGCAGCCGAGTGCCAGCCTGGGAGGCTGAAGGAAAGTTCCTGTCAGTATCCTTGCAGCAGCAAAGGGATCCCTGGGAGTTTTCTCCTTTTCTTTCTGTCCACAGGGCACAAAAGCGGCACCAGCACCTCCTTTGGCTCCCTCTGCTTCCAAAGAGGAGGCCAAAGAGGAGGAAGGCAGCAGTGAGCTTCCCGCTGTTCCAGGGGACGATGGTGAACGTCCCTCAGTGCCGGGAGATGACAATGAACTTCCCGCTGCTCTGGGAGACGAGGGCGAACATCCCGCACTGTGGGAACACAACGGCGAGGCTCCCGCGGTGTGGGACAAGGACAGTGGACATCTCCCGGCGTGGGACGAGGACAGAGGACATCTTGTAGCTTGGGAAGAGGAGGGTGAACTTCCCCCAACATGGGAAGAGGACAGTGAACGTCCCCGGGCTTGGAATGATGATGGCGAACCTGCAGCGTTTTGGGAAGAGGACGGAGAAGCTCCCTGTGCTTGGGAAGAGGACACTGAACCTCCCTCGGCTGTGGGATCCTGGGCTGAACATTCTGACAGCAGCACAGCCCTGCAGCCAGAGGGGAGAGGGGAGTGGTGCCTGATGCAGCTGAGTACGTCTGCTCTGTTCCTGTGTGCCAGAGCAGGGTGCTGTGTGTGTGTCTCGGCATCAGCTGCACCCAGTGCTGCTCTGCAGCTGAATGTGCCAGGGTCATTTCTTGTCCTTCCCCAGCTGAGACCAAGGGGCTGACGGCCCCAGGGAGGGGGGCTGCATTCTGGCTCTGCTGCAAGGCGGGGTCTCACTCTGGGAGGGAGCGTCTTCCACGTGGTTTCTTTCAGGGAACACCGTGAGCCTGGCGGAGCCTGCCGAGAAATACCTGGAAGTGGAGCAGATTGGCCAAGGGTAAGTGCACGGCAGTTACTTCTGCACAAGCAGGCCCAGGTGTTGTGCTGGTGCAGGATCAAGTGAGAAGTCAGGAGAGCTCCAAACACCTCCAGACACTGGGGCGCCATCCTGCTGTCCCTCAGTCCTGATCAGAATTGATACCTGTGCTCAGAAGGCACCGTCAAAGGCCCCTGAGGCTGGCAGTGTCCTGCCTGCAGCAAGGAGCAGGACCTGGAAGATCTTCTGTCCCTGGAATTGGATTGCCTAAAAGAGCCACTCACCATCTGGCGACTGTCAGAAAACAGTTCCCAAGGAGATTTCTTTCAAATATTTTGCTTCAAAAAATATCCTCGGGTCAGGATTATCAACCTAATGGTTTAGAAACAGAAACCAGAGCTGAACTAATAAGTGCTCTATTCTAGCACAGGTATTAGAGCCCAGACATTCAGTAACAGACACAGAGCTGATGCACTCTGGGGGAAAATGCATCACCTGCCTGATGGCAGGGCCCTTGTGGATCCTGCAGGTCTTAGGCAGGAAATGGAAAAGGATGGAATGCATTCTTTTCCAGTTCTTTAGACACCCATTGCTCACTTCAGGTTTTAAACTAAAGCAGTGCAGCGTGGACATTTGGGATTTGCTCCAGCCCAATTCCTTGGTGTCGGGTCTCAGTTTTCTCTGGCACACCTTGCATGGCAGAGGGCTGGTGGCTGCTGCGCTGTTGTTGGAAGGGTCGATGTCCCCAGGTGTTTGTGAACGCTGCAGGCAGCAGAGATCTCCTGTCTGGGCTGGCTTGCACTGCCAGGGCCTAAAGCGCTGCTTCTTTCTTCTCTGCTGTTTTGTCTCCAGGGCTTTCGGAACCGTTTCTAAAGGACTCGATAGGGCCACTGGAGGAGAGGTCAGTGTCAACACGCCCAGCACGTCTGGCAGCTCTCCAGGGCTCTCCCCTCTGCTGGGAGCTGTGGCTGCAGCTTTGGGGGCCAGCAGAGCTTTCCTGCACAGGCTGCTCCTCTGCAGGCAGAGCCGTGTCAGCCTGCAGAGCACAGCTGGGACAGACTTGGTCCTTCTGAAGTGCCCAAAGGAATGCAAGGAGGGCAATGGATGTGTGTGTTTGCTTTGTTGTGCAATCCCAACCAGAGCAGTTGCATCTGAAATCATGACCCAATCCCATAGAACTGCTAAAGGGTTCCTGGCTGTTTTGCTCTGTTTGCACAGAACCAGAATTACCTCCTGCTTGCAGAATGTGTTTGAACAATAATGAGAGTGTTGAGGCCATTTGAGAAGACTGTAGGTGCAGAGAATTTGGTTGGAGCTTGGAGGCTGACAGCTGAGGGGCCATTTCTGCAGGGCTTGCAAGGCCAAATGTCTCTGGCCATGTGTCCTGTAAGCAGCCCCCAGCGAGCAGAGCAATGGGCTGTGGGAATGGCACTTGCTGAGCTCTGGTGTCCCATCCCAAGGCAGTTGGGCACAGCCCGGCTCCGTCGCCCCAAAAAGACTCGCTCCGTGTTTGCTGCGGCCTCCTGCCACAGACTCCTCCAGTTAAAGGTCTGCAATGTCCCTTCAGGTGGCCATAAAGAAAATGAGTCTGAGAGGGCAGAACAGGGAACGAGCTGTGAATGAGCTCCTGCTCCTGCAGGACAAGAAGAACCCCAACATTGTCAGCTCTTTGGACAGGTGAGTGCTTCAGGCCTTATCCCGTGTCCGGGCCCTGCCTTAACCTTTCCTGGCATCCGTAGTTTGTAGCCTGATTTGAAAATGCCTGAATCAGCCGCATCTTCCCAAAACAACAGCCTGGCAGTTCGCTCCCTCCATGTGCTTTTGTTGCTTTGGTTTGGTTTTCGCTTCAAGTTGACCCTGTTTTCTGTGTCTTACAACAAGTGCTGATAAACCACAGCAGAAATTATTTCCCTTGGCTTCTTCTTCCCAGCCCTTTCCCATTGCTGCAGATGCCAGGAAGACCAGGTTCTTGTTCCCAGAAATGCCTCGTTTGCCCATTTGTCACTGGCCTTGCCTGTTTCTGAAGGGACTTTCTGAAAGGTTTTCTGACCCCTTTTGTCCCAAGTGCTGCCCGGCCTCCTCCCCTGGATAACCCTGGGAGCTGTGTTGCCTTGTTCTGCAGGGAAGGGTGGAACTGCTGAGTTCAGAAGCTGAACCAGCTGGGGGCCAGTGTTGTGGTTCCACATTGATCTGGGCCTTTGCTAAACTGCATTTTTCACCTGCTTGCCATCTCAGGCCTCTCCTTTCTCACAGGGGTCTCCTCCTTTAGACTGTGCAGATCCCAAGGGCTGTGCAGCCTGGCAGGAATGTCTCTCCATCAGATTCTGTCCTCATTGACAAGTGACCTGGCAACAAACCTCCACTCCAGGCTTTTCCATGGGGGAATTGAGCACTGCACATTGGTCTCCATGCCACTGCTTTCCTCTTCCAGCTTCCTTGTCGATGGAGATCTCTGGCTGGTGATGGAATACATGGATGGAGGAACTTTGCAGGACGTTGTCAGACAGACACGCATGGCTGAAGGAGAGATGGCAGCTGTCAGTTGGGAGGTGAGGGATCCTGCCTGTGACTGCCATGCCTTGGACACGATGGTCCTTCCCAAGAGGGCGTGAGAGCAGGAGTGGCTCCAGGCTCAGGGCTTTGTTTCTCTGTTGTTTTTATGAGCTGGAGAAGAAAGAGCCCCTGCAGTGAACGGCCTGCCAGCAGCACTGCACTTCTCCTCTGTTCTTGTTCTCTTTCCTGCTGTTGTGGCACTCTCTGCCTGTTTTGGATTTGATGTGCTGTTCTCAGCTTTGCCTTGAACCATTTGCCTGGAGCTTGTCTGCACTGCACTCCTGGCCTGTCACAGCAAAGTCGCTGCTGGCAGAATTCTAAACTGTCCTTTCTTGTGTGATATATTCCGGCCATTGGTTTTTTACCCTCGTGTTTCTTGTTCTCTCTCAGTGTCTGCAGGGCCTGCATTTCCTCCATTCGAACCGGGTGATCCACAGAGATCTGAAGAGCTCCAACATCCTTCTGGGAATGGACGGCTCTGTCAAGCTGGGTGGGTGTTCCTGGCCAGGCACGGCGCTCCCAGGTTGCGGCTGTGGGGCTGCTTCCCAGTGACGGCCAGAGCCCCACAAGGGCTGCTGGGGGCACTGCCCGGCCCCTGCTGCCAGCTGAGAGCGGCTGCCCCTGCAGAGAGCTCAGGAGAGCAGCAGGCTGTCAGGGGTGCCTTTGCTCTGGGAATGGCCCTCCCAGAGGGGCAGGAGTTGGAATCTAAAGCTCCAAGGGAATCAGTAAAAGCGACTGCATGAATGCTGAGGGTTTCTTTAAGGGTCCAGTTCAGTTCCATCTTTCCTTGGCTACAGCCCTGAGGACTTTTCCAGCCGACTTCACTGCTGCATTCTCAGACTGAGAGCGGGGAGTCTTTGTGCTTGGTTTCCTCATTCCAGCTGCCTTTGACAGTGTTTGTTTCTGTCCTCAGCTGATTTTGGCCTCAGCGCTCAGCTCAGCCCTGAGCAGGACCAGCGCAGCTCCATGGTGGGCACTGCTCACTGGATGGCCCCAGAAATTGTCACCAGTTCTCCTTACGGCCCCAAGGTGGACATCTGGTCCTTTGGAATTGTGACCATCGAGATGGTGGAAGGAGAACCGCCTTACTTCAAGGAAACGAGGGCCATGGTAAGAGGCCAATTCTCCCGTGGTTGCAGAGGCCTGTGAGCACAGGGTGACCCTGCACTGGGAGCAGCAGCTGCAGGATTCTGCACATGGGGAAGGGAATTCCCAGAGGACTGGAGTCTCAACACAGACACATATTCTGCAGTCTCCAGACAGAATTTGCTTTGGGATTTACGTTGTTGCAGTTCTTCTGGCTGTGAGGATGACCTGAAAATGTGAAGCACGTGCACCAGCTCTTTACAAAGGCTGTGGCAGCATCAGGGTTTGGTTTTTTGGTTGGCATAGAAAAATGAGCTGTGAGCAGCATCTCTGCCAGGGAGGAAAGTGCCCCTGGAGCTGGGGCTGGGAAGCCGGGGTCGATGTGAGCACTTGTGGGTGGGAAGGAAGCTGGCAGAGCGCTGAGTTTGCTTTTCCTGCAGGCTCGCGCTCTGATCCGGCAGAACGGGACCCCGCAGCTGCAGGAGCCCAGGCGCCTGTCGGCTCTGCTGCGGGACTTCCTCGAGTGCAGCCTGGAGCCGGACGAGGAGCGGCGCTGGTCTGCCCAGGAGCTGCTGCAGGTGAATGCCAAGCGGCTGCAGGGGAAGCAGCAGCACCAGGGAGGGCTTTTCTTGTGGGGCCTGTAAGAAAATGACCTTTTTGTTCGTACTGAAATGTTTCAAGAAACAGGCTGAGATAAGAAACAGACTGAGGTCAGTTTGTTCTGTAAATGTGTAACCGCAAAGGCATGTGGGCGGACCTATGCTGCAATGATATGTGCTTGAGAAAATCCCCAGGTTCCAAGGACAACCGTGAGGAGGAGGAGGCGCCTTCATCCCGCGACCACCAAGAGGCAGAGGAACGACCACCTAGCAACGGGGGGCGCAGGCGCAGATCATACTGGCGCGTATCCGGAAAGACGGCGGGATAAAAGGAGACGGACTGGGGGGGGGGCGGCACGGCTGTTGGCGGAGCGCTGACTCCCCTGCCGTCCAGCGCTGTTTTTGCTTCTGCTCTCATACATAGACTGTAATCAATAAATTTCACTAATTGGCATAGATAGCCTCTTGTGCTCATTCATAACAATTTGGTGCCGTGACTCGGATCGTGGACCTGGGGAACCCCTCTCTGGGGGAGGCGCCCCAAATCCACTCCTTTGAGTGGGCCCAGTTTGGGGTTTCCCCTTCGTCCCGACTGACGAACCCAAAACGTTGAGAGGGAAGCAAAGGAAGGGTAACGGGCCCAGGAGACCCCCTTCAAAGTTTGTGCACAAAGTCCGGACGAAGACGCAGGACGCGTGAGTATAACGGAATCCGTTCGGGCGGGGGTGGGATCCCGGAGTGCGGCGAGTGTGTGAGTTGTGTGAGAGGGGAGCTGACAGTCGGACTCCCCAAGCGAATGAGGACCCTTAGTAGTGCATTTCCCTAAGCCCGCGAGGGCCTGGGTCACGAACCAGGGGAAGCGATTGTGTTGTTGAGTGACTGAAGGCACTCCGGAGGATATGGGGCAGGGAAAGAGTAAATCCCCCTCCCCGGCGGGGGTAAAGCTTCCCCCAATTCCTAAGGATAGTCCCTTAGGGTTCATGCTGAATAATTGGGAACACTTCCCTGGAACTCCGGGAAAAGATAAGGCAAAAATGATACATTACTGTATAGAAATATGGGGAGGGAAAGAGATTTCCAAGAGAGTCTTCTGGCCAATATTTGGGTCATCGGAGGACTGGGTAAAGCAACTCTTGAATTTATGGGTGGCCAGTAAAAAGCCTCCTAATCCAGAGGAGATGAGTTATGCCCAGGTCTGGGTTGGGCATCCAGAAGTTTTTGTGTATAAATTATCTGAAAAGTTAAGGAATAAGAAAAAGAGACAAGCGGAGGATTCATTAGTAATCCCACCGCCGTATGCCCCTCCACCGAATGCGCCTCCTCCCCCGAATGAACCCCCCTCATCCGGAGAAGAAGACTCAGGTGATGATCAGCCCTCTGGCTCCCGGAGGGAAGGGGGCCCAGTAACACGCAGTCAAACGAGAGGCGGACTGTACCCTTTAAGGGAAATGCCAATGGGAGGGCCACAACCGGGGATAGGGTTTATCTCTGTTCCCCTAAGCTCGGGAGATGTTAGAGATTTCAAGAAGGAAATGGGAAGTTTGCTAGAAGACCCCCTGGGAGTGGCTGAAAGAGTAGATCAGTTTTTGGGTCCGAATATGTATACTTGGGGGGAGATGCAGTCCATTTTAAACATTCTATTTACGGCAGAGGAGAGGAATATGATTAGAACCGCAGGGATGAGAGTTTGGGATGCCGCACCGGGACATGCTAATGACCCAGCAGATACCAAATGGCCCCTCCAGAATCCTAACTGGGATAATCAAAATGCAGCCCACAGGGCTAATATGCAGCATTTCCGAACCATTTTAATCGACGGGATTCGGGAATCGGTTCCAAGGGGCCAGAATATTAATAAGGCATTTAATGATAGGCAAAAGAAGGATGAGACACCTACGGAATGGCTAGAGCGATTGAGAAAGAGTCTCCAACTCTATTCAGGATTAAAGTTGGGTGAACCGGCAGGACAGGCCATTCTCAAGGTGCAGTTTGTGTCGAAATCCTGGGATGATATTAGAAAAAAGTTGCAGAAATTGGAAGACTGGCAGGAAAGAGAACTATCCGAGCTGCTCCGGGAAGCTCAGAAAGTGTATGTTCGGAGAGAGGAGGAAGGACACAAAAGACAAGTTAGAATGATGGTTGCTGCGGTACGTGAAAGCAGGAAGGGAGACGAGAAAGAGAAGCGGGTCCCTCCGAAGGGGATGGAAGGGAGAGATAGGCCAGGAAGGGGTGAGGGGAAGACTTGTCACTACTGTGGCAGGAGAGGACATTTTAAGAGGGAATGTAGGGTTAGAATTAGAGATGAGAAGGAATTCAAAGAAGATTAGGGGAGTCAGGGGCTCTATTTTATGGGGACCCAGAGATATCACAAAGAGCCCTTGATAAAATTAAAAGTGGGTCCCCAGGGCCAGGAGATGGAATTCCTGGTCGATACTGGAGCGGAAAGGTCGACCCTTCGGTTTCTACCCCCGGGTTGTGAGCTATCCCGTCACACTGCTACCGTAATTGGGGCAAAAGGGGAACCATTTGAGGTACCTGTTATTAAAGAAGTAATAGTGGAATCAGGAACCAAAATGGGGGTGGGAAACTTTTTACTGGTACCTGAAACAGATTTTAATCTTTTGGGAAGGGATTTGATTGTAGAATTAGGGATCCGAATTGAGGTAGTAGAAAAGGAGCTGATGATAAGACTTTGTCCGCTCCGGGTGGAGGATGAAAAAGAAATAAATCCGGAGGTTTGGTATAATCCGGACACAGTAGGGAAATTGGCAATAACTCCTTTTACGGTAAAAATTAAAAACCCTGAAATTCCAGTCAGAGTAAAGCAATATCCCATTTCCTTAGAAGGACGAAAAGGCTTGAAGCCCGAGGTCGAGAGGTTAATAGATAAAGGATTACTGGAACCATGTATGTCCCCCTACAACACCCCTATACTGCCAGTAAAAAAGGCAGACGGGTCTTATCGATTAGTGCATGATTTAAGGGAAATCAATAAACGAACAATTGCCCGATTCCCAGTGGTAGCTAACCCATATACCCTGTTAAGTAATCTGGGGCCGGAAAATCAGTGGTATAGTGTTATTGATTTAAAAGATGCATTTTGGGCATGTCCTCTAGATGAGGCCAGTAGGGATTTTTTTGCCTTTGAATGGGAAGACCCCGACACGGGGAGGCGACAACAATTAAGGTGGACGGTATTACCCCAAGGGTTCACCGAGTCCCCGAACTTATTTGGACAGGCCCTGGAGCAAATTTTGCAAGACTATAATACAGACCCAGAAGTGAAATTGATTCAATATGTGGATGACCTGCTGATCGCAGGAAAATGTGAAGACAAAGTCCGAAGGGAAAGTATAAAATTACTTAATTTCCTAGGACTAAAAGGACTAAAAGTGTCTAAAGCAAAACTGCAGTTTGTAGAAGAAGAGGTGAAATACTTGGGGCATTATTTAAAGAAAGGCGAAAAAAGGATCGACCCGGATCGGGTACAAGCGATCCTCTCCCTTCCTTTACCACAAAGCAAACGACAGATTAGGCAGATATTGGGGCTCACTGGGTATTGTAGACAATGGATTGAAAATTATAGTGGAAAGGCAAAATTTTTGTATCACAAGTTGACCCAGGGTGGACACCTTAAGTGGACAAAAGAAGAGGAATCCCAATTCCAAGAGCTAAAGGAAACCCTGGTTCATGCCCCAGTTCTTAGTCTTCCAGACTTGAACAGACCTTTTCTTCTATTTGTGAATGTTGCAGATGGAGTAGCTTATGGGGTACTTACTCAAGAATGGGCAGGGAAAAAGAAGCCAATCGCATATTTATCAAAAATCTTAGACCCTGTGAGTAGAGGATGGCCAGGCTGCCTGCAAATAGTTGCAGGAAGCGCGATGCTGGTAGAGGAAACGAGGAAAATTACTTTCAATGCAACACTGAAGGTACTGACCCCACACAATATACGGGGTGTAATGCAACAGAAGGCAGAAAAATGGATATCGGATGCGAGGCTCCTCAAGTATGAGGGAATTTTGCTGGAAACCCCGAATTTCACTTTAGAAACCACTTCCCTGCAAAACCCAGCCTCGTTTCTTTTCGGGGAACCCGAAACTGACACCTTGTCCCATGATTGTGTAATCACTATAGAAGAACAGACTAAAATTAGACCCGATTTAGAAGAAGAAGAGCTGGAGGGGGGAGAGAAGTTGTTTGTGGATGGTTCCTCTAGGGTAATCGAAGGCCAGAGAAAATCGGGATATGCTATAGTGGGAGGGCCAAATTTGAAAATAATTGAATCTGGTGCCTTAGATAAATCCTGGTCTGCCCAAGCCTGTGAATTATATGCAATATTGAGAGCCCTAGAATTACTAAAAGACAAAGAGGGCACTATATATACAGACTCTAAATATGGGTATGGAATAGTGCATACATTTGGGAAACTGTGGGAAGAAAGGGGCTTAATGAACTCACAAGGGAAAGACTTAGTGCATCAAAGGCTAATAGTGGACCTCCTAAAAGCCTTGAGGGGCCCCACTAGAATAGCCATAGTCCACCTTAAGGGACATCAGCGGGGGATGGACTACCGGAGCAGGGGCAATAATGCAGCAGACCAGGAGGCCAAAAGAGCTGCACTACAGATATTCATCTTAAAAAAAGAAAAACAAAAAAATCCAGGGGAAGCCACAGGAGATTTGGGAGTAGCTTATCAAGAAAAGCTTGTGTTTACTAAAGAAGAACAAGACAGGTTCGAAAAGTTGGGAATAAAAGAGATATCAGGAAAATGGCAATTGAATGATGGTAGAGAAGTCTTGCCGAAGGCAGTGGCTCGACAAATGCTCAACAAAATGCATCAGAAAACGCACTGGGGTGCTCAAGGGCTCATAGACCACTTTGCCACTCAATATATGACCATCGGTCTTCATGACCTGGCAAAGAACATCACCAGGGGGTGTCCAACTTGTTTGCGGGTAAATAGGAGAAATTTAAGGAAATTGCCTCTGGGAGGGAGGCCGGTGGCAAAGATGCCCTTTGCGCACCTGCAGGTGGATTTCACCGAACTCCCTCGGGTGGGGAGAGTAAAGTATCTTTTGGTTATAATAGACCACTTAACCCACTATGTGGAGGCGTTCCCCACGGCGAAGGAAACAGCCCGAACAGTAACTAGAATCTTATTAGAAGAAATAGTACCCCGATATGGAGTTCCCCAGACCATAGACTCCGATAAAGGCCCCCACTTCACCTCAAAGATAACACAATTACTGGCAGACACTCTGGGTATAAGATGGGAACAACACACTCCTTGGCACCCCCAAAGTTCGGGAAGAGTAGAAAGGATGAATGGGGAAATTAAAAAGCAACTGACTAAGCTAGTATTGGAAACTAAAATGTCATGGGTAAAGTGTCTTCCATTGGCATTGCTAAATATTAGAACTCAGCCACGGGCTGATGTGGGGGTATCTCCATTTGAAATGCTATACGGGATGCCCTATTCCCTTGAACGAGTTCATACCAATCCGAATATTGCAGATCAAAGCATCAATAAATATTTAAGCATACTAATGAAATATAAACAACAATTATGGGAAAAAGGAATGTGGGCTCAAAGACCACCACTAGATCTTGTATTACATCAGGTACAACCTGGCGATTGGGTCCTTGTCCGAGGCTGGAGGGACGATTCACTTACTCCGAAGTGGGAAGGACCATACCTCGTCCTAATTACCACTGATTCGGCAGTCCGAACAGCAGAAAAAGGATGGACGCATGCCAGCCGAATTAAAGGACCAGTGGATCCTACCCAGTTCGAACCTAGATCCCAGCAAAAGAAGGAATGGAGAGTTAAAGGGAGACCAGGAGATTTGAAATTTACCTTACAGAGAGAGAACTCACAGCTTTGATGGACCTTGCGGGTTTTGAGGACCTATGGGTGGGGAACAATTGGGATTTGCAGAAGTGGCTCATTGGAGACTCCGAAGCTCCAGGTTATTGTAAATATTTAGAAGATTTAGCAAATCAACCTTATTATAGGCCTGTAAGACTAGAGAACCGAGGGGAACCTTGGACTGGAGAGAGTCACGCCAATCAAGACGACATTAGAGTGAAATGTAGTTGGCTAGACTGTAATTGTTATCCATTTGTATGCTTTATTTGCAAAATTTGTAACGAGCGGTGGTGGACCCATTGTAGGAGGGGGAGGGCTCCTAAAAGCGTGTGTCAGCGTTGCTGGAGGGTGCAGCGTAAAATAACTCAGGAAGTACTAAATTGGAAAGTAGCCAACCGGGAATTAAAGGCAGGTACCCCTGCCTGGTGGGAAATTTATACAAAAGGAATAAATCCTGACTTTCATTGCTATCACTCCAACGAACCCTCGGGGCCGTTCCTAACCGACATAGTAATAGTCAAGTGTCGGAAGCTCTTTAAAGAGCTCAGGTGTGACATCCCACAATTAAAAGAGCATAATTGGAATACTCGAAGATACAAGTGGGAGAGGGAAGGCATAACCCCTGAAGAATATCCCTGCTGTCGAGAAGATGGTTTACCCTGTAGCTTGTAGCAACCAAGTTGACAGGCAGGACAGAGGGATACCTCACGGTGGGGAAAAGAAATGCCCCTCTATCCAGTGGAGAATGTCGACCTGTATAATAGAAATCCGACCAGGCTCACAGAGAGATAGCACAAGAGAGAATTTGAGGGAAAAAAAGAAGCTAATGTCACCAATGACCATATCCTACAAAGGATTCCACCTAGCTCTGCAGTTAGTTATATTGCTCTTAAGATGGCATGTTTGTGCTTGTAAATCGCATGAACCTTTTAAATGGACTTTAAGCAGGTGGGAGACTCATGACACCCTACATGAACTACAATCTATCATTTCTTCCGGGGCTCCGAACTTTGTTGCAGGAGTATGCAACATGACCCGAGCTCCCTCTTGTGGGAAGCTTTTGAATATAACATCGTTCTATATGTGCCCGGCTTCAAACCCAGGGAAGGCGTACTGTCATTGGCCAGGGCATTATTACTGTGCCTATTGGGGATGTGAAACCATAGCATTTGGGTTTACCCCAGGAGGAGGACCTGACAAGTACTTGAAGGTCAGTTATGGCCCTTTCGGATGTAAGAAGCCTGCGGCATGGATTCCTGGTTGTGTAGGGAAGGTTGACAAGTGTTGGGGAAACTGCACGCATTTTTATTTCAATGTCACCCAACCTGATGACGTGGGATGGTTGGTAGGAAAAACTTGGGGAATTAGACATTGGCAAGAGGGAACAGACTTGGGAAATTTAATCCAGATAAAAAAAGAGCCGATTCCCCATGATCCCAGCCCGGTGGGTCCGAACCCAGCAATAAATGGAAAATTAGGCGTTAAAGAAGCATATTCAGGTGGTAACAAAAGTTCGGGGAGTACCCTTGAAAACACTACTGGTTCAGGTCAGCAGGTGCCTACTAAAAAATATACGGCATTGTGGGAAGTAATGCAAGCCACCTTTACTGTCCTAAATCATACCTATCCAAATCTCACCGAGGGGTGCTGGCTCTGCTATATGATAAACCCTCCCTTTTATGAGGCCATAGGAATTTCCGCCAAAGCTAGAAGAGTGAACGGAATAAACCCTAAAGAATGCTTGTGGAAACAAGAGAAAGAAGATAAGACCCCAGGAGTAACCTTAGCACAAGTAAGCGGGAAAGGGAGATGTGTGGGAAAAGTGCCTGTGGATATGCAGCATTTATGCAACACAACAACCAACATTAGAGGGGGTAATAAAGCAGCCAAATGGCTTTTACCTGCACCCAATACCAAGTGGGTATGTAACACCCTCGGAGTTACCCCTTGTTTGTCCATAGACCATTTCAATGAGGATTCAGACTATTGTATACAAGTACTAATAGTCCCCCGCATATCATACCACCCCAGGGACTATGTATTAGAACATCAGATGACTCCTGAGCACCACCTAGTAAAAAGAGAGCCCTTGACGGTTCTCACTGTAGCTGTATTGTTAAGCGTTGGGGGAGCTGGGATTGGGACCGGAGTAGCCTCCCTGGTAAATCAACAGCAAGGTATGAGAAATTTGCGCATCTCAGTAGACGAGGATTTAAGCAGAATAGAGAAGGCAATAGATGGGCTGGTAAAATCGGTCAGATCATTATCTGAGGTTGTGCTACAGAACAGGAGGGGATTGGATCTACTGTTTTTACAACAAGGGGGCCTATGCGTGGCCTTGCGGGAAGAATGTTGTACGTACGCAGATCACACTGGTATTGTAATAGATACTATGGCAGAGCTACGCAAGCAAATTGAGCAAAGGAAGAAAGAGAGGGAGTCCCAGCAAAGCTGGTACGAGACCTGGTTTACTCACTCCCCTTGGCTCACAACTCTCTTATCCACAATTGCAGGACCTGTAATTTTACTGATTTCGGCGTTAACCTTTGGCCCCTGTATTCTTAATAAAGTAGTAGCCGTAGTGAAGAGCCGTTTAGAAGCAGCCCATTTGCTGACGATTCATACTAAATATGAACCCCTTACAGGGGAGGCGGGTGAAGATTACTTAGAACTTAGCAGGAAAGAACTAATCCGCTTTAACGAACAAAAAGAAGGTTAAAAAAAGAAAAAGGGGGGGGAATTGTAAGAAAATGACCTTTTTGTTCGTACTGAAATGTTTCAAGAAACAGGCTGAGATAAGAAACAGACTGAGGTCAGTTTGTTCTGTAAATGTGTAACCGCAAAGGCATGTGGGCGGACCTATGCTGCAATGATATGTGCTTGAGAAAATCCCCAGGTTCCAAGGACAACCGTGAGGAGGAGGAGGCGCCTTCATCCCGCGACCACCAAGAGGCAGAGGAACGACCACCTAGCAACGGGGGGCGCAGGCGCAGATCATACTGGCGCGTATCCGGAAAGACGGCGGGATAAAAGGAGACGGACTGGGGGGGGGGCGGCACGGCTGTTGGCGGAGCGCTGACTCCCCTGCCGTCCAGCGCTGTTTTTGCTTCTGCTCTCATACATAGACTGTAATCAATAAATTTCACTAATTGGCATAGATAGCCTCTTGTGCTCATTCATAACAGGGCCCCTCCGATGGTCTCCGGTCTCGCTGCTTTCCACACGCAAAGCAAGCAGAATCCTTGCCTGGTTGGCTTGGCAGGGGCCTTTCGAGGTCATCTGCACCTGGGGCCCCACAGCGAGCAGGGCCATCTTCAAGCTGCTCAGGTGGCTCAGAGCCCTGCCTGACCTGAGCTTGGATGTTCCCAGGGAGGAGGCACCTCCCACATCTCTGGGCACCTTCTGTCAGTGCTTCCCCACTCTCCTGCTAAAAAAATTCTGCCTCAGACCTAATCTGAGCCTGCTTCCCTCTCCTGAGTTTCAGACCATTTCCCTTTGTCCTGTTGCAACAGAGCCTGTGAGGAAGTTGACTCTGGAAAGTAACGGTTCATTTCTTTCTTTTTTCTCCTTTGGGCAGCACCCATTTTTATCATCAGCCAAGCCTCTCTCCAGCCTGACCCCTCTGATCACCGCAGCAAAGCAACTGAGGCAGCAGAGGAGGAGATGAAGCACTGGAGGACAAATTCTAGTCACAGTAGTTAGTTAGGACAATTAGTTAGTTATGGTAGTTAGCAGTGCTAGTTAGTTATGGTAGTTAGCAGTGCTAGTTGGTTAAGGTAGTTAGGACAGCCTGTTTGTTACGGTTCTTATGACAGCCTGTTTTGCATGGCAGTTTTTTGAATAAAAACTCTCTTAAACCTCAACTCCTTTGACGTGTCCCTTCCTTCTACCTGTGTGACTCAGCTGCCTGGAGCAATGTGAGGGGAGAGCGGGCCCAGCCTCGCCCAGAGCTGAGCCCCAGCAGAGCCCTGGCAGAGCCCAGAGCAGCCTCGGCATCTGCAGAGTCAGCCTGGAAGGAGGCGCTTGGAGCCTTCTCGGCTGCACCCGACTCTTGGTTACAAACTGTGTCTCAGGGCTCACCCCCAGATTGGGGTGGCCCTGAAAGATGGAAATGTCTCTCCTCCAACCCGTGCCTTAAAAGAAAGGCTCAGTAGTCTTCAGTCCTCTGGTCTCAAGGGAGTTTATTGTGTGTTATCTAAAAGATTTTCTTCCTGAGCTGCTGCGGTCTGTTCAGCAGGTCAGACAAAGGCACACACTGACTCCCAGGGGGCTGGTGCCATCTTTTATATCATCCATGACGTGTTAAATGTTTATGGTTTTACCCCAATGCCCACCACCTATATTGAATGGTGACTTTCTACTCTAAACCAATCTGTGAGTGCCAACATCAGCATGAACATGGAGGTTAGGAAGGAGAAAGAAGGAGGACAGGGCACGCCCAAGTCCCTCCATCTTAGAACTTCTGACCCCCATGTACAAAACTCAGACCCCTCTGTACAAGGCCTAAAACCCCCCTGTACAGCACTCAAAAGTTCTTCCTTTCACTTTGTGACTACTTCTACTATAATATCTAAACTTTTGTGATTTCTTGTTCTTCCTGCAAAGTTGGTAAATTGTTCCATGGGTCAGATTCAAAGCCACAGGGGTTTCCGGCTGCATGCCAGGGTCTCAAATGCTTCTGACCTGGGCCCAGACCATCCAAGAGTGTCCAAGGGACATTCTGGGTTCCGACAAGAACAGGATCATGAGAAGTCAATGAAGAGCCTTGAATGCAGCTTTCCCCACGCCTCCCTCCTTCCAGCTGCACCTCCTCCCCCGGCAGTGCAGGAGACAGGGAATGGGGCCGTGCTCAGTTCATCCCCCGTGGCTTCTCCCTCTGCCCAGGGACAGGAGTCGTTCCCCTGCTGCAGCCTGCGCTCTCTCCCACCGGAGACTTCTCCAGGAACTTCTCCAACCGGAGTCCATCCCCTGGGGCACAGCCCCCCTCCAAGTGCTGCAGCGTGGGTCACTGAGCCACGGGGTCAGTCCTTCCAGGACAGGCTGCTCCAGCGGGGGCCCCTCTGTCCACGGGTCACAGCCTCCTCTCAGGCATCCCCGTGCTCCAGCCTGGCTCCTCCAGGGGCTGCAGGGGGATCTCTGCATCCCCATGGATCTGCAGGGGGGATCTCTGCATTCCCATGGATCCCTGCATCCAGCACCGCCGTCTTTGGAGGCACCAGGAATAGGCTGAGCTCTGCCTGAAACTCTTCTTATATTCCCCACACCCTTCCCGGCACAGGGAGGGTTTTACCTCCTCACAGCTCCCCGGGCTGGGTTTGCAGCCCCTCCTCATGTGGGATCTCTGGGGCTTTTCCTCCCCACTGCATTCCTGTGCCATGGAGCCATTCCAAATGGCCTCTTCCACGAGGTTCTGTGGCAAGAATTTGTTCTCCCTGGTCCCTGTCCACAGCTCAGTGACTGGGGCAGGAAGGACAAGGAGAGTTAGAAACAGGGAGAAGGGAAAAGGAAAAGCCAGGAGAGGAAGGAAGAAGAAAGAACGAGGGAGGAAGGAGATGGGAAAAAATGTAGATGGATGAAGGAGAGAATGAGGAGAGGAAGCAGGGCAGAGAAGAAGCTGGGATTTGTGTCCGTGCCATAGGGAAGGGGAAGGAGATCCCCACAATCCATCCCTGGCAGGATGGCGTCAGCAGCGAGGTTGTCCTGCAGCCAGGGGCGATGCTGGGCTGGGAGATGGAGCAGGAGAGAGGGGCAAAGGGGCAGTGACTTCCTCCTCACCTGCCTGGCTGTCCCAGTCTGTAGCGTCCTGGCGCTACCGAGGCCCTTGGAGCGTCCGGCACTGACGAGCCTGAAGCTCACGGCGACTTTATAAAGCTGACAAAGTAGGCAGGATGGGTCTTTGTAGGATCTCCAGCAAACTGGGTTTATTGGAACAGGAACAGGGCACAGAGCTGAATAGGGACCAGGGACAAAGACAGGCTGCAAGCTGAGGGCACAGGGGGTTTTTATATGGGGTAGTGAGGGTGGAGCTGAGGGTCAGGGTCCAATGGATATGGGGGAAAATGGTGCAAAGGAGGGGTTAAGGGTCGTGTCAGCTAATAGGGAAACAGAGGCAGGGAAATGCAGTAAACTTGGGCCAGTGGAGGGACAGAGAGAGGAGAACATTCTAGGGACTAACCAAAATAGGTGACAGGGGTTGAATTGGGGTAATTAGGCCAACGGGCCAATGGGGTAACATAACTTTACAGAAATCAGCATGTGCCTGCAAAGATCTATGGGAGAAGCAAGCTTCTCCCCATAACCTTGAAATCTCTTCTTGTTTGGGACTAGTCCTCCACAGCTGAGGGACTGAGATTCTGATGGTAGGCTCCTGGGCCTCCACAGCAGTGCATCTTCCTTTTCCTTGTTTTCATTGCAGCGTCATTCTCCTCCACCCAGATGAAATTGAGGATTGGCAATGGCTTGCAAGAAAGCAAGGGGTGAGTACCTTGGGTTTGGTGAGAAATGAGCCTCATGCTTTAGAATTTTTAAAACTTTAAGAAGGCATAATTAGAGACAAATCAATAACAGCTCTGGGTTCCTGGCGATGGCCAGAGGCACACTGGTTAACCATAGCAACTCATCTACTTTTTCCGTTGTATTGTTCAAAAACATATTGATAAAGGTTATACGTATTCAAACATTTCTTTGAACTCATTTACTTGTTCCAGGAACTCTTGAAGTTGGTTTGAGCCCCAAGCCGCCTTTCTAGAGTACGTGCAGGAATCGTGGATTGTTGTTCTGAGGGTTGTGTGTCACTTCCTCACAACAGCCCCCTGATCCCTGGTTTCAGCTGTGAGTCTGTAGGCCCCAAGTTGGGCAACTCCCTGGGGGCTCCCCTGGCAGGGGAGACCCTCCTGGAGCAGTTCTATGTCAGGAAGGAGAGACGCATTGGACTTTTTTGGTCTTCAGCTTCTGTTTATTGTTACCTTATCAAAACTTCATCACACTGTCTGCACCAGACTCTGCGAGCAGGAAAAACAGCACAAAAGTGACTAACAATCTCTTTTTACAAGGCATTTTGAGTCTAATCAAAAACTAAGCTACCCAGTTAAGAAGGGACACCTAAATTATTTTCCTTTCTAACCCAATAACTGAGCCCTAAAGACCCGGATTTTTCATGTGGATTTTTCTACCCAATTACAAGATACCACCTAAAGGCAAGAAGAAAGAGGAAGAAGAAAGAAGAAGGGAACTCAAGACAACACCCTATATCCTCCATCTTGAATCCATCTATAACATACTAAAAATCCTAAAACCTAAATGTCTCACCCATGTGAAATACTACACTAGTCTCTACAATCTCTACAATCTCTTTCACACTTTTGTGGTTTCTAGTTTACCTTGAGGCTTTGGAAGTTTTCTCCATGAACGAGGGTCAAAGTCAGTGCTCCCCTGGGGGTCAGGACACCCCAGAGACGACAGAGAAATATTCCCAGTGCCCTGGGTTTCCACATCAGCAGGCGACAGTTATTGACAGTCGAAGGGTCAGCGGCAGGGGTCCTCATCACACCCGTTCCTTAAATGTTATCTGGCCATGCAGACGGTTTTAGCTACTTCCACAAGTACTTTAAATCAACATTAGCTGTTTCACAAATATCTCTGAGTTACTCTTGTCAGTTAGTTACAAAAATAAAAGCATTAGTTATTATTTCACAACTGCAGCAACTTCTGCAAAAGTTAACATTCTAATGCACAACATGTAGCATCCACTTCAATACTTTGCAAAAGCCAAAACTATAATGTATGTTTTTCACACTGTCCACAAACGAAAATATCATTCATGAATGATGTTCTGAGGATTTGAGTGACACAGGGGCCAGGGCACTGGCCACAAAATGCTGACAAATTATACTACAGCAAAAGTAGATAAAAGTGATTACAAACTGTACTGTATCAAAATCGTTGTGATTCGGAATAAGTTGAAGAAGTCAAGACAAAATAGCAAAAGCCACCAACTACATAGTTCTTTATAACAAACCCAGGGCAGGTTTTTCCCTTGCATGGAGCACTTGGGCCTTCCCCGGGCCCCTTCTGCCCTCTTGCAGAGCCAGTGGCATTTTCCACCACCCACAGTTTGTAACCAAGAGTCGGGTGCAGCCGAGAAGGCTCCAAGCGCCTCCTTCCAGGCTGACTCTGCAGATGCCGAGGCTGCTCTGGGCTCTGCCAGGGCTCTGCTGGGGCTCAGCTCTGGGCGAGGCTGGGCCCGCTCTCCCCTCACATTGCTCTGGGCAGCTGAGTCACACAGGGAGAAGGAAGGGACACGTCAAGGGAGTTGAGGTTGAAGAGAGTTTTTATTCAAAAAACTGCCATACCAAACAGGCTTTCATAAGAGCCGTAACAAACAGGCTGTCCTAACTACCTTAACCAACTAGCACTACTAACAACCATAACTAACAAGCACTGCTAACTACCATAACTAACTAGTTCTCCTAACTAACTACTGTAACTAAACGCTGTCCTCCAGTGCTTCATCTCCTCCACTGCTGCCTCAGTTGCTTTGCTGCGGTGATCAGAGGGGTCAGGCTGGAGAGAGGCTTGGCTGATGATAAAAATGGGTGCTGCCCAAAGGAGAAAAAAGAAAGAAATGAACCGTTACTTTCCAGAGTCAACTTCCTCACAGGCTCTGTTGCAACAGGACAAAGGGAAATGGTCTGAAACTCAGGAGAGGGAAGCAGGCTCAGATTAAGTCTGAGGCAGAATTTTTTTTAGCGGGAGAGAGGAGAAGCACTGACAGAAGGTGCCCAGAGATGTGGGAGGTGCCTCCTCCCTGGGAACATCCAAGCTCAGGTCAGGCAGGGCTCTGAGCCACCTGAGCTGCTTGAAGATGGCCCTGCTCGCTGTGGGGCCCCAGGTGCAGATGACCTTGAAAGGCCCCTGCCAAGCCAAACCAGGCGAGGATTCTGCTTGCTTTGTGTGTGGAAAGCAGCGAGACCGGAGACCATCGGAGGGGGCCCCACAAGAAAACCCCTCCCTGGCGCTGCTGCTTCCCCTGCAGCCGCTTGGCATTCACCTGCAGCAGCTCCTGGGCAGACCAGCGCCGCTCCTCGTCCGGCTCCAGGCTGCACTCGAGGAAGTCCCGCAGCAGAGCCGACAGGCGCCTGGGCTCCTGCAGCTGCGGGGTCCCGTTCTGCCGGATCAGAGCGCGAGCCTGCAGGAAAAGCAAACTCAGCGCTCTGCCAGCTTCCTTCCCACCCACAAGTGCTCACATCGACCCCGGCTTCCCAGCCCCAGCTCCAGGGGCACTTTCCTCCCTGGCAGAGATGCTGCTCACAGCTCATTTTTCTATGCCAACCAAAAAACCCAAACCCTGGTGCTGCCACAGCCATTGTAAAGAGCTGGTGCACTTGCTTCACATTTTCAGGTCATCCTCACAGCCAGAAGAACTGCAACAACGTAAATCCCAAGGCAAATTGTGTCTGGAGACTGCAGAATATGTGTCTGTGTTGAGACTCCAGTCCTCTGGGAATTCCCTTCCCCATGTGCAGAAACCTCCAGCTGCTGCTCCCAGTGCAGGGTCACCCTGTGCTCACAGGCCTCTGCAACCACTGGAGAATTGGCCTCTTACCATGGCCCTCGTTTCCCTGAAGTAAGGAGGTTCTCCTTCCACCATCTCGATGGTCACAATGCCAAAGGACCAGATGTCCACCTTGGGGCCGTAAGGAGAACTGGTGACAACTTCTGGGGCCATCCAGTGAGCAGTGCCCACCATGGAGCTGTGCTGGTCCTGCTAAGGGCTGAGCTGAGCGCTGAGGCCAAAATCAGCTGAGGACAGAAACAAACACGGTCAAAGGCAGCTGGAATGAGGAAACCAAGCACAAAGACTCCCCGCTCTCAGTCTGAGAATGCAGCAGTGAAGTCAGCTGGAAAAGTCCTCAGGGCTGTAGCCAACGAAAGATGGAACTGAACTGGACCCTTAAAGAAACCCTCAGCTTTCATGGAGTTGCTTTTACTGATTCCCTTGGAGATTTAGATCCCAACTCCTGCCCCTCTGGGAGGGCCATTCCCAGAGCAAAGGCACCCCTGACAGCCTGCTCCTCTCCTGAGCTCTCTGCAGGGGCAGCCGCTCTCAGCTGGCAGCAGGGGCCGGGCAGTGCCCCCAGCAGCCCTTGTGGAGCTCTGGCCGTCACTGGGAAGCAGCCCCACAGCTGCACCCCGGGAGCGCCGTGCCTGGCCAGGAACACCCACCCAGCTTGACAGAGCCGTCCATTCCCAGAAGGATGTTGGAGCTCTTCAGATCTCTGTGGATCACCCGGTTCGAATGGAGGAAATGCAGGCCCTGCAGACACTGAGAGAGAACAAGAAACACGAGGGTAAAAACCAATGGCCGGAATATATCACACAAGAAAGGACAGTTTAGAATTCTGCCAGCAGCGACTTTGCTCTGACAGGCCAGGAGTGCAGTGCAGACAAGCTCCAGGCAAACGGTTCAAGGCAAAGCTGAGAACAGCACATCAAATCCAAAACAGACAGAGAGTGCCACAACAGCAGGAAAGAGAGCAAGAACAGAGTAGAAGTGCAGTGCTGCTGGCAGGCCGTTCACTGCAGGGGCTCTTTCTTCTCCAGCTCATGAAAACAACAGAGAAACAAAGCCCTGAGCCTGGAGCCACTCCTGCTCTCAAGCCCTCTTGGGAAGGACCATCGTGTCCAAGCCTGGGCAGTCACAGGCAGGATCCCTCACCTCCCAACTGACAGCTGCCATCTCTCCTTCAGCCATGCGTGTCTGTCTGACAACGTCCTGCAAAGTTCCTCCATCCATGTATTCCATCACCAGCCAGAGATCTCCATCGACAAGGAAGCTGGAAGAGGAAAGCAGTGGCATGGAGACCAATGTGCAGTGCTCAATTCCCCCATGGAAAAGCCTGGAGTGGAGTTTTGTTGCCAGGTCACTTGTCAATGAGGACAGAATCCGATGGAGAGACATTCCTGCCAGGCTGCACAGCCCTTGGGATCTGCACAGTCTAAAGGAGGAGACCCCTGTGAGAAAGGAGAGGTCTGAGATGGCAAGCAGGTGAAAAATGCAGTTTAGCAAAGGCCCAGATCAATGTGGAACCACAACACTGGCCCCCAGCTGGTTCAGCTTCTGAACTCAGCAGTTCCACCCTTCCCTGCAGAACAAGGCAACACAGCTCCCAGGGTTATCCAGGGGAGGAGGCCGGGCAGCACTTGGGACAAAAGGGGTCAGAAAACCTTTCAGAAAGTCCCTTCAGAAACAGGCAAGGCCAGTGACAAATGGGCAAACGAGGCATTTCTGGGAACAAGAACCTGGTCTTCCTGGCATCTGCAGCAATGGGAAAGGACTGGGAAGAAGAAGGCAAGGGAAATAATTTCTGCTGTGGTTTATCAGCACTTGTTGTAAGACACAGAAAACAGGGTCAACTTGAAGGGAAAACCAAACCAAAGCAACAAAAGCACACGGAGGGAGCGAACTGCCAGGCTGTTGTTTTGGGAAGAATCTGCTGGGTCAGGCATTTTCAAATCAGGCTACAGACTATGGATGCCAGGAAAGGTTAAGGCAGGGCCCAGGCACGGGATAAGGCCTGAAGCACTCACCTGTCCAAAGAGCTGACAATGTTGGGGTTCTTCTTGTCCTTCAGGAGCAGGAGCTCATTCACAGCTCGTTCCCTGTTCTGCCCTCTCAGACTCATTTTCTTTATGGCCACCTGAAGGGACATTGCAGACCTTTAACTGGAGGAGTCTGTGGCAGGAGGCCACAGCAAACACAGAGCGAGTCTTTTTGGGGCGACGGAGCCGGGCTGTGTCCAACTGCCTTGGGATGGGACACCAGAGCTCAGCAAGTGCCATTCCCACAGCCCATTGCTCTGCTCGCTGGGGGCTGCTTACAGGACACATGGCCAGAGACATTTGGCCTTGCAAGCCCTGCAGAAATGGCCCCTCAGCTGTCAGCCTCCAAGCTCTAACCACATTCTCTGCACCTACAGTCTTCTCATGTGGCCTCAACACTCTCATTATTGTTCAAACACACTTTGCAAGCAGGAGGTAATTCTGGTTCTGTGCAAACAGAGCAAAACAGCCAGGAACCCTTTAGCAGTTCTATGGGATTGGGTCATGATTTCAGATGCAACTGCTCTGGTTGGGATTGCACAACAAAGCAAACACACACATCCATTGCCCTCCTTGCATTCCTTTGGGCACTTCAGAAGGACCAAGTCTGTCCCAGCTGTGCTCATCAGGCTGAGACGGCTCTGCCTGCAGAGGAGCAGCCTGTGCAGGAAAGCTCTGCTGGCCCCCAAAGCTGCAGCCACAGCTCCCAGCAGAGGGGAGAGCCCTGGAGAGCTGCCAGACGTGCTGGGCGTGTTGACACTGACCTCTCCTCCAGTGGCCCTGTCGAGTCCTTTCGAAACGGTTCCGAAAGCCCTGGAGACAAAACAGCAGAGAAGAAAGAAGCTGCGCTTTAGGCCCTGGCAGTGACAGCCAGCCCAGACAGGAGATCTCTGCTGCCTGCAGCGTTCACAAACACCTGGGGGCATCGACCCTTCCAACAACAGTGCAGCAGCCACCAGCCCTCTGCCATGCAAGGTGTGCCAGAGAAAACTGAGACCCAACACCAAGGAATTGGGCTGGAGCAAATCCCAAATGTCCACGCTGCACTGCTTTAGTTCAAAACCTGAAGTGAGCAATGGGTGTCTAAAGAACTGGAAAAGAATGCATTCCATCCTTTCCCATTTCCTGCCTAAGCCCTGCAGGATCCACAAGGGCCCTGCCATCAGGCAGGTGATGCATTTTCCCCCAGAGTGCATCAGCTCTGTGTCTGTTGCTGAATGTCTGGGCTCTACTACCTGTGCTGGAATAGAGCACTTATTATTTCAGCTCTGGTTTCTGTTTCTAAACCATTAGGTTGTTAATCCTGACCGCAGGATATTTTTTGAAGCAAAATATTTGAAAGAAATCTCCTTGAGAACTGTTTTCTGACAGTCACCAGATGGTGAGTGGCTCTTTTAGGCAATCCAATTCCAGGGACAGAAGATCTTCCAGGTCCTGCTCCTTGCTGCAGGCAGGACACTGCCAGCCTCAGGGGCCTTTGACAGTGCCTTGTGAGCACAGGTATCAATTCTGATCAGGACTGAGGGACAGCAGGATGGCGCCCCAGTGTCTGGAGGTGTTTGGAGCTCTCCTGACTTCTCACTTGATCCTGCACCAGCACAACACCTGGGCCTGCTTGTGCAGAAGTAACTGCCGTGCACTTACCCTTGGCCAATCTGCTCCACTTCCAGGTATTTCTCGGCAGGCTCCGCCAGGCTCATGGTGTTCCCTGAAAGAAACCACGTGGAAGACGCTCCCTCCCAGAGTGAGACCCCGCCTTGCAGCAGAGCCAGAATGCAGCCCCCCTCCCTGGGGCCGTCAGCCCCTTGGTCTCAGCTGGGGAAGGACAAGAAATGACCCTGGCACATTCAGCTGCAGAGCAGCACTGGGTGCAGCTGATGCCGAGACACACACACAGCACCCTGCTCTGGCACACAGCAACAGAGCAGACGTACTCAGCTGCATCAGGCACCACTCCCCTCTCCCCTCTGGCTGCAGGGCTGTGCTGCTGTCAGAATGTTCAGCCCAGGATACCACAGCCGAGGGAGGTTCAGTGTCCTCTTCCCAAGCACAGGGAGCTTCTCCGTCCTCTTCCCAAAACGCTGCAGGTTCTCCGTCCTCTTCCCAAAACGCTGCAGGTTCGCCATCATCTTTCCAAGCCAGGGGACGTTCACTGTCCTCTTCCCATGTTGGGGGAAGTTCACCCTCCTCTTCCCAAGCCACAAGATGTCCTCTGTCCTCCTCCCACGCCAGGAGATGTCCACTGTCCTTGTCCCACACCGCAGGAGCCTCGCCGTTGTGTTCCCACAGCGCGGGATGTTCGCCCTCGTCTCCCAGAGCAGCGGGAAGTTCACTGTCATCTCCCGGCACTGAGGGACGTTCAGCATTGTCCCCTGGAACAGCGGGAAGCTCACTGCTGCCTTCCTTCCCTTTGGCCTCCTCTTTGGAAGCAGAGGGAGCCAGAGGAGGTGCTGGTGCTGCTTTTGTGCCCTGTGGACAGACGGCAGCGTGAGGGACGGGAAGTTCTGTTTCAGTTATCACCTTATTTACCCTCAGCTGCACATCCAGCTGCACTAAGCAGAAATTGGGTTCGGAGCTGTTCAAACTAACAATGGGCTAAAGTTGACATTGCCCCTTATTGTTGGGAATTCGATATTCCATCGTGGCTAGAGCCAGCAAGCAATGCTCTGCCTGCAAAGCCAGACCTGCAGCCCTTCAAAAGCTCTTCAGCAGAAAAGGAGAAAACTCCCAGGGATCCCTTTGCTGCTGCAAGGACACTGGCAGGAACTTTCCTTCAGCCTCCCAGGCTGGCACTCGGCTGCCACATGCTGAGCTCACAACTTGCTGCACAATTCCAAACACCAAAGGTTCCTTTCCCACTCACCAAAGGAGGAGCTGCTCGGGATCCACTCATGAGGTGCCCTGCAACAGGAGAGGGAACGTGAACCAGACTCTGTCAGGAAAAAAACTGCCTGTGGTGGGAAATGCCCCGGAGCAAGGCAACCCCGAGAGAGCATTTTGCTTTCACAGCGTCCCTCCAGGAGCCACAGTCCCTTCACACAGCAAGAGAACAGCACAAAATACTGGGCTGGGTCAGCTCTTGGCTGGACAGGCAGTTCCAGGCTCTGCTGCCACAGACTGCCCGCTTGAGGGAACAGAACCCCCCAGGGCTCATTGCAAATGCTGTGCACGCCCCGCTGGCTGCAGACACCCCCTTTTCCAGCTGCAGCTGCTGCCAGGAGCTCTCCCAAAGCAATGGTGTCTTCATGGCAATTTGGTTACAAAGTCAGCTCAGGCCCAGAGGAAGAACAGCAAGCACACAGCAAGCCCAAAGCCACAGCACCGAGGGAAAACCTCGACTTACGTGCCAAGTGGGTTAAAAAATACCCCGCATACGCCACAGAGTACAGCGTGCAAACTGCAGCAGCCACGTGCTGGATCATTTTGGCTGCGCTGCACACGTCTGCAGACTGTAGCCCTGCAAGCACAGAAGGACACCTGTCAGGGGTGGGCTGGCTGCTGAGAATGCCTCGGGCAGGAGGATCCTCCGGCAACGAGCAGTGCCCAGAGCCACTCTGGACACTGAGGCCTCCGTGTGCCACAGCAACGGGAACACCTCGGGGACGTGGCAGTGCTCCTGTGACATCACAGCAGCAGCTCACGCAGAAACCGCCTGGAAGGTTCTCCTGTGTCACAAAGGAGCACAAAGAACCCTCCCAGGGCACAGCCTGTTGCCCAAAGGATCCAGGAGGAGCTCTGAAAATGCAGCAAACAAGGACACCCCATAGCCCAGCCTGAACACTGAGGAGGAACAAGGACGGCACCAAAGCAGAGCAAACATGACCTTTAGTCACTGACACTTCTGGCTAAAACCAGCAAGCCGTGTTCCATCTGGGATCTTTGTTCTCGTTCTAAAAACAAGCAAGGTTCTCCACTCTAAATATAGAGAAGGCAGGAACTGGGCAGGAGGTGGGATGAGGAAGGAGGAGGAGGGAGAGGGGAAAAGGAGGAGCAGGAAGAGGAGGAGCAGGAAGAGGAGGAGCAGGAGCAGGAAAAGGAGGAGAAACAGGCGGTTCCAGTGCCCCCTGTGGCCACAGCACCCTTGGCCCTGGGACCATCGCCCCCAGCTCATCCTGCATGTGGGAGGGCAGGGGGAACTCGTCCCAAATCTATCGGGAAGTCCCTGAGAGCGTTTTTTTATTGGGGTGTGTTTGGAGCTTGCAGATTGTGGAATTGAGCCCCAAATATCGTCTGGGAGGCCCAAATAAACCCTCTGAGGATTTTTTCTCTCTGTGTGTGTGTAGGTTTGGATCTTGCAGGACCCCAAAGCTGAGCCCCTTGGGGGGATCTTTGGGAGTCCACGTGGCCATTGCCCAGGGCCACCAGGGGGAGGACATTGGTCCTGGGGACCTCCGGGGGAGCAGAGGAGAGGAACTCCTGGGACCCCCGGAGTGGGGGGAGCAGAGAGGGGTGATCCTGGAGCTGGGGGAACCCCGGCTGGCTGGAAAGGGGGGGAGCCTAGAGAGGAGGGACCCCTGGGACCCCTGGGACCTCAAAGTAGAGCATCAGGGCAGAAGGGACCCCATGGACCCCCAAAAGTCCCTGGATCATCCCTAACCAGGACGCCGGAGAAGGGGGAGCCCCTGGAGCCATTGGACCCCCATCATCCCAAGGAAAGGAAACCTCTGGAATGCCAAAAGTGGAGAGATCAGAGATCGGGAACTACTGGGAGAGTTGTTTTGGGCTGAACCTTGATATAGTGGAGATTTCCATGGACACAAGACTCCTGCTGAGTTCTAGGGATGGACTTGGGCAGTGAGGAGCCTCTACTCCAAGGTGCTCCCACCTTGGTTTTCCCCAAAGCAGGATTTGTCATTCCCAGGGTGTGGCTGGATGGAGAAGGAGGAAAAGCCCTGGAGATCCTGCAGGAGGAGGGGCTGCAAACCCAGCCCAGGGAGCAGTGGGGAGGAAAGAGCTCCCCTGAGCCAGGAACGTGGCCGGAGATCCATCTGGAGCTCGGAGCTGGTGGAGAAGCCTCATGGCAGGGAGAAGCCCCACAAGTGCAAGGAATGTGGGCAGGGTTTCAGCTGGAGCTCCACCCTGATGGAACACCAGAACACCCACACTGGGGAGAGGCCCTGTGAGTGTGGGGAGTGTGGGGAGAGCTTCAGTGGGACCTCTGACCTCACCAAGCACCACAGGATCCACACTGGGGAATGGCCCTATGAGTGCTTGGAATGGCAGAAGAGCTTCAGGTGGAATTCAGAGATTGTCACTCACCAGCACTTCCACACCAGGAAGAGGCCCTGTGAGTGCCCCGAGTGCAGGAAGAGCTTCGTGCGCTGCTCCAGCTCCATCCCCCATGGGAGGATCCACGTTGGATGATCCCCAGTGAGCTCCGTTGGGCAGAGCCCCGGTGACCCCGTTCTGGGTGATCCCGGTTGGGTGGGGGAAGGTGTTGGAGAGATTTCTTTCCCCTCTGCTTGTCCTGGTGTGATCTGGTTGGTAATAAATTCCCTCCCTGTGCCCGGGCCGGGTCTGTTGTGCCCGTGCCGGATTTGTTGAGGGATCTCTCCCGCTCCTTGTCCCCAGGCAGGAACCCTCGGTTCCATTTGCTGTCCCTGTGCGGCTGCGGGGGGCAGGGACAGAGCGGCTCTGGGGGGTGCCTGGCATGGGGCCAGCGTCACCCCTCGCCACGGGCACCCCTGAGACCCCGCGCAGCCGGGCACACATTTCTGGGCACAGCTGAGCTCCCAGCTGCGCAGCGCCCCAAGGCTCCCCGTGCCTGGAAAAGCCCCAGCCGGGGCTGCAGCGTCCCGGAACCGCTCAGCCAATCCAAACGCAGCCAAAACGCGCTGCAGCCAATGGGAGCGCGAGGAGTTGAGGAGTCATCGGTTGTGTGGCAGAGCCTCGGCAATCGGTGCCCAAAAGTGCTCGGAGCCAATGAGAGCGCGCGGCGCTGCTGAGCCCGCGCTGCTCCGGACTGGTGCTGCCAGCGCAGCGCGGCCGCTCTGGGGCTGGTGCTCCCTGGGCGGCGCTGGCCATGGGGCGAGTGGCGGCAGCTGGGGCCGTACTGGTGGCACTGGTGGTGCTGGGAGCCCCCCCGGCTGCGGGCGCGGAGCTCTCGGGAGAGCGGGGGGGGGCGGGAGGCGGTGGGACAGGGGGGAGAATGGGGAAAAGGGGGCGGTGGGAGCGCGAAATTGCAGGGGGAGGAGGAGGAGGGGACCCCGAAAGGAAGAGCGGGAGGGGCTGAGGATGGGGGGCAGGTGAGGAAGGGTCGGGAGAGGGTGGGAAAGTGGGGAAAAGGCGAGGGTAGGACCCCAAAACTGAGAGGGAGGGGGGGCTGGGGATTGTTAGAAAAGGGTGGGAAAGGGGGGGAAAGAGGAGAATGGGATCCCAAAAGTGAGTTGGGAAGAGGTTGGAGGTAGAAGGGGAGAGGATGTGGAAGGGTAAATGGGGGAAGGGTGGAAAAGAGGAAGTGGCAGCTGGGGCAGGAGGGATCCATGGGTGCCCTGGGCCACGGGCGGTGTGGAGTGGGGATCCAGGGTAGATCCCGGAGCTCTGGGGCTGGTGGGGGGCACCCCCGGACCTGTGTCCTGCACACACAGGGGTGTTCCAGTACGTGGGAAAGTCCGAGTGTCACTTCATGAACGGCACGGAGAAGGTGAGGTACCTGAGCAGGTTCATCTACAATCGGGAGCAGTACGCGATGTGCGACTGCGACGTGGGGCACTTTTTGGGGTTCACCCCCTATGGGGAGACAGCAGCCAGGTATTGGAACAGCGACCCAGACGTTATGGAGCAAAAAAGGGCTGCGGCGGACTGGCTGTGCCGGTACAACCACGAGTATCTCAGCCCGTTCCTCACGGAGCACGAAGGTGAGCGCGGGGCAGAGCGTGTCCCCTCGGGCCCTGCCCTGGCAATGACCCTGGAGCCCCTCAAAACCTCCCTGGAATCGGCCCAGAGCCCTCAGCCCTCCTTGTGCCCATCCCCGAGACCTTGTGTCCCTGCCACTGACCCCCGTGGCTCTCCCAGTCCATCCCAGTCTCTCCCAGTGCCTCCCGGCTGTCCATCTCAGCCTAGCGTGGTGCTGCCGCCTCTCAGCCAATCAGAGCGCGTGTCTCTGATGACTCATCAGTTGCCAGGCAGACCCGGAGCGCCGAGTGCCCCGCACTGGACTCGGCCTCCCAGTGCCGCGCACTTCGTTCCCAGTTCCTCCCAGTGCCGCCCCAGTCCCTCCCAGTCCATTCCCAGTTCACTCCTAGACCTCCATCCTCCCTCCCAGTGCCCCCATCCCCTCCCATCTCTCTGAGTGCCACCCCAGTCCTTCCCAGTCCATTCCCAGTCCCTCCCAAGGCCACCCCACCCCTCCCCTCTCTCTCCCAGTTTTCCCCAGCTGATCCCAGTCTATCCCCGCTCTCTCCCAGTGCCTCCCAGCGCATCCATCTCGCTGGTGCCCTCGAGCTCCAAGCCCGGGGCTGCTCCGTGATGGATTTCTACCCTGCCCACACCCAGCTGAGGTGGTTCCAGGGCCAGCAGGAGCTCTCTGTGGAGGCCACCGACATGGTCCCCAACAAGGACTGGACCTACCAGCTCCTGGTGCTGCTGGAAACACCCCCCTGGCCCAGGCTCACCTGCAGCTGCCAGGTGGAGCATGTCAGCCTGGAGCACCCCCTGAGCTGGCACTGGGGCACAGGGGAGGAATTGGGGGCGCTGAGAGAGCCACTGGGATGTGCTGGGAGCAACTGGGAGGGAGTTGGAGACAGCCTGGTTTGAACTGGGAGAGGGGGTTCGAGGGTTGGAAAGGGTAAGAAGGGGTTAGGAGGATACTGGGGAGGGTGGGATGGGATTCTGGGGGTCCTGGTGAACACTGGGAGGGAGTTTGGGGGCGCTGGGTGTAATTGGGAGGGATTTGAGAGATCCTGTAGGGGATGGAAGGAGAGTGGGAATGACTAAATGAGGTTTGTGATGAAGTTGGTTGTGCTGGGAAGAGACTGGGAGTGAGTCTGAGTGAGTCCTGGTGGGTCTGGGAATGGACAGGGAGAGGGTTTGGGGGTCCTGGGGCTGTAGGGGAGCAACTGGAAGGGGGGGGTGCGATCCTGACAGGAAAGGGAGAGGCTTTGGTGGGTCCTGGGGAGATTGGGAAAGGATAGGGGGGAGGTTTCAGGGGGTCCTGGGTGGGATGGGGGGGATTGGGAGTGTGCTTGGAGGGGTTTGGGGTGTCTCTGAGAGGTTTTGGGGGACCCTGACCCCTGCAGACCCCCAGAGATGTCGCCGGACACCGCCCGCAGCAATATGCCAACGGGGATTGGGGACACAGAGTTGGGCTTCGTCTTCCTGGCGCTGCGGCTCGACTTCTACCTGCTCAAGAAGCTCAGGGGGGTCCCAGAGGTCGTGTCCCCCCTCCCCCAGAGCGTGTGTGCTCCTTCCCCGGGGCCCCCAGCCCGGTGTCACCCCCTTTTCTCTGCACACAGAGCTCCTGAGGCGCCAGTGGCCGCAGCCGCTCCCCGTGGCCTCGGGCCCGGCCGCGACCCCCCGCTCCATCCCCACGCTGATTTTGGGGGGGTCGTGTGTCCCCCCAGCCCTGCTGTCACTCTGCCCCCGCCCGCCTGCTCCCAGTCTTCCCAGTAAAGCTTCCCAGTTAAACCCAGCCCAGGTTATGGGGGGCAGTGGGGAGGGACTTGGGGGGACCCCACGCGGGGGCCGGGACTGAGCAGGGAGGGTGGGGTCCAGGTGGGGAACACTGGGTGCTGCGGGTCTGCCCGGCAACTGGTGAGTCATCAGCCCCGCTCGCTCTGATTGGCTGACTCTTGTCCATCGCGTTCTCTCATTGGCTGAGGAGAGGCCCGGGACTGGAGAGAAGCAACGGCAGAGATCCCGCCCCGAGCACCGGCACGGGGACAACAGACCCAGCCTGGGCACACGGAGGGAATTTATTACCAACCAAACACAGCAGCACAAGCAGAAGGGAAAGAAATCCCTCCAACACCTTCCCCCCACCCAACGGGGATCACCCACAACAGGGCTTATCCACGATGGAGAGACGGGGACAGCTGAGTTTAGACCAGAAGCCAATTTCATTGAGGGTACCAGGTGTTTATACAGGGTTTTACTTGTGTGGTGCTCAGATAGGGCTCGATGTTTGCTAACAATTTCCCATTGGTTACACATTCTTCATGACATCACGGCACCTGGGAACATTATCTTATCACAAAGTCTCACAACAGGTTGCTTGGTCACTTCTTGCCCAGGGAGACTTAAACTGTGTCTGTGTCTCCCACAGTTTCTGCTCAGTCAGGCCTCAGATATCGGCCCCTTTATCAGCTCCATTGTTTTCCTCTCTGTTTTATTCCCCATTCGGGGGCACCAGGGCTCTGCCCAACGGGGGTCACTGGGGATCATCCAGCCCGGATCCTCCCATGGGGGATGGAGCTGGAGCAGCCCACGAAGCTCTTCCCTCACTCTCTTCCCTCACTGTCTTCCCTCACTCCAAGCTCTTCCCTCACTCTCTTCCCTCACTGCAAGCTCTTCCCTCACTCTCTTCCCTCACTCGAAGCTCTTCTTTCACTCGGGGCACTCGCTGGGTGAATTGACGTGAAAAATGAAAAGCTTACAATTCTGATAGATTTGTAAGATTTGGTACGTATTTCAGCACCGCGCGTACGCCAGGCTTTTCCCTTCACTGGCCATGTGTGTCCCTGAAAACTCCGGATTCTTTTTTATTACTCTAGCTAATTTACATATTCATAGAATTTCACAATAGGTTCATGCATATTCATTCTTCTGATTTTGCCTTACACTTACAGCTAGTTACACTTGTACTCACTTTTTCTCAGAAAGTACAGAGAGAACTCCTGGGTCACTCTGCGATGTCTGTTTCAAGGTTGGAGGAGTCTTTCTTATCTCTTTAGCTTACAAATTTGCATTCTTTCTCTTTAGCTGGGGCAGTTTTGCTTGTGCTCCAGTTACTAGACTAAACAGCATATTTTACTTATGTTTGCAAGCACAAAGAGGAACATTTTACCTAAATCCAAAGGGATTTCTAGCCTGTTAAATTTTTACACTATCTCAGGGCTTCCCTTAGTGGTGCCTCCGTTGGTGTCTGGTCAAGTTTGAGCTCTGTGAGAAGCTCTTCCCACACTCCCCACACTCGTAGGGCCTCTCCCCGCTGTGGATGCGCCGGTGCAAGGTGAGACTGGAGTTGTGGTTAAAGCCCTTGCCGCAGTCGGGGCAGCGGAAGGGCCTCTCATCTGTGTGAATCCGCTCATGTTTGAGGAGAGTGGAGCTGGTGTGAAACCTCTTCCCACACTGGGGACACTCGTAGGGCCTCTCCCCAGTGTGGATGTGCTGGTGTCTTCTCAGCATATGGCTATGGCCAAAGCTCTTCCCACACTCCCCACACTCGTAGGGCCGTTTCCCAGTGTGGATCACCTGGTGCTGGATCAGGTTGGAGCTCCGGCTGAAACCCTTCCCACACTCCCCACACTCGTAGGGCCGTTCCCCAGTGTGGATCCTCTGGTGCTCGATCAGTTTGGAGCTGTGGCTGAATCCCTGCCCACATTCCAAGCACTCATACGGCCATTCCCCAGTGTGGATCCTCTGGTGATGGATCAGGTGGGAGCTCTGGCTGAAACCCTTCCCACACTCCCCACACTTGTAGGGCCGTTCCCCAGTGTGGATCCTCTGGTGCCGGAGCAGGGTGGAGCTGAAGCTGAAACCCTGCCCACATTCCAAGCACTTGTGAGGTTTCTCCCTGCCATGAGCCATCTCCACCAACTCCGAACCCCGGCTGGATCTCTGGCTGCCTTCCTGGCTCAGGGGGGCTCTTTCCTCCCAGCAGCTCCCTGGGCTGGGGTTGCAGCCCCTCCTCCTGCAGGATCTCCGGGGCTTTTCCTCCTCCTCCATCCAGCCACGCCCAGGAATGAAAAATCCTGGTTTGGGGAAAAAACAAGAGGAGCGCAACTTGGACTGGAGGTTGCTCCCTGCCCAAGTTTATCTTAAGAAGTCATTGGTAAGTTTTTGTACGTAAGAACCTCCAAAACACCAAGATTCAGCCCACAAATCCTGCAAACCTCAATACACACATCAAAAACATCCCAAACCCCACAATTCAGCAAAAACCTCCTCCAAAAGATAAAGATTCAGCTGCCACATAAAACCAAAGCACCAACATTTAGCCCAAGAAAGCTCAGAAACACCAAGATTCACCCCGTGAAAATCCTGGATCCCCCTGCACAGTCACCTGCTGCATGTGAGGGGAGCAGCGCTCCTGGGGCTGGGGGGAGGCTGCAGACACAGGGAGGGGTGGAACCTTGTGCTGCTTCCTGTTTCTGCTCCTCCTCCTGTGACTCTGCTCTTCCTCACACTCCTCTTCCTCCTGCTATTCCTCCTTCTCCTGCACAATCCCACCTTCTCCTGCCACGTCCATCCTTTGACCATTTTGTTCCTCAACGCTGCTTCTCCTTCCCTTCTCCTCCTGCCCCCAGGCCCAGCACCCACTGCCGGCTCCCTCTTCCCCCCAAACCCACAGTATCCCAGCGCAGGGGCAGGGATGGAGCTGGGGCAGGTCGGGCTGGGGCAGCGCTGGGCTCTCGGCCGCTTCCGCCCGCACTCGGTCCCCACTGCAGCCGCTCCCGCCAGGACAGCGCGGGGGGGCCCGGCCTTGGCGCTGCCCCACTCCCACCTCCCCAAATTCCCCTCGCGGGGGCGATGGGGCCGAGGGGGGGGCGCAGGTGGGCTCCAGGTGGGGAACGCTGGGAGCTGCGAGTCTGCCTGGCAACTGGCGAGTCATCAGCGCCCTGCGCTCTGATTGGCTGAGCTCTGCCTGAGGGCTGGGGCTGCAGCAAAAAGGGGACACCCTGCTCCAGGGGGGATGTCCCGAAAACGGGGGACCCCCATGAAAGGAACAAGAGGAAAGTGTCTTTACAAACAGATGCTGTGAATCTGCTCCGAGATACGGCCAGGCACCTGTGCATAAGGAAGTGACAGGAGAAGCCATCGGTTTCAGGAAATGTTATCAATTGATGACACAGACTGCTGCTCAGCCAAGGTCCTGCTCAATTCATGAACTTCCCGAAGAACAACAAAGACTTAACAGAGCCAGGAATATCGTCTTCTATACAATAGTGGGGTGCATATGAAGGGAGTATGTACTAGGTGGATTGGGAAGTCTGCACCTCTCCAGTACTTCAGCCAGTGGGGAAAGGGAGAGGGAGATGTGGCCAGGAGAATTGGGATGAAAAGGAGGCTGTGTCCTCCAACAACTGCAGAGATCCCATGGGGAATGTCCCATGGCCTCTCCCATTTCTAGGAATGAAATTACTTTTACAGGACTCCTCTGTCTGCTTTGTGGACAGAAACCTCTGCTGATGTCAATTTTCCCGCACACCCTGGGGCTCATCCGGAATTCCACCGTCCGGGGCGGTGGGCAGGGAGTGCAGCTGAAGGTGCCTCACCCACTTTGGGTGATCGGCTCCCTTGGCTGGCGGCGGCACCGGGGATCGATTGGGGACCCGGGAGTGACCAGGAGACAGACAAGGGACACATCAGGGGGGTCTGTGAAGAGTCAGCAGGGAGAGAGCACTGAAAATCTCAGCAGTGAGTGCACTGGGATCTTCGGGGAGTGAACATGGCAGGGCACCCAGGGAGGGGAGAAAAGGGAAAGCCAGGGAGGGGTCCTGGCCAAAGGGATGATGATCCCAAAATGTCTCTGAAGGGTCCCTTGGGAGAATGTTGAGGTAGTTTGCACATTCCCCCAGAGGTAATTAAGGACATGGACACCCAGGGGAGCAATAAGGGAAGAGGAGAAGGGATTTGGACAACAGGGGATGGATGGTGTTGGTGTGCTGGGAAGGGATCGGGTGAAGGGCAGTGTGCAGCAATATGGTGAAGGCAAGAAGCAGCAGGAGGAATCTATGTGGTGAGAAAAAGGATGATGGAGAAGGGAAGGAACAGAAAAATACAAAGGACTGGGATGTTTTTCAGCACTGTTATATGCTCAGAATTTGCCAGCTGATCCAGATCCTTTCCATCCCGGGTTTCCAGGAGAGGAAAAGAAGGAGGTCTGGATGCCAGGGGGTTTCTCTGTGGTGGGCAGCGGCAGCACCGGGCGCAGAGGTGCGGGACCGGGAGCACGGGCTGGGGGCCAGTGGGGAGCTGCGGGGCCGGGCAGGGGCTGTGGGGCAGCCGGGGCTCAGCACCGGGCGCTGCCTGACCCCACCAGCCCCGGGCAGGGCCGGCAGTGGCCCCCGGCCCCCAGGAGCCTGTGGGACGCCCCGGCCGCTGCCCGGCCCCGTGGAGCTGCCGGCCCTGCCCGCCGGGGGGGCCGCCTTTGGACACTGCGGCAGGACAGGGACCGGCTCTGGGATACGGGCTGGGGAGGGGACCCTGAGCACAAGGAGGAAAACAAAGCAACATCTGGGAAACGCAGATTGTACATGGAAGGATCAGGATTTTCTATTAAGCATTTGCTTTGGGTCGCTGGAGAAAGGAAAGACTTTGCTCAAAGCTCTGCAGCTCTCAGAGGATGAGCACCCACAGGCAGTGAGCGCGGCTGCAGGAGCGGCAGAAGAAGGCCCTGGAGCACTTGGGCACAAAGGCACAGCAGCTGAATGCAAGAAGGGATGAGCAGAAGGCCAAGCTGAAGGCAAAGGCCATGGCACAGCTCCTACAGCCCCTCAGGGATCAACCCCAGGGCCCAAGGGGGCCCCGGCACCCAGGGGATGCGGTCGGCCACAAGCACCTGGCAGAGGCATTGCCCTCCTGGCCAGGGGAGAGCCCACCCAAACAGCCCCTGGGAAGGAGTCAGGGCTGTAATCCAAGATGCCATGGGTACGGCTTTTGCCGTTGGCTTTGGCAAGAAGAAGAGCCAGACCCAGGGCAGATATTCAATTCTCTCCCTTGCAATTGATCTTGGGAATTCCTTACCCTAGTAATTCTCCACCCAGTGCAGGGTGGGGATAAGGGATGTACATTTAAAGCAGTCTGTGGCCAGAGTCCTGTCTCTTGTGAAATCTCTCCCACAGGAAGCTGGGCTGGCACAGAGCCTGCCTTGGCACTTTGCTGTTCCCAACATCCAAGCAGGACATCGGGCCCTGCCTAAGGAGGCCAAAGCAGCACCACTGGTGGCCAAGTGGCGTGGCCCATGCCAAGTGTCCCTGAGGCCAGAAACAGCCCCCAGCACAGCTGAGCACGGGGGGACCCCTCAGCCTGGGCTCCAGGGCTCTGAAGCCCCGGAGATTTGCACTTCCCGCCTGCAGCAGGAGCATGGGAGGCCCCCACGGAGCCTGCACTGAAGGCAGCGCAGCAGCAGCCAGGGCTCCACAGCGGGGCAAGCCCCTGGGCCTGCCCACACATCTTCTGCTCAAATCCTCTGCCTGGGCACCCTCCTTTGGCATCTCCAGCCACCGGGGCCAATCCTTGCTGCCACTGCTGCAGCTTCAGTGCTTTCTGGGCCTGCACTGCCACAGCTGCTGGCGAAGACAACGGCACAATTCCACTCTGGGTCTCAGCCACACTCACACACTGCGCTGCCTGGGATTGCACTGATGGAAAATACACCAGGTCATAGACTTGAACATTTCTAACATTTTATTTCCCTACTCAGCCTTGGTTTGCCTTGGCCTCGGGGAAAGAAATGGTAAAGGTTTTTTTAAGGGATGTTCCACCACTCAGTGGAGATGAGTTTAACATCTCAACACACTGGGAATGGCCCAAAAGATTCCCACAAAGATAACGCCCAGCAGCAAACAGCAACCAACACCTACCCCAGACACTGCCCCCGGCAGAGCTGGAGACACCTGCTCTGGAAAAGGCTGAGAAGGAAATCCAGCAGTTCCGACCTGATGAACAGCAGAAGCCAAGAAATCCGGGTCCAATAGGAACCCAAATACTAAAAACTGCACAACTTGAAACTACAGAACATTAAACCAATGGATTTAGATTGGTTCAGACTGTATCAAGTTTGGGAACAATCCAGTTTAACCCACGTGTCATGGAACGATTTTCTCTGCACACCCGGGCTATGTGGGGATGGAATGATTTCTGTTGCAGATCCTGGCCAGAATCAAGGAATGCCTTGACTCCTACACTAAACATATTGGTGGAGTTTTCTTTTCTCCTGCAGTTTCAGTGCAAAGTTTATAGCAGAAGAGTATTTTTTGTAATAATCCTACTTCTATATTGCCGGTTAGGTTTGGGTCAGGGATGTGAGAATGATTTTTTACTCCGAGGAGAAGTAGAAAAAACTTAATTGCCTTGGATTTTTTTGTGTATTTTAGTGTGAGAGATACCAAAATTTTGGTCTGGGTTTTTCGACGTTCACCTTTAGGCTGCATTTTGGAAAACGAGAAGAGATTTAAAGGGGACCCTTTCACTCATAAACAGTAAATAGACGATTTGAAGGAAAAAAATAAATAAAGCAGCAGGTTGTGGTGGGGGTCCACACATGAGGCTGCTGAAGGCTGCTCTGGAAGAGAAGCTGCATTCCAGGCAGCCAGCAGAGGAGCTTTAGAAATGCAAATTAACACTGCTGGGGCAAAGTGGGGACAATGGACCTGCCTCTTCTTGCCTGGGGCAGGAATTGGGCTGATTCCCTCTGCCCCTCACCCCAAGCTCTGCCTGCCTGCACAGATGGAATCGGCACAGCTGAAGGCAGAGCCCATGGTGAGGATCTCTGACTCTGCAACAGAAATGGGTGAAGCTGCAAAGGGAAACAGCAAATGGAGGATGCTGTGAAAACTTCACTAAAATAAGGGGGGATCATCCCTGTGCCCACTCCAACATGTGCTGGCACTGTCTATGCTATACAGGGAGTATCAGAGCACTGGGGGTTTTGCTATAACAAGTACAGGGAAATCAGTTGGAATTCATGTATTTGATGATGTAATTAGAAAAAAGCTGTCAATTGATGCAGCCCCGGCTGGAGGGAGCACCCAAAAATGGGGAAAAGATGAACGGCCACCAGAACAAATCCTACAACACCGTGGACCAGCCCCTGGGAACCCGAACCAATTCATATCAGGAGACACAGAACCCATTTATCATTTCAATGGCATCATTAGATTACAAGCTGTCCTCAAAATAAGAACCAACCAGACACCTCCAGCTCCTGACCTTCCTGCCGACCCATCCACTGAAATGAGGAACACAACATTTCACCAGGGGAGGGGTTCACATTATCTCTCAGCAGAAAAAGGAGGAGTTTGTGGAAAACTAAATGACTCCAACTGCTGTTGGCAAAGAGATGACAAAGGAAAAGCGGTGAAAAAGGTAACAAAGGAAATAGGAGAGCAGTTTATGTATTGGTCCAAACATGGAAAGGATGGGAATGGGACACGGTTTCGTGGCTCCCTGGCACACCATGGGTTAAACGAATGCTGCTTCTCCTCTTCTGTGCCACAGCAACTGTCATCTTTTTACCATGCTCCACACCTTGGGAGTGCAGCTCATCCAGCAGCTGAGCCAGGGGATGCAGGGGGCAGCCAGGCCTCCTGATCCAGAAACGGCTACAAAAGGACAGGGAATGAGGGCAGCGAGAATAATCCCAAAACCAAAGAGGACCCGGGAAGAACAAAACAGAGTCAATGAGTGAATCTGCCTGGAGATAGGGCCAGCGACTTGGAGATGAAAAAATAACGGGAGAAACCATCTGTTCCAATAAATGTTACAAATGGACCCGGACAGCTGCTCAAAGTCCATCTAAACTCCTCAACTTCCCGAAGAACAAAGACCAAACAGAGCCATGAATATCGGCTGTCATCCACAAAGAGGGGTGCATATGAACGAGGACAGGCAGCAGGCGGATCGGGAAGTCTGAACCTTCCCAGTCCCTCAGCCAGTGGGCAAAGGCAGAGGGAGATGCGGCCGGGAAAATGAGCATCCAAAGGAGGCAGCGTGCTACAACAAGGGCAGAGAGCGCATGGCAAATGCCCCACGGCCTCTCCCTCTGCTCAGCAATCGAGTCACTTTGACAGGACTGCTCGGTCTCCTCTGGCCACAGAAACCTCCGGCGACGGGAATTTCCCCGCACGGGCCCGGCCACGGGGCAGCCACCTCTGTCCCAGCCACAGCAACCGGGACGAGCCAGCGCTGCTCCGGCAGCGGCTCCTGCCCAGGCAGCGGCGGGAAGGAGACCGCGGGCAGCCGCTCCCGCAGCGCCCTCAGCCCAGGGCCGGCACGGGCCGGACACGGCACCGCCAAGCCGCCGGAGCCCCCTGCCGCCCCCTCCGCCCGCAGCGAGCCCCGAGCCCCCGCAGAACCCGGCGCGGCTCCCACCTGCGCCGGGGCCGCCTCCGAGCTCCGCCAATGCCGCCTCCCCGCGCTCCGGCCGCTGCCGCCGCTCCCGGGCCCGCACAGACGCTCCGCCAATGGCGCCGCTGCCGAGCCAGGGCCGCCCTCAGGCCGCCAGCGGGGCCGTGCTTCGCCCCGCTCTCACCAATCAGCGCGCCAGAACCGCGACTGACGGCAGCAGCGGCCAATGGCAGCGAGGGGCGGGCTCTGCACACGGCACAGCCTCGCCCCGCGCTCTCAGGGCCCCCCGGGCTGTGGGAGGGCAAAGCCGGAGATGAGGAACAGCCCTGGAACGGGCCCGGGCCCGGGCCGGCATCGATCTGCGGCACCAACAAACTGCTCCGCACCTCCCGACACGGCTTTCCCGGCCCTGCGCCTTCGCCTTCGCTGGCTCCGGCTCTGCGGGAAGCCCAGCAGCCCCACTTCTCCTGCCCCCTAATTCGGAGCATCCGTGCATCGCTTTGATTTCCCCCAAAAAGGGAAAACCGCCCCAAAGCCCTGTGGGGGAGTGGGGGAGGGGAGAGATTTCTGGCACAAAACTCCAAAAGCTCCGAGCAGGACAATGAGAAGTCAATGAAGAGCCTTGAATGCAGCTTTCCCCACGCCTCCCTCCTTCCAGCTGCACCTCCTCCCCCGGCAGTGCAGGAGACAGGGAATGGAGCCGTGCTCAGTTCATCCCCCGTGGCTTCTCCCTCTGCCCAGGGACAGGAGTCGTTCCCCTGCTGCAGCCTGCGGTCTCTCCCACCGGAGACTTCTCCAGGAACTTCTCCAACCGGAGTCCATCCCCTGGGGCACAGCCCCCCTCCAAGTGCTGCAGCGGGAAAAACGCCAGTCACTTGTTTTTACAACTTTTTAAAGTTTAATGATAATGAAATTGTTATAAAAATAGTAATACGATTAGAGTAATAAAAATTTAGAGTTCATGTAATTACAGGATAATAAAAACCAAAGAATTACGGACGTCTGGATGCTCTCGGGCACTTAAGCAAGGACAGGCATGTTTTGTGAACAAAGGAATAACTCTTAAGATCCATTCACTGTTGCATATTCATACATACCTCATGGTTATGCATACATTCTATTTAAAATAAGAAACTCTCTCTAGAATATGTCAACTCCTTCTTTTAATCCCCACGGCGTCTTCCAGTCTGAGCAAGGCCTGAAGAAATTACCTTCTTCTGATAAGAAACTCATAAATTCCTCTTCTTCTCTGGAAGATTTGGGTGTTCTGTGACTCTTATCTCGAAGCCAGTATCTCATTATTTTAAAAAAAACCACATACACAGTTTCTACTTTAACTACTAAATGTTCATTTTAACTACAAAACTACATTTACCATTCTATCAAAATGTTAATACAGCACTTCTAACAAACAACGTTTGCTTGCCAATGACAGTGTGCTCACGATTTTAAACTATCTGGAAGTGTATAAAAACTACTGTCTGTAAACAATAAAGGGAGAACGTAGGATTAACCACATTGGTTGGGATCTGCGTTTGTTCCTGTCCAGCCACCCTTTTATAATTGGTCCCTGTTTCAGAGTCCTCCACAGCTGAGGGACTGAGATTCTGATGGTAGGCTCCTGGGCCTCCACAGCAGTGCATCTTCCTTTTCCTTTTCATTCTCCTCCACCCAGATGAAATTGAGGATTGGCAATGGCTTGCAAGAAAGCAGGGGGTGAGTACCTTGGGTTTGGTGAGAAATGAGCCTCATGCTTTAGAATTTTTAAAACTTTAAGAAGGCATAATTAGAGACAAATCAATAACAGCGGTGGGTGTTTGGCAATGGCCAGAGGCACACTGGTTAGCCATAGCAACTCTTCTTATCTATTTTTTCCATTTTATTGTTCAAAAACATATTGATAAAGGTTATACGTATTAAAACCTTTATTTGAACTCGTTTACTTGTTCCAGGAACTCTTGAAGTTGGTTTGAGCCCCAAGCCGCCTTTCTAGAGTACGTGCAGGAATCGTTGATTGTTGAACTGAGGGTTGTGTGTCACTTCCTCACAACAGCCCCCTGATCCCTGGTTTCAGCTGTGAGTCTGCAGGCCCCAAGTTGGGCAACTCCCTGGGGGCTCCCCTGGCAGGGGAGACCCTCCTGGAGCAGTTCTGTGTCAGGAAGGAGAGACGCATTGGACTTCTTTGGTCTTCAGCTTCTGTTTATTGTTACCTTATCAAAACTTCATCACACTGTCTGCACCAGACTCTGCGTGCGGGAAACACAGCACAAAAATGGCCAACAATCTCTTGTTATAAGGCATTTTGAGTCTAATCAAAAACTAAGCTACCCAATAAAGTAGGAACACCTAAATTATTTTCCTTTCTAACCCAATAACTGAGCCCTAAAGACCCGGATTTTTCATGTGGATTTTTCTACCCAATTACAAGACATCACCTAAAGGCAAGAAGAAAGAGGAAGAAGAAAGAAGAAGGGAACTCAAGACAACACCCTATATCCTCCATCTTGAACCCATCTATAACATACTAAAAATCCTAAAACCTAAATGTCTCACCCATGTGAAATACTACACTAGTCTCTACAATTCTCTACAATCTCTTTCACACTTTTGTGGTTTCTAGTTTACCTTGAGGCTTTGGAAGTTTTCTCCATGAACAAGGGTCAAAGTCAGTGCTCCCCTGGGGGTCAGGGCACCCCAGAGCAGACAGAGAAATATTCCCAGTGCCCTGGGTTTCCACATCAGCAGGCGACAGTTATTGACAGTCGAAGGGTCAGCGGCAGGGATCCTCATCACACCCGTTCCTTAAATGTTATCTGGCCATGCAGACGGTTTTAGCTACTTCCACAAGTACTTTAAATCAACATTAGCTGTTTCACAAATATCTCTGAGTTATTCTTCTCAGTTAGTTACAAAAATAAAAGCATTAGTTATTATTTCACAACTGCAGCAACTTCTGCTAAAGTTAACATTCTAATGCACAACATGTAGCATCCACTTCAATACTTTGCAAAAGCCAAAACTATAATGTATGTTTTTCACACTGTCCACAAACTAAAATATCATCCATGAATGATGTTCTGAGGATTTGAGCGACACAGGGGCCAGGGCACTGGCCACAAAATGCTGACAAATTATACTACAGCAAAAGTAGTTAAAAGTGATTACAAACTGTACTGTATCAAAATCGTTGTGATTAGGAATAAGTTGAAGAAGTCAAGACAAAATAGCAAAAGCCACCAACTACATAGTTCTTTATAACAAACCCAGGGCAGGTTTTTCCCTTGCATGGAGCACTTGGGCCTTCCCCGGGCCCCTTCTGCCCTCTTGCAGAGCCGGTGGCATTTTACACCACCCACAGTTTGTAACCAAGAGTCGGGTGCAGCCGAGAAGGCTCCAAGCGCCTCCTTCCAGGCTGACTCTGCAGATGCCGAGGCTGCTCTGGGCTCTGCCAGGGCTCTGCTGGGGCTCAGCTCTGGGCGAGGCTGGGCCCGCTCTCCCCTCACATTGCTCCGGGCAGCTGAGTCACACAGGGAGAAGGAAGGGACACCTCAAGGGAGTTGAGGTTTAAGAGAGTTTTTATTCAAAAAGCTGCCATACCAAACAGGCTGTCATAAGAACCATAACAAACAGGCTGTCCTAACTACCTTAACCAACTAGCACTGCTAACTACCATAACTAACTGGCACTGCTAACTACCATAAGTAACTAGTTGTCCTAACTAACTACTGTAATTAAAATCTCTCCTCCAGTGCTTCATTTCCTCCGCTGCTGCCTCAGTTGCTTTGCTGCGGTGATCAGAGGGGTCAGGCTGGAGAGAGGCTTGGCTGATGATAAAAATGGGTGCTGCCCAAAGGAGAAAAAAGAAAGAAATGAACCGTTACTTTCCAGAGTCAACTTCCTCACAGGCTCTGTTGCAACAGGACAAAGGGAAATGGTCTGAAACTCAGGAGAGGGAAGCAGGCTCAGACCAGGTCTGAGGCAGAATTTTTTTAGCAGGAGAGTGGGGAAGCACTGACAGAAGGTGCCCAGAGATGTGGGAGGTGCCTCCTCCCTGGGAACATCCAAGCTCAGGTCAGGCAGGGCTCTGAGCCACCTGAGCTGCTTGAAGATGGCCCTGCTCGCTGTGGGGCCCCAGGTGCAGATGACCTCGAAAGGCCCCTGCCAAGCCAAACCAGGCGAGGATTCTGCTTGCTTTGCGTGTGGAAAGCAGCGAGACTGGAGACCATCGGAGGGGGCCCCACAAGAAAACCCCTCCCTGGCGCTGCTGCTTCCCCTGCATCCGCTTGGCATTCACCTGCAGCAGCTCCTGGGCAGATCAGCGCCGCTCCTCGTCCGGCTCCAGGCTGCACTCGAGGAAGTCCCGCAGCAGAGCCGACAGGCGCCTGGGCTCCTGCAGCTGCGGGGTCCCGTTCTGCCGGATCAGAGCGCGAGCCTGCAGGAAAAGCAAACTCAGCGCTCTGCCAGCTTCCTTCCCACCCACAAGTGCTCACATTGACCCCGGCTTCCCAGCCCCAGCTCCAGGGGCACTTTCCTCCCTGGCAGAGATGCTGCTCACAGCTCATTTTTCTATGCCAACCAAAAAACCCAAACCCTGGTGCTGCTGCAGCCACTGTAAAGAGCTGGTGCACTTGCTTCACATTTTCAGGTCATCCTCACAGCCAGAAGAACTGAAACAACGTAAATCCCAAAGCAAATTGTGTCTGGAGACTGCAGAATATGTGTCTGTGTTGAGACTCCAGTCCTCTGGGAATTCCCTTCCCCATGTGCAGAAACCTCCAGCTGCTGCTCCCAGTGCAGGCTCACCCTGTGCTCACAGGCCTCTGCAACCACGGGAGAATTGGCCTCTTACCATGGCCCTCGTTTCCTTGAAGTAAGGAGGTTCTCCTTCCACCATCTCGATGGTCACAATGCCAAAGGACCAGATGTCCACCTTGGGGCCGTAAGGAGAACTGGTGACAACTTCTGGGGCCATCCAGTGAGCAGTGCCCACCATGGAGCTGTGCTGGTCCTGCTAAGGGCTGAGCTGAGCGCTGAGGCCAAAATCAGCTGAGGACAGAAACAAACACTGTCAAAGGCAGCTGGAATGAGGAAACCAAGCACAAAGACTCCCCACTCTCAGTCTGAGAATGCAGCAGTGAAGTCAGCTGGGAAAGTCCTCAGGGCTGTAGCCAAGGAAAGATGGAACTGAACTGGACCCTTAAAGAAACCCTCAGCTTTCATGCAGTTGCTTTTACTGATTCCCTTGCAGCTTTAGATTCCAACTCCTGCCCCTCTGGGAGGGCCATTCCCAGAGCAAAGGCACCCCTGACAGCCTGCTCCTCTCCTGAGCTCTCTGCAGGGGCAGCCGCTCTCAGCTGGCAGCAGGGGCCGGGCAGTGCCCCCAGCAGCCCTTGTGGGGCTCTGGCCGTCACTGGGAAGCAGCCCCACAGCCGCACCCCGGGAGCGCCGTGCCTGGCCAGGAACACCCACCCAGCTTGACAGAGCCGTCCATTCCCAGAAGGATGTTGGAGCTCTTCAGATCTCTGTGGATCACCCGGTTCGAATGGAGGAAATGCAGGCCCTGCAGACACTGAGAGAGAACAAGAAACACGAGGGTAAAAACCAATGGCCGGAATATATCACACAAGAAAGGACAGTTTAGAATTCTGCCAGCAGCGACTTTGCTGTGACAGGCCAGGAGTGCAGTGCAGACAAGCTCCAGGCAAACGGTTCAGGGCAAAGCTGAGAACAGCACATCAAATCCAAAACAGACAGAGAGTGCCACAACAGCAGGAAAGAGAACAAGAACAGAGTAGAAGTGCAGTGCTGCTGGCAGGCCGTTCACTGCAGGGGCTTTCTTCTCCAACTCATAAAAACAACAGAGAAACAAAGCCCTGAGCATGGAGCCACTCCTGCTCTCACGCCCTGCTGGGAAGGACCATCGTGTCCAAGGCATGGCAGTCACAGGCAGGATCCCTCACCTCCCGACTGACAGCTGCCATCTCTCCTTCAGCCATGCGTGTCTGTCTGACAACGTCCTGCAAAGTTCCTCCATCCATGTATTCCATCACCAGCCAGAGATCTCCATCAACAAGGAAGCTGGAAGAGGAAAGCAGTGGCATGGAGACCAATGTGCAGTGCTCAATTCCCCCATGGAAAAGCCTGGAGTGGAGTTTTGTTGCCAGGTCACTTGTCAATGAGGACAGAATCCGATGGAGAGACATTCCTGCCAGGCTGCACAGCCCTTGGGATCTGCACAGTCTAAAGGAGGAGACCCCTGTGAGAAAGGAGAGGCCTTAGATGGCAAGCAGGTGAAAAATGCAGTTTAGCAAAGGCCCAGATCAGTGTGGAACCACAACACTGGCCCCCAGCTGGTTCAGCTTCTGAACTCATCAGTTTCACCCTTCCCTGCAGAACAAGGCAACACAGCTCCCAGGGTTATCCAGGGGAGGAGGCCAGGCAGCACTTGGGACAAAAGGGGTCAGAAAACCTTTCAGAAAGTCCCTTCAGAAACAGGCAAGGCCAGTGACAAATGGGCAAACGAGGCATTTCTGTGAACAAGAACCTGGTCTTCCTGGCATCTGCAGCAATGGGAAAGGGCTGGGAAGAAGAAGCCAAGGGAAATAATTTCTGCTGTGGTTTATCAGCACTTGTTGTAAGACACAGAAAACAGGGTCAACTTGAAGGGAAAACCAAACCAAAGCAACAAAAGCACACGGAGGGAGCGAACTGCCAGGCTGTTGTTTTGGGAAGATACGGCTGGGTCAGGCATTTTCAAATCAGGCCACAGACTACGGATGCCAGGAAAGGTTAAGGCAGGGCCCGGGCATGGGATAAGGCCTGAAGCACTCACCTGTCCAAAGAGCTGACAATGTTGGGGTTCTTCTTGTTCTTCAGGAGCAGGAGCTCATTCACAGCTCGTTCCCTGTTCTGCCCTCTCAGACTCATTTTCTTTATGGCCACCTGAAGGGACATTGCAGACCTTTCACTGGAGGAGTCTGTGGCAGGAGGCCGCAGCAAACACGGAGCGAGTCTTTTTGGGGCGACGGAGCCGGGCTGTGCCAAACTGCCTTGGGATGGGACACCAGAGCTCAGCAAGTGCCATTCCCACAGCCCATTGCTCTGCTCGCTGGGGGCTGCTTACAGGACACATGGCCAGAGACATTTGGCCTTGCAAGCCCTGCAGAAATGGCCCCTCAGCTGTCAGCCTCCAAGCTCTAACCACATTCTCTGCACCTACAGTCTTCTCAAATAGCCTCAACACTCTCATTATTGTTCAAACACATTTTGCGAGCAGGAGGTAATTCTGGTTCTGTGCAAACAGAGCAAAACAGCCGGGAACCCTTTAGCAGTTCTATGGGATTGGGTCATGATTTCAGATGCAACTGCTCTGGTTGGGTTTGCACAACAAAGCAAACACACACATCCATTGCCCTGCTTGCATTCCTTTGGGCACTTCAGAAGGACCAAGTCTGTCCCAGCTGTGCTCTGCAGGCTGACACGGCTCTGCCTGCAGAGGAGCAGCCTGTGCAGGAAAGCTCTGCTGGCCCCCAAAGCTGCAGCCACAGCTCCCAGCAGAGGGGAGAGCCCTGGAGAGCTGCCAGACGTGCTGGGCGTGTTGACACTGACCTCTCCTCCAGTGGCCCTGTCGAGTCCTTTAGAAACGGTTCCAAAAGCCCTGGAGACAAAACAGCAGAGAAGAAAGAAGCAGCGCTTTAGGCCCTGGCAGTGAAAGCCAGCCCAGACAGGAGATCTCTGCTGCCTGCAGCGTTCACAAACACCTGGGGGCATCGACCCTTCCAACAACAGCGCAGCAGCCACCAGAATGATGATGATGATGATGCCCCACTCATGGCGATGATAACAGTAGAGGGCAACAACAATGACAGTGATGATGACGATGATGATAATGACGATGAAGGTGACAGAGAATGATGATGATGATGATGCACCACTCATGGCAATAATGACAGCAGATGAGAACGATGATGATGATGGCAATGATAGCGATGAAGACGCCATGTGGGTCTCCTCACCATGGTCTCCCCCAAGAGCACCTCAAGCAGCTGCGTGAGCACAAAGCCATCGCGCAGGTCCAAGTAGAGGTCCCCGACGCGGCAGGCGGTGCGCGCCGGGTGGGCCTTCACCCACTTGGTGAAGGTCTTCTTCTGCACCGCGTCCTGCTCGTCTGAAGGGACATAGAGGTCACCACAAATCCACCCCAAATTCCACCCCAGAACCACCTTGAGACCCCAAATCCACCCTGAGACCCCCACGGGACTCAGGAGCCTCCAGGTGAACGTTCACCCACTTGGTGAAGGTCTTCTCCTTCACCATGTCCTGCTCGTCCAGGGGACATCGAGGTCACCCCAAATCCACCCTGAGACCCCAAATCCACCCTGAGACCCCCACGGGACTCAGGAGCCTTCTGGTGGACGTTCACCCACTTGGTGAAGGTCTTCTCCTTCACCATGTCCTGCTCGTCCGGGGGACATCGAGGTCACCCCAAATTTTGGGGGCTTTTTGGGGGGTTTGGGGGTTTTCTGGGGAGAGTTGAGAAGATTTTTGGGGTTTTTTAGGGGGTTTTGGGTGGTTGAGGAGTTTTTTTAGGGTTTTTTTTGAGGTTTTTTGGGGTTTTTTGGGGGATTTGAGAAGTTTGTTTTGGGGTTTTTTGGTTTTTTTTATTTTTTGAGGGTGGAAATCTGCAAATTTTTTGGGGAATATTTGGATTTTTTGGTTTTTTTTTTGGGGGGGGAATCTGCGATTTTTTTGGGAAATATTTGGATTTTTTGGGGGGGGAATCTGCAAATTTCTTGGGGAATATTTTGATTTTTTTGGGGTTTTTTTGGGGGGGAAATCTGTGAATCTTTGGGGAATATTTTCATTTTTTTGTTTCCTTTTTTTTTGGAGGGGAAGGTAATATGAAAATTTTTGGGGAAAATTTTGATTTTCTTGGGGTTTCTTCGGGGGGGAATCTTCGAATTTTTTGGGGAATATTTTGATTTTTTTGGGTTCTTTTGGGGGGGGGAAATCTGCAAATTTTTTAGGAAATATTTGGATTTTTTTTTTTTTTTCACCCACCAGCCAAGGCCTTGATCCGGGAGCACTCGAAGATTTTGGGGTCCCCCCAGGCTCGGGGCTCCGGGGGGGGTCCCAGGGGCCGTTGTTGTTGTTGGGGGGAGGGGCGACCTCCACGTTGTCCAGCTCGGCCACCATGGGGGGGGGCCCCAAAATTGGGGAGGGGTCCCACAACGAGCTCAGGGGGGGGCCTGGAAGAGGTTTTTTGGGGGGGAGGGTTTGAGACTTTTGGGGGGTAGAGACCCTCCGAGTTGGTTTAGGGGGGCTGGAAGCTCCCAAAATTCAATGAGAACCCCCCCAAGACCCCCAAAATCCCCCCCGAAACCGCCCAAAATCCATTCCAGACCACCCTGAGACCCCCAAAATCCCCCCAAGAAGGCCCTAAAATTCTCTGAAACCGCAAAATCCATTGAGAGCCCGTCCAAGACCCACAAAATCCCCCCCAAAACCCCCCAAAATTCTCTGAGAGCCCAAAATTCATGGAGAGCCCCACCCTGAGACCCCCAAAATGCATTCAGGACCCTCCCAAGACCCCCAAAATCCCTCCTGAGACCCCCCAAAATTCTCTGAGACCCCAAAATCCATTGAGAGACCCCCCAAGATCCCCAAAATCCTCCCCCGAGACTCCCAAAATCCCTCCTGAGACCCCCCAAAATTCTCTGAGACCCTAAAATCCATGGAGAGCCCCGCCCTGAGATCCCCAAAACCCCCCCAAGACCCCCCAAAATTCTCTGAGACCCCAAAATCCATTGAGAGACCCCCCAAGATCCCCAAAATCCTCCCCTGCGACCCCCCAAAATCCCTCCTAAGACCACCCCAAAATTCCCTGAGACCCCAAAATCCATCAAGACCCCCACCCCGAGGTCCCCAAAATTCTCTGAGACCCCAAAATCCATTGAGAGCCCCGCCCTGAGACCCCCAAAATCCATCCTGAGCACCCCCAAAGAGCCCCTCCAAGACCCCCAAAATCCCTCCTGAGACCCCCCAAAATTCTCTGAGACCCCAAAATTCATGGAGAGCCCCACCCTGAGACCCACAAAATCCCTCCTGGGACCCCCCAAGACCCCCAAAATTCAATGAGATCCCTCCCCAAAATTCTCTGCGAATCCCAAAATCCATTGAGACCCCCCTGAGACCCCCAAAAATCCTCCTGAGATCCCCAAAAATCCCCTGAGGCCACCAAAATCCATTCAAGACCCCCTGAAAATTCTCCGAGACCCCAAAATCCCCTCAGGACTCCCCCTAAGCCCCCCAACATCCCCCGAGAATCCTCAGGACCCCCAAAATCCCCCCAGGACCCCCCCTAAACTCCCCTAAAATTCCCCCAAACCCCCCCGGACACCTCAAGACCTCCATGACCTCCCTAAAGTCCCCGAAGACCCCCAAAACCCTCCCAGACCTTCCAAGACCCCCAAGGACCCCCTAAACCCCCAAAAATCCCCCAAAATCCCCTAAAATTGTCCCAAAATCCCCTAAAATTCCCCCCAAATCCCCTAAAATTCCCCCCAAAATTCCCCCAATCCTCCCAAAATTCCCCCCGAATCCCCTAGAATATCCCCCAAAATTCCCCCCAAATCCTCCAAAATGCCCCCCAAATCCCCTAAAATATCCCCCAAAATTCCCCCCAAATCCTCCAAAATGCCCCCAAATCCTTTAAAATCCCCTAAATTTCCCCCAAAATCCCCTAAAATTCCCCCAATCCTCCCAAATTTCCCCCCAAATCCCCTAAAATTCCCCTCAAATCCCCCAAAATGTCCCCAAAATGTCCTCCAAAACCCCTAAAATCCCCCCAAAATCCCCTAAAATTCCCCCCAAATTCCCCAAAATGCCCTCAAATCCCCTAAAATTCCACCAAAATTCCCCAAAATCCCCTAAAATTCCACCAAAACTCCCCCATTCCTCCCAAAATTCCCCCCAATTCCCCCCCCCCCCCCCCCCGCCCCCAGCACCGGGACAAGCCTCGCCCCAAAATTCCAAAAAAAAAAAAACATTCCCAAATCATTCCCAAAACGGGATGGGCATCGGGCAGCGTTATCCTGGAATTCCCGTTATCCCAAGTTTTCCATTATCCTGGAATTTATGTTATCCCAAATTTTTCATTATCCTGGAATTTCTGTTATCCCCGAATTTCTGTTATCCCGGAATTCCCATTATCCTGGAATTTCTGTTATCCCAGAATTTCTGTTATCCTGGAATTCCCGTTATCCCAAATTTCCCATTATCCTGGAATTTATGTTATCCCGGAATTCCTGTTATCCCAAAATTCACATTATCCTGGAATTCCTGTTATCCCACTTTTTGTCACTGTTATCCCAAATTTCCCATTATCCCGGAATTCCTGTTATCCCAAAATTCCCATTATCCTGGAATTTCTGTTATCCCACTTTTTGTCACTGCTATCCCAAAATTCCCCTTATCCCAAAATTCCCATTATCCTGGAATTTATGTTATCCCAGTTTTTGTCACTGTTATCCTGGAATTCCCGTTATCCCAAACTTCCCATTATCCTGGAATTTACGTTATCCAAAAATTCCCATTATCCCGGAATTCCTGTTATCCCAGTTTTTCTCACTGTTATCCCAAAATTCCCATTATCCCGGAATTCCCGGTATTCCAACATTCCCAATTTTCCCATTATCCCCGTGATCCCAGTTACCCTGGTTTGTGTCCCCACTATCCCAAAATTCCCAACGGTATTCCTGTTATGCCAGAATTCCCATTATTCTGATATTCCCAATTTTCCCACTATCCCAAAATTCCCATTATCCCAAATTCCCATTATCCCAGTACTCCCATCATCCAGTTCCCCCTTATCCCAGTTCCCCATTATCCCTCTCTCCCAGTTATCCCAGTACTCCCATTATCCCAGTCCCACATTATCCCTCTCTCCCAGTTATCCCAGTACTCCCATTATCCCAGTTATCCCAGTCCCACATTATCCCAGTTCCCCAGTTATCCCAGTTCCCCCCATTATCCCAGTTCCCCATTATCTCAGTTCCCCCCATTATCCCAGTTCCCCATTATCCCAGTTATCCCAGTTCCCCCAATTATCCCAGTTCCCCATTATCCCACTCTCCCAGTTATCCCAGTTTCTCCCCCATTATCCCAGTTCCCCATTATCCCACTCTCCCAGTTACCCCAGTTTCTCCCCCATTTTCCCAGTTTCCCCATTATCCCGTGCTCCCCAGTTATCCCAGTTCCCCATGATGCCTGAGAGACTGGAGAGATTATATGGAACTGGGATAAAACAGGGAATGGGATCAAATAGGGACGGGGATCCTATGGAATGGGATAAAATGGACTGGGATAAACTGGACTGGGATTATATGGAACTGGGATAAAACAGGGAATGGGATCAAATATGGACTGGAATCTTATGGACCGGGATAAACTGGACTGGGGTTATATGGAACTGGGATAAAACAGGGAATGGGATCGAATAGGGCCTGGGACCCTATGGACTGGGATAAACTGGACTGGGATAGCCCAGACTGGGATCCTATGGACCTGAATCCTATGGACTGGGATAAACTGGACTGGGATTATATGGAAGTGGGATCCTATGGACTGGGATAAAACAGGGACTGGGACCCTGTGGAATGCGATCCTATGGACTGGGACCACCCAGACTGGGATAACATGGACTGGGATCCTACAGACTGGGACTGCACAGAGTGGGACTGCACAGACTGGGACCACATGGATCAGGACCATAGAGACTGGGATAAACAGGACTGGGATGATATGGAATGGGATCCTACAGACACGGAGCATACAAATCCCAGTACAAACTGGGATCGCATGGAAGAGGAGGGGTGAAGAAGGAGAGCGAGTAGGGCTGGAAACAGGAGAAGGAGATGGGGAAAGGGAGGGGGAAGAGGAGGAGGAGGAGGAGGGATGGAAGGGGAGGGATGAAGGGGGACAGGGAGGAGGGGATAGCACACAGGAGGAGGAGGAGGAGGAGCGATGGAAGAGGAGAGATGGAGGAGGAGAAGGCGAGGGGGGGTTAGGGAGAAGGAGAAGGGGGGAAGGAAGAGGAGAATCAGGCGGGGTTAGGGAAGAGGAGGAGGGGGGGAGAAGAGGAGGGAGGGAAGGGCAGGGATGAAGGAGGAGAAGGAGGGGGGCTTAGGGAGGAAGAAAAGGGGGGAAGGAAGAGGAGGGGCGGGAGGAAGAGGAAGAGGAGGGACAAAGGCGGATCAAGGACAGCAGGAGGAAACACGTGGTCGAGCCCTCCCTGAATTCGTAGCCCCCAGCTGTGGGATCATCCCGCAGGTGAGCGGGGAGGGGGAGCTCGGCCCAGATATCCTGGGGGGTGCCTGGGTCGGGTTGTTTTGGGGGGATGTTTGGAGAATGAAGAACTGCAAAGCCGAGCAGAAAAGGTCCCTTGGGGGGACATTGGGGGTCCCGGTGGCGGCTGCCGGCAGAGGCAGCCTGGAGGAGCAGAGCCCTGTGTCCCCCAGGAGCCCAAAGTGGGGAGCCCAGAGAGGGGGGAGCGCTGCCATCGGCGGGACCCTCAAGAGCCTGGAGAGGGGCAGGGGGGACTCCTTGGAGCCCCCGCAGCCCCAAGCAGAGAGGAAGGGGAGAAGGGAGCCCGGGAGCCCAAAAAGCCCCGGCAGCCCTAAATGGGGAGAGCCAGGAGGGGGGAGCTTTTGGGATTGCTGGGACTCCCAGCAGCCTGGGGAGGGCGGGCAGCGGGGAGAAGGGGGACCCCCAATCCAAGCGTGACCCCCAGCAGCTGGGACAGGGGGGAGCCCCAAACAGCAAAGGGGAGGGAGCAGGGACGGGGAACTCCTGGGAGGCTTTTTCAGGGCTGAATCTTGGTGTTTGGGAGGTTTCTATGGAGCCCAGGTGGCCAGGGACTTCTAGAGATGGACTCGGGCAGAGGGACCTTCAGACTCAAGGTGCTCATCCCTTGTTTTCCCCAGACCAGGATTTCCCATTCCCAGCCCCTGGGAGGCAGCGAGGAAGAGGAAGACCCTGTCCTTGTCCTTGCTCCCCCAGAGCAGGAGCTGAGGATGGAGAGCAGGGAGGACAAATCCCTGCAGCAGAACCTCGTGGAAGAGGCTGATTTGAGCGGCTCCACGACACAGGAACCCAGCGGGAAGGAAAAGCCCTGGAGATGCCGCACGAGGACAGGCTGCAAACGCAGATCGCGGGGATCTGAGGAGGAAAGACCCACCCTGGGCCAGGAAGGCAGCCGGAGATCGAGCCGGAGCTCGGAGCTGGTGGTCCATGAGCAGCTCCATGATGGGGAGAAGCCCCACACGTGCTCAGAGTGTGGGAAGAACTTCAGGAGGAGCTCACACCTGATCAGGCACCAGAGGATCCACACTGGGGAGAGGCCCTACAAGTGTAGGGAGTGTGGGAAGAGCTTCAGGCGGAGCTCCCACCTGATGAAGCACCAGAGGATCCACACTGGGGAGAGGCCCTACGAGTGTGGGGAGTGTGGGAAGAGCTTCAGACAGAGCTCCAGCCTGAACGTGCACCAGAGGATCCACACTGGGGAGAGGCCCTACGAGTGTTCCAAGTGTGGGAAGAGCTTCAGCCAGAGCTACAGCCTGATCAAGCACCAGAGGATCCACACTGGGAAGAGGCCCTACGAGTGTTCCAAGTGTGGGAAGAGGTTTCAGACCAGCTCCCATCTCCTCACGCACTATCTGGTTCACACAGAGGAGAGGCCCTTCTGCTGCCCTGACTGCGGGAAGGGATTCAGGCACAACTCTACCCTCATCATCCACCGGCGCATCCACACCGGGGAGAGGCCCTACGAGTGTGGGGAGTGTGGGAAGAGGTTTCAGAGCAGCTCCCATCTCCTCACGCACTATCTGGTTCACACAGAGGAGAGGCCCTTCTGCTGCCCCGACTGCGGGAAGGGATTCAGGCAGAAGTCCCACCTCATCAGACACCAGCGCATCCACACCGGGGAGGGGCCCTACGAGTGTCCCCAGTGTGGGAAGAGCTTCCCCAGCAGCTCTACCTTGACCAAACACCAACGGAGCCACCGGTAATGGAAGCGCTGTGAGTGCCCCAATGTGAGGAGAGCTAAACTCCATCCCCCACTGGAGGACCCACATTGGGCACAGCCCTGGTGACCCACATTCCCTGTGATCCACGTTGGGAACACACCCGGCTGCTTCTCCTTTCCTATTGACCTTAATTTTTTTCTCTTCTCAATTTAACTGCACTCCAAAAGCCAAGAGGCATCGATCTTTCCCCTCAAAACCACTCACATGCCACTGAAAACCACTGAATTTTAACCCATAAAGGCTCAATCCCACCTCAATTTGCTTGTTCCCACCTCAAAAATCTCAATCCCACCCAAAACTCACTCGATTCCACAACCTCCAGAGTGAGATGGGGTTGGGAGGAGATTAGGAGAAGTGGGATCCCAGTTTGGAGCGGTGACATGGCGACTGTGTGGGGATGGGTGGCTGGGATATATTTGATAGCAAATAAAACTTTCAGACTTACTGATTTCTTTGCCGTTCATTTTCAGTCCGTGGCAGTTCTGTCTGCAGAGCGCCGCCTCACAGAGTGTCCCCTCACAGTTCCCGCCCTTGGCCTGGCCCCGCCCCTTTCCCCTCACAGTTCCCGCCCTCGGCCTGGCCCCGCCCCTTTCCCCTCACGGTTCCCGCCCTTGGCCTGGCCCCGCCCCTTTCCCCTCACGGTTCCCGCCCTTTCCCCGCCCCTTTCCCCTCACGGTTCGGCCTTCGGGAACGGGGGAGGAAGAGGAGGGAGGGAGGAAGAGGCGCAGCGGCAGCCGGGAGCGGCCGGAGGAGAGGAGAGAAGGAATCGCGGGGCCCTGGCGCTGCCAGAAGTCGCCGCAGCCCCAGGAGCATCGCCCCCCATCCCGCAGGTGCCCGGGGAGGGGGAGCTCGGCCCAAATATCCCGGGGGGTGCCTGGGTTGGGGTTTTTTGGGGGGGATGTTTGGAGCTGGCAGGGCTCCAAAGCCGAGCCGCAGCTGGCCCTCGGGGGACATCGGGGGGTCCCCGGGAGGTGTTTTTGGGTGGTCCCGGGGCCGGCAGTGGCTTCTCCCAGTACGAGCCCAGTTCGTTACAGTATGAGCATGGTAACTTTCTCTCACTCCCTGCAGGATTCCAGTCTCTCCCAGTTTGATCCCAGCTTATCCCGACCTGTCCCGGCTCCATACCCGCTCCTTCCGCGGGCTGCCAGGGCTGCGGGAACGGGGCACCGAGGGTGTCGCTGCTCCTGTTAAAGGAGGAGGAGGGAGGGAAGGGCAGGGCAGGGATGAAGGACGAGGAAGAGGTGCAGCTGGAAGGAGGGAGGCATGGGGAAAGCTGCATTCAAGGCTCTTCATTGACTTCTCATTGTCCTGCTCGGAGCTTTTGGAGTTTTGTGCCAGAAATCTCTCCCCTCCCCCACTCCCCCACAGGGCTTTGGGGCGGTTTTCCCTTTTTGGGGGAAATCAAAGCGATGCACGGATGCTCCGAATTAGGGGGCAGGAGAAGTGGGGCTGCTGGGCTTCCCGCAGAGCCGGAGGCAGCGAAGGCGAAGGCGCGGGGCCGGGAAAGCCGTGTCGGGAGGTGCGGAGCAGTTTGTCGGTGCTGCAGATCGATGCCGGCCCGGGCCCGGGCCCGTTCCAGGGCTGTTCCTCATCTCCGGCTTTGCCCTCCCACAGCCCGGGGGGCCCTGAGAGCGCGGGGCGAGGCTGTGCCGTGTGCAGAGCCCGCCCCTCGCTGCCATTGGCCGCTGCTGCCGTCAGTCGCGGTTCTGGCGCGCTGATTGGTGAGAGCGGGGCGAAGCACGGCCCCGCTGGCGGCCTGAGGGCGGCCCTGGCTCGGCAGCGGCGCCATTGGCGGAGCGTCTGTGCGGGCCCGGGAGCGGCGGCAGCGGCCGGAGCGCGGGGAGGCGGCATTGGCGGAGCTCGGAGGCGGCCCCGGCGCAGGTGGGAGCCGCGCCGGGTTCTGCGGGGGCTCGGGGCTCGCTGCGGGCGGAGGGGGCGGCAGGGGGCTCCGGCGGCTTGGCGGTGCCGTGTCCGGCCCGTGCCGGCCCTGGGCTGAGGGCGCTGCGGGAGCGGCTGCCCGCGGTCTCCTTCCCGCCGCTGCCTGGGCAGGAGCCGCTGCCGGAGCAGCGCTGGCTCGTCCCGGTTGCTGTGGCTGGGACAGAGGTGGCTGCCCCGTGGCCGGGACCGTGCGGGGAAATTCCCGTCGCCGGAGGTTTCTGTGGCCAGAGGAGACCGAGGAGTCCTGTCAAAGTGACTCGATTGCTGAGCAGAGGGAGAGGCCGTGGGGCATTTGCCATGCGGGCTCTGCCCTTGTTGTAGCACGCTGCCTCCTTTGGATGCTCATTTTCCCGGCCGCATCTCCCTCTGCCTTTGCCCACTGGCTGAGGGACTTGGAAGGTTCAGACTTCCCGATCCGCCTGCTGCCTGTCCTCGTTCATATGCACCCCTCCTTGTGGATGACAGCCGATATTCATGGCTCTGTTTGGTCTTTGTTCTTCGGGAAGTTGAGGAGTTTAGCGGGACTTTGAGCAGCTGTCTGGGTCCATTTGTAACATTTATTGGAACGGATGGTTTCTCCCGTTACTTCCTCATCTCCAAGTCGCTGGCCCTATCTCCAGGCAGATTCACTCACTGACTCTGTTTTGTTCTTCCCGGGTCCTCTTTGGTTTTGGGATTATTCTCGGTGCCCTCATTCCCTGTCCTTTTGTAGCCGTTTCTGGATCAGGAGGCCTGGCTGCCACCTGCATCCCCTGGCTCAGCTGCTGGATGAGCTGCACTCCCAAGGTGTGGAGCATGGTAAAAAGATGAGAGTTGCTGTAGCACAGAAGAGGAGAAGCACCATTCGTTTAACCCATGGTGTGCCAGGGAGCCACGAAACCGTGTCCCATTCCCATCCTTTCCATGTTTGGACCAATACATAAACTGCTCTCCTATTTCCTGTGTTATCTTTTTTCACCGCTTTTCCTTTTTCATCTCTTTGCCAACAGCAGTTGGAGTCATTTAGTTTTCCACAAACTCCTGTTTTTTCTGGGAAAAGATAACTTGACCCCATCCCATGGTGAAATGTTGTGTTCCTTATTTCAGTGGATGGGTCGGCAGGAAGGTCAGGAGCTGGAGGTGTCTGGTTGGTTCTTATTTCGAGGACAGCTTGTAATCTAATGATGCCATTGAAATGATAAATGGGTTCTGTGTCTCCTGATATGAATTGGTTCGGGTTCCCAGGGGCTGGTCCATGGTGTTGTAGGATTTGTTCTGGTGGCCGTTCATCTTTTCCCCATTTTTGGTTGCTCACTCCAGCCGGGGCTGCATCAATTGACTGCTTTTGTCTAATTACATCATCAAATACTTGAACTCCAACTGATTTCCCTGAACTTGTTATAGCAAAAACCCCAGTGCTCTGATACTCCCTGTATAGCATAGAGAGTGCCAGCACATGTTGGAGTGGGCACAGGGATGATCCCCCCTTATTTTAGTGAAGTTTTCACAACATTCTCCATTTGCTGTTTCCCTTTGCAGCTTCACCCATTTCTGTTGCAGAGTCAGAGATCCTCAGCATGGGCTCTGCCTTCAGCTGTGCAGATTCCATCTGTGCAGGCAGGCAGAGCTTGGGGTGAGGGGCAGAGGGAATCAGCCCAATTCCTGCCCCAGGCAAGTAGAGGCAGGTCCATTGTCCCCACTTTGCCCCAGCAGTGTTAATTTGCATTTCTAAAGCTCCTCTGCTGGCTGCCTGGAATGCAGCTTCTCTTCCAGAGCAGCCTCCAGCAGCCCCACATGCCCCCCCCCCCCCCCCCCAATACCTGCTGCTTTTTTTATTTTTTCTTTCAAATTGTCTATTTACTGTTTATGAGTGAAAGGGCCAACTTTAAATCTCTTCTCGTTTTCCAAATCGCAGCCTAAAGGTGAACTTCGAAAAACCCAGACCAAAATTTTGGTATCTCTCGCACAAACATACACAAAAATTTCCAAGGCTATTAAGTTTTTTCTACTTGTCCTCGGAGTAAAATCTCATTCTCTCATCCCTGACCCAAACCTTACCGGCAATATAGAAGTAGGATTATTACAAAAAATACTCTACTGCTATAAACTTTGCACTGAAAGTGCAGGAAAAAGGAAAACTCCATCAAATGTTTAGTGTTAGAGTCAAGGCATTCCTTGATTCTGGCCAGGATGTGCAGCAGAAATCATTCCATCCCCACATAGCCCAGTTGTGCAGAGAAAATCGTTCCATGACACGTGGGTTTAACTGGATTTTCCCCAAACTTGATACAGTCTGAACTAATCTAAATCCATTGGTTTAATGTTCTGTAGTTTCAAGTTGTGCAGTTTTTAGTATTTGGGTTCCTACTGGACCTGGATTTCTTGGCTTCTGCTGTTCATCAGGTCGGAACTGCTGGATTTCCTTCTCAGCCTTTTCCAGAGCAGGTGTCTCCAGCTCTGCCGGGGGCAGTGTCTGGGGTAGGTGTTGGTTGCTGTTTGCTGCTGGGCGTTATCTTTGTGGGAATCTTTTGGGCCATTCCCGGAGTGTTGAGATGTTAAACTCATCTCCACTGAGTGGTGGAACATCCCTTAAAAAAACCTTTACCATTTCCTTCCCCGAGGCCAAGGCAAACCAAGGCTGAGTGGAGAAATAAAATGTTAAAAATGTTCAAGTCTATGACCTGGTGTATTTTCCATCAGTGCAATCCCAGGCAGCGCAGTGTGAGAGTGTGGCTGAGACCCAGAGTGGAATTGTGCCGTTGTCTTCGCCAGCAGCTGTGGCAGTGCAGGCCCAGAAAGCACTGAAGCTGCAGCAGTGGCAGCAAGGATTGGCCCCGGTGGCTGGAGATGCCAAAGGAGGGTGCCCAGGCAGAGGATTTGAGCAGAGGATGTGTGGGCAGGCCCAGGGGCTTGCCCCGCTGTGGAGCCCTGGCTGCTGCTGCGCTGCCTTCAGTGCAGGCTCCGTGGGGGCCTCCCATGCTCCTGCTGCAGGCGGGAAGTGCAAATCTCCGGGGCTTCAGAGCCCTGGAGCCCAGGCTGAGGGGTCCCCCCATGCTCAGCTGTGCTGGGGGCTGTTTCTGGCCTCAGGGACACTTGGCATGGGCCACGCCACTTGGCCACCAGTGGTGCTGCTTTGCCCTCCTTAGGCAGGGCCCGATGTCCTGTTTGGATGTTGGGAACAGCAAAGTGCCAAGGCAGGCTCTGTGCCAGCCCAGCTTCCTGTGGGAGAGATTTCACAAGAGACAGGACTCTGGCCACAGACTGCTTTAAATGTACATCCCTTATCCCCACCCTGCACTGGGTGGAGAATTACCAGGGTAAGGAATTCCCAAGATCAATTGCAAGGGAGAGAATTGAATATCTGCCCTGGGTCTGGCCCTTACTCTTGCCAAAGCCAACGGCAAAAGCCGTACCCATGGCATCTTGGTTTCTATCCCCAGCTTCCAAAGGTGGCTCTTTCTTTCCCCATTCATTCTTTGTACCCAGCCTGAGCTCTGGCCGTGCAGGGGTTATGGAGGTCCCATTGTATTCCTAAAGCTGCCATAACCCCCTGGAGGATCTTTCCTGTAAAATGAGTTCTGCTGTCTGAGTCTCTTGCTTCCACAATCCCTTTAACTGGAATTATTTCTTTTAGAAATACCTGTATAAGTGATCTAGTGGTTGCTGAGCAATCAGAATTGCTTTTGCCCCCCTGTTAGGTGGCATGGTGTCAGCAGAAGATATTGAAGCCTTCCTGGTCAGGGCATTTCAGTGCCAGGCTCTTACAAGCACACACAGCTGCGCCGGTTGAGCTGACCATGGGGCGGTAACCTGGGCTTTGTCTGATTCCCTTCCTTAATAACAGCGTGTCTTGTAGCTCTTTTCCCTTCTGCTGCCCTTGAAGAGCCATCCAGGAACACATTTTCTCCCTCAGGCCAGGGAATGTCTCATCAGTTTCTCCCAGGCTGTGTCTGGAGCTCTGTCACTTGAATGCAGTCCTGGGTTTCTTCCCAGCCCCTCTGTGGGCTGTTCAAACAGGAGGCTGGGTTAAACCCTTCCCCTGCCCTCAGTTCTAAATCCTCCTGTGCCACTGAACAAGTTTCATACTGTAATAACTGAGCACTGCTCATCCATTTAGAGGCTCTTTTGGTTATCAAAGCTTTAACTTGATGGCAGACTGGAACAGTTGGAGATCCTGTTGTCATCAGGTTTTGGGCCTGGGTTCCCCTTAAAGCTGTGTCTGCACAATTCTGCAGACAATGAGGCCACTCTGGCCACTGGGTTCAACATTTTGGCCCAAGAATTCCTTTGGCATGGCCCTGTTTAACATTCACCTACAATTCCAGTTTCTTTACTGAGACTGGAAGAGCCACTGCTGAGGCATCAATATTTTTGGTTTTTCATTTTCTCAAGGTTTGCTCTGTTTCTCCTGTCCATACCAGAATGTTGAGGCTGTCTGGGGTTAAAAAGTCCTACAATGTTCTGTCTGGAGCAGAGAATCCTCAATCCAGGTTTTGTAATTCCCTGTTAATGCTCAGAATTGTCGCAGCTCCTTTTTGTCCTGGGTAACGTTAGTTCTGAGATTGCCTAGACCCTCTCTGGGTCAATCCACCACAAACCTTCAGTCAAAATATGTCCCAAATATTTAACCTTTTCCTCCACCATTTGCACTTTTTTTTTTTTTTCAAATACTCATTAGATGATTTTTGGCCAGAAAATTCAGCCATTTCACAGAGGCTTTGTCTACCACTCCTTCTTGTCCTCCTTATTGGAGCCATCTGATTCCTTGACTGGCAGGATAGGAGAGCTGTAGGGAGACATCCCTGGCTCCAAAAGCCCTGCATTTAGCAGGGACTCTGTACCAGGCTGTGAGCCCTTCCTTCCCTCCCCTGGAACAGGGTGTTGCTTGTAGACACCACTTGTCCTGGTTGCTTCAAAGTAATTTGGAGAGGCTCCATATCAGATTTTCCCTCTTTCCCTGGGGCTGCCCACACCTCTGGGTTAAATTCAGCATAGGCCTTGCCAGACATTTGACACAAAGGTGCAGCAGAAATAGCCTCTGTATCACCTTGTACAATATGACAATGCCACCGTCAAATTCCTTCCTGATTAATTACAATCATAGTAGGAAGAAAAAGAAATTAATTTATTTCAAACCTATCCCCCACAGCTCCTAATAGTGATTGGACAAATCATACCAGCTCAGCTGGTATTATTTATTCCCTTAATAATAAAATATTTATTCCCTTAATAATAAAACATTCCTTTACAATATTCCCCCGTTAGGTCTAAGATTCAGAGTGGATGGAGAGGCCCCTGTGTCCATCAGTAGTGGCCTCCTCTCGCTGCAGACCCAGCCTGAATGTTCTCCAGGGCTCCAGTGTGGTGGGTCCCCGGTGGGGTGGGAGCTGTGACAGCCCTGACAATCCATGTCCATCCAGGGGTGGGCTTGCTCCTCCTGAGGGTGCTGCTATCTCTGCTTCCAGTGTCCCTGTGCCCTGCAGCTGGAGCCCTGACTCCTTCCCAGGGGCTGTTTGGGTGGGCTCTCCCCTGCCCAGGAGGGCAATGCCTCTGCCAGGTGCTTGTGGCCGACCCCGTCCCCTGGGTGCTGGGGCCCCCTTGGGCCCTGGGGTTGATCCCTGAGGGGCTGTAGGAGCTGTGCCATGGCCTTTGCCTTCAGCTTGGCCTTTTGCTCATCCCTTCTTGCATTCAGCTGCTGTGCCTTTGTGCCCAAGTGCTCCAGGGCCTTCTTCTGCCGCTCCTGCAGCCCCGCTCACTGCCTGTGGGTGCTCATCCTCTGAGAGCTGCTGAGCTTTGTGCAAAGTCTTTCCTTTCTCCAGCGACCCAAAGCAAATGCTTAATAGAAAATCCTGATCCTTCCATGTACAATCTGCATTTCCCAGATGTGTCTTTGTTTTCCTCCTTGTGCTCAGGGTCCCCTCCCCAGCCCGTATCCCAGAGCCGGTCCCTGTCCTGCCGCAGTGTCCAAAGGCGGCCCCCCCGGCGGGCAGGGCCGGCAGCTCCACGGGGCCGGGCAGCGGCCGGGGCGTCCCGCAGGCTCCTGGGGGCCGGGGGCCACTGCCGGCCCTGCCCGGGGCTGGTGGGGTCAGGCAGCGCCCGGCGCTGAGCCCCGGCTGCCCCACAGCCCCGGCCCGGCCCCACAGCTCCCCACTGGCCCCCAGCCCGTGCTCCCGGTCCCGCACCTCTGCGCCCGGTGCTGCCGCTGCCCACCACAGAGAAACCCCCTGACATCCTGACCTCCTTCTTTTCCTCTCCGGGAAACCCGGGATGGAAAGGATCTGGATCAGCTGGCAAATTCTGAGGATAAAACAGTGCTGAAAAACATCTCAGTCCTCTATATTTTTCTCTTCCTCCTCTTCTCCATCATCCTTTTTCTTACCACATAGATTCCTCCTGCTGCTTCTTGCCTTCACCATATTGCTGCACACTGCCCTTCACCCGATCCCTTCCCAGCACACCAACACCATCCATCCCCTGTTGTCCAAATCCCTTCTCCACTTCCCTTATTGCTCCCCTGGGTGTCCATGTCTTAATTACCTCTGGGGGAATGTGCAAACTACCTCAACATTCTCCCAAGGGACCCTTCAGAGACATTTTGGGATCATCATCCCTTTGGCCAGGACCCCTGCCTGGCTTTCCCTTTTCTCCCCTCCCTGGGTGCCCTGCCATGTTCACTCCCCGAAGATCCCAGTGCACTCACTGCTGAGATTTTCAGTGCTCTCTCCCTGCTGACTCTTCACAGACCCCCCTGATGTGTCCCTCGTCTGTCTCCTGGTCACTCCTGGGTCCCCAATCGATCCCCGGTGCCGCCGCCAGCCAAGGGAGCCGATCACCCAAAGTGGGTGAGGCACCTTCAGCTGCACTCCCTGCCCGCCGCCCCGGACAGTGGAAGGAATTCCGGATGAGCCCCAGGGTGTGCGGGAAAATTGACATCAGCAGAGGTTTCTGTCCACAAAGCAGACAGAGGAGGCCTATAAAAGTAATTTCATTCCTAGAAATGGGAGAGGCCATGGGACATTCCCCATGGGATCTCTGCAGTTGTTGGAGCACACAGCCTCCTTTTCATCCCAATTCTCCTGGCCACATCTCCCTCTCCCTTTCCCCACTGGCTGAAGTACTGGAGAGGTGCAGACTTCCCAATCCACCTAGTACATACTCCCTTCATATGCACCCCACTATTGTATAGCAGGCGATATTCCTGGCTCTGTTAAGTCTTTGTTGTTCTTCGGGAAGTTCATGAATTGAGCAGGACCTTGGCTGAGCAGCAGTCTGTGTCATCAATTGATAACATGTCCTGAAAGCGATGGCTTCTCCTGTCACTTCCTTATGTGCAGGTCCCTGGCCGTGTCTCGGAGCAGATTCACATCATCTGTTTGTAAAGACACTTTCCTCCTGTTCCTTTCATGGGGGTCCCCCGTTTTCGGGACATCCCCCCTGGAGCAGGGTGTCCCCTCTTTGCTGCAGCCCCAGCCCTCAGGCAGAGCTCAGCCAATCAGAGCGCAGGGCCCTGATGACTCACCAGTTGCCAGGCAGACTCGCAGCTCCCAGCGTTCCCCACCTGGACTCCACCTGCGCCCCCCCCTCGGCCCCATCGCCCCGCGAGGGGAATTTGGGGAGGTGGGAGTGGGGCAGCGCCAAGGCCGGGCCCCCCCGCGCTGTCCTGGCGGGAGCGGCTGCAGTGGGGACCGAGTGCGGGCGGAAGCGGCCGAGAGCCCAGCGCTGCCCCAGCCCGACCTGCCCCAGCTCCATCCCTGCCCCTGCGCTGGGATGCTGTGGGTTTGGGGGAAGAGGGAGCCGGCAGTGGGTGCTGGGCCTGGGGGCAGGAGGAGAAGGGAAGGAGAAGCAGGGTTGAGGAACAAAATGGTCAAATGATGGACGTGGCAGGAGAAGGTGGGATTGTGCCAGAGAAGGAGGAATAGCAGGAGGAAGAGGAGTGTGAGGAAGAGCAGAGTCACAGGAGGAGGAGGAGGAGCAGAAACAGGAAGCAGCACAAGGTTCCACCCCTCCCTGTATCTGCTGCCTCCCCCCAGCCCCAGGAGCGCTGCTCCCCCCACATGCAGCAGGTGACTGTGGAGGGGGATCCAGGATTTTCACGGGGTGAATCTTGGTGTTTCTGAGCTTGCTTGGGCTAAATGTTGGTGCTTTAGTTTTATGTGGCAACTGAATCTTTATCTTTTGGAGGAGGTTTTTGCTCACTTTTGATGTTTGGGGAGTTTTTGATCTGTGTCTAGAAGTTTGCAGGACTTTTGGGCTGAATCTTAGTGTTTTGGAGGTTCTTACACACAAAAACTCACCAATGACTTCTTGAGATGAACTTGGGCAGGGAGGAACCTCCAGTCCAAGGTGCTCTCTTGTTTTTTTCCCCAAACCAGGATTTTTCATTCTCAGGGTGTGGCTGGATGGAGGAGGAGGAAAAGCCCCGGAGATCCTGCAGGAGGAGGGGCTGCAAACCCAGCCCAGGGAGCTGCGGGGAGGAAAGAGCCCCCCTGAGCCAGGAAGGCAGCCGGAGATCCAGCCAGAGCACGGAGCTTCTGGAGAAACCTCATGGCAGGGAGAAGCCACACAAGTGCTTGGAATGTGGGCAGGGCTTCAGCTGCAGCTCCAAGCTGATCGAGCACCAGAGGATCCACACTGGGGAACGGCCCTACGAGTGTGGGGAGTGTGGGAAGGGATTCAGCCACAGCTCCACCCTGATCCAGCACCAGGTGATCCACACTGGGGAACGGCCTTACCAGTGCTTGGAATGTGGGAAGAGCTTTGGGTGGAGCTCCGAACTGAGAAGACACCGGCGCATCCACACCGGGGAGAGGCCCTACGAGTGTGGGGAGTGTGGGAAGAGCTTCATGCACAGCTCCCACCTGATCCAGCACCAGGTGATCCACAGTGGGGAACGGCCCTACGTCTGCTTGGAATGTGGGAAGAGCTTTGGGCGGAGCTCCAAACTGAGAAGACATCAGCGCATCCACACCGGGGAGAGGCCCTACGAGTGTCCCCAGTGTGGGAAGAGGTTTCACACCAGCTGCAATGTCCTCCTACATGAGCGGATTCACACAGATGAGAGGCCCTTCCGCTGCCCCGACTGCGGGAAGGGCTTCAACCAAAACTCCCACCTCACTGTGCACCGGCGCATCCACAGTGGGGAGAGGCCCTACGAGTGTGGGGAGTGTGGGAAGAGCTTCTCCAGGAGCTCAACCTTGACCCAACACCAACGGAGACACCACTAAGGGAAGCCCTGCAAGTGCCTCGAGTGAGGGAAGAGCTTGGAGTGAGGGAAGAGAGTGAGGGAAGAGTTTCGTGCACTGCTCCAGTTCCATCCCCCATGGGAGGATCCGGGCTGGATGATCCCCAGTGACCCCCGTTGGGCAGAGCCCTGGTGCCCCCGAATGGGGATGAAAACAGAGAGGAAAACAATGGAGCTGATAAAGGGGCCGATATCTGAGGCCTGACTGAGCAGAAACTGTGGGAGACACAGACACAGTTTAAGTCTCCCTGGGCAAGAAGTGACCAAGCAACCTGTTGTGAGACTTTGTGATAAGATAATGTTCCCAGGTGCCATGATGTCATGAAGAATGTGTAAGCAATGGGAAATTGTTAGCAAACATCGAGCCCTATCTGAGCACCACACAAGTAAAACCCTGTATAAACCCCTGGTACCCTCAATGAAATTGGCTTCTGGTCTAAACTCGGCTGTCCCCGTCTCTCCATCGTGGATAAGCCCTGTTGTGGGTGATCCCCGTTGGGTGGGGGGAAGGTGTTGGAGGGATTTCTTTCCCTTCTGCTTGTGCTGCTGTGTTTGGTTGGTAATAAATTCCCTCCGTGTGCCCAGGCTGGGTCTGTTGTCCCCATGCCAGGGGCAGAGTGACAGCAGGGCTGGGGGGACACACAACCCCCCCCAAAATCAGCGCGGGGACGGAGACCACGGGGAGGGGCTGTGGCCGGCTGCGGCTCAGGAGCTCTGTGTGCAGAGAAAAGGGGTGACACCGGGCTGGGGGCCACGGGGAGCAGACATGCTCTGGGGGAGGGGGGACACGACCCCCGGGAACCCCCTGGCCTTCTTGCCCAGGTAGAAGCCGAGCCCCAGCGCCAGGAAGATGAAGCCCAACTCGGAGTCCCTCATCCCCATTGGCATCTTTCTGTGGGCGGCGTCCGGCAACATCTCTGGGGGATCTGCAGGGGTCAGGACCCCCCAAAACCTCTCACAGACACCCCAAGCCCCTCCAAGCATTTTCCCAGTCACCCCCAGCCCACCCAGGACCTCCTGAAACCTTCGCAAGATCCCTTCCTAACTTCCCCAGCACCCTCCAAAACCTCTCCCATTCCCCTCAGGATCCCACCACCCCTTTCCAGTTGTCCCTACAGCCCCAGGACCCCCAAACCCTCTCCCAGTCCCTTCCCAGCCCCACCAGGACTCACCCAGACCCCTCCCTGTCCCTTCCCAGCACAACCAATCTCATCCCAACCTCTGCTTTTCCATCCCCAATCTCCTTCCAGCTCCTCCAGGCTCACTCCAATCCCTCCCAGTCACACCCAGCACCCCCAAACTCCCTCCCAGTGTCCACCAGGACCCCTGGAACCCCATCCCACCCTCCCCAGCATCCTTCAAACCCCTTCTCAGCCCTTCCACACCCCCGAGCTCCTCTCCTATTGAAACCAGGCTATCTTAAACTCCTTCCCAGTTGCTCCCAGCACACCCCAATCCCCCTCCCAGCCCCCCCAGTGCCTCTCCCACTGTCCCTGGCGCTGTGGGAGCCGGGACGTGCCCCAGTGCTGACTCAGGGGGTGCTCCAGGCTGACGTGCTCCACCTGGCAGCTGCAGGTGACCCCGCACTGGGAGTGGGGGGTTTCCAGCAGCACCAGGAGCTGGTGGCTCCAGTCCCCATTGGGGACCACGTCGGTGACCACCACATGCCTCAAGAGCTAGTGCTGGCCCTGGAACCACCTCAGCTGGATGTGGGCAGGCTAGAAATCCATCACGGAGCAGAGCAGGTGACCAGGGCCGGGCTGGGAGCTCGAGGGTACCAGCGGGACGGACACAGTGGGATGGGCCCTGGGAGAGTTTGGGGACACACTGGGGTCAGCTGGGGGGAACTGGGAGAGGTGGGAGAGGGCTGGTGTGGCATTGAGAGGGACTGGGAATGAAATTGGATAGGGTGGGGGAAGGCTGGGACAGAGGGGAAGTCTGGGATTGGGCTGAAAAGGACTTGGAATGGACTGGGAGGGCACTGGGAGAGAGGGTGGAGGTTTGGGAGTGGAGTTAGAGGGACTGGGATAGACTCTTATTGGAATGGCTGTGGACTGAGAGGAATTGGGAGGGACTTTGGGGACCCTGGGAGGGACTGTGAGGTCCCTGGGAGACACTGGGATGGACTGGGAGAGGCACCGGAGTCCCTTGGGGTGAGGGGGCAGGAGGCACAAGGAGGGCTGGGGGCTCTGGGGCGATTCCCAGGTCTCAGGTGTCTGGCAGTAGAGGTGACCCCAAAAATGCAAAAGTCCTTGCTTCCCAGCCTGCGCAGCCAAAGAAGAAGTCGGAATGAATAGGGTTGGCTTCTCAAGGTCATTTATTTTCTCTTATCTGTTGTTGGGATCTGTGATTTTTAGATGATCCCAAGACGGTAAAGTCTCTGTCTTTCAGCCCCGCTGCCAAAGAAGGAGTCGTAATTCATCTGTGCTGGTTTTCAAGGGTGTTTATTTCTTCTTAGCTAAAATATTTTCTCTCTGACCTGCAGCAGGTCTGTCTCGCAGGATAGCGTGCGGGGCTCTGCCCCTCAGTGGGATGTTACAAACATTATGTACCAAAAACTACTATGTGTTTTATTTACAATAACGTGCCAATATCTATCACCCATGTTGAACAGTGTGTCCCCAGCCTAAACAATAAAAAAATGCCAACACCACAGTGAAACGTGGAGGGCATGAAGAAGAAGAAGAAAAAGGACAAGGCACACCCAGTTTCCTCCATCTTGCCTCCTTTGAACCCCTTACCTAGAATCCTAAAATTCTACTTTTGCACCCATGTCACACTAATTACTACTTATATCAAGCAGTCAGAGCTTGTAATTCATCCTGTAAGATTGAAAACTCTTTTCCATGGATAGAGATCAGAGACAGTGTCTCTCGGGGCTCTGTACAGGGGGGTTTCTGACCCCCTGCCAGGGTCCCAGACCTTCCAGGGCAGCCAGAGGGATGCCCTGGATTCCCACAATCTATAATGTGCTTTCTCAAGGAGCTGCGGTCTGTCTAGCAGGTCAGTCTGTGGCAGACTCCCACCCCCTTGGGGTGGTGTTTCCATTTTACACTAAACACTACCTGCACTATGTTTACAATAACATGCCAATATCTATCATTTATGTTGTACAGTGCGTCTTTACCTTCAACCAATAGAAAAGTGTCACTGTCGCCGTTGAGCAGGACGGGAGCAGACGGACTCCAAATTAGAAGGCAAGAAATGAAGCTCTGATTTATTTCAAATGCACCGCTCTATTTATAGGGAACATCATGCAGACTAACTTCATTGGTCTTAGAGTAAAAACATCTCACACCACTGGTGTGCAGTGAATGACGCACGGTGGCAGAACATATCTATAAACAATGTGAACAACAAGAGAGATTAGTGAATTATTTACATTCTTTCCCAACTGCTTCCCAGGCTCTCGCCTGGTTAGAAAACCTTCTCTTTTTCTCTCTGACTGAACTGAGAATATCCACATGTCACCATCGCAGCAAGACATGGAGGGCAAGAAGAAGGAGAAGAAGGTCAGGACACACCCAAATCCCTCCAGCTTGTGCCCTTGAACCCCTTATTTTAAAACCCTAAAATTCTACTTTTTCACCCTGTGTTAATTCACCTACCACACTACTCAAACCCTCGTGGCTTGTAATTCCTCATACAACGTTGGCAGTTTTTCCATGGGCTGAAATCGAAGCCACAGGCATTCTTGACACCGTGCCAAGGTCTCCGAGCCCCCTGCCAGGGGCTCGAGCCATCCAGGGCAGCCAGAGGGACGTCCTGGGTTCCCACACAGAACTTAAAGAAGAATACAAGTGTCTGAGTTAAAGAGAGATAAAGAGAGAGTTTCACTTAATTTGGGGTCGGAACAGGCAAAAAAAACTGAATCTGGGTCGCAAACACCAGGAGTGAAAAACTGTTCAGGCTCATCAACATTGATCAGGCAGGTTAATGCATATGCAAATCAATTGTATGCATATGCATCAGGTTAGGGGATAAAATAAACTGGGGAATTTTCAGGGGAATGAAGGGAAGAAAGATAATTTGCCATTACAAACAAAGTGTAGGTTGGCTGATAAATGAAATCGGACATTGAAAGATGAAAGGAACGGGAGAGGAGGTGGAATGATGTTTGTCTTTTCCAGTAAGGAGGCAGTGACTCTTGCTGTTATCTCTTTGAGAAGGATTTCTTGGCTATCTCATCCCTTTCTTGAGCTGCTAAAAAAATATCTTACATCACATAGTTTCTATTTGGACATTATGATATAACCTAAAACGATATCCACCACACTACTTACAAAAGATTAATACAGTACTACATGTGAAAAATGCAGATTAAAAGATTGGCTTTTCGCAAATACTAAAATGAATATGTATTGTGTTCTATTGATTAGTAGTGCTGTATTAGCATTTTAATGGTATGGTAACTGTAGTTTTGTAGTTAAAATGTAGCTTTTGTGGTTCAAATAGAAACTGTGTATGTGGGATATTTTTTTAAGAAAGGAATGAGGTACTCCATCGAGATAGCAGCCACAAGACACCTAAATCTTCTAAAGAAAGAATTTGTGGCTTCCTTATCAGGAGAAACGAACTTCTTCATGCCTCGCTCAGACCTAAAGACGCCACCAAGATTTGACACTAACCAGACAGAGCTCTTTGTTTTAAATAAAATGTATGCATCATGTGTGAAGGGTATGAATATGCAACAGGCTGTTGCTTTTAAGAGTTGTTTCTTTGTTCACAAGGCATGATTTTTAGCGGCTTAGTGCCCTAAAAGCATCCAGGGGCATGTAAGTCTTGGTTTTTATTGCCTCATATTGTCCTAATCTTAATTGTCCAAATTTTCATTACTCTAATTGTATTACTATTTTTATAACCGTTTTATTACTATTAAACTTTTAAAATTTTAAAAAACAAATGACGTTTTTCACACTACAAAATAACTTTCCAACATAATACATACGGTATTCAAGTTAATATTCGCGAAGGGTCAATCATATAATACGCATTTTTCACAATAGTAATAAAATAGCTATAAAAACAGTATCCTGGGCACCAGGACCCCCCCGTGCATTGATCCCCCCCTCACTGAGCACCGGGATTGGGACGGGACCCCCCCTCGAACCCCGGGACACCTCCAGGCACCGGGACCCCCCGGGCAGCGCCACCCCCGTGCACCGGGACAGGGACTGGGCCCCCCTCGTGCACCGACCCCCCCGAGCACCAGGCCCGGACCCCCCTTTGTGCCCCCCACCCATCACGGGGGTTCCACCCCCTCCCCTTTGACCCCCCCCGGAGCCGCGGGACCCCCGGGAACAGCGCCAGGACTGGGGGGGGCCCAGGGATGTGAGAAATGGATTCGTAAAGGATTCCCAAAACCTGGCAGAAAGCTCACACAGCCTTGGACTTGTCCATGCCAACTCTGAGATTTTATTGTGCCAGCGAGCAGCTGCAAGGAATTATCAATAATCGATATCAGTATTGAGCAGCAGGGCAAAATGCTCGTGGTCAGTAGGAACCTGCAAAAGCCAACAGAGAAATGCAAAAAGCTAGCAGAGAAATGCAGAAGCCAGTAGAGAAATTCAAAAAGCCAATAGAGAAATCCAAAAGCATTCTGAGTGTTAGGAATGAGAAGCTTGACTCAGCCAATATATCAAGCAGGGGTCCTTGAGCAGCTGCCCCAGAACCTCCGCCGGGGTCTCCCAGCGCAGCCAGAACCACTCGGCCTGGGGTCCCCAAAGACTTCAGCAAGGCCCAAGTCCCTCCCAGGAACCCTCAGCTCCCTCAAACCCAGCATCCCCCACATCCCCTGCAAGTTCCCCCCATGGCACCGGCCATGGCCATGTCCCCACATGTCACTGGCCGTGTCCCACCATGTCCTCAACCATGGCTGTCTCCCCACCATGTTTCAATCCCTGTCATTGTCCCCACATCTCCATCCATGCCTGTGTCCCCTCATGTCCCCATGAATGGCCCTGTCCCCCTCCATGTCCATGTGTCCCCATGTCACTCTCCATGTCTGTGTCCCACCATGTTGTGTCCTACCATGACCACACCCATGTCTTAGTTCAATGTCTATTTTTACCTCAGTATTGGACATTTTGAAGGGACGAAGAGAAATGAAAAGAAAACCAAGGCCAAAAGGAAAGGATTTCCGTGTCCCTGCCGGCTGAGGATCCACATGCTTGGGTAGAAGGGAAGACCCTTTTTTGGTGGAGTTTCACCCCACTGTCTCCAAAGTCTTGGTCTTTTCCCCACTTTTTCACCATTTGGCTCTGGAAGATGCCCTTTGGCATTAGGAAATCAAAATCATGGAATTCCTGAAATTGGAAAAGACCTCCAAGACCATTCAGTATTACTTGATGCCACCAGCAGATAGGACTTAATGCAAAAGATGTCCTGGGGTTGAAAGTCAACAAATCCATTCTCCCCAAGGAATTCCCATTTTTGGTCTGTGTCCTGATGGATGCTCCTGCCAGGGGTTCATCCAGATGCCCACGGGGAGCCAGGAAGATGTGGAGCACTCCATCCAGGTGTCTTCCCAACAGGAATCACCAAGACAACAGATCACCAGGGCTCTGCCCAACGGGGATCACTGGGGATCATCCAGCCCGGATCCTCCCATGGGGGATGGAGCTGGAGCAGCGCACGAAGCTCTACCCTCACTCCAAACTCTTCCTTCACTCGGGGCACTCACACGGCTTCCCTTAGTGGTGCCTCCGTTGGTGTTGGGTCAAGTTTGAGATCCTGGAGAAGCTCTTCCCACACTCCCCACACTTGTAGGGCCTCTCCCCGCTGTGGATGCGCCGGTGCATGGTGAGGTGGGCGTTTTGCTTGAAGCCCTTCCTGCAGTCGGGGCAGCGGAAGGGCCTCTCCTCTGTGTGAATCCGCTCATGTAGGAGGAGATCGGAGCTGGTCTGAAACCTCTTCCCACACTAGGGACACTCGTAGGGCCTCTCTCCAGTGTGGATGCGCTGGTGTCTTCTCAGGGCAGACCTCCACCCAAAGCCCTTCCCACATTCCAAGCACTCGTAGGGCCGTTCCCAGTATGGACCACCTGGTGCTGGATCAGGGCCGAGCTTCTTCTGAAGCTCTTCCCACACTCCCCACAATCGTAGGGCTTTTCCCAAATGTGGATCCTCTGTTGTCGCATCAGTTTGGAGCTTTCTCTGAAGCTCTTCCCACACTCCCCACACTCGTAGGGCCGTTCCCCAGTGTGTATTCCCTGGTGCCAGATCAGCTTGGAGCTGAAGCTGAAGCCCTGCCCACATCCCAAGCACTTGTGAGGCTTCTCCCTGCCATGAGGCTTCTCCACCAGCTCTGAGCTCCAGCTGGATCTCCGGCCGCCTTCCTGGCTCAGGGGGGCTCTTTCCTCCCCACAGCTCCCTGGGCTGGGTTTGCAGCCCCTCCTCCGGCAGGATCTCCGGGGCTTTTCCTCCTCCTCCATCCAGCCACACCCTGAGAATGACAAATCCTGGTTTGAGGAAAAAACGAGAGCACCTGGGACTGGAGGTTCCTCCTTGCCCAAGTTCATCTCAAGAAGTCATTGGGAATCTTGTGTCCATGGAAATCTCCACTATATCAAGGTTCAGCCCAAAAAAAAAAAAAAAAAAAAAATCACCCAGGAGTTCCCTATCTCTGATCTCTCCACTTTTGGCGCACCAGAGGTTTGCTTTCCTTGGGATGATGGGGGTCCAATGGCTCCAAGGGTTCCCCCTTCTCCGACGTCCTGATTAGGGATAATCCAGGGGCTTTTGGGGGGCCATGGGGTCCCTTCTGCCCTGATGCTCTACTTTGACATCCCAGGGGTCCCAGGGGTCCCTCCTCTCCAGGCTCCCCCCCTTTCCAGCCAGCCGGGGGTCCCCCAGCTCCAGGATCATCGCCCTCTGCTCTGCCCACTCCAGGGGTCGCAGGGGTTCCCCTCCTCTGCTCCCCCGGGGGTCCCCAGGACCAATGTCCTCCCCCTGCTGGCCCTGGGCAATGGCCACGTGGACTCCCAAAGATCCCCCCAAGGGGCTCAGCTTTGGGGTCCTGCAAGATCCAAACCTACACACAAAGAGAGAAAAAACCCACCCAGGGTTTATTTGGGCCTCCCAGACGATATTTGGGGCTCAATTCCACAATCTGCAAGCTCCAAACACACCCCAATAAAAAAACCCTCTCAGGGACCCCCCGATAGATTTGGGACGAGCTCCCCCTTCCCTCCCACCTGCAGGATGAGCTGGGGGCGATGGTCCCGGGGCCAAGGGTACTGTGGCCACAGGGGGCACTGGAACCTCCTGTTCCTCCTCCTTTTCCTGCTCCTGCTCCTCCTCTTCCTGCTCCTCCTCTTCCTCTCTCCCTCCTCCTCCTCCTTCCTCATCCCACCTCCTGCCCAGTTCCTGCCTTCTCTATATTTAGAGTGGAGAACCTTGCTTGTTTTTAGAACGAGAACAAAGATCCCAGATGGAACACGGCTTGCTGGTTTTAGCCAGAAGTGTCAGTGACTAAAGGTCATGTTTGCTCTGCTTTGGTGCCGTCCTTGTTCCTCCTCAGTGTTCAGGCTGGGCTATGGGGTGTCCTTGTTTGCTGCATTTTCAGAGCTCCTCCTGGATCCTTTGGGCAACAGGGTGTGCCCTGGGAGGGTTCTTTGTGCTCCTTTGTGACACAGGAGAACCTTCCAGGCGGTTTCTGCGTGAGCTGCTGCTGTGATGTCACAGGAGCACTGCCACGTCCCCGAGGTGTTCCCGTTGCTGTGGCACACGGAGGCCTCAGTGTCCAGAGTGGCTCTGGGCACTGCTCGTTGCCGGAGGATCCTCCTGCCCGAGGCATTCTCAGCAGCCAGCCCAGCCCTGACGGGTGTCCTTCTGTGCTTGCAGGGCTACAGTCTGCAGACGTGTGCAGCGCAGCCAAAATGATCCAGCACGTGGCTGCTGCAGTTTGCACGCTGTACTCTGTGGCGTATGCGGGGTATTTTTTAACCCACTTGGCACGTAAGTCGAGGTTTTCCCTCGGTGCTGTGGCTTTGGGCTTGCTGTGTGCTTGCTGTTCTTCCTCTGGGCCTGAGCTGACTTTGTAACCAAATTGCCATGAAGACACCATTGCTTTGGGAGAGCTCCTGGCAGCAGCTGCAGCTGGAAAAGGGGGTGTCTGCAGCCAGCGGGGCGTGCACAGCATTTGCAATGAGCCCTGGGGGGTTCTGTTCCCTCAAGCGGGGAGTCTGTGGCAGCATAGCCTGGAACTGCCTGTCCAGCCAAGAGCTGACCCAGCCCAGTATTTTGTGCTGTTCTCTTGCTGTGTGAAGGGACTGTGGCTCCTGGAGGGACGCTGTGAAAGCAAAATGCTCTCTCGGGGTTGCCTTGCTCCGGGGCATTTCCCACCACAGGCAGTTTTTTTCCTGACAGCATCTGGTTCATGTTCCCTCTCCCGTTGCAGGGCACCTCATGAGTGGATCCCGAGCAGCTCCTCCTTCGGTGAGTGGGAAAGGAACCTTTGGAGTTTGGAATTGTGCAGCAAGTTGTGAGCTCGGCATGTGGCAGCCATGTGCCAGCCTGGGAGGCTGAAGGAAAGTTCCTGTCAGTGTCCTTGCAGCAGCAAAGGGATCCCTGGGAGTTTTCTCCTTTTCTGCTGAAGAGCTTTTGAAGAGCTGCAGGTCTGGTTTTGCAGGCAGAGCATTGCTTGCTGGCTCTAGCCATGGTGGAATATGGAATTCCCAACAATAAGGGGCTCTGTCGACTTTAGCCCATTGTTAGTTTGAACAGCTCCCAACCCAATTTCTGCTTAGTGCAGCTGGATGTGCAGCTGAGGGTAAATAAGGTGATAACTGAGACAGAACTTCCCATCCCTCACGCTGCCGTCTGTCCACAGGGCACAAAAGCAGCACCAGCACCTCCTCTGGCTCCCTCTGCTTCCAAAGAGGAGGCCAAAGAGGAGGAAGGCAGCAGTGAGCTTCCCGCTGTTCCAGCGGACGATGGTGAACGTCCCTCAGTGCCGGGAGATGACAGTGAACTTCTCGCTGTTCTGGGAGACGAGGGCGAACATCCCACGCTGTGGGAACACAGTGGCGAGGCTCCTGCGGTGTGGGACAAGGACAGTGGACATCTCCTGGTGTGGGAGGAGGACGGTGGATGTTCCCTGGTGCGGGACGAGGAGGCTGAACTTCTCCCAGCATGGGAAGTGGACAGCGAACGTCCCCTGGCTTGCAAAGATGATGGCAAACCTGAAGCGTTTTGGGAAGAGGACGGAGAACCTGCAGCGTTTTGGGAAGAGGACGGAGAAGCTCCCTGTGCTTGGGAAGAGGACACTGAACCTCCCTCGGCTGTGGGATCCTGGGCTGAACATTCTGACAGCAGCACAGCCCTGCAGCCAGCGGGGAGAGGGGAGTGGTGCCTGATGCAGCTGAGTACGTCTGCTCTGTTCCTGTGTGCCAGAGCAGGGTGCTGTGTGTGTGTCTCGGCATCAGCTGCACCCAGTGCTGCTCTGCAGCTGAATGTGCCAGGGTCATTTCTTGTCCTTCCCCAGCTGAGACCAAGGGGCTGACGGCCCCAGGGAGGGGGGCTGCATTCTGGCTCTGCTGCAAGGCGGGGTCTCACTCTGGGAGGGAGCGTCTTCCACGTGGTTTCTTTCAGGGAACACCGTGAGCCTGGCGGAGCCTGCCGAGAAATACCTGGAAGTGGAGCAGATTGGCCAAGGGTAAGTGCACGGCAGTTACTTCTGCACAAGCAGGCCCAGGTGTTGTGCTGGTGCAGGATCAAGTGAGAAGTCAGGAGAGCTCCAAACACCTCCAGGCACTGGGGTACCATCCTGCTGTCCCTTAGTCCTGATCAGAATTGATACCTGTGCTCAGAAGGCACTGTCAAAGGCCCCTGAGGCTGACAGTGTCCTGCCTGCAGCAAGGAGCAGGACCTGGAAGATCTTCTGTCCCTGGAATTGGATTGCCTAAAAGAGCCACTCACCATCTGGTGACTGTCAGAAAACAGTTCTCAAGGATAATTCTTTCAAATATTTTGCTTCAAAAAATATCCTCTGGTCAGGATTAACAACCTAATGGTTTAGAAACAGAAACCAGAGCTGAAGTAATAAGTGCTCTATTCCAGCACAGGTAGTAGAGCCCATACATTCAGTAACAGACACAGAGCTGATGCACTCTGGGGGAAAATGCATCACCTGCCTGATGGCAGGGCCCTTGTGGATCCTGCAGGTCTTAGGCAGGAAATGGGAAAGGATGAAATGCATTCTTTTCCAGTTCTTTAGACACCCATTGCTCACTTCAGGTTTTGAACTAAAGCAGTTCAGCGTGGACATTTGGGATTTGCTCCAGCCCAATTCCTTGGTGTTGGGTCTCAGTTTTCTGTGGCACACCTTGCATGGCAGAGGGCTGGTGGCTGCTGCGCTGTTGTTGGAAGGGTCGATGCCCCCAGGTGCTTGTGAACGCTGCAGGCAGCAGAGATCTCCTGTCTGGGCTGGCTTTCACTGCCAGGGCCTAAAGCGCTGCTTCTTTCTTCTCTGCTGTTTTGTCTCCAGGGCTTTTGGAACCGTTTCTAAAGGACTCGACAGGGCCACTGGAGGAGAGGTCAGTGTCAACACGCCCAGCACGTCTGGCAGCTCTCCAGGGCTCTCCCCTCTGCTGGGAGCTGTGGCTGCAGCTTTGGGGGCCAGCAGAGCTTTCCTGCACAGGCTGCTCCTCTGCAGGCAGAGCCGTCTCAGCCTGATGAGCACAGCTGGGACAGACTTGGTCCTTCTGAAGTGCCCAAAGGAATGCAAGGAGGGCAATGGATGTGTGTGTTTGCTTTGTTGTGCAATCCCAGCCAGAGCAGTTGCATCTGAAATCATGACCCAATCCCATAGAACTGCTAAAGGGTTCCCGGCTGTTTTGCTCTGTTTGCACAGAACCAGAATTACCTCCTGCTTGCAGAATGTGTTTGAACAATAATGAGAGTGTTGAGGCCATTTGAGAAGACTGTAGGTGCAGAGAATGTGGTTAGAGCTTGGAGGCTGACAGCTGAGGGGCCATTTCTGCAGAGCTTGCAAGGCCAAATGTCTCTGGCCATGTGTCCTGTAAGCAGCCCCCAGCGAGCAGAGCAATGGGCTGTGGGAATGGCACTTGCTGAGCTCTGGTGTCCCTTCCCAAGGCAGTTTGGCACAGCCCGGCTCCATTGCCCCAAAAAGACTCGCTCCGTGTTTGCTGCGGCCTCCTGCCACAGACTCCTCCAGTGAAAGGTCTGCAATGTCCCTTCAGGTGGCCATAAAGAAAATGAGTCTGAGAGGGCAGAACAGGGAACGAGCTGTGAATGAGCTCCTGTTCCTGCAGGACAAGAAGAACCCCAACATTGTCAGCTCTTTGGACAGGTGAGTGCTCCAGGCCTTATCCCATGCCCGGGCCCTGCCTTAACCTTTCCTGGCATCCGTAGTCTGTAGCCTGATTTGAAAATGCCTGACCCAGATGTATTTTCCTAAATCAACAGCCTGGCAGTTCGCTCCCTCCATGTGCTTTTGTTGCTTTGGTTTGGTTTCCCCTTCAAGTTGACCCTGTTTTCTGTGTCTTACAACAAGTGCTGATAAACCACAGCAGAAATTATTTCCCTTGGCTTCTTCTTCCCAGCCCTTTCCCATTGCTGCAGATGCCAGGAAGACCAGGTTCTTGTTCCCAGAAATGCCTCGTTTGCCCATTTGTCACTGGCCTTGCCTGTTTCTGAAGGGACTTTCTGACCCCTTTTGTCCCAAGTGCTGCCCGGCCTCCTCCCCTGGATAAGCCTGGGAGCTGTGTTGCCTTGTTCTGCAGGGAAGGGTGGAACTGCTGAGTTCAGAAGCTGAACCAGCTGGGGGCCAGTGTTGTGGGTCCACATTGATCTGGGCCTTTGCTAAACTGCATTTTTCACCTGCTTGCCATCTAAGGCCTCTCCTTTCTCACAGGGGTCTCCTCCTTTAGACTGTGCAGATCCCAAGGGCTGTGCAGCCTGGCAGGAATGTCTCTCCATCGGATTCTGTCCTCATTGACAAGTGACCTGGCAACAAAACTCCCCTCCAGGCTTTTCCATGGGGGAACTGAGCACTGCACATTGGTCTCCATGCCACTGCTTTCCTCTTCCAGCTTCCTTGTCGATGGAGATCTCTGGCTGGTGATGGAATACATGGATGGAGGAACTTTGCAGGACGTTGTCAGACAGACACGCATGGCTGAAGGAGAGATGGCAGCTGTCAGTCGGGAGGTGAGGGATCCTGCCTGTGACTGCCATGCCTTGGACACGATGGTCCTTCCCAGCAGGGCGTGAGAGCAGGAGTGGCTCCATGCTCAGGGCTTTGTTTCTCTGTTGTTTTCATGAGCTGGCGAAGAAAGAGCCCCTGCAGTGAACGGCCTGCCAGCATCACTGCACTTCTACTCTGTTCTTGTTCTCTTTCCTGCTGTTGTGGCACTCTCTGTCTGTTTTGGATTTGATGTGCTGTTCTCAGCTTTGCCCTGAACCGTTTGCCTGGAGCTTGTCTGCACTGCACTCCTGGCCTGTCACAGCAAAGTCGCTGCTGGCAGAATTCTAAACTGTCCTTTCTTGTGTGATATATTCCGGCCATTGGTTTTTACCCTCGTGTTCTTTGTTCTCTCTCAGTGTCTGCAGGGCCTGCATTTCCTCCATTCGAACCGGGTGATCCACAGAGATCTGAAGAGCTCCAACATCCTTCTGGGCATGGACGGCTCTGTCAAGCTGGGTGGGTGTTCCTGGCCAGGCACGGCGCTCCCGGGGTGCGGCTGTGGGGCTGCTTCCCAGTGACGGCCAGAGCCCCACAAGGGCTGCTGGGGGCACTGCCCGGCCCCTGCTGCCAGCTGAGAGCGGCTGCCCCTGCAGAGAGCTCAGGAGAGGAGCAGGCTGTCAGGGGTGCCTTTGCTCTGGGAATGGCCCTCCCAGAGGGGCAGGCATCGGAATCTAAAGCTGCAAGGGAATCAGTAAAAGCAACTGCATGAAAGCTGAGGGTTTCTTTAAGGGTCCAGTTCAGTTCCATCTTTCCTTGGCTACAGCCCTGAGAACTTTTCCAGCTGACATCACTGCTGCATTCTCAGACTGAGAGCGGGGAGTCTTTGTGCTTGGTTTCCTCATTCCAGCTGCCTTTGACAGTGTTTGTTTCTGTCCTCAGCTGATTTTGGCCTCAGTGCTCAGCTCAGCCCTGAGCAGGACCAGCGCAGCTCCATGGTGGGCACTGCTCACTGGATGGCCCCAGAAGTTGTCACCAGTTCTCCTTACGGCCCCAAGGTGGACATCTGGTCCTTTGGCATTGTGACCATCGAGATGGTGGAAGGAGAACCTCCTTACTTCAAGGAAACGAGGGCCATGGTAAGAGGCCAATTCTCCCGTGGTTGCAGAGGCCTGTGAGCACAGGGTGACCCTGCACTGGGAGCAGCAGCTGCAGGATTCTGCACATGGGGAAGGGAATTCCCAGAGGACTGGAGCCTCAACACAGACACATATTCTGCAGTCTCCAGACACAATTTGCTTTGGGATTTACGTTGTTGCAGTTCTTCTGGCTGTGAGGATGACCTGAAAATGTGAAGCAAGTGCACCAGCTCTTTACAATGGCTGTGGCAGCACCAGGGTTTGGGTTTTTTGGTTGGCATAGAAAAATGAGCTGTGAGCAGCATCTTGGCCAGGGAGGAAAGTGCCCCTGGAGCTGGGGCTGGGAAGCCGGGGTCGATGTGAGCACTTGTGGGTGGGAAGGAAGCTGGCAGAGCGCTGAGTTTGCTTTTCCTGCAGGCTCGCGCTCTGATCCGGCAGAACGGGACCCCGCAGCTGCAGGAGCCCAGGCGCCTGTCAGCTCTGCTGCGGGACTTCCTCGAGTGCAGCCTGGAGCCGGACGAGGAGCGGCGCTGGTCTGCCCAGGAGCTGCTGCAGGTGAATGCCAAGCGGCTGCAGGGGAAGCAGCAGCGCCAGGGAGGGGTTTTCTTGTGGGGCCCCCTCCGATGGTCTCCGGTCTCGCTGATGGTCTCCGGTCTCGCTGCTTTCCACACGCAAAGCAAGCAGAATCCTTGCCTGGTTTGGCTTGGCAGGAGCCTTTCGAGGTCATCTGCACCTGGGGCCCCACAGCGAGCAGGGCCATCTTCAAGCAGCTCAGGTGGCTCAGAGCCCTGCCTGACCTGAGCTTGGATGTTTCCAGGGAGTAGGCACCTCCCACATCTCTGGGCACCTTCTGTCAGTGCTTCCCCACTCTCCTGCTAAAAAATTTCTGCCTCAGACCTAGTCTCAGCCTGCTTCCCCCTCCTGAGTTTCAGACCATTTCCCTTTGTCCTGTTGCAACAGAGCCTGTGAAGAAGTTGACTCTGGAAAGTAACGGTTCATTTCTTTCTTTTTTCTCCTTTGGGCAGCACCCATTTTTATCATCAGCCAAGCCTCTCTCCAGCCTGACCCCTCTGATCACCGCAGCAAAGAAACTGAGGCAGCAGCGGAGGAGATGAAGGACTGGAGGACAGCGTTTAGTTACACTAGTTAGTTAGGAGAACTAGTTAGTTATGGTAGTTAGCAGTGCTAGTTGGTTAAGGTAGTTAGGACAGCCTGTTTGTTACGGTTCTTATGACAGCCTGGTTGGTATGGCAGTTTTTTTGAATAAAAACTCTCTTAAACCTCAACTCCCTTGACGTGTCCCTTCCTTCTCCCTGTGTGACTCAGCTGCCCGGAGCAATGTGAGGGGAGAGTGGGCCCAGCCTCGCCCAGAGCTGAGCCCCAGCAGAGCCCTGGCAGAGCCCAGAGCAGCCTCGGCATCTGCAGAGTCAGCCTGGAAGGAGGCGCTTGGAGCCTTCTCGGCTGCACCCGACTCTTGGTTACAAACTGTGTGTCAGGGCTCACCCCCAGATTGGGGTGGCCCTGAAAGATGGAAAAGTCTCTCCTCCAACCCGTGCCTTCAAAGAAAGACTCAGTAGTCTTCAGTCGTCCGGTCTCAAGGTAGTTTATTGTGTGTTATCTAAAAGATTTTCTTCCTGAACTGCTGCGGTCCATTCAGCAGGTCAGACAAAGGCACACACTGACTCCCAGGGGCCTGGTTCCATCTTTTATATCATCCATGACGTGTTAAATGTTTATGGTTTTACCCCAATGCCTATCACCTATATTGAATGGTGACTTTCTACTCTAAACCAATCTGTGAGTGCCAACATCACCATGAACATGGAGGTTAGGAAGGAGAAAGAAGGAGGACAGGGCACGCCCAAGTCCCTCCATCTTAGAACTTCTGACCCCCATGTACAAAACTCAGACCCCTCTGTACAAGGCCTAAAATCCCCCTGTACAGCACTCAAAAGTTCTTCCTTTCACGTTGTGACTACTTCTACTATAATATCTAAACTTGTGTGATTTCTTGTTCTTCCTGCAATGTTGGTAAATTGTTCCACGGGTCAGATTCAAAGCCACAGGAGTTTCCAGCTGCATGCCAGGGTCTCAAATGCTTCCGACCTGTGCCCGGAATATCCAAGAGTGTCCAAGAGACATTCTGAGTTCTGACAAGAACAGGATCATGAGAAGTCAACGAAGAGCCTTGAATGCAGCTTTCCCCACGCCTCCCTCCTTCCAGCTGCACCTCCTCCCCCGGCAGTGCAGGAGACAGGGAATGGGGCCGTGCTCAGTTCATCCCCCGTGGCTTCTCCCTCTGCCCAGGGACAGGAGTCGTTCCCCTGCTGCAGCCTGCGGTCTCTCCCACCGGAGACTTCTCCAGGAACTTCTCCAACCGGAGTCCATCCCCTGGGACTGGGGCACAGCCCCCCTCCAAGTGCTGCAGCGTGGGTCACTGTGCCACGGGGTCAGTCCTTCCAGGACAGGCTGCTCCAGCGGGGGCCCCTCTGTCCACGGGGTCACAGCCTCCTCTCAGGCATCCCCGTGCTCCAGCCTGGCTCCTCCAGGGGCTGCAGGGGGATCTCTGCATCCCCATGGATCTGCAGGGGTATCTCTGCATCCCCATGGATCTGCTGGGGGATCTCTGCAGCCCCATTGTTATCAATGAATCTGTCAATTTAATAATTAGAGGAATTTATTAAATCAAGTCAAACAAAAATTGGAAAAGCCACAAGTAAAACAGCGCCGAGCCAGGCGATCGGAGCTGGTTTCAGGCTATACAGCCCCGTACCTCTGGCAGTTCACAAGGTACTGATTCCACAGGGTTTTATTTTTATTGCTTTCAGACGTAGTAGGATTCCTGAGGGCTCTTCCTGTTCCCTCTCATTGGTCTTGCCCCTTTCCACATATTAATGCATGTTCTTTTCTTGTGCAGAGTTTTTCCCGGAATACTCTGCTGAAGTCTCGTTAGATGGCAATCCTCTCGAATATCTTGTTCTGGCTAAGAATATTCATCTTATCAGTTCAATGCCTATCTTCTAGATGGAATAATCCTTCAGAGTAACCATCCTTTGAGACAGGAATTCATCTTGTATATATTGTTCTTTCTGTCACTTGATTCCATTTAAAAAGATACTGTATTTTTTTTAGTCCTGAGCACGAATTTATTTTAAATTATATATTACACCCATGGATATGCAGGGAGACCTCTGCATCCCCATGGATCTGCAGGGGAATCTCTGCAGCCCTATGGATCTCTGCATCCAGCACCGCCGTCTTTGGAGGCACCAGGAATAGGCTGAGCTCTGCCTGAAGCTCTTCTCACATTCCCCACACCCTTCCCGGCACAGGGAGAGTTTTACCTCCTCACAGCTCCCCGGGCTGGGTTTGCAGCCCCTCCTCGTGTGGGATCTCTGGGGCTTTTCCTCCCCATTGCATTCCTGTGCCGTGGAGCCGTTCCAAATGGCCTCTTCCACGAGGTTCTGTGGCAAGAATTTGTTCTCCCTGGTCCCTGTCCGCAGCTCCGTGACTGGGGCAGGAAGGACAAGGAGAGTTAGGGACATGGAGAAGGGAAAAGGAAAAGGCAGGAGAGGAAGGAAGAAGAAGGAACGAGGGAGGAAGGAAATGGGAAAAGACGTAGATGGATGAAGGAGAGAATGAGGAGAGGAAGCAGGGCAGAGAAGAAGCTGGGATTTGCGTCCGTGCCAGAGGGAAGGGGAAGGAGATCCCCTCAATCCATCCCTGGCAGGACGGCGTCAGCAGCGAGGTTGTCCTGCAGCCAGGGGCGATGCTGGGCTGGGAGATGGAGCAGGAGAGAGGGGCAAAGGGGCAGTGACTTCCTCCTCACCTGCCTGGCTGTCCCAGTCTGTAGCATCCTGGCACTACCAAGGCCCTTGGAGCGTCCGGCACTGATGAGCCCAAAGCTCACGGCGACTTTATAAAGCTGACAAAGTAGGCAGGATGGGTCTTTGTAGGATCTCCAGCAAACTGGGTTTATTGGAACAGGAACAGGGCACACAGCTGAACAGGCTCCAGGGACAAAGAGAGGCTGCAAGCTGAGGGCACAGGGGGTTTTTATATGGGGTAGTGAGGGTGGAGCTGAGGGTCAGGGTCCAATGGATATGGGGGAAAATGGTGCAAAGGAGGGGTTAAGGGTCGTGTCAGCTAATAGGGAAACAGAGGCAGGGAAATGCACTAAACTTGGGCCAGTGGAGGGACAGAGAGAGGAGAACATTCTAGGGACTAACCAAAATAGGTGACAGGGGTTGAACTGGGGTAATTAGGCCAACGGGCCAATGGGGTAACATAACTTTACAGAAATCAGCATGTGCCTGCAAAGATCTATGGGAGAAGCAAGCTTCTCCCCATAACCTTGAAATCTATTCTTGTTTGGGACCAGTCCTCCACAGCTGAGGGACTGAGATTCTGATGGTAGGTTCCTGGGCCTCCACAGCAGTGCATCTTCCTTTTCCTTGTTTTCATTGCAGCGTCATTCTCCTCCACCCAGATGAAATTGAGGATTGGCAATGGCTTGCAAGAAAGCAAGGGGTGAGTACCTTGGGTTTGGTGAGAAATGAGCCTCATGCTTTAGAATTTTTAAAATTTTAAGAAGGCATAATTAGAGACAAATCAATAACAGCGGTGGGTGTTTGGCAATGGCCAGAGGCACACTGGTTAGCCATAGCAACTCTTCTTATCTATTTTTTCCATTTTATTGTTCAAAAACATATTGATAAAGGTTATACATATTCAAACATTTCTTTGAACTCATTTACTTGTTCCAGGAACTCTTTAAGTTGGTTTGACCCCCAAGCTGCCTTTCTAGAGTACGTGCAGGAATCGTTGATTGTTGAACTGAGGGTTTTGTGTCACTTCCTCACAACAGCCCCCTGATCCCTGGTTTCAGCTGTGAGTCTGCAGGCCCCAAGTTGGGCAACTCCCTGGGGGCTCCCCTGGCAGGGCAGACCCTCCTGGAACAATTCTGTGTCAGGAAGGAGAGACGCATTGGACTTTTTTGGTCTTCAGCTACTGTTTATTGTTACCTTATCAAAACTTCAGCACACTGTCTGCACCAGACTCTGCGTGCAGGAAAAACAGCACAAAAGTGACTAACAATCTCTTGTTACAAGGCCTTTTGAGTCTAATCAAAAACTAAGCTACCCAATTAAGTAGGAGCACCTAAATTATTTTCCTTTCTAACCCAATAACTGAGCCCTAAAGACCCGGATTTTTCATGTGGATTTTTCTACCCAATTACAAGATACCAGCTAAAGGCAAGAAGAAAGAGGAAGAAGAAAGAAGAAGGGAACTCAAGACAACACCCTATATCCTCCATCTTGAACCCATCTATAACATACTAAAAATCCTAAACCCTAAATGTCTCACCCATGTGAAATACTACACTAGTCTCTACAATCTCTACAATCTCTTTCACACTTTTGTGGTTTCTAGTTTACCTTGAGGCTTTGGAAGTTTTCTCCATGAATGAGGGTCAAAGTCAGTGCTCCCCTGGGGGTCAGGGCACCCCAGAGCAGACAGAGAAATATTCCCAGTGCCCTGGGTTTCCACATCAGCAGGCGACAGTTATTGACAGTCGAAGGGTCAGCGGCAGGGGTCCTCATCACACCCGTTCCTTAAATGTTATCTGGCCATGCAGACGGTTGTAGCTACTTCCACAAGTACTTTAAATCAACATTAGCTGTTTCACAAATATCTCTGAGTTATTCTTGTCAGTTAGTTACAAAAATAAAAGCATTAGTTATTATTTCACAACTGCAGCTACTTCTGCAAAAGTTAACATTCTAATGCACAACACGTAGCATCCACTTCAATACTTTGCAAAAGCCAAAACTATAATGTATGTTTTTCACAAGGTCCACAAACTAAAATATCATCCATGAATGATGTTCTGAGGATTTGAGCGACACAGGGGCCAGGGCATTGGCCACAAAAAGCCGACAAATTGTACGACAGCAAAAGCAGTTAAAAGTGATTACAAACTGTCCTATATCAAAATCAGCTCATCTTTCATGTTGTGATTAGGAATAAGTTGCAGAAGTCAAGACATAATAGTAAAAGCCACCAATTACATAGTTCTTTATAACAAACCCAGGGCAGGTTTTTCCCTTGCATGGAGCACTTGGCCCTTCCCCGGGCCCCTTCTGCCCTCTTGAAGAGCCGGTGGCATTTTCCACCACCCACAGTTTGTAACCAAGAGTCGGGTGCAGCCGAGAAGGCTCCAAGCGCCTCCTTCCAGGCTGACTCTGCAGATGCCGAGGCTGCTCTGGGCTCTGCCAGGGCTCTGCTGGGGTTCAGCTCTGGGCGAGGCTGGGCCCGCTCTCCCCTCACATTGCTCCGGGCAGCTGAGTCACACAGGGAGAAGGAAGGGACACGTCAAGGGAGTTGAGGTTTAAGAGAGTTTTTATTCAAAAAACTGCCATAACAAACAGGCTGTCATAAGAGCCGTAACAAACAGGCTGTCCTAACTAACACAACTAACTAGCACCGCTAACTACCATAACTAACTGGCACTGCTTACTTCCATAACTAACTAGTTGTCCTAACTAACTACTGTAACTAAACGCTGTCCTCCAGTGCTTCAGCTCCTCCGCTGCTGCTTCAGTTGCTTTGCTGCGGTGATCAGAGGGGTCAGGCTGGAGAGAGGCTTGGCTGATGATAAAAATGGGTGCTGCCCAAAGGAGAAAAAAGAAAGAAATGAACCGTTACTTTCCAGAGTCAACTTCTTCACAGGCTCTGTTGCAACAGGACAAAGGGAAATGGTCTGAAACTCAGGAGAGGGAAGCAGGCTCAGATGAGATCTAAGGCAGAATTTTTTTAGCAGGTGAGTGGAGAAGCACTGACAGAAGGTGCCCAGAGATGTGGGGGTGCCTCCTCCCTGGAAACGTCCAAGCTCAGGTCAGGCAGGGCTCTGAGCCACCTGACCTGCTTGAAGATGGCCCTGCTCGCTGTGGGGCCCCAGGTGCAGATGACCTCGAAAGGCCCCTGCCAAGCCAAACCAGCCGAGGATTCTGCTTGCTTTGCGTGTGGAAAGCAGCGAGACCGGAGACCATCGGAGGGGGCCCCACAAGAAAACCCCTCCCTGGCGCTGCTGCTTCCCCTGCAGCCGCTTGGCATTCACCTGCAGCAGCTCCTGGGCAGACCAGCGCCGCTCCTCGTCCGGCTCCAGGCTGCACTCGAGGAAGTCCCGCAGCAGAGCCGACAGGCGCCTGGGCTCCTGCAGCTGCAGGGTCCCGTTCTGCCGGATCAGAGCGCGAGCCTGCAGGAAAAGCAAACTCAGCGCTCTGCCAGCTTCCTTCCCACCCACAAGTGCTCACATCGACCCCGGCTTCCCAGCCCCAGCTCCAGGGGCACTTTCCTCCCTGGCAGAGATGCTGCTCACAGCTCATTTTTCTATGCCAACCAAAAAACCCAAACCCTGGTGCTGCCGCAGCCATTGTAAAGAGCTGGTGCACTTGCTTCACATTTTCAGGTCATCCTCACAGCCAGAAGAACTGCAACAACGTAAATCCCAAAGCAAATTGTGTCTGGAGACTGCAGAATATGTGTCTGTGTTGAGACTCCAGTCCTCTGGGAATTCCCTTCCCCACGTGCAGAAACCTCCAGCTGCTGCTCCCAGTGCAGGGTCACCCTGTGCTCACAGGCCTCTGCAACCACGGGAGAATTGGCCTCTTACCATGGCCCTCGTTTCCCTGAAGTAAGGAGGTTCTCCTTCCACCATCTCGATGGTCACAATTCCAAAGGACCAGATGTCCACCTTGGGGCCGTAAGGAGAACTGGTGACAACTTCTGGGGCCATCCAGTGAGCAGTGCCCACCATGGAGCTGCGCTGGTCCTGCTCAGGGCTGAGCTGAGCGCTGAGGCCAAAATCAGCTGAGGACAGAAACAAACACTGTCAAAGGCAGCTGGAATGAGAAAACCAAGCACAAAGACTCCCCGCTCTCCGTCTGAGAATGCAGCAGTGAAGTCAGCTGGGAAAGTTCTCAAGGCTGCAGCCAAGGAAAGATGGAACTGAACTGGACCCTTAAAGAAACCCTCAGCTTTCATGCAGTTGCTTTTACTGATTCCCTTGGAGCTTTAGATCCCAACTCCTGCCCCTCTGGGAGGGCCATTCCCAGAGCAAAGGCACCCCTGACAGCCTGCTCCTCTCCTGAGCTCTCTGCAGGGGCAGCCGCTCTCAGCTGGCAGCAGGGGCCGGGCAGTGCCCCCAGCAGCCCTTGTGGGGCTCTGGCCGTCACTGGGAAGCAGCCCCACAGCCGCACCCCGGGAGCGCCGTGCCTGGCCAGGAACACCCACCCAGCTTGACAGAGCCGTCCATTCCCAGAAGGATGTTGGAGCTCTTCAGATCTCTGTGGATCACCCGGTTCGAATGGAGGAAATGCAGGCCCTGCAGACACTGACAGAGAACAAGAAACACGAGGGTAAAAACCAATGGCCGGAATATATCACACAAGAAAGGACAGTTTAGAATTCTGCCAGCAGCGACTTTGCTGTGACAGGCCAGGAGTGCAGTGCAGACAAGCTCCAGGCAAACGGTTCAGGGCAAAGCTGAGAACAGCACATCAAATCCAAAACAGACAGAGAGTGCCACAACAGCAGGAAAGAGAACAAGAACAGAGTAGAAGTGCAGTGCTGCTGGCAGGCCATTCACTGCAGGGGCTCTTTCTTCTCCAGCTCATAAAAACAACAGAGAAACAAAGCCCTGAGCCTGGAGCCACTCCTGCTCTCACGCCCTCTTGGGAAGGACCATCGTGTCCAAGCCAGGGCAGTCACAGGCAGGATCCCTCACCTCCCGACTGACGGCTGCCATCTCTCCTTCAGCCATGTGTGTCTGTCTGACAACGTCCTGCAAAGTTCCTCCATCCATGTATTCCATCACCAGCCACAGATCTCCATCCACAAGGAAGCTGGAAGAGGAAAGCAGTGGCATGGAGACCAATGTGCAGTGCTCAGTTCCCCCATGGAAAAGCCTGGAGTGGAGTTTTGTTGCCAGGTCACTTGTCAATGAGGACAGAATCCGATGGAGAGACATTCCTGCCAGGCTGCACAGCCCTTGGGATCTGCACAGTCTAAAGGAGGAGACCCCTGTGAGAAAGGAGAGGCCTGAGATGGCAAGCAGGTGAAAAATGCAGTTTAGCAAAGGCCCAGATCAATGTGGACCCACAACACTGGCCCCCAGCTGGTTCAGCTTCTGAACTCATCAGTTCCACCCTTCCCTGCAGAACAAGGCAACACAGCTCCCAGGGTTATCCAGGGGAGGAGGCCGGGCAGCACTTGGGACAAAAGGGGTCAGAAAACCTTTCAGAAAGTCCCTTCAGAAACAGGCAAGGCCAGTGACAAATGGGCAAACGAGGCATTTCTGGGAACAAGAACCTGGTCTTCCTGGCATCTGCAGCAATGAGAAAGGGCTGGGAAGAAGAAGCCAAGGGAAATAATTTCTGCTGTGGTTTATCAGCACTTGTTGTAAGACACAGAAAACAAGGTCAACTTGAAGGGAAAACCAAACCAAAGCAAAAAAAGCACATGGAGGGAGCGAACTGCCAGGCTGTTGTTTTGGGAAGATACGGCTGGGTCAGGCATTTTCAAATCAGGCTACAGACTACGGATGCCAGGAAAGGTTAAGGCAGGGCCCAGGCACGGGATAAGGCCTGAAGCACTCACCTGTCCAAAGAGCTGACAATGTTGGGGTTCTTCTTGTCCTGCAGGAGCAGGAGCTCATTCACAGCTTGTTCCCTGTTCTGCCCTCTCAGACTCATTTTCTTTATGGCCACCTGAGGGGACATTGCAGACCTTTCACTGGAGGAGTCTGTGGCAGGAGGCCGCAGCAAACACGGAGCGAGTCTTTTTGGGGCGACGGAGCCGGGCTGTGCCCAACTGCCTTGGGATGGGACACCAGAGCTCAGCAAGTGCCATTCCCACAGCCCATTGCTCTGCTCGCTGGGGGCTGCTTACAGGACACATGGCCAGAGACATTTGGCCTTGCAGGCTCTGCAGAAATGGCCCCTCAGCTGTCAGCCTCCAAGCTCTAACCACATTCTCTGCACCTACAGTCTTCTCAAATGGCCTCAACACTCTCATTATTGTTCAAACACATTCTGCAAGCAGGAGGTAATTCTGGTTCTGTGCAAACAGAGCAAAACAGCCGGGAACCCTTTAGCAGTTCTATGGGATTGGGTCATGATTTCAGATGCAACTGCTCTGGTTGGGATTGCACAACAAAGCAAACACACACATCCATTGCCCTCCTTGCATTCCTTTGGGCACTTCAGAAGGACCAAGTCTGTCCCAGCTGTGCTCTGCAGGCTGACACGGCTCTGCCTGCAGAGGAGCAGCCTGTGCAGGAAAGCTCTGCTGGCCCCCAAAGCTGCAGCCACAGCTCCCAGCAGAGGGGAGAGCCCTGGAGAGCTGCCAGACGTGCTGGGCGTGTTGACACTGACCTCTCCTCCAGTGGCCCTGTCGAGTCCTTTCGAAACGGTTCCGAAAGCCCTGGAGACAAAACAGCAGAGAAGAAAGAAGCAGCGCTTTAGGCCCTGGCAGTGAAAGCCAGCCCAGACAGGAGATCTCTGCTGCCTGCAGCGTTCACAAACACCTGGGGGCATCGACCCTTCCAACAGCGCAGCAGCCACCAGAATGATGATGATGATGATGCCCCACTCATGGCGATGATAACAGTAGAGGGCAACAACAATGACAGTGATGATGACGATGATTGACGATGAAGGTGACAGAGAATGATGATGATGATGATGCACCACTCATGGCAATCATGACAGCAGATGAGAACGATGATGATGATGGCAATGATGGCGATGAAGATGCCATGTGGGTCTCCTCACCATGGTCTCCCCCAAGAGCACCTCAAGCAGCTGCGTGAGCACAAAGCCATCGCGCAGGTCCAAGTGGAGGTCCCCGACGCGGCAGGCGGCGCGCGCCGGGTGGGCGTTCACCCACTTGGTGAAGGTCTTCTTCTGCACCGCGTCCCACTCGTCTGAAGGGACATAGAGGTCACCACAAATCCACCCCAAATTCCACCCCAGAACCACCTTGAGACCCCAAATCCACCCTGAGACCCCCACGGGACTCAGGAGCCTCCAGGTGAACGTTCACCCACTTGGTGAAGGTCTTCTCCTTCACCATGGCCTGCTCGTCCGGGGGACATCGAGGTCACCCCAAATCCACCCTGAGACCCCAAATCCACCCTGAGACCCCCACGAGACTCAGGAGCCTTCTGGTGGACGTTCACCCACTTGGTGAAGGTCTTGTCCTTCACCATGGCCTGCTCGTCCAGGGGACATCGAGGTCACCCCCAGATTTTGGGGGCTTTTGGGGGGGTTTTGGGGTTTTCTGGGGAGAATTGAGAAGATTTTTGGGGTTTTTTAGGGGTTTTTGGGTGGTTGAGGAGTTTTTTTAGGGTTTTTTTTTGAGGTTTTTGGGGTTTTTTGGGGGATTTGAGAAGTTTGTTTTGGGGTTTTTTGGGGTTTTTTTATTTTCTAAGTGTGGAAATTGCAAATTTTTTGGGGAATATTTTGATATTTCGGGTTTTTTTTGGGGGGGGATCTGCGAATTTTGGGGGGAATATTTGGATTTTTTTTGGGGTGATCCAGCATTTTTTGGGCTTTGGTTTTTTTTTTTTTTTTTTGGTGGGTTGAGGAAATCTGGGAGTTTTTTGGGGAATATTTGGATTTTTTTGGGGTTATTTTTGGGGGGGGAAATCTGTGAATCTTTGGGGAATATTTGGATTTTTTTTTTTTTTTCACCCACCAGCCAAGGTCTTGATCCGGGAGCACTCGAAGATTTTGGGGTCCCCCCAGGCTCGGGGCTCCGGGGGGGGGGTCCCAGGGGCCGTTGTTGTTGTTGGGGGGAGGGGCGACCTCCACGTTGTCCAGCTCTGCCGCCATTGGGGGGGTCCCCAAAATTGGGGAGGGGTCCCACAACGAGCTCAGGGGGGGGCCTGGAAGAGATTTTGGGGGGGGGGGTTGAGATTTTTGGGGGGTAGAGACCCCCCGAGTTGGTTTAGGGGGGCTGGGAGCTCCAAAATTCAATGAGAACCCCCCCGAGGCCCCCAAAATCCCCCCCAAAACCCCCCCCAAATCCATTCCAGACCACCCTGAGACCCCCAAAATCCCCCCAAGAAGGCCCTAAAATTCTCTGAAACCCCAGAATCCATCGAGACCCCCCAAAATTCACTGACACCCCCAAAATCCCTCCTGAGACCCCCCAAAATTCTCTGAGACCCCAAAATCCATTGAGAGCCCCGTCCAAGACCCACAAAATCCCCCCCAAAACCCCCCAAAATCCATTGAGAGCCCAAAATTCATGGAGAGCCCCACCCTGAGACCCCCAAAATGCATTCAGGACCCTCCCAAGACCCCCAAAATCCCTCCTGAGACCCCCCAAAATTCTCTGAGACCCCAAAATCCATCAAGACCCCCAGCCCGAGGTCCCCAAAATTCTCTGAGACCCCAAAATTCATGGAGAGCCCCACCCTGAGACCCACAAAATCCCTCCTGGGACCCCTCAAGACCCCCAAAATTCAATGAGACCCCTCCCCAAAATTCTCTGCGAATCCCAAAATCCATTGAGACCCCCTGAGACCCCCAAAAATCCTCCTGAGATCCCCCAAAATCCCCTGAGGCCACCAAAATCCATTCAAGACCCCCTGAAAATTATCCAAGACCCCCAAAATCCCCCCAGGACTCCCCCTAAGCCCCCCAACATCCCCCGAGAATCCTCAGGACCCCCAAAATCCCCCCAGGACCCCCCCCTAAACTCCCCTAAAAATCCCCCAAACCCCCCCGGACACCTCAAGACCTCCAGGACCTCCCTAAAGTCCCCGAAGACCCCCAAAACCCTCCCAGACCTTCCAAGACCCCCAAGGACCCCCTAAACCCCCAAAATTCCCCCCAAATCCCCTAAAATTCCCCCCCAAAATTCCCCCAATCCTCCCAAAATTCCCCCCAAATCCCCTAGAATATCCCCCAAAATGCCCCCCAAATCCTCCAAAATGCACCCAAATCCCCTAAAATCCCCTAAAATTCCCCCAAAATCCCCCAAATCCCCTAAAATATCCCCCAAAATTCCCCCCAAATCCTCCAAAATGCCCCCAAATCCTTTAAAATCCCCTAAAATTCCCCAAAAATCCCCTAAAATTCCCCCAATCCTCCCAAATTTCCCCCCAAATCCCCTAAAATTCCCCTCAAATCCCCCAAAATGTCCCCAAAATGTCCTCCAAAACCCCTAAAATCCCCCCAAAATCCCCTAAAATTCTCCTCAAATTCCCCAAAATGCCCTCAAATCCCCTAAAATTCCACCAAAATTCCCCAAAATCCCCTAAAATTCCACCAAAACTCCCCCATTCCTCCCAAAATTCCCCCTAATTCCCCCCCCCCCCCCCCCCTTCCAGCACCGGGACAAGCCTCGCCCCAAAATTCCAAAAAAAAAAAACCATTCCCAAATCATTCCCAAAACGGGATGGGCATCGGGCAGCGTTATCCCGGAATTCCCGTTATCCCAGAATTTCTGTTATCCTGGAATTCCCGTTATCCCCAAATTTTCCATTATCCTGGAATTTATGTTATCCCAAATTTTTCATTATCCTAGAATTTATGATATCCCAAATTTCCCATTATCCCAAAATTCCCATTATCCTGGAATTTCTGTTATCCCCAGAATTTCTGTTATCCCGGAATTCCCGTTATCCCAAATTTCCCATTATCCTGGAATTTATGTTATCCCGGAATTCCTGTTATCCCAAAATTCACATTATCCTGGAATTCCTGTTATCCCACTTTTTGTCACTGTTATCCCAAAATTCCCATTATCCCAAAATTCCCATTATCCTGGAATTTATGTTATCACAGTTTTTGTCACTGTTATCCCAAATTTCCCATTATCCCGGAATTTATGTTATCCTGGAATTCCTGTTATCCCAAAATTCACATTATCCTGGAATTCCTGTTATCCCAGTTTTTCTCACTGTTATCCCAAATTTCCCATTATCCCGGAATTCCTGTTATCCCAAAATTCCCATTATCCTGGAATTTCTGTTATCCCACTTTTTGTCACTGCTATCCCGGAATTCCTGTTATCCCAAAATTCCCATTATCCTGGAATTTATGTTATCCCAGTTTTTGTCACTGTTATCCCAAAATTCCCCTTATCCCAAAATTCCCATTATCCTGGAATTTACGTTATCCAAAAATTCCCATTATCCCGGAATTCCTGTTATCCCAGTTTTTCTCACTGTTATCCCAAAATTCCCATTATCCCGGAATTCCCGGTATTCCAACATTCCCAATTTTCCCATTATCCCTGTGATCCCAGTTACCCTGGTTTGTGTCCCCACTATCCCAAAATTCCCAACGGTATTCCTGTTATGCCAGAATTCCCATTATTCTGATATTCCCAATTTTCCCACTATCCCAAAATTCCCATTATCCCAAATTCCCATTATCCCAGTACTCCCATCATCCCAGTTCCCCCTTATCCCAGTTCCCCATTATCCCACTCTCCCAGTTATCCCAGTACTCCCATTATCCCAGTCCCACATTATCCCTCTCTCCCAGTTATCCCAGTACTCCCATTATCCCAGTTATCCCAGTCCCACATTATCCCAGTTCCCCAGTTATCCCAGTTCCCCCCATTATCCCAGTTCCCCATTATCTCAGTTCCCCCCATTATCCCAGTTCCCCATTATCCCAGTTATCCCAGTTCCCCCAATTATCCCAGTTCCCCATTATCCCACTCTCCCAGTTATCCCAGTTTCTCCCCCATTATCCCAGTTCCCCCATTATCCCACTCTCCCAGTTACCCCAGTTTCTCCCCCATTTTCCCAGTTTCCCCATTATCTCATGCTCCCCAGTTATCCCAGTTCCCCATGATGCCTGAGAGACTGGAGAGATTATATGGAACTGGGATAAAACAGGGAATGGGATCAAATAGGGACGGGGATCCTATGGAATGGGATAAACTGGACTGGGATTATATGGAACTGGGATTATATGGAACTGGGATAAAACAGGGAATGGGATCAAATATGGACTGGAATCCTATGGACCCGGGATAAACTGGACTGGGGTTATATGGAACTGGGTTAAAACAGGGAATGGGATCGAATAGGGCCTGGGACCCTATGGACTGGGATAAACTGGACTGGGATAGCCCAGACTGGGATCCTATGGACCTGAATCCTATGGACTGGGATAAACTGGACTGGGATTATATGGAACTGGGATCCTATGGACTGGGATAAAACAGGGACTGGGACCCTGTGGAATGCGATCCTATGGAGTGGGACCACCCAGACTGGGATAACATGGACTGGGATCCTACAGACTGGGACTGCACAGAGTGGGACTGCACAGACTGGGACCACATGGATCAGGACCATAGAGACTGGGATAAACAGGACTGGGATGATATGGAATGGGATCCTACAGACACGGAGCATACAAATCCCAGTACAAACTGGGATCGCATGGGAGAGGAGGGGTGAAGAAGGAGAGCGAGTAGGGCTGGAAACAGGAGAAGGAGATGGGGAAAGGGAGGGGGAAGAGGAGGAGAAGGAGGAGGGATGGAAGGGGAGGGATGAAGGAGGACAGGGAGGAGGGGATAGCACACAGGAGGAGGAGGAGGAGGAGCGATGGAAGAGGAGAGATGAAGGAGGAGAAGGCGAGGGGGGGTTAGGGAGAAGGAGAAGGGGGGAAGGAAGAGGAGAATCAGGCGGGGTTAGGGAAGAGGAGGAGAGGGGGAGAAGAGGAGGGAGGGAAGGGCAGGGATGAAGGAGGAGAAGGAGGGGGGCTTAGGAAGGAAGAAAAGGGGGGAAGGAAGAGGAGGGGCGGGAGGAAGAGGAAGAGGAGGGACAAAGGCGGATCAAGGACAGCAGGAGGAAACACGCGGTCGAGCCCGCCCTCCCTGAATTCGTAGCCCCCAGCTGTGGGATCATCCCGCAGGTGAGCGGGGAGGGGGAGCTCGGCCCAGATATCCTGGGGGGTGCCTGGGTCGGGTTGTTTTGGGGGGATGTTTGGAGAATGAAGAACTGCAAAGCCGAGCGGAAAAGGTCCCTTGGGGGGACATTGGGGGTCCCGGTGGCGGCTGCCGGCAGAGGCAGCCTGGAGGAGCAGAGCCCTGTGTCCCCCAGGAGCCCAAAGTGGGGAGCCCAGAGAGGGGGGAGCGCTGCCATCGGCGGGACCCTCAAGAGTCTGGAGAGGGGCAGGGGGGACTCCTTGGAGCCCCTGCAGCCCAAAGCAGAGAGGAAGAGGAGAAGGGAGCCCGGGAGCCCAAAAAGCCCCGGCAGCCCTAAATGGGGAGAGCCAAGAGGGGGGAGCTTTTGGGATTGCTGGGACTCCCAGCAGCCTGGGGAGGGCGGGCAGCGAGGAGAAGGGGGACCCCCAATCCAAGCGTGACCCCCAGCAGCTGGGACGGGGGGGAGCCCCAAACAGCAAAGGGGAGGGAGCAGGGACGGGGAACTCCTGGGAGGCTTTTTCAGGGCTGAGTCTTGGTGTTTGGGAGGTTTTTATGGAGCCCAGGTGGCCAGGGACTTCTAGAGATGGACTCGGGCAGAGGGACCTTCAGACTCAAGGTGCTCATCCCTTGTTTTCCCCAGACCAGGATTTCCCATTCCCAGCCCCTGGGAGGCAGCGAGGAAGAGGAAGACCCTGTCCTTGTCCTTGCTCCCCCAGAGCAGGAGCTGAGGATGGAGAGCAGGGAGGACAAATCCCTGCAGCAGAACCTCGTGGAAGAGGCTGATTTGAGTGGTTCCACGACGCAGGAACCCAGCGGGAAGGAAAAGCCCTGGAGATGCCGCACGAGGACAGGCTGCAAACGCAGATCACGGGGATCTGAGGAGGAAAGACCCACCCTGGGCCAGGGAGGCAGCCGGAGATCGAGCCGGAGCTCGGAGCTGGTGGTCCATGAGCAGCTCCATGATGGGGAGAAGCCCCACACGTGCTCAGAGTGTGGGAAGAACTTCAGGAGGAGCTCACACCTGATCAGGCACCAGAGGATCCACAGTGGGGAGAGGCCCTATGAGTGTAGGGAGTGTGGGAAGAGCTTCAGGCGGAGCTCCCACCTGATGAAGCACCAGAGGATCCACACTGGGGAGAGGCCCTACGAGTGTGGGGAGTGTGGGAAGAGCTTCAGACAGAGCTCCAGCCTGAACGTGCACCAGAGGATCCACACTGGGGAGAGGCCCTACGAGTGTTCCAAGTGTGGGAAGAGGTTCAGCCAGAGCTACAGCCTGATCAAGCACCAGAGGATCCACACTGGGAAGAGGCCCTACGAGTGTTCCAAGTGTGGGAAGAGGTTTCAGACCAGCTCCCATCTCCTCACGCACTATCTGGTTCACACAGAGGAGAGGCCCTTCTGCTGCCCTGACTGCGGGAAGGGATTCAGGCACAACTCTACCCTCATCATCCACCGGCGCATCCACACCGAGGAGAGGCCCTACGAGTGTGGGGAGTGTGGGAAGTGCTTCAAGCGCCTCTCCAACCTGATCAAGCACCAGAGGATCCACACTGGGGAGAGGCCCTACGAGTGTGGGGAGTGTGGGAAGAGGTTTCAGACCAGCTCCCATCTCCTCACGCACTATCTGGTTCACACAGAGGAGAGGCCCTTCTGCTGCCCTGACTGCGGGAAGGGATTCAGGCAGAAGTCCCACCTCATCAGACACCAGCGCATCCACACCGGGGAGGGGCCCTACGAGTGTCCCCAGTGTGGGAAGAGCTTCCCCAGCAGCTCTACCTTGACCAAACACCAACGGAGCCACCGGTAATGGAAGCGCTGCGAGTGCCCCAATGTGAGGAGAGCTAAACTCCATCCCCCACTGGAGGACCCACATTGGGCACAGCCCTGGTGACCCACATTCCCTGTGATCCACATTGGGAACACACCCGGCTGCTTCTCCTTTCCTATTGACCTTAATTTTTTTCTCTTCTCAATTTAACTGCACTCCAAAAGCCAAGAGGCATCGATCTTTCCCCTCAAAACCACTCACATGCCACTGAAAACCACTGAATTTTAACCCATAAAGGCTCAATCCCACCTCAATTTGCTTGTTCCCACCTCAAAAATCTCAATCCCACCCAAAACTCACTCGATTCCACAACCTCCAGAGTGAGATGGGGTTGGGAGGAGATTAGGAGAAGTGGGATCCCAGTTTGGAGCGGTGACATGGGGACTGTGTGGGGATGGGTGGCTTGGATGTATTTGATAGCAAATAAAACTTTCAGACTTACTGATTTCTTTGCCGTTCATTTTCAGCCCGTGGCAGTTCTGTCTGCAGAGCGCCGCCTCACAGAGTGTCCCCTCACGGTTCCCGCCCTTGGCCTGGCCCCGCCCCTTTCCCCTCACAGTTCCCGCCCTCGGCCTGGCCCCGCCCCTTTCCCCTCACAGTTCCCGCCCTTGGCCTGGCCCCGCCCCTTTCCCCTCACAGTTCCCGCCCTCGGCCTGGCCCCGCCCCTTTCCCCTCACGGTTCCCGCCCTTTCCCCGCCCCTTTCCCCTCACGGTTCCCGCCCTTTCCCCGCCCCTTTCCCCTCACGGTTCCCGCCCTTTCCCCGCCCCTTTCCCCTCACGGTTCGGCCTTCGGGAACGGGGGAGGAGGAGGAGGGAGGGAGGAAGAGGCGCAGCGGCAGCTGGGAGCGGCCGGAGGAGAGGAGAGAAGGAATCGCGGGGCCCTGGCGCTGCCAGAAGTCGCCGCAGCCCCGGGAGCATCGCCCCCCATCCCGCAGGTGCCCGGGGAGGGGGAGCTCGGCCCAAATATCCCGGGGGGTGCCTGGGTTGGGGTTTTTTGGGGGGGATGTTTGGAGCTGGCAGGGCTCCAAAGCCGAGCCGCAGCTGGCCCTCGGGGGACATCGGGGGGTCCCCGGGAGGTGTTTTTGGGTGGTCCCGGGGCCGGCAGTGGCTTCTCCCAGTACGAGCCCAGTTCGTTACAGTATGAGCATGGTAACTTTCTTTCACTCCCTGCAGGATTCCAGTCTCTCCCAGTTTGATCCCAGCTTATCCCGACCTGTCCCGGCTCCATACCCGCTAATTCCGCGGGCTGCCAGGGCTGCGGGAACGGGGCACCGAGGGTGTCGCTGCTCCTGTTAAAGGAGGAGGAGGGAGGGAAGGGCAGGGCAGGGATGAAGGACGAGGAAGAGGTGCAGCTGGAAGGAGGGAGGCGTGGGGAAAGCTGGATTCAAGGCTCTTCATTGACTTCTCATTGTCCTGCTCGGAGCTTTTGGAGTTTTGTGCCAGAAATCTCTCTCCTCCCCCACTCACCCACAGGGCTTTGGGGCGGTTTTCCCTTTTTGGGGGAAATCAAAGCGATGCGCTGATGCTCCGAATTAGGGGGCAGGAGAAGTGGGGCTGCTGGGCTTCCCGCAGAGCCGGAGGCAGCGAAGGCGAAGGCGCAGGGCCGGGAAAGCCGTGTCGGGAGGTGCGGAGCAGTTTGTTGGTGCTGCAGATCGATGCCGGCCCGGGCCCGGGCCCGTTCCAGGGCTGTTCCTCATCTCCGGCTTTGCCCTCCCACAGCCCGGGGGGCCCTGAGAGCGCGGGGCGAGGCTGTGCCGTGTGCAGAGCCCGCCCCTCGCTGCCATTGGCCGCTGCTGCCGTCAGTCGCGGTTCTGGCGCGCTGATTGGTGAGAGCGGGGCGAAGCACGGCCCCGCTGGCGGCCTGAGGGCGGCCCTGGCTCGGCAGCGGCGCCATTGGCGGAGCGTCTGTGCGGGCCCGGGAGCGGCGGCAGCGGCCGGAGCGCGGGGAGGCGGCATTGGCGGAGCTCGGAGGCGGCCCCGGCGCAGGTGGGAGCCGCGCCGGGTTCTGCGGGGGCTCGGGGCTCGCTGCGGGCGGAGGGGGCGGCAGGGGGCTCCGGCGGCTTGGCGGTGCCGTGTCCGGCCCGTGCCGGCCCTGGGCTGAGGGCGCTGCGGGAGCGGCTGCCCGCGGTCTCCTTCCCGCCGCTGCCTGGGCAGGAGCCGCTGCCGGAGCAGCGCTGGCTCGTCCCGGTTGCTGTGGCTAGGACAGAGGTGGCTGCCCCGTGGCCGGGCCCGTGCGGGGAAATTCCCGTCGCCGGAGGTTTCTGTGGCCAGAGGAGACCGAGGAGTCCTGTCAAAGTGACTCGATTGCTGAGCAGAGGGAGAGGCCGTGGGGCATTTGCCATGCGGTCTCTGCCCTTGTTGTAGCACGCTGCCTCCTTTGGATGCTCATTTTCCCGGCCGCATCTCCCTCTGCCTTTGCCCACTGGCTGAGGGACTTGGAAGGTTCAGACTTCCCGATCCGCCTGCTGCCTGTCCTCGTTCATATGCACCCCTCCTTGTGGATGACAGCCGATATTCATGGCTCTGTTTGGTCTTTGTTCTTCGGGAAGTTGAGGAGTTTAGCAGGACTTTGAGCAGCTGTCCGGGTCCATTTGTAACATTTATTGGAACTGACGGTTTCTCCGTTATTTCCTCATCTCCAAGTCGCTGGCCCTATCTCCAGGCAGATTCACTCATTGACTCTGTTTTGTTCTTCCCGGGTCCTCTTTGGTTTTGGGATTATTCTCGGTGCCCTCATTCCCTGTCCTTTTGTAGCCGTTTCTGGATCAGGAGGCCTGGCTGCCACCTGCATCCCCTGGCTCAGCTGCTGGATGAGCTGCACTCCCAAGGTGTGGAGCATGGTAAAAAGATGAGAGTTGCTGTAGCACAGAAGAGGAGAAGCAGCATTCGTTTAACCCATGGTGTGCCAGGGAGCCACAAAACCGTGTCCCATTCCCATCCTTTCCATGTTTGGACCAATACATAAACTGCTCTCCTATTTCCTGTGTTATCTTTTTTCATCGCTTTTCCTTTGTCATCTCTTTGCCAACAGCAGTTGGAGTCATTTAGTTTTCCACAAACTCCTCCTTTTTCTGGGAAAAGATAACCTGATCCCATCCCCTGGTGAAATGTTGTGTTCCTCATTTCAGTGGATGGGTCGGCAGGAAGGTCAGGAGCTGGAGGTGTCTGGTTGGTTCTTATTTCGAGGACAGCTTGTAATCTAATGATGCCATTGAAATGATAAATGGGTTCTGTGTCTCCTGATATGAATTGGTTTGGGTTCCCCGGGGCTGGTCCGTGGTGTTGTAGGATTTGTTCTGCTGGCCGTTCATCTTTTCCCCATTTTTGGTTGCTCCCTCCAGCCGGGGCTGCATCAATTGACTGCTTTTGTTTAATTACATCATCAAATACTTGAACTCCAACTGATTTCCCAGAACTTGTTATAGCAAAAACCCCAGTGCTCTGATACTCCCTGTATAGCATAGAGAGTGCCAGCACATGTTGGAGTGGGCACAGGGATGATCCCCCCTTATTTTAGTGAAGTTTTCACAACATTCTCCATTTGCTGTTTCCCTTTGCAGCTTCACCCATTTCTGTTGCAGAGTCAGAGATCCTCAGCATGGGCTCTGCCTTCAGCTGTGCAGATTCCATCTGTGCAGGCAGGCAGAGCTTGGGGTGAGGGGCAGAGGGAATCAGCCCAATTCCTGCCCCAGGCAAGAAGAGGCAGGTCCATTGTCCCCACTTTGCCCCAGCAGTGTTAATTTGCATTTCTAAAGCTCCTCTGCTGGCTGCCTGGAATGCAGCTTCTCTTCCAGAGCAGCCTCCAGCAGCCCCACATGGCCCCCCCCACCCAATACCTGCTGCTTTTTTTATTTTTTCTTTCAAATCGTCTATTTACTGTTTATAAGTGAAAGGGCCAACTTTAAATCTCTTCTCGTTTTCCAAATTGCAGCCTAAAGGTGAACGTCGAAAAACCCAGACCAAAACTTTGGTATCTCTCGCACAAACATACACAAAAATTTCCAAGGCTATTAAGTTTTTTCCTCTTCTCCTCGGAGTAAAAACTCATTCTCTCATCCCTGACCCAAACCTAACCGGCAATGTAGAAGTAGGATTATTACAAAAAATACTCTACTGCTATAAACTTTGCACTGAAAGTGCAGGAAAAAGAAAAACTCCACCAATATGTTTAGTGTTAGAGTCAAGGCATTCCTTGATTCTGGCCAGGATCTGCAACAGAAATCATTCCATCCCCACATAGCCCAGGTGTGCAGAGAAAATCGTTTCATGGCACGTGAGTTTAACTGGATTTTTCCCAAACTTGATACAGTCTGAACTAATCTAAATCCATTGGTTTAATGTTCTGTAGTTTCAAGTTGTGCAGTTTTTAGTATTTGGGTTCCTGTTGGACCCGGATTTCTTGGCTTCTGCTGTTCATCAGGTCGGAACTGCTGGATTTCCTTCTCAGCCTTTTCCAGAGCAGGTGTCTCCAGCTCTGCCGGGGGCAGTGTCTGGGGTAGGTGTTGGTTGCTGTTTGCTGCTGGGTGTTATCTTTGTGGGAATCTTTTGGGCCATTCCCAGAGTGTTGAGATGTTAAACTCATCTCCACTGAGTGGTGGAACATCCCTTAAAAAAACCTTTACCATTTCTTTCCCCGAGGCCAAGGCAAACCAAGGCTGAGTAGAGAAATAAAATGTTAGAAATGTTCAAGTCTATGACCTGGTGTATTTTCCATCAGTGCAATCCCAGGCAGCGCAGTGTGTGAGTGTGGCTGAGACCCAGAGTGGAATTGTGCCGTTGTCTTCGCCAGCAGCTGTGGCAGTGCAGGCCCAGAAAGCACTGGACCTGCAGCAGTGGCAGCAAGGATTGGCCCCGGTGGCTGGAGATGCCAAAGGAGGGTGCCCAGGCAGAGGATTTGAGCAGAGGATGTGTGGGCAGGCCCAGGGGCTTGCCCCGCTGTGGAGCCCTGGCTGCTGCTGCGCTGCCTTCAGTGCAGGCTCCGTGGGGGCCTCCCATGCTCCTGCTGCAGGCGGGAAGTGCAAATCTCCGGGGCTTCAGAGCCCTGGAGCCCAGGCTGAGGGGTCCCCCCGTGCTCAGCTGTGCTGGGGGCTGTTTCTGGCCTCAGGGACACTTGGCATGGGCCACACCACTTGGCCACCAGTGGTGCTGCTTTGCCCTCCTTAGGCAGGGCCCGATGTCCTGCTTGGATGTTGGGAACAGCAAAGTGCCAAGGCAGGCTCTGTGCCAGCCCAGCTTCCTGTGGGAGAGATTTCACAAGAGACAGGACTCTGGCCACAGACTGCTTTAAATGTACATCCCTTATCCCCACCCTGCACTGGGTGGAGAATTACCAGGGTAAGGAATTCCCAAGATCAATTGCAAGGGAGAGAATTGAATATCTGCCCTGGGTCTGGCTCTTCTTCTTGCCAAAGCCAACGGCAAAAGCCGTACCCATGGCATCTTGGTTTACAACCCTGACTCCTTCCCAGGGGCTGTTTGGGTGGGCTCTCCCCTGCCCAGGAGGGCAATGCCTCTGCCAGGTGCTTGTGGCCGACCCCATCCCCTGGGTGCTGGGGCCCCCTTGGGCCCTGGGGTTGATCCCTGAGGGGCTGTAGGAGCTGTGCCATGGCCTTTGCCTTCAGCTTGGCCTTTTGCTCATCCCTTCTTGCATTCAGCTGCTGAGCCTTTGTGCCCAAGTGCTCCAGGGCCTTCTTCTGCCACTCCTGCAGCCGCGCTCACTGCCTGTGGGTGCTCATCCTCTGAGAGCTGCTAAGCTTTGTGCAAAATCTTTCCTTTCTCCAGCGACCCAAAGCAAATGCTTAATAGAAAATCCTGATCCTTCCATGTACAATCTGCGTTTCCCAGATGTTGCTTTGTTTTCCTCCTTGTGCTCAGGGTCCCCTCCCCAGCCCGTATCCCAGAGCCGGTCCCTGTCCTGCCGCAGTGTCCAAAGGCGGCCCCCCCGGCCGGCAGGGCCAGCAGCTCCACGGGCCCGGGCAGCGGCCGGGGCGTCCCGCAAGCTCCTGGGGGCCGGGGGCCACTGCCGGCCCTGCCCGGGGCTGGTGGGGTCAGGCAGCGCCCGGCGCTGAGCCCCGGCTGCCCCACAGCCCCAGCCCGGCCCCGCAGCTCCCCACAGGCCCCCAGCCCATGCTCCTGGTCCCACACCTCTACGCCCAGTGCTGCTGCTGCCCACCACAGAGAACCTCCCTGACATCCTGACCTCCTTCTTTTCCTCTCCGGGGAACTGGGAATCAAAGTATCGGCTGGTAAATTTTGAGAATAGGACCCTGCTGGAAAACATCCCAGTCCTCTGTATTTTTCTCTTCCTCCTCTTTACCACCATACTTTTTCTTATCACATACATTCCTCCTGCTGCTTCTTGCCTTCACCACATTGCTGCACACTGCCCTTCAACCGATCCCTTCCCAGCACACCAACACCATCCATCCCCTGTTGTCCAAATCCCTTCTCCACTTCCCTTATTGCCCCCCTGGGTGTCCATGTCCTTAGTTACCTCTGGGGGAATGTGCAAACTACCTCAACATTCTCCCAAGGGACCCTTCAGAGACATTTTGGGATCATCATCCCTTTGGCCAGGACCCCTGCCTGGCTTTCCCTTTTCTCCCCTCCCTGGGTGCCCTGCCATGTTCACTCCCCAAAGATCCCAGTGCACTCACTGCTGAGATTTTCAGTGCTCTCTCCCTGCTGACTCTTCACAGACCCCCTGATGTGTCCCTCGTCTGTCTCCTGGTCACTCCCGGGTCCCCAATCGATCCCCGGTGCCGCCGCCAGCCAATGGAGCCGATCACCCAAAGTGGGTGAGGCACCTTCAGCTGCACTCCCTGCCCGCCGCCCCGGACAGTGGAAGGAATTCCGGATGAGCCCCAGGGTGTGCGGGAAAATTGACATCAGCAGAGGTTTCTGTCCACAAAGCAGACAGAGGAGTCCTGTAAAAGTAATTTCAATCCTAGAAATGGGAGAGGCCATGGGACATTCCCCATGGGATCTCTGCAGTTGTTGGAGGACACAGCCTCCTTTTCATCCCAATTCTCCTGGCCACATCTCCCTCTCCCTTTCCCCACTGGCTGAAGTACTTGAGAGGTGCAGACTTCCCAATCCACCTGCTACATACTCCCTTCTTATGCACCCCAGTATTGTATAGCAGACGATATTCATGGCTCTGTTAAGTCTTTGTTGTTCTTCGGGAAGTTCATGAATTGAGCAGGACCTCGGCTGAGCAGCAGTCTGTGTCATTAATTGATAACATGTCCTGAAACCAATGGCTTCTCCTGTCACTTCCTTATGTACAGGTGCCTGTCCCTATCTCGGAGCAGATTCACAGCATCTGATTGTAAAGACACTTTCCTCTTGTTCCTTTCATGGGGGTCCCCCGTTTGCGGGACATCCCCCCTGGAGCAGGGTGTCCCCTCTTTGCTGCAGCCCCAGCCCTCAGGCAGAGCTCAGCCAATCAGAGCGCACGGCGCTGATGACTCACCAGTTGCCAGGCAGACTCGCAGCTCCCAGCGTTCCCCACCTGGACCCCACCTGCGCCCCCCCCTCGGCCCCATCGCCCCCGCGAGGGGAATTTGGGGAGGTGGGAGTGGGGCAGCGCCAAGGCCGGGCCCCCCCGCGCTGTCCTGGCGGGAGCGGCTGCAGTGGGGACCGAGTGCGGGCGGAAGCGGCCGAGAGCCCAGCGCTGCCCCAGCCCGACCTGCCCCAGCTCCATCCCTGCCCCTGCGCTGGGATGCTGTGGGTTTGGGGGAAGAGGGAGCCGGCAGTGGGTGCTGGGCCTGGGGGCAGGAGGAGAAGGGAAGGAGAAGCAGGGTTGAGGAACAAAATGGTCAAAGGATGGACGTGGCAGGAGAAGGTGGGATTGTGCAGGAGAAGGAGGAATAGCAGGAGGAAGAGGAGTGTGAGGAAGAGCAGAGTCACAGGAGGAGGAGCAGAAACAGGAAGCAGCACAAGGTTCCACCCCTCCCTGTGTCTGCAGCCTCCCCCCAGCCCCAGGAGCTCTGCTCCCCCCACATGCAGCAGGTGACTGTGGAGGGGGATCCAGGATTTTCACGGGGTGAATCTTGGTGTTTCTGAGCTTGCTTGGGCCAAATGTTGGTGCTTTGGTTTTATGTGGCAGCTGAATCTTTATCTTTTGCAGGAGGTTTTTGCTGACTTGTGATGTTTGGGGAGTTTTTGATCTGTGTCTGGAAGTCTATAGGATTTTTTAGGCTGACTCTTGGTGTTTTGGAGGTTCTCACAGACACAAGATTCCCAATGATATGTTGATATGAACCTTGGCAAGGAGGAACCTCCAGTCCAAGGTGCTCTCCTCATGTTTTTTCCTCAAAGCAGGATTTGTCATTCTCAGGGTGTGGCTGGATGGAGGAGGAGGAAAAGCCCCGAAGATCCTGCAGGAGGAGGGGCTGCAAACCCAGCCCAGGGAGCTGTGGGGAGGAAAGAGCCCCCCTGAGCCAGGAAGGTGGCTGGAGATCCAGCCGGAGCACTGAGCTTGTGGAGAAGCCTCATGGCAGGGAGAAGCCCCACAAGTGCTTGGAATGTGGGCAGGGTTTCAGCTGCAGCTCCAAGCTGATCCGGCACCAGAGGATCCACACTGGGGAACGGCCCTACGAGTGTGGGGAGTGTGGGAAGGGATTCAGCCACAGCTCCACCCTGATGCAGCACCAGGTGATCCACACTGGGGAACGGCCCTACACCTGTTTGGAATGTGGGAAGAGCTTTGGGTGGATCTCAGACCTGAGAAGACACCAGCGCATCCACACCGGGGAGAGGCCCTACAAGTGTCCCCAGTGTGGGAAGAGGTTTCAGACCAGCTCCGATCTCCTCAGACATGAGCGGATTCACACAGAGGAGAGGCCCTTCCGCTGCCCTGACTGCGGGAAGGGCTTCAAGCAAAACTCCCACCTCACCAGGCACCGGCGCATCCACACCGGGGAGAGGCCCTGGGAGTGTGGGGAGTGTGGGAAGAGCTTCTCCAGGAACTCAAACTTGACCCAACACCAACGGAGACACCACTAAGGGAAGCCCTGTGAGTGCCCCAAGTGAAGGAAGAGCTTGGAGTGAGGGCAGAGCTTCATGGTCTTCTCCAGCTTCGTCCCCCATGGGAGGATCCAGGCTGGATGATCCCCAGTGACCCCCGTTGGGCAGAGCCCTGGTGCCCCCGAATGGGGAATAAAACAGGGAGGAAAACAATGGAGCTGATAAAGGGGCCGAGATCTGAGGCCTGACTGAGCAGCAACTGTGGGAGATACAGACACAGTTTAAGTCTCCCTGGGCAAGAAGTGACCAAGCAACCTGTTGTGAGACTTTGTAATAAGATAATGTTCCCAGGTGCCGTGATGTCATGAAGAATGTGTAACCAATGGGAAATTGTTAGCAAACATCGAGCCCTATCTGAGCACCACACAAGTAAAACCCTGTATAAACACCTGGTACCCTCAATGAAATTGGCTTCTGGTCTAAACTCGGCTGTCCCCGTCTCTCCATCGTGGATAAGCCCTGTTGTGGGTGATCCCCGTTGGGTGGGGGGAAGGTGTTGGAGGGATTTCTTTCCCTTCTCCTTGTGCTGCTGTGTTTGGTTGGTAATAAATTCCCTCCGTGTGCCCAGGCTGGGTCTGTTGTCCCCGTGCCGGGGGCAGAGTGACAGCAGGGCTGGGGGGACACAGAACCCCCCCGAAATCAGCGTGGGGACAGAGACCACGGGGAGGGGCTGTGGCTGGCTGCGGCTCAGGAGCTCTGTGTGCAGAGAAAAAGGGGTGACACTGGGCTGGGGGCCCCGGGGAAGGAGCATACACGCTCTGGGGGAGGGGGGACGCCTCTCCCGGGACCCCCCTGACCTTCTTGCCCAGGTAGAAGCCGAGCCCCGGCGCCAGGAAGATGAAGCCCAACTCGGAGTCCCTCATCCCCATTGGCATCTTGCTGCAGACAGCGTCTGGCGACATCTCTGGGGGATCTGCAGGGGTCAGGGCCCCCCAAAACCGCTCACAGACACCCCACGCCCCTCCGAGCACCCTCCCAGTCACCCCCAGGCCACCCAGGACCTCCTGAAACCTTCCCAAGATCCCTTTCCAACCCCCCCAGCACCCTCCAAAGCCTCTCCCATTCCTGTCAGGATCCCACCACCCCCTTCCAGTTTTCCCCTACAGCCCCAGGATCCCCAAACCCACTCCCAGTCACTTCCCAGCCCCACCAGGACTCACCCAGACCCCTCCCAGTCTCTTCCCAGCGCAAATAACCTCATCCCAACCTCTGCTTTTCCATCCCCAATCTCCTTCCAGCTCCTCCAGGCTCACTCCAATCCCTCCCAGTCATATCCAGCGCCCCCAAACTCCCTCCCAGTGTCCACCAGGACCCCCAGAACCCCATCCCACCCTCCCCAGCATCCTTGAAACCACTTCTCAGCCCTTCCACACCTCCAAGCCCCTCTCCCAGCTGAAACCAGGCTGTCTCCAACTCCCTACCAGTTGCTCCCAGCACATCCCAGTGGCTCTCCCAGCGCCCCCAATTCCTCCCCTGTACCCCACTGCCGGCTCAGGGGGTGCTCCAGGCTGATGTGCTCCACTTGGCAGCTGCAGGTGAGCCCGCGCCAGGGGGGTGTTTCCAGTAGCACCAGGAGCTGGTAGGTCCAGTCCTTGTTGGGGACCATGTCGATGGCCACCACAGAGAGCTCCTGCTGGCCCTGGAACCACCTCAGCTGGGTGTGGGCATGGTAGAAATCCATCACGGAGCAGCCCCGGGCTGGGAGCTCGAGGGCAGCAGCAAGATGGATACGCTTGGGGACACTGGGAGAGAGCGGGGACAGACTGGGATCAGCTGGGGAAAACTGGGAGGGAGAGGGGAGGTGTGGGGTGGCCTTGGGAGGGACTGGGAATGGACTGGGAAGGACTGGGGTGGCACTCAGAGAGATGGGAGGGGATGGGGAGCACTGGGAGGGAGGATGGAGGTCTAGGAGTGAACTGGGAATGAACTGGGAATGGACTGGGAGGGACTGGGGCGGCACTGGGAGGAACTGGGAACGAAGTGCGCGGCACTGGGAGGCCGAGTCCAGTGCGGGGCACTCGGCGCTGCGGGTCTGCCTGGCAACTGATGAGTCATCAGAGACACGCGCTCTGATTGGCTGAGAGGCGGCAGCACCACGCTAGGCTGAGATGGACAGCCGGGAGGCACTGGGAGAGACTGGGATGGACTGGGAGAGCCACGGGGGTCAGTGGCAGGGACACAAGGTCTCGGGGATGGGCACAAGGAGGGCTGAGGGCTCTGGGCCGATTCCAGGGAGGTTTTGAGGGGCTCCAGGGTCATTGGCAGGGCAGGGCCCGAGGGGACACGCTCTGCCCCGCGCTCACCTCGGCGCTCCGTGAGGAACGGGCTGAGATACTCGTGGTTGTACCGGCACAGCCAGTCCGCCGCAGCCCTTTTTTGCTCCATAACGTCTGGGTCGCTGTTCCAGTACCTGGCTGCTGTCTCCCCATAGGGGGTGAACCCCAAAAAGTGCCCCACGTCGCAGTCGAACATCGCGTACTGCTCCCGATTGTAGATGAACCTGCTCAGGTACCTCACCTTCTCCGTGCCGTTCATGAAGTGACACTCGGACTTTCCCACGTACTGGAACACCCCTGTGTGTGCAGGACACAGGTCCGGGGGTGCCCCCCCAGCAGCCCCAGAGCTCCGGGATCCACCCCGGATCCCCACTCCGCACCCCCTGTGCCCCAGGGCCGCCTTGGATCCCTCCTGCCCGAGCTGCCACTTCCTCTTTTCCATTCTTCCCCCATTTGCCCTTCCACATCCTCTCCCCTCCGACTTTCAGCCTCTCCCCAACTCACTTTTGGGGTCCCATTCCACCCCTTTCCCACCCTTTTCTATCAATCCCTAGCCCCCCTTCCCGCTCAGTTTTGGGGTCCTACCCTCCCCTTTTCCCCATTTTCCCACCCTCTCCCACCCCTTCCTCACCTGCCCCCAATCCTCAGCCCCTCCCGCTCTTCCTTTCGGGGTCCCCTCCTCCTCCTGCCCCTGCAATTTCGGGCTCCCACCGCCCCCTTTTCCCCATTCTCCCCCCTGTCCCACCGCCTCCCGCCCCCCCCCGCTCTCCCGAGAGCTCCGCGCCCGCAGCCGGGGGGGCTCCCAGCACCACCAGTGCCACCAGTACGGCCCCAGCTGCCGCCACTCGCCCCATGGCCAGCGCCGCCCAGGGAGCACCAGCCCCAGAGCGGCCGCGCTGCGCTGGCAGCACCAGTCCGGAGCAGCGCGGGCTCAGCAGCGCCGCGCGCTCTCATTGGCTCCGAGCACTTTTGGGCACCGATTGCCGAGGCTCTGCCGCACAACCGATGACTCCTCAACTCCTCGCGCTCCCATTGGCTGCAGCGCGTTTTGGCTGCGTTTGGATTGGCTGAGCGGTTCCGGGACGCTGCAGCCCCGGCTGGGGCTTTTCCAGGCACGGGGAGCCTTGGGGCGCTGCGCAGCTGGGAGCTCAGCTGTGCCCAGAAATGTGTGCCCGGCTGCGCGGGGTCTCAGGGGTGCCCGTGGCGAGGGGTGACGCTGGCCCCATGCCAGGCACCCCCCAGAGCCGCTCTGTCCCTGCCCCCCGCAGCCGCACAGGGACAGAAAATGGAACCGAGGGTTCCTGCCTGGGGACAAGGAGCGGGAGAGATCCCTCAGCAAATCCGGCACGGACACAACGGACCCGGCCCGGGCACAGGGAGGGAATTTATTACCTCTCCCCAGTGTGGGTGTTCTGGAGTTCCATCAGGGTGGAGCTCCAGCTGAAACCCTGCCCACATTCCTTGCACTTGTGTGGCTTCTTGTGACTTGTGCAACCCCTCCTCCTGCAGGATCTCCAGGGCTTTTCCTCCTTCTCCATCCAGCCACACCCTGGGAATGACAAATCCTGCTTTGGGGAAAACCAAGGTGGGAGCGCCTTGGAGTAGAGGCTCCTCACTGCCCTAGTCCATCCCTAGAAGTCAGCAGGAGTCTTGTGTCCATGGAAATCTCCACTAGATCAAGGTTCAGCCCAAAACAACTCTCCCAGGAGTTCCCGATCTCTGATCTCTCCACTTTTGGCGTTCCAGAGGTTTCCTTTCCTTGGGATGATGGGGGTCCAATGGCTCCAGGGGCTCGCCCTTTCCGGCGTCTTGCTTAGGGATGATCCAGGGGGTTTTGGGGGTCCATGGGGTCCCTTCTGCCCTGATGCTCTACTTTGAGGTCCCAGGGGTCCCAGGGGTCCCTCCTCTCCAGGCTCCACCCCTTTCCAGCCAGCCGGGGTTCCCCCAGCTCCAGGATCACCCCTCTCTGCTCTCCCCACTCTGGGGGTCCCAGGGGTTCCTCTCCTCTGCTGCCCCGGGGGTCCCCAGGACCAATGTCCTCCCCCTGGTGACAGTGGGCAATGGCCACGTGGACTCCCAAAGATCCCCCCAAGGGGCTCAGCTCTGGGGTCCTGCAAGATCCAAACCTACACACACACACACACACACACACAGAGAAAAAAAAAAACACCATCCCAGGGTTTATGTGGGCCTCCCAGACGATATTTGGGGCTCAATTCCACAATCTGCAAGCTCCAAACACACCCCAATAAAAAAACCCTCTCAGGGACCCCCCGAGAGATTTAGGACGAGCTCCCCCTCCCCTCCCACGTGCAGGATGAGCTGGGGGCAATGGTACTGGGGCCAAGGGTGCTGCGGCCACAGGGGGCACTGGAACCTCCTGTTTCTCCTCCTTTTCCTGCTCCTGCTCCTCCTCTTCCTGCTCCTCCTTTTCCTCTCTCCCTCCTCCTCCTCCTTCCTCATCCCACCTCCTGCCCAGTTCCTGCCTTCTCTATATTTAGAGTGGAGAACCTTGCTTGTTTTTAGAACGAGAACAAAGATCCCAGATGGAACACGGCTTGCTGGTTTTAGCCAGAAGTGTCAGTGACTAAAGGTCATGTTTGCTCTGCTTTGGTGCCGTCCTTGTTCCTCCTCAGTGTTCAGGCTGGGCTATGGGGTGTCCTTGTTTGCTGCATTTTCAGAGCTCCTCCTGGATCCTTTGGGCAACAGGCTGTGCCCTGGGAGGGCTCTTTGTGCTCCTTTGTGACACAGGAGAACCTTCCAGGCGGTTTCTGCGTGAGCTGCTGCTGTGATGTCACAGGAGCACTGCCATGTCCCCGAGGTGTTCCCGTTGCTGTGGCACACGGAGGCCTCAGTGTCCAGAGTGGCTCTGGGCACTGCTCGTTGCCGGAGGATCCTCCTGCCCGAGGCATTCTCAGCAGCCAGCCCACCCCTGACGGGTGTCCTTCTGTGCTTGCAGGGCTACAGTCTGCAGACGTGTGCAGTGCAGCCAAAATGATCCAGCACGTGGCTGCTGCAGCTTGCACGCTGTACTCTGTGGCGTATGTGGGGTATTTTTTAACCCACTTGGCACGTAAGTCGAGGTTTTCCCTCGGTGCTGTGGCTTTGGGCTTGCTGTGTGCTTGCTGTTCTTCCTCTGGGCCTGAGCTGACTTTGTAACCAAATTGCCATGAAGACACCATTGCTTTGGGAGAGCTCCTGGCAGCAGCTGCAGCTGGAAAAGGGGGTGTCTGCAGCCAGCGGGGCATGCACAGCATTTGCAATGAGCCCTGGGGGGTTCTGTTCCCTCAAGCGGGGAGTCTGTGGCAGCAGAGCCTGGAACTGCCTGTCCAGCCAAGAGCTGACCCAGCCCAGTATTTTGTGCTGTTCTCTTGCTGTGTGAAGGGACTGTGGCTCCTGGAGGGACGCTGTGAAAGCAAAATGCTCTCTCGGGGTTGCCTTGCTCCGGGGCATTTCCAACCACAGGCAGTTGTTTTCCTGACAGCATCTGGTTCATGTTCCCTCTTCCCTTGCAGGGCACCTCATGAGTGGATCCCGAGCAGCTCCTCCTTCGGTGAGTGGGAAAGGAACCTTTGGTGTTTGGAATTGTGCAGCAAGTTGTGAGCTCGGCATGTGGCAGCCGAGTGCCAGCCTGGGAGGCTGAAGGAAAGTTCCTGTCAGTGTCCTTGCAGCAGCAAAGGGATCCCTGGGAGTTTTCTCCTTTTCTGCTGAAGAGCTTTTGAAGAGCTGCAGGTCTGGTTTTGCAGGCAGAGCATTGCTACCTGGCTCTAGCCATGGTGGAATATGGAATTCCCAACAATAAGGGGCAATGTCGACTTTAGCCCATTGTTAGTTGGAACAGCTCCGAACCCAATTTCTGCTTAGTGCAGCTGGATGTGCAGCTGAGGGGAAATAAGGTGATAACTGAGACAAAACTTCCCGTCCCTCACGCTGCGGTCTGTCCACAGGGCACAAAAGCAGCACCAGCACCTCCTCTGGCTCCCTCTGCTTCCAAAGAGGAGGCCAAAGAGGAGGAAGGCAGCAGTGAGCTTCCTGCTGTTCTAGGGGACGATGGTGAACGTCCCTCAGTGCCGGGAGATGACAGTGAACTTCCCGCTGCTCTGGGAGACGAGGGCGAACATCCCGCGCTGTGGGAACACAACGGCGAGGCTCCTGCGGTGTGGGACAAGGACAGTGGACAACTCCCGGCGTGGGACGAGGACAGAGGACATCTTGTGGCTTGGGAAGAGGAGGGTGAACTTCTCCCAACATGGGAAGAGGACAGTGAACGTCCCCTGGCTTGGAGAGATGATGGCGAACCTGCAGCGTTTTGGGAAGAGGACGGAGAACCTGCAGCGTTTTGGGAAGAGGACGGAGAAGCTCCCTGTGCTTGGGAAGAGGACACTGAACCTCCCTCGGCTGTGGGATCCTGGGCTGAACATTCTGACAGCAGCACAGCCCTGCAGCCAGAGGGGAGAGGGGAGTGGTGCCTGATGCAGCTGAGTACGTCTGCTGTGTTCCTGTGTGCCAGAGCAGGGTGCTGTGTGTGTGTCTCGGCATCAGCTGCACCCAGTGCTGCTCTGCAGCTGAATGTGCCAGGGTCATTTCTTGTCCTTCCCCAGCTGAGACCAAGGGGCTGACGGCCCCAGGGAGGGGGGCTGCATTCTGGCTCTGCTGCAAGGCGGCGTCTCACTCTGGGAGGGAGCGTCTTCCACGTGGTTTCTTTCAGGGAACACCGTGAGCCTGGCGGAGCCTGCCGAGAAATACCTGGAAGTGGAGCAGATTGGCCAAGGGTAAGTGCACGGCAGTTACTTCTGCACAAGCAGGTCCAGGTGTTGTGCTGGTGCAGGATCAAGTGAGAAGTCAGGAGAGCTCCAAACACCTCCAGACACTGGGGCGCCATCCTGCTGTCCCTCAGTCCTGATCAGAATTGATACCTGTGCTCACAAGGCACCGTCAAAGGCCCCTGAGGCTGGCAGTGTCCTGCCTGCAGCAAGGAGCAGGACCTGGAAGATCTTCTGTCCCTGGAATTGGATTGCCTAAAAGAGCCACTCACCATCTGGTGACTGTCAGAAAACAGTTCCCAAGGAGATTTCTTTCAAATATTTTGCTTCAAAAAATATCCTCCGGTCAGGATTAACAACCTAATGATTTAGAAACAGAAACCAGAGCTGAACTAATAAGTGCTCTATTCTAGCACACGTAGTAGAGCCCATACATTCAGTAACAGACACAGAGCTGATGCACTCTGGGGGAAAATGCATCACCTGCCTGATGGCAGGGCCCTTGTGGATCCCTCAGGTCTTAGGCAGGAAATGGGAAAGGATGGAATGCATTCTTTTCCAGTTCTTTAGACACCCATTGCTCACTTCAGGTTTTGAACTAAAGCAGTGCAGCGTGGACATTTGGGATTTGCTCCAGCCCAATTCCTTGGTGTTGGGTCTCAGTTTTCTGTGGCACACCTTGCATGGCAGAGGGCTGGTGGCTGCTGCGCTGTTGTTGGAAGGGTCGATGCCCCCAGGTGTTTGTGAACGCTGCAGGCAGCAGAGATCTCCTGTCTGGGCTGGCTTTCACTGCCAGGGCCTAAAGCGCTGCTTCTTTCTTCTCTGCTGTTTTGTCTCCAGGGCTTTCGGAACCGTTTCTAAAGGACTCGACAGGGCCACTGGAGGAGAGGTCAGTGTCAACACGCCCAGCACGTCTGGCAGCTCTCCAGGGCTCTCCCCTCTGCTGGGAGCTGTGGCTGCAGCTTTGGGGGCCAGCAGAGCTTTCCTGCACAGACTGCTCCTCTGCAGGCAGAGCCGTGTCAGCCTGCAGAGCACAGCTGGGACAGACTTGGTCCTTCTGAAGTGCCCAAAGGAATGCAAGGAGGGCAATGGATGTGTGTGTTCGGTTTCTTGTGCAACCCCAACCAGAGCAGTTGCATTTGAAATCATGACCAAATCCCATAGAACTGCTAAAGGGTTCCCAGCTGTTTAGCTCTGTTTGCACAGAACCAGAATTACCTCCTGCTTGCAAAATGTGTTTGAACTATAATGAGAGTGTTGAGGCCATTTGAGAAGACTGTAGGTGCAGAGAATGTGGTTAGAGCTTGGAGGCTGACAGCTGAGGGGCCATTTCTGCAGAGCCTGCAAGGCCAAATGTCTCTGGCCATGTGTCCTGAAAGCAGCCCCCAGCGAGCAGAGCAATGGGCTGTGGGAATGGCACTTGCTGAGCTCTGGTGTCCCATCCCAAGGCAGTTTGGCACAGCCCGGCTCCGTCGCCCCAAAAAGACTTGCTCCGTGTTTGCTGCGGCCTCCTGCCACAGACTCCTCCAGTGAAAGGTCTGCAATGTCCCTTCAGGTGGCCATAAAGAAAATGAGTCTGAGAGGGCAGAACAGGGAACGAGCTGTGAATGAGCTCCTGCTCCTGCAGGACAAGAAGAACCCCAACATTGTCAGCTCTTTGGACAGGTGAGTGCTTCAGGCCTTATCCAATGCCCGGGCCCTGCCTTAACCTTTCCTGGCATCCGTAGTTTGTAGCCTGTTTTGAAAATGCCTGACCCAGATGTATTTTCCTAAATCAACAGCCTGGCAGTTCGCTCCCTCCATGTGCTTTTGTTGCTTTGGTTTGGTTTCCCCTTCAAGTTGACCCTGTTTTCTGTGTCTTACAACAAGTGCTGGTAAACCACAGCAGAAATTATTTCCCTTGGCTTCTTCTTCCCAGCCCTTTCCCATTGCTGCAGATGCCAGGAAGACCAGGTTCTTGTTCCCAGAAATGCCTCGTTTGCCCATTTGTCACTGGCCTTGCCTGTTTCTGAAGGGACTTTCTGAAAGGTTTTCTGACCCCTTTTGTCCCAAGTGCTGCCCGGCCTCCTCCCCTGGATAACCCTGGGAGCTGTGTTGCCTTGTTCTGCAGGGAAGGGTGGAACTGATGAGTTCAGAAGCTGAACCAGCTGGGGGCCAGTGTTGTGGTTCCACATTGATCTGTGGAACCGGAATCTGTGCAGTTTAGCCTTTGCTAAACTGCATTTTTCACCTGCTTGCCATCTCAGGCCTCTCCTTTCTCACAGGGGTCTCCTCCTTTAGACTGTGCAGATCCCAAGGGCTGTGCAGCCTGGCAGGAATGTCTCTCCATCGGATTCTGTCCTCATTGACAAGTGACCTGGCAACAAAACTCCACTCCAGGCTTTTCCATGGGGGAATTGAGCACTGCACATTGGTCTCCATGCCACTGCTTTCCTCTTCCAGCTTCCTTGTGGATGGAGATCTCTGGCTGGTGATGGAATACATGGATGGAGGAACTTTGCAGGATGTTGTCAGACAGACACGCATGGCTGAAGGAGAGATGGCAGCTGTCAGTCGGGAGGTGAGGGATCCTGCCTGTGACTGCCATGCCTTGGACACGATGGTCCTTCCCAGCAGGGCGTGAGAGCAGGAGTGGCTCCAGGCTCAGGGTTTTGTTTCTCTGTTGTTTTCATGAGCTGGCGAAGAAAGAGCCCCTGCAGTGAACGGCCTGCCAGCAGCACTGCACTTCTACTCTGTTCTTGTTCTCTTTCCTGCTGTTGTGGCACTCTCTCTCTGTTTTGGATTTGATGTGCTGTTCTCAGCTTTGCCCTGAACCGTTTGCCTGGAGCTTGTCTGCAGTGCACTCCTGGCCTGTCACAGCAAAGTCGCTGCTGGCAGAATTCTAAACTGTCCTTTCTTGTGTGATATATTCCGGCCATTGGTTTTTACCCTCGTGTTTCTTGTTCTCTCTCAGTGTCTGCAGGGCCTGCATTTCCTCCATTCGAACCGGGTGATCCACAGAGATCTGAAGAGCTCCAACATCCTTCTGGGAATGGACGGCTCTGTCAAGCTGGGTGGGTGTTCCTGGCCAGGCACGGCGCTCCCGGGGTGCGGCTGTGGGGCTGCTTCCCAGTGACGGCCAGAGCCCCACAAGGGCTGCTGGGGGCACTGCCCGGCCCCTGCTGCCAGCTGAGAGCGGCTGCCCCTGCAGAGAGCTCAGGAGAGGAGCAGGCTGTCAGGGTTGCCTTTGCTCTGGGAATGGCCCTCCCAGAGGGGACGGGAGTTGGAATCTGAAGCTCCAAGGGAATCAGTAAAAGCAACTGCATGAAAGCTGAGGGTTTCTTTAAGGGTCCAGTTCAGTTCCATCTTTCCTTGGCTACAGCCCTGAGGACTTTTCCAGCTGACTTCACTGCTGCATTCTCAGACTGAGAGCGGGGAGTCTTTGTGCTTGGTTTCCTCATTCCAGCTGCCTTTGACAGTGTTTGCTTCTGTCCTCAGCTGATTTTGGCCTCAGCGCTCAGCTCAGCCCTGAGCAGGACCAGCGCAGCTCCAGGGTGGGCACTGCTCACTGGATGGCCCCAGAAGTTGTCACCAGTTCTCCTTACGGCCCCAAGGTGGACATCTGGTCCTTCGGCATTGTGACCATTGAGATGGTGGAAGGAGAACCTCCTTACTTCAAGGAAACGAGGGCCATGGTAAGAGGCCAATTCTCCAGTGGTTGCAGAGGCCTGTGAGCACAGGGTGAGCCTGCACTGGGAGCAGCAGCTGGAGGTTTCTGCACATGGGGAAGGGAATTCCCAGAGGACTGGAGTCTCAACACAGACACATATTCTGCATTCTCCAGACACAATTTGCTTTGGGATTTACGTTGTTGCAGTTCTTCTGGCTGTGAGGATGACCTGAAAATGTGAAGAAAGTGCACCAGCTCTTTACAGTGGCTGCGGCAGCACCAGGGTTTGGGTTTTTTGGTTGGCATAGAAAAATGAGCTGTGAGCAGCATCTCTGCCAGGGAGGAAAGTGCCCCTGGAGCTGGGGCTGGGAAGCCGGGGTCGATGTGAGCACTTGTGGGTGGGAATGAAGCTGGCAGAGCGCTGAGTTTGCTTTTCCTGCAGGCTCACGCTCTGATCCGGCAGAACGGGACCCCGCAGCTGCAGGAGCCCAGGCGCCTGTCGGCTCTGCTGCGGGACTTCCTCGAGTGCAGCCTGGAGCCGGACGAGGAGCGGCGCTGGTCTGCCCAGGAGCTGCTGCAGGTGAATGCCAAGCGGCTGCAGGGGAAGCAGCAGCGCCAGGGAGGGGTTTTCTTGTGGGGCCCCCTCCGATGGTCTCCGGTCTCGCTGCTTTCCACACGCAAAGCAAGCAGAATCCTCGCCTGGTTTGGCTTGGCAGGGGCCTTTCGAGGTCATCTGCACCTGGGGCCCCACAGCGAGCAGGGCCATCTTCAAGCAGGTCAGGTGGCTCAGAGCCCTGCCTGACCTGAGCTTGGATGTTCCCAGGGAGGAGGCACCTCCCACATCTCTGGGCACCTTCTGTCAGTGCTTCTCCACTCTCCTGCTAAAAAAATTCTGCCTTAGATCTCATCTGAGCCTGCTTCCCTCTCCTGAGTTTCAGACCATTTCCCTTTGTCCTGTTGCAACAGAGCCTGTGAGGAAGTTGACTCTGGAAAGTAATGGTTCATTTCTTTCTTTTTTCTCCTTTGGGCAGCACCCATTTTTATCATCAGCCAAGCCTCTCTCCAGCCTGACCCCTCTGATCACCGCAGCGAAGCAACTGAGGCAGCAGAGGAGGAGATGAAGCACTGGAGGACAGCGTTTAGTTACAGTAGTTAGTTAGGACAACTAGTTAGTTATGGTAGTTAGCAGTGCTAGTTAGTTATGGTAGTTAGCAGTGCTAGTTGGTTAAGGTAGTTAGGACAGTCTGTTTGTTACGGCTCTTATGACAGCCTGTTTGGTATGGCAGTTTTTTGAATAAAAACTCTCTTAAACCTCAACTCCCTTGACGTGTCCCTTCCTTCTCCCTGTGTGACTCAGCTGCCCGGAGCAATGTGAGGGGAGAGCGGGCCCAGCCTCGCCCAGAGCTGAGCCCCAGCAGAGCCCTGGCAGAGCCCAGAGCAGCCTTGGCATCTGCAGAGTCAGCCTGGAAGGAGGCGCTTGGAGCCTTCTCGGCTGCACCCCACTCTTGGTTACAAACGGTGGGTGGTGGAAAATGCCACCGGCTCTGCAAGAGGGCAGAAGGGGCCCGGGGAAGGCCCAAGTGCTCCATGCAAGGGAAAAACCTGCCCTGGGTTTGTTATAAAGCACTATGTAGTTGGTGGCTTTTGCTTTTTTGTCTTGACTTCTGCAACTTATTCCTAATCACAACATGAAACATGAGCTGATTTTGATACACTACAGTTTGTAATCACTTTTAACTGCTTTTGCTGTCGTACGATTTGTCAGCTTTTTGTGGCCAATGCCCTGGCCCCTGTGTCGCTCAAATCCTCAGAACATCATTCATGGATGACATTTTAGTTTGTGGACAGTGTGAAAAACATACATTATAGTTTTGGCTTTTGCAAAGTATTGAAATGGATGCTACGTGTTGTGCATTAGAATGTTAACTTTTGCAGAAGTTGCTGCAGTTGTGAAATAATAACTAATGCTTTTATTTTTGTAGCTAACTGACAAGAATAACTCAGAGATATTTGTGAAACAGCTAATGTTGATTTAAAGTACTTGTGGAAGTAGCTAAAACCGTCTGCATGGCCAGATAACATTTAAGGAACGAGTGTGATGAGGACCCCTGCCGCTGACCCTTCGACTGTCAATAACTGTCGCCTGCTGATGTGGAAACCCAGGGCACTGGGAATATTTCTCTGTCTGCTCTGGGGTGCCCTGACCCCCAGGGGAGCACTGACTTTGACCCTCATTCATGGAGAAAACTTCCAAAGCCTCAAGGTAAACTAGAAACCTCAAAAGTGTGAAAGAGATTGTAGAGAATTGAAGAGACTAGTGTAGTATGTCACATGGGTGAGACATTTAGGTTTTAGGATTTTTAGTATGTTATAAATGGAGTCAAGATGGAGGATATAGGGTGTTGTCTTGAGTTCCCTTCTTCTTTCTCCTTCCTCTTTCTTCTTGCCTTTAGGTGGTATCTTGTAATTGGGTAGAAAAATGCACATGAAAAATCCAGGTCTTTAAGGCTCAGTTATTGGGTTAGAAAGGAAAATAATTTAGGTGTTTCTACTTAATTGGGTAGCTTAGTTTTTGATTAGACTCAAAATGCCTTGTGACAAGAGATTGTTAGTCACTTTTGTGCTGTTTTTCCTGCACACAGAGTCTGGTGCAGACAGTGTGCTGAAGTTTTGATAAGGTAACAATAAACAGAAGCTGAAGACCAAAGAAGTCCAATGCATCTCTCCTTCCTGACACAGAACTGCTCCAGGAGGGTCTCCCCTGCCAGGGGAGCCCCCAGGGAGTTGCCCAACTTGGGGCCTGCAGACTGACAGCTGAAACCAGGGATCAGGGGGCTGTTGTGAGGAAGTGACACAAAACCCTCAGAACAACAATCCACAATTCCTGCACGTACTCTAGAAAGGCGGCTTGGGGCTCAAACCAACTTCAAGAGTTCCTGGAACAAGTAAACGAGTTCAAAGAAATCTTTCAATGTGTACAATCTTTATCAATATGTTTTTGAACAATAAAATGGAAAAAATAGATAAGAAGAGTTGCTATGGCTAACCAGTGTGCCTCTGGCAATTGCCAAACACCCACCGCTGTTATTGATTTGCATCTAATTATCCCTTCTTAAAGTTTTAAAAATTCTAAAGCATGAGGCTCATTTCTCACCAAACCCAAGGTACTCACCCCTTGCTTTCTTGCAAGCCATTGCCAATCCTCAATTTCATCTGGATGGAGGAGAATGACACTGCAATGAAAACAAGGAAAAGGAAGATGCACTGGTGTGGAGGCCCGGGAGCCTACCATCAGAATCTCAGTCCCTCAGCTGTGGAGGACTGGTCCCAAACAAGAATAGATTTCAAGGTTATGGGGAGAAGCTTGCTTCTCCCATAGATCTTTGCAGGCACATGCTGATTTCTGTAAAGTTATGTTACCCCATTGGCCCGTTGGCCTAATTACCCTAGTTCAACCCCTGTCACCTATTTCGATTAGTCCCTAGAATGTTCTCCTCTCTCTGTCCCTCCACTGGCCCAAGTTTAGTGCATTTCCCTGCCTCTGTTTCCCTATTAGCTGACACGACCCTTAACCCCTCCTTTGCACCATTTTCCCCCATATCCATTGGACCCTGACCCTCAGCTCCACCCTCACTGCCCCATATAAAAACCCCCTGTTCCCTCAGCTTGCAGCCTGTCTTTGTCCCTGGTCCCTGTTCAGCTGTGTGCCCTGTTCCTGTTCCAATAAACCCAGTTTGCTGGAGATCCTACAAAGACCCATCCTGCCTACTTTGTCAGCTTTATAAAGTCGCCGTGAGCTTTGGGCTCATCAGTGCCGGACGCTCCAAGGGCCTTGGTAGTGCCAGGATGCTACAGACTGGGACAGCCAGGCAGGTGAGGAGGAAGTCACTGCCCCTTTGCCCCTCTCTCCTGCTCCATCTCCCAGCCCAGCATCGCCCCTGGCTGCAGGACAACCTCGCTGCTGACGCCGTCCTGCCAGGGATGGATTGAGGGGATCTCCTTCCCCTTCCCTCTGGCACGGACGCAAATCCCAGCTTCTTCTCTGCCCTGCTTCCTCTCCTCATTCTCTCCTTCATCCATCTACGTCTTTTCCCATTTCCTTCCTCCCTCGTTCCTTCTTCTTCCTTCCTCTCCTGCCTTTTCCTTTTCCCTTCTCCATGTCCCTAACTCTCCTTGTCCTTCCTGCCCCAGTCACGGAGCTGCGGACAGGGACCAGGGAGAACAAATTCTTGCCACAGAACCTCGTGGAAGAGGCCATTTGGAACGGCTCCACGGCACAGGAATGCAACGGGGAGGAAAAGCCCCAGAGATCCCACACGAGGAGGGGCTGCAAACCCAGCCCGGGGAGCTGTGAGGAGGTAAAACTCTCCCTGTGCCGGGAAGGGTGTGGGGAATGTGAGAAGAGCTTCAGGCAGAGCTCAGCCTATTCCTGGTGCCTCCTAAAACGGCGGTGCTGGATGCAGAGATCCATAGGGCTGCAGAGATTCCCCTGCAGATCCATGGGGATGCAGAGGTCTCCCTGCATATCCATGGGTGTAATATATAATTTAAAATAAATTCGTGCTCAGGACTAAAAAAAATACAGTATCTTTTTAAATGGAATCAAGTGACAGAAAGAACAATATATACAAGATGAATTCCTGTCTCAAAGGATGGTTACTCTGAAGGATTATTCCATCTAGAAGATAGGCATTGAACTGATAAGATGAATATTCTTAGCCAGAACAAAAAATTCGAGAGGATTGCCATCTAACGAGACTTCAGCAGAGTATTCCGGGAAAAACTCTGCACAAGAAAAGAACATGCATTAATATGTGGAAAGGGGCAAGACCAATGAGAGGGAACAGGAAGAGCCCTCAGGAATCCTACTACCTCTGAAAGCAATAAAAATAAAACCCTGTGGAATCAGTACCTTGTGAACTGCCAGAGGTACGGGGCTGTATAGCCTGAAACCAGCTCCGATCGCCTGGCTCGGCGCTGTTTTGCTTGTGGCTTTTCCAATTTTTATTTGACTTGATTTAATAAATTCCTCTAATTATTAAATTGACAGATTCATTGATAACAATGGGGCTGCAGAGATCCCCCTGCAGATCCATGGGGATGCAGAGATCCCCCTGCAGCCCCTGGAGGAGCCAGGCTGGAGCACGGGGATGCCTGAGAGGAGGCTGTGACCCCGTGGACAGAGGGGCCCCCGCTGGAGCAGCCTGTCCTGGAAGGAGTGACCCCGTGGCACAGTGACCCACGCTGCAGCACTTGGAGGGGGGCTGTGCCCCAGGGGATGGACTCCGGTTGGAGAAGTTCCTGGAGAAGTCTCCGGTGGGAGAGACCGCAGGCTGCAGCAGGGGAACGACTCCTGTCCCTGGGCAGAGGGAGAAGCCACGGGGGATGAACTGAGCATGGCCCCATTCCCTGTCTCCTGCACTGCCAGGGGAGGAGGTGCAGCTGGAAGGAGGGAGGCGTGGAGAAAGCTGCATTCAAGGCTCTTCATTGACTTCTCATTATCCTGTTGTTGTTGGAACACAGAATGTCCCTTGGACACTCTTGGATGTTCCGGGCCCAGGTCAGAAGCATTTGAGACGCTGATATGCAACTGGAAACCCCTGTGGCTTTGAATCTGACCCATGGAACAATTTACCAACCTTGCAGGAAGAACAAGAAATCACACAAGTTTAGATATTATTGTAGAAGTAGTCACAAAGTGAAAGGAAGAACTTCTGACTGCTGTACAGGGGGGGTTTAGGCCTTGTACAGAGGGGTCTGAGTTTTGTACATGGGGGTCAGAAGTTCTAAGATGAAGGGACTTGGGCGTGCCCTGTCCTCCTTCTTTCTCCTTCCTAACCTCCATGTTCATGGTGATGTTGGCACTCACAGATTGGTTTAGAGTAGAAAGTCACCATTCAATATAGGTGATAGGCATTGGGGTAAAACCACAAACATTCAACATGTCATGGATGATATAAAAGATGGCACCAGCCCCCTGGGAGTCAGTGTGTGCCTTTGTCTGACCTGCTGAACGGACCGCAGCAGCTCAGGAAGAAAATCTTTTAGATAACATACAATAAACTACCTTGAGACCAGACGAATGAAGACTACTGAGTCTTTCTTTGAAGGCACAGGCTGGAGGAGAGACTTTTCCATCTTTCAGGGCCACCCCAATCTGGGGGTGAGCCCTGACACACAGTTTGTAACCAAGAGTCGGGTGCAGCCGAGAAGGCTCCAAGCGCCTCCTTCCAGGCTGACTCTGCAGATGCCGAGGCTGCTCTGGGCTCTGCCAGGGCTCTGCTGGGGCTCAGCTCTGGGCGAGGCTGGGCCCGCTCTCCCCTCACATTGCTCCGGGCAGCTGAGTCACACAGGAAGAAGGAAGGGACACGTCAAGGGAGTTGAGGTTTAAGAGAGTTTTTATTCAAAAAACTGCCATACCAAACAGGCTGTCATAAGAACCGTAACAAACAGGCTGTCCTAACTACCTTAACCAACTAGCACTGCTAACTACCATAACTAACTAGTTGTCCTAACTAACTAGTGTAACTAAACGCTGTCCTCCAGTCCTTCATCTCCTCCGCTGCTGCCTCAGTTTCTTTGCTGCGGTGATCAGAGGGGTCAGGCTGGAGAGAGGCTTGGCTGATGATAAAAATGGGTGCTGCCCAAAGGAGAAAAAAGAAAGAAATGAACCGTTACTTTCCAGAGTCAACTTCCTCACAGGCTCTGTTGCAACAGGACAAAGGGAAATGGTCTGAAACTCAGGAAGGGGAAGCAGGCTGAGACTAGGTCTGAGGCAGAATTTTTTTAGCAGGAGAGTGGGGAAGCACTGACAGAAGGTGCCCAGAGATGTGGGAGGTGCCTCCTCCCTGGGAACATCCAAGCTCAGGTCAGGCAGGGCTCTGAGCCACCTGAGCTGCTTGAAGATGGCCCTGCTCGCTGTGGGGCCCCAGGTGCAGATGACCTCGAAAGGCCCCTGCCAAGCCAAACCAGGCAAGGATTCTGCTTGCTTTGCGTGTGGAAAGCAGCGAGACCGGAGACCATCGGAGGGGGCCCCACAAGAAAACCCCTCCCTGGCGCTGCTGCTTCCCCTGCAGCCGCTTGGCATTCACCTGCAGCAGCTCCTGGGCAGACCAGCGCCGCTCCTCGTCCGGCTCCAGGCTGCACTCGAGGAAGTCCCGCAGCAGAGCCGACAGGCGCCTGGGCTCCTGCAGCTGCGGGGTCCCGTTCTGCCGGATCAGAGTGCGAGCCTGCAGGAAAAGCAAACTCAGCGCTCTGCCAGCTTCCTTCCCACCCACAAGTGCTCACATCGACCCCGGCTTCCCAGCCCCAGCTCCAGGGGCACTTTCCTCCCTGGCAGAGATGCTGCTCACAGCTCATTTTTCTATGCCAACCAAAAAACCCAAACCCTGGTGCTGCCACAGCCATTGTAAAGAGCTGGTGCACTTGCTTCACATTTTCAGGTCATCCTCACAGCCAGAAGAACTGCAACAACGTAAATCCCAAAGCAAATTGTGTCTGGAGACTGCAGAATATGTGTCTGTGTTGAGGCTCCAGTCCTCTGGGAATTCCCTTCCCCATGTGCAGAATCCTGCAGCTGCTGCTCCCAGTGCAGGGTCACCCTGTGCTCACAGGCCTCTGCAACCACGGGAGAATTGGCCTCTTACCATGGCCCTCGTTTCCTTGAAGTAAGGAGGTTCTCCTTCCACCATCTCGATGGTCACAATGCCAAAGGACCAGATGTCCACCTTGGGGCCGTAAGGAGAACTGGTGACAACTTCTGGGGCCATCCAGTGAGCAGTGCCCACCATGGAGCTGCGCTGGTCCTGCTCAGGGCTGAGCTGAGCACTGAGGCCAAAATCAGCTGAGGACAGAAACAAACACTGTCAAAGGCAGCTGGAATGAGGAAACCAAGCACAAAGACTCCCCGCTCTCAGTCTGAGAATGCAGCAGTGAAGTCAGCTGGAAAAGTTCTCAGGGCTGTAGCCAAGGAAAGATGGAACTGAACTGGACCCTTAAAGAAACCCTCAGCTTTCATGCAGTTGCTTTTACTGATTCCCTTGCAGCTTTAGATCCCAACTCCTGCCCCTCTGGGAGGGCCATTCCCAGAGCAAAGGCACCCCTGACAGCCTGCTCCTCTCCTGAGCTCTCTGCAGGGGCAGCCGCTCTCAGCTGGCAGCAGGGGCCGGGCAGTGCCCCCAGCAGCCCTTGTGGGGCTCTGGCCGTCACTGGGAAGCAGCCCCACAGCCGCACCCCGGGAGCGCCGTGCCTGGCCAGGAACACCCACCCAGCTTGACAGAGCCGTCCATGCCCAGAAGGATGTTGGAGCTCTTCAGATCTCTGTGGATCACCCGGTTCGAATGGAGGAAATGCAGGCCCTGCAGACACTGAGAGAGAACAAGGAACACGAGGGTAAAAACCAATGGCCGGAATATATCACACAAGAAAGGACAGTTTAGAATTCTGCCAGCAGCGACTTTGCTGTGACAGGCCAGGAGTGCAGTGCAGACAAGCTCCAGGCAAACGGTTCAAGGCAAAGCTGAGAACAGCACATCAAATCCAAAACAGAGAGTGCCACAACAGCAGGAAAGAGAACAAGAACAGAGTAGAAGTGCAGTGCTGCTGGCAGGCCGTTCACTGCAGGGGCTCTTTCTTCGCCAGCTCATGAAAACAACAGAGAAACAAAGCCCTGAGCATGGAGCCACTCCTGCTCTCACGCCCTGCTGGGAAGGACCATCGTGTCCAAGGCATGGCAGTCACAGGCAGGATCCCTCACCTCCCGACTGACAGCTGCCATCTCTCCTTCAGCCATGCATGTCTGTCTGACAACGTCCTGCAAAGTTCCTCCATCCATGTATTCCATCACCAGCCAGAGATCTCCATCCACAAGGAAGCTGGAAGAGGAAAGCAGTGGCATGGAGACCAATGTGCAGTGCTCAGTTCCCCCATGGAAAAGCCTGGAGGGGAGTTTTGTTGCCAGGTCACTTGTCAATGAGGACAGAATCCGATGGAGAGACATTCCTGCCAGGCTGCACAGCCCTTGGGATCTGCACAGTCTAAAGGAGGAGACCCCTGTGAGAAAGGAGAGGCCTGAGATGGCAAGCAGGTGAAAAATGCAATTTAGCAAAGGCCCAGATCAATGTGGACCCACAACACTGGCCCCCAGCTGGTTCAGCTTCTGAACTCAGCAGTTCCACCCTTCCCTGCAGAACAAGGCAACACAGCTCCCAGGGTTATCCAGGGGAGGAGGCCGGGCAGCACTTGGGACAAAAGGGGTCAGAAAACCTTTCAGAAAGTCCCTTCAGAAACAGGCAAGGCCAGTGACAAATGGGCAAACGAGGCATTTCTGGGAACAAGAACCTGGTCTTCCTGGCATCTGCAGCAATGGGAAAGGGCTGGGAAGAAGAAGCCAAGGGAAATAATTTCTGCTGTGGTTTACCAGCACTTGTTGTAAGACACAGAAAACAGGGTCAACCTGAAGGAAAAACCAAACCAAAGCTACAAAAGCACATGGAGGGAGCGAACTGCCAGGCTGTTGTTTTGGGAAGAAACAGCTGGGTCAGGCATTTTCAAATCAGGCTACAGACTACAGATGCCAGGAAAGGTTAAGGCAGGGCCCGGACACGGGATAAGGCCTGAAGCACTCACCTGCCCAAAGAGCTGACAATGTTGGGGTTCTTCTTGTTCTTCAGGAGCAGGAGCTCATTCACAGCTCGTTCCCTGTTCTGCCCTCTCAGACTCATTTTCTTTATGGCCACCTGAAGGGACATTGCAGACCTTTAACTGGAGGAGTCTGTGGCAGGAGGCCGCAGCAAACACGGAGCGAGTCTTTTTGGGGCGACGGAGCCGGGCTGTGCCCAACTGCCTTGGGATGGGACACCAGAGCTCAGCAAGTGCCATTCCCACAGCCCATTGCTCTGCTCGCTGGGGGCTGCTTACAGGACACATGGCCAGAGACATTTGGCCTTGCAAGCTCTGCAGAAATGGCCCCTCAGCTGTCAGCCTCCAAGCTCTAACCACATTCTCTGCACCTACAGTCTTCTCAAATGGCCTCAACACTCTCATTATTATTCAAACACATTCTGCAAGCAGGAGGTAATTCTGGTTCTGTGCAAACAGAGCAAAACAGCCGGGAACCCTTTAGCAGTTCTTCGGGATTGGGCCATGATTTCAGATGCAACTGCTCTGGTTGGGATTGCACAACAAAGCAAACACACACATCCATTGCCCTCCTTGCATTCCTTTGGGCACTTCAGAAGGACCAAGTCTGTCCCAGCTGTGCTCTGCAGGCTGACACGGCTCTGCCTGCAGAGGAGCAGCCTGTGCAGGAAAGCTCTGCTGGCCCCCAAAGCTGCAGCCACAGCTCCCAGCAGAGGGGAGAGCCCTGGAGAGCTGCCAGACGTGCTGGGAATGTTGACACTGACCTCTCCTCCAGTGGCCCTGTCGAGTCCTTTCGAAACTGTTCCGAAAGCCCTGCAGACAAAACAGCAGGGAAGAAAGAAGCAGCGCTTTAGGCCCTGGCAGTGAAAGCCAGCCCAGACAGGAGATCTCTGCTGCCTGCAGCGTTCACAAACACCTGGGGGCATCGACCCTTCCAACAACAGCGCAGCAGCCACCAGCCCTCTGCCATGCAAGGTGTGCCAGAGAAAACTGAGACCCAACACCAAGGAATTGGGCTGGAGCAAATCCCAAATGTCCACACTGCACTGCTTTAGTTCAAAACATGAAGTGAGCAATGGGTGTCTAAAGAACTGGAAAAGAATGCATTCCATCCTTTTCCATTTCCTGCCTAAGACCTGCAGGATCCACAAGGGCCCTGCCATCAGGCAGGTGATGCATTTTCCCCCAGAGTGCATCACCTCTGTGTCTGTTGCTGAATGTATGGGCTCTACTACCTGTGCTAGAATAGAGCACTTATTAGTTCAGCTCTGGTTTCTGTTTCTAAACCATTAGGTTGTTAATCCTGACCGGAGGATATTTTTTGAAGCAAAATATTTGAAAGAAATCTCCTTGGGAACTGTTTTCTGACAGTCACCAGATGGTGAGTGGCTCTGTTAGGCAATCCAATTCCAGGGACAGAAGATCTTCCAGGTCCTGCTCCTTGCTGCAGGCAGGACACTGCCAGCCTCAGGGGCCTTTGATGGTGCCTTATGAGCACAGGTATCAATTCTGATCAGGACTGAGGGACAGCAGGATGGCGCCCCAGTGTCTGGAGGTGTTTGGAGCTCTCCTGACTTCTCACTTGATCCTGCACCAGCACAACACCTGGGCCTGCTTGTGCAGAAGTAACTGCCGTGCACTTACCCTTGGCCAATCTGCTCCACTTCCAGGTATTTCTCGGCAGGCTCCGCCAGGCTCACGGTGTTCCCTGAAAGAAACCACGTGGAAGACGCTCCCTCCCAGAGTGAGACCCCGCCTTGCATCAGAGCCAGAATGCAGCCCCCCTCCCTGGGGCCGTCAGCCCCTTGGTCTCAGCTGGGGAAGGACAAGAAATGACCCTGGCACATTCAGCTGCAGAGCAGCACTGGGTGCAGCTGATGCCGAGACACACACACAGCACCCTGCTCTGGCACACAGGAACAGAGCAGACGTACTCAGCTGCATCAGGCACCACTCCCCTCTCCCCTCTGGCTGCAGGGCTGTGCTGCTGTCAGAATGTTCAGCCCAGGACCCCACAGCCGAGGGAGGTTCAGTGTCCTCTTCCCAAGCACAGGGAGCTTCTCCGTCCTCTTCCCAAAACGCTGCAGGTTCGCCATCATCTCTCCAAGCCAGGGGACGTTCACTGTCCGCTTCCCATGCTGGGAGAAGTTCACCCTCCTCTTCCCAAGACACAGGATGTCCTCTGTCCTCCTCCCATGCCAGGAGATGTCCACTGTCCTTGTCCCACACCGCGGGAGCCTCGCCGTTGTGTTCCCACAGCGCGGGATGTTCGCCCTCGTCTCCCAGAGCAGCGAGAAGTTCACTGACATCTCCCGGCACTGAGGGATGTTCACCATCGTCCCCCGGAACAGCAGGAAGCTCACTGCTGCCTTCCTCCTCTTTGGCCACCTCTTTGGAAGCAGAGGGAGCCAGAGGAGGTGCTGGTGCTGCTTTTGTGCCCTATGGACAGACGGCAGCGTGAGGGACGGGAAGTTCTGTCTCAGTTATCACCTTATTTCCCCTCAGCTGCACATCCAGCTGCACTAAGCAGAAATTGGGTTCGGAGCTGTTCAAACTAACAATGGGCTAAAGTCGACATTGCCCCTTATTGTTGGGAATTCCATATTCCACCATGGCTAGAGCCAGCAAGCAATGCTCTGCCTGCAAAACCAGACCTGCAGCTCTTCAAAAGCTCTTCAGCAGAAAAGGAGAAAACTCCCAGGGATCCCTTTGCTGCTGCAAGGACACTGACAGGAACTTTCCTTCAGCCTCCCAGGCGGGCACACAGCTGCCACATGCCGAGCTCACAACTTGCTGCACAATTCCAAACACCAAAGGTTCCTTTCCCACTCACCGAAGGAGGAGCTGCTCGGGATCCACTCATGAGGTGCCCTGCAACGGGAGAGGGAACAAGAACCAGATGCTGTCAGGAAAAAACTGCCTGTGGTGGGAAATGCCACGGAGCAAGGCAACCCCGAGAGAGCATTTTGCTTTCACAGCGTCCCTCCAGGAGCCACAGTCCCTTCCCACAGCAAGAGAACAGCACAAAATACTGGGCTGGGTCAGCTCTTGGCTGGACAGGCAGTTCCAGGCTCTGCTGCCACAGACTCCCCGCTTGAGGGAACAGAACCCCCCAGGGCTCATTGCAAATGCTGTGCACACCCCGCTGGCTGCAGACACCCCCTTTTCCAGCTGCAGCTGCTGCCAGGAGCTCTCCCAAAGCAATGGTGTCTTCATGGCAATTTGGTTACAAAGTCAGCTCAGGCCCAGAGGAAGAACAGCAAGCACACAGCAAGCCCAAAGCCACAGCACCGAGGGAAAACCTCGACTTACGTGCCAAGTGGGTTAAAAAATACCCCGCATACGCCACAGAGTACAGCGTGCAAACTGCAGCAGCCACGTGCTGGATCATTTTGGCTGCGCTGCACACGTCTGCAGACTGTAGCCCTGCAAGCACAGAAGGACACCCGTCAGGGGTGGGCTGGCTGCTGAGAATGCCTCGGGCAGGAGGATCCTCCGGCAACGAGCAGTGCCCAGAGCCACTCTGGACACTGAGGCCTCCGTGTGCCGCAGCAATGGGAACACCTCGGGGACGTGGCAGTGCTCCTGTGACATCACAGCAGCAGCTAACGCAGAAACCGCCTGGAAGGTTCTCCTGTGTCACAAAGGAGCACAAAGAACCCTCCCAGGGCACAGCCTGTTGCCCAAAGGATCCAGGAGGAGCTCTGAAAATGCAGCAAACAAGGACACCCCATAGCCCAGCCTGAACACTGAGGAGGAACAAGGACAGCACCAAAGCAGAGCAAACATGACCTTTAGTCACTGACACTTCTGGCTAAAACCAGCAAGCCGTGTTCCATCTGGGATCTTTGTTCTCGTTCTAAAAACAAGCAAGGTTCTCCACTCTAAATATAGAGAAGGCAGGAACTGGGCAGGAGGTGGGATGAGGAAGGAGGAGGAGGAGGGAGAGAGGAAAAGGAGGAGCAGGAAGAGGAGGAGCAGGAGCAGGAAAAGGAGGAGAAACAGGAGGTTCCAGTGCCCCCAGTGGCTGCAGCACCCTTGGCCCTGGGACCATCGCCCCCAGCTCATCCTGCAGGTGAGAGGGGAGGGGGAGCTCGTCCCAAATCTATTGGGAGGTCCCTGAGCGGGTTTTTTTATTGGGGTGTGTTTGGAGCTTGCAGATTGTGGAATTGAGCCCCAAATATCGTCTGGGAGGCCCAAATAAACCCTGGGAGGTTTTTTTCATTCTGTGTGTGTGTGGGTGTAGGTTTGGATCTTGCAGGACCCCAAAGCTAGCCCCTTGGGGGGATTTTTGGGAGTCCACGTTGCCATTGCCCAGGGTCACCAGGGGGAGGACATTGGTCCTGGGGACCTCCGGCGGAGCAGAGGAGGGGAACCCCTGGGACCCCCAGAGTGGGCAGAGCCTAGAGGGATGATCCTGGAGTTGAGGGACCCCCGGATGGCTGGAAAGGGGGGAAGCCTGGAGAGGAGGGACCCCTGGGACCCCTGGGATCTCAAAGTAGAGCATCAAGGCAGAAGGGACCCCATGGCCCCCCAAAAGCCCCTGGATTATCCCTAATCAGGATGCCGGAGAAGGGGGAACCCTTGGAGCCATTGGACCCCCATCATCCCAAGGAAAGTAAACCTCTGGAACGGCAAAAGTGGAGAGATCAGAGATAGGGAACTCCTGGGTGATTTTTTTTTTTTTTTTTTTTTTTTTTTTGGGCCGAACCTTGATATAGTGGAGATTTCTATGGACACACGATTCCCAATGACTTCTTGAGATGAACTTGGGCAAGGAGGAACCTCCAGTCCCAGGTGCTCTCCTCTTGTTTTTTCCCCAAACCAGGATTTGTCATTCTCAGGGTGTGGCTGGATGGAGGAGGAGGAAAAGCCCCGGGAGATCCTGCAGGAGGAGGGGCTGCAAACCCAGCCCAGGGAGCTGTGGGGAGGAAAGAGCCCCCCTGAGCCAGGAAGGCAACCAGAGATCCAGCTGGAGCTCAGAGCTGGTGGAGAAGCCTCATGGCAGGGAGAAGCCCCACAAGTGCTTGGAATGTGGGCAGGGCTTCAGCTTCAGCTCCAAGCTGATCTGGCACCAGGGAATACACACTGGGGAACAGCCCTATGAGTGTGGGGAATGTGGGAAGGGATTCAGCCACAGCTCCAAACTGATGCGACACCAGAGGATCCACATTTGGGAAAAGCCCTACGATTGTGGGGAGTGTGGGAAGAGATTCAGAAGAAGCTCGGCCCTGATCCAGCGCCAGGTGGTCCATACTTGGGAACGGCCCTATGAGTGCTTGGAATGTGGGAAGGGCTTTGGGTGGAGGTCTGCCCTGAGAAGACACCAGCGCATCCACACCGGGGAGAGGCCCTACGAGTGTCCCCAGGGAAGAGGTTTCACACCAGTTCCGATCTCCTCCTACATGAGCCGATTCACACAGAGGAGAGGCCCTTCCGCTGCCCCGACTGCGGGAAGGGCTTCAGGCGAAACTCCCACCTCACCTTGCACTGGCGCATCCACACCGGGGAGAGGCCCTACAAGTGTGGGGAGTGTGGGAAGAGCTTCTTCAGGAGCTCAAACTTGACCCAACACCAACGGAGGTACCAGTAAGGGAAGCCGTGTGAGTGCCCCGAGTGAGGGAAGAGCTTGGAGTGAGGGAAGAGCTTTGTGCGCTGCTCCAGCTCCATCCCCCATGGGAGGATCTGGGCTGGATGATCCCCAGTGACCCCCGTTGGGCAGAGCCCTGGTGATCTGTTGTCTTGGTGATCCCTGTTGGGAAGACACCTGGATGGAGTGCTCCACATCTTCCTGGCTCCCCGTGGGCACCTGGATGAACCCCTGGCAGGAGCATCCATCAGGACACAGACCAAAAATGGGAATTCCCTGGGGAGAATGGATTTGTTGACTTTCAACCCCAGGACATCTTTTGCATTACGTCCTCTCTGCTGGTGGCATCAAGTAATACTGAATGGTCTTGGAGGTCTTTTCCAATTTCAGGGATTCCATGATTTTGATTTCCTAATGCCAAAGGGCATCTTCCACAGCCAAATGGTGAAAAAGTGGGAAAAAGACCAAGATTTTTGAGACAGTGGGGTGAAACTCCACCAAAAAAGGGTCTTCCCTTCTACCCAAGCATGTGGATCCTCAGCCGGCAGGGACACGGAAATCCTTTCCTTTTGGCCTTGGTTTTCTTTTCATTTCTCTTCATCCCTTCAAAATGTCCAATACTGAGGTAAAAATAGACATTGAACTAAGACATGGGTGTGGTCATGGTAGGACACAACATGGTGGGACACAGACATGGAGAGTGACATGGGGACACATGGACATGGAGGGGGACAGGGCCATTCATGGGGACATGAGGGGACACAGGCATGGATGGAGATGTGGGGACAATGACAGGGATTGAAACATGGTGGGGAGACAGCCATGGTTGAGGACATGGTGGGACACGGCCAGTGACGTGTGGGGACGTGGCCATGGCCGGCGCCATGGGGGGAACTTGCAGGGGATGTGGGGGATGCTGGGTTTGAGGGAGCTGAGGGTTCCTGGGAGGGACTTGGGCCTTGCTGAAGTCTTTGGGGACCCCAGGCCGAGAGGCTCCGGCTGCGCTGGGAGACCCCGGCGGAGGTTCTGGGGCAGCTGCTCAAGGACCCCTGCTTGATATATTGGCTGAGTCAAGCTTCTCATTCCTAACACTCAGAATGCTTTTAGATTTCTCTATTGGCTTTTTGAATTTCTCTACTGGCTTCTGCATTTCTGTTGGCTTTTTGCATTTCTCTGTTGGCTTTTGCAGGTTCCTATTGACCACGAGCATTTTGCTCTGCTGCTCAATACTGATATCGATTATTGATAATTCCTTGCAGCTGCTCGCTGGCACAATAAAATCTCAGAGTTGGCATGGACAAGTCCAAGGCTGTGTGAGCTTTCTGCCAGGTTTTGGGAATCCTTTACGAATCCATTTCTCACATCTCTGGGCCCCCCCCGGTCGTGGCGCTGTTCCCGGGGGTCCCGCGGCTCCGGGGGGGTCAAAGGGGAGGGGGTGGAACCCCCGTGATGGGTGGGGGGCACAAAGGGGGGTCCGGGCATACATAGTTTCTATTTGAACCACAAAAGCTACATTTTAACTACAAAACTACAGTTACCATACCATTAAAATGCTAATACAGCACTACTAATCTATAGAACACAATACATATTCTTTTTTGTATTTGCGAAAAGCCAATCTTTTAATCTGCATTTTTCACATGTAGTACTGTATTAATCCTTTTAAGTAGTGTGGTAAATATAGTTTTAGGTTATGTCATAATGTTCAAATAGAAACTATGTGATGTAAGATATTTTTTAGCAGCTCAAGAAAGGGATGAGATAGCCAAGACATCCTTCTCAAAGAGATAACAGCAAGAGTCACTGCCTCCTTACTGGAAAAGACAAACATCATTCCACCTCCTCTCCCATTCCTTTCATCTTTCAGTGTCCGATTTCATTTATCAGCCAACCTACACTTTGTTTGTAATGGCAAATTATCTTTTTTCCCTTCATTGCCCTGAAAATTCCCCAGTTTATTTTATCCCCTAACCTGCTGCATATGCATACAATTGATTTGCATATGCATTAACCTGCCTGATCAATGTTGATGAGCCTGAACAGTTTTTCACTCCCGTGGCTGTAACGTGGTGTTTGCGACCCAGATTCAGTTTTTTTTACCTGTTCCAACCCCAAATTAAGTGAAACTCTCTCTTTATCTCTCTTTAACTCAGACACTTGTATTCTTCTTTAAGTTCTGTGTGGGAACCCAGGACATCCCTCTGGCTGCCCTGGATGGCTCGAGCCCCTGGCAGGGGGCTCGGAGACCTTGGCACGGTGTCAAGAACGCCTGTGGCTTCGATTTCAGCCCATGGAAAAACTGCCAACGTTGTATGAGGAATTACAAGCCACGAGGGTTTGAGTAGGGTGGTAGGTGAATTAACACAGGGTGAAAAAGTAGAATTTTAGGGTTTTAAAATACAGGGTTCAAGGGGACAAGATGGAGGGATTTGGGTGTGTCCTGACCTTCTTCTCCTTCTTCTTGCCCTCCATGTCTTGCTGCGATGGTGACATGTGGATATTCTCAGTTCAGTCAGAGAGAAAAAGAGAAGGTTTTCTAACCAGGCGAGAGCCTGGGAAGCAGTTGGGGAAGAATGTAAATAATTCACTAATCTCTCTTGTTGTTCACATTGTTTATAGATATGTTCTGCCACCGTGCGTCATTCACTGCACACCAGTGGTGTGAGATGTTTTTACTCTAAGACCAATGAAGTTAGTCTGCAGGATGTTCCCTATAAATAGAGCGGTGCATTTGAAATAAATCAGAGCTTCATTTCTTGCCTTCTAATTTGGAGTCCGTCTGCTCCCGTCCTGCTCAACGGCGACAGTGACACTTTTCTGTTGGTTGAAGGTAGAGACGCACTGTACAACATAAATGACAGATATTGGCATGTTATTGTAAACATAGTGCAGGTAGTGTTTAGTGTAAAATGGTAACACCACCCCAAGGGGGTGGGAGTCTGCCACAGACTGACCTGCTAGACAGACCGCAGCTCCTTGAGAAAGCACGTTATAGATTGTGGGAATCCAGGGCATCCCTCTGGCTGCCCTGGAAGGTCTGGGACCCTGGCAGGGGGTCAGAAACCCCCCTGTACAGAGCCCCGAGAGACACTGTCTGATCTCTATCCATGGAAAAGAGTTTTCAGTCTTACAGGATGAATTACAAGCTCTGACTGCTTGATATAAGTAGTAATTAGTGTGGCATGGGTGCAAAAGTAGAATTTTGGGATTCTAGGTAAGGGGTTCAAAGGAGGCAAGATGGAGGAAACTGGGTGTGCCTTGTCCTTTTTCTTCTTCTTCTTCATGCCCTCCATGTTTCACTGTGGTGTTGGCATTTTTTTATTGGTTTAGGCTGGGGACACACTGTTCAACATGGGTGATAGATATTGGCACGTTATTGTAAATAAAACACATAGTAGTTTTTGGTACATAATGTTTGTAACATCCCACTGAGGGGCAGAGCCCTGCACGCTGTCCTGCGAGACAGACCTGCTGCAGGTCAGAGAGAAAATATTTTAGATAAGAAGAAATAAACACCCTTGAAAACCAGCACAGACAAATTACAACTCCTTCTTTGGCAGCGGGGATGAAAGACAGAGACTTTACCATCTTGGGATCATCTAAAAATCACAGATCCCGACAACAGATAAGAGAAAATAAACGACCTTGAGAAGCCAACCCTATGCATTCCGACTTCTTCTTTGGCTGCGCGGAGGACTTTTGCATTTTTGGGGTCACCTCTACTGCCAGACACCTGAGACCTGGGAATCGCCCCAGAGCCCCCAGCCCTCCTTGTGCCTCCTGCCCCCTCACCCCAAGGGACTCCAGTGCCTCTCCCAGTCCATCCCAGTGTCTCCCAGGGACCTCACAGTCCCTCCCAGGGTCCCCAGAGTCCCTCCCAATTCCTCTCAGCCCACAGCCATTCCATTCCGAGTCTATCCCAGTCCCTCTAACTCCACTCCCAGACCTCCACCCTCTCTCCCAGTCCCTCCCAGTCCATTCCAAGTCCTTTTCAGTCCAATCCCAGACCTCCCCTCTGTCCCAGCCTTCCCCTACCCTATCCAATTTCATTCCCAGTCCCTCTCAATGCCACACCAGCCCTCTCCCATCTCTCCCAGTTCCCCCCAGCTGACCCCAGTGTGTCCCCAAACTCTCCCAGGACCCATCCCACTGTGTGCATCTCGCTGGTACCCTCGAGCTCCCAGCCCGGCCCTGGTCACCTGCTCTGCTCCGTGATGGATTTCTAGCCTGCCCACATCCAGCTGAGGTGGTTCCAGGGCCAGCAGGAGCTCTTGAGGCATGTGGTGGTCACCGACGTGGTCCCCAATGGGGACTGGAGCCACCAGCTCCTGGTGCTGCTGGAAACCCCCCACTCCCAGTGCGGGGTCACCTGCAGCTGCCAGGTGGAGCACGTCAGCCTGGAGCACCCCCTGAGCCAGCACTGGGGCACGTCCCGGCCTCCACAGCGCCAGGGACAGTGGGAGAGGCACTGGGGGGGCTGGGAGGGGGATTGGGGTGTGCTGGGAGCAACTGGGAAGGAGTTTAAGATAGCCTGGTTTCAATAGGAGAGGAGCTCGGGGGTGTGGAAGGGCTGAGAAGGGGTTTGAAGGATGCTGGGGAGGGTGGGATGGGGTTCCAGGGGTCCTGGTGGACACTGGGAGGGAGTTTGGGGGCGCTGGGTGTGACTGGGAGGGATTGGAGTGAGCCTGGAGGAGCTGGAAGGAGATTGGGGATGGAAAAGCAGAGGTTGGGATGAGGTTGTTTGTGCTGGGAAGGGACAGGGAGGGGTCTGGGTGAGTCCTGGTGGAGCTGGGAAGGGACTGGGAGAGGGTTTGGGGGTCCTGGGGCTGTAGGGACAACTGGAAGGGGGTGGTGGGATCCTGAGGGGAATGGGAGAGGCTTTGGTGGGTGCTGGGGAGGTTGGGAAGGGATCTTGGGAAGGTTTCAGGAGGTCCTGGGTGGCCTGGGGGTGACTGGGAGGGTGCTTGGAGGGGCTTGGGGTGTCTGTGAGAGGTTTTGGGGGTCCTGACCCCTGCAGATCCCCCAGAGATGTCGCCGGATGCCGCCCACAGCAAGATGCCAAAGGGGATGAGGGACTCCGAGTTGGGCTTCGTCTTCCTGGCGCTGGGGCTCAGCTTCTATCTGGGCAAGAACGTCAGGGGGGTCCCGGGGGTCGTGTCCCCTGTCCCCCAGAGCGTGTGTGCTCCTTCCCCGGGGCCCCCAGCCCGGTGTCACCCCCTTTTCTCTGCACACAGAGCTCCTGAGCCGCGAGCAGCCACAGCCCCTCCCTGTGGCCTCCGTCCCTGCGCTGATTTTGGGGGGGTTGTGTGTCCCCCCAGCCCCGCTGTCACTCTGCCCCCGGCACAGGGACAACAGACCCAGCCTGGGCACATGGAGGGAATTTATTACCAACCAAACACAGCAGCACAAGCAGAAGGGAAAGAAATCCCTCCAACACCTTCCCCCCACCCAACAGGGATCACCCACAACAGGGCTTATCCACGATGGAGAGACGGGGACAGCCGAGTTTAGACCAGAAGCCAATTTCATTGAGGGTACCAGGTGTTTATACAGGGTTTTACTTGTATGGTGCTCAGATAGGGCTCGATGTTTGCTAACAATTTCCCATTGGTTACACATTCTTCATGACATCACGGCACCTGGGAACATTATCTTATCACAAAGTCTCACAACAGGTTGCTTGGTCACTTCTTGCCCAGGGAGACTTAAACTGTGTCTGTGTCTCCCACAGTTTCTGCTCAGTCAGGCCTCAGATCTCGGCCCCTTTATCAGCTCCATTGTTTTCCTCTCTGTTTTCATCCCCATTCGGGGGCACCAGGGCTCTGCCCAACAGGGGTCACTGGGGATCATCCAGCCAGGATCCTCCCATAGGGGATGGAGCTGGAGCAGCCCACAAAGCTCTGCCCTCACTCTCTTCCCTCACTCCAAGCTCTTCCCTCACTCGAGGCACTTGCAGGGCTTCCCTTAGTGTTGCCTCTGTTGGTGTTGGGTCAAGTTTGAGCTCCTGGAGAAGCTCTTCCCACACTCCCCACACTCGTAGGGCCTCTCCCCGGTGTGGATGCGCCGGTGCACGGTGAGGTGGGAGTTTTGGTTGAAGCCCTTCCCGCAGTCGGGGCAGCGGAAGGGCCTCTCATCTGTGTGAATCCGCTCATGTAGGAGGACATTGCAGCTGGTGTGAAACCTCTTCCCACACTGGGGACACTCGTAGGGCCTCTCCCCAGTGTGGATGCGCTGGTGTCTTCTCAGTTTGGAGCTCCGCCCAAAGCTCTTCCCACATTCCAAGCAGGTGTAGGGCCGTTCCCCAGTGTGGATCACCTGGTGCTGGATCAGGTGGTAGCTGTGCATGAAGCTCTTCCCACACTCCCCACACTCGTAGGGCCTCTCCCCGCTGTGGATGCGCCGGTGTCTTCTGAGTTCGGAGCTCCACCCAAAGCTCTTCCCACATTCCAAGCACTGGTAAGGCCGTTCCCCAGTGTGGATCACCTGGTGCTGGATCAGGGTGGAGCTGTGGCTGAATCCCTTCCCACACTCCCCACACTCGTAGGGCCGTTCCCCAGTGTGGATCCTCTGGTGCTCGATCAGCTTGGAACTGCAGCTGAAACCCTGCCCACATTCCAAGCACTTGTGAGGCTTCTCCCTGCCATGAGCCTTGTCCACCAGCTCAGTGCTCCGGCTGGATCTCCGGCCACGTTCCTGGCTCAGGGGGGCTCTTTCCTCCCCGCAGCTCCCTGGGCTCGGTTTGCAGCCCCTCCTCCTGCAGGATCTCCGGGGCTTTTCCTCCTCCTCCATCCAGCCACGCCCTGGGAATGATAAATCCTGGTTTGGGGAAAAAAACAAGAGAGCACCTTGGACTGGAGGTTCCTCCCTGCCCAAGTTCATCTCAAGAAGTCATTGGTGAGTTTTTGTATGTAAGAACCTCCAAAACACTAAGATTCAGCCCAAAAGTCCTGCAAACTTCCAGACACAGATCAAAAACTCCCCAAACATCAAAAGTGAGCAAAAACCTCCTCCAAAAGATAAAGATTCAGCTGCCACATAAAACCAAAGCACCAACATTTAGCCCAAGAATGCTCAGAAACACCAAGATCCACCCCGTGAAAATCCTGGATCCCCCTCCACAGTCACCTGCTGCATGTGGGGGGAGCAGCGCTCCTGGGGCTGGGGGGAGGCTGCAGACACAGGGAGGGGTGGAACCTTGTGCTGCTTCCTGTTTCTGCTCCTCCTCCTCCTGTGTCTCTGCTCTTCCTCACACTCCTCTTCCTCCTGCTATTCCTCCTTCTCTGGCACAATCCCACCTTCTCCTGCCACGTCCATCCTTTGACCATTTTGTTCCTCAACCCTGCTTCTCCTTCCCTTCTCCTCCTGCCCCCAGGCCCAGCACCCACTGCCGGCTCCCTCTTCCCCCCAGACCCACAGCATCCCAGCACAGGGGCAGGGATGGAGCTGGGGCAGGTCGGGCTGGGGCAGCGCTGGGCTCTCGGCCGCTTCCGCCCGCACTCGGTCCCCACTGCAGCCGCTCCCGCCAGGACAGCGCGGGGGGGCCCGGCCTTGGCGCTGCCCCACTCCCACCTCCCCAAATTCCCCTCGCGGGGGCGATGGGGCCGAGGGGGGGGCGCAGGTGGGCTCCAGGTGGGGAACGCTGGGAGCTGCGAGTCTGCCTGGCAACTGGTGAGTCATCAGCGCCCTGCGCTCTGATTGGCTGAGCTCTGCCTGAGGGCTGGGGCTGCAGCAAAGAGGGGACACCCTGCTCCAGGGGGGATGTCCCGAAAACGGGGGACCCCCATGAAAGGAACAAGAGGAAAGTGTCTTTACAAACAGATGATGTGTATCTGCTCCGAGACAGGGCCAGGCACCTGTACATAAGGAAGTGACAGGAGAAGCCATCGGTTTCAGGAAATGTTATCAATTGATGACACAGACTGCTGCTCAGCCAAGGTCCTGCTCAATTCATGAACTTCCCGAAGAACAACAAAGACTTAACAGAGCCAGGAATATCATCTGCTATACAATAGTGGGGTGCATATGAAGGGGGTATGTAGCAGGTGGATTGGGAAGTCTGCACCTCTCAAGTACTTCAGCCAGTGGGGAAAGGGAGAGGGAGATGTGGCCAGGAGAATTGGGATGAAAAGGAGGCTGTGTCCTCAAACAACTGCAGAGATCCCACGGGGAATGTCCCATGGCCTCTCCCATTTCTAGGAATGAAATTACTTTTACAGGACTCCTCTGTCTGCTTTGTGGACAGAAACCTCTGCTGATGTCAATTTTCCCACACACCCTGGGGCTCATCCGGAATTCCTTCCACCGTCCGGGGCGGCGGGCAGGGAGTGCAGCTGAAGGTGCCTCACCCACTTTGGGTGATCGGCTCCCTTGGCTGGCGGCAGCACCAGGGATCGACTGGGGACCCGGGAGTGACCAGGAGACAGACGAGGGACACATCAGGGGGGTCTGTGAAGAGTCAGCAGGGAGAGAGCACTGAAAATCTCAGCAGTGAGTGCACTGGGATCTTTGGGGAGTGAACATGGCAGGGCACCCAGGGAGGGGAGAAAAGGGAAAGCCAGGGAGGGGTCCTGGCCAAAGGGATGATGATCCCAAAATGTCTCTGAAGGGTCCCTTGGGAGAATGTTGAGGTAGTTTGCACATTCCCCCAGAGGTAATTAAGGACATGGACACCCGTGGGGGCAATAAGGGAAGAGGAGAACGGCTTTGGACAACAGGGGATGGATGGTGTTGGTGTGCTGGGAAGGGATCGGGTGAAGGGCAGTGTGCAGCAATGTGGTGAAGGCAAGAAGCAGCAGGAGGAATCTATGTGGTGAGGAAACGGATGGTGGAAAAGAGGAGGAATAGAAAAATACAGAGAACTGGGATGTCTTTCAGCACTGTTCTATGCTCAGAATTTGCCAGCTGATCCAGATCCTTTCCATCCCGGGTTTCCAGGACAGGAAAAGAAGGAGGTCAGGATGTCAGGGGGTTTCTCTGTGGTGGGCAGCGGCAGCACCGGGCGCAGAGGTGCGGGACCGGGAGCACGGGCTGGGGGCCAGTGGGGAGCTGTGGGGCCGGGCCGGGGCTGTGGGGCAGCCGGGGCTCAGCGCCGGGCGCTGCCTGACCCCACCAGCCCCGGGCAGGGCCGGCAGTGGCCCCCGGCCCCCAGGAGCCTGCGGGACGCCCCGGCCGCTGCCCGGCCCCGTGGAGCTGCCGGCCCTGCCCGCCGGGGGGGCCGCCTTTGGACACTGCGGCAGGACAGGGACCGGCTCTGGGATACGGGCTGGGGAGGGGACCCTGAGCACAAGGAGGAAAACAAAGACACATCTGGGAAATGCAGATTGTACATGGAAGGATCAGGATTTTCTATTAAGCATTTGCTTTGGCTCGCTGGAGAAAGGAAAGATTTTGCACAAAGCTCAGCAGCTCTCAGGGGATGAGCACCCACAGGCAGTGATCCGGGCTGCAGGAGTGGCAGAAGGCAGCCCTGGAGCAATTGGGCACAAAGGCACAGCAGCTGAAGGCAAGAAGGGATGAGCAAAAGGCCAAGCTGAAGGGAAAGGCCATGGCACAGCTCCTACAGCCCCTCAGGGATCAACCCCAGGGCCCAAGGGGGCCCCAGCACCCAGGGGACGGGGTCGGCCACAAGCACCTGGCAGAGGCATTGCCCTCCTGGCCAGGGGAGAGCCCACCCAAACAGCCCCTGGGAAGGAGTCAGGGCTGTAAACCAAGATGCCATGGGCACGGCTTTTGCTGTTGGCTTTGGCAAGAAGAAGAGCCAGACCCAGGGCAGATATTGAATTCTCTCCCTTGCAATTGATCTTGGGAATTCCTTACCCTGGTAATTCTCCACCCAGTGCAGGGTGGGGATAAGGGATGTACATTTAAAGCAGTCTGTGGCCAGAGTCCTGTCTCTTGTGAAATCTCTCCCACAGGAAGCTGGGCTGGCACAGAGCCTGCCTTGACACTTTGCTGTTCCCAACATCCAAGCAGGACATCGGGCCCTGCCTAAGGAGGGCAAAGCAGCCCCACTGGTGGCCAAGTGGCGTGGCCCATGCCAAGTGTCCCCGAGGCCAGAAACAGCCCCCAGCACAGCTGAGCACGGGGGACCCCTCAGCCTGGGCTCCAGGGCTCTGAAGCCCCGGAGATTTGCACTTCCCGCCTGCAGCAGGAGCATGGGAGGCCCCCACGGAGCCTGCACTGAAGGCAGCGCAGCAGCAGCCAGGGCTCCACAGCGGGGCAAGCCCCTGGGCCTGCCCACACATCCTCTGCTCAAATCCTCTGCCTGGGCACCCTCCTTTGGCATCTCCAGCCACCGGGGCCAATCCTTGCTGCCACTGCTGCAGCTTCAGTGCTTTCTGGGCCTGCACTGCCACAGCTGCTGGCGAAGACAAAGGCACAATTCCACTCTGGGTCTCAGCCACACTCACACACTGCGCTGCCTGGGATTGCACTGATGGAAAATACACCAGGTCATAGACTTGAACATTTATAACATTTTATTTCTCTACTCAGCCTTGGTTTGCCTTGGCCTCGGGGAAAGAAATGGTAAAGTTTTTTTTAAGGGATGTTCCACCACTCAGTGGAGATGAGTTTAACATCTCAACACTCTGGGAATGGCCCAAAAGATTCCCACAAAGATAACGCCCAGCAGCAAACAGCAACCAACACCTACCCCAGACACTGCCCCCGGCAGAGCTGGAGACACCTGCTCTGGAAAAGGCTGAGAAGGAAATCCAGCAGTTCCGACCTGATGAACAGCAGAAGCCAAGAAATCCGGGTCCAACAGGAACCCAAATACTAAAAACTGCACAACTTGAAACTACAGAACATTAAACCAATGGATTTAGATTGGTTCAGACTGTATCAAGTATGGGAAAAATCCAGTTAAACCCACGTGTCATGGAACGATTTTCTCTGCACATCTGGGCTATGTGGGGATGGAATGATTTCTGTTGCAGATCCTGGCCAGAATCAAGGAATGCCTTGACTCTAACACTAAACACATGGGTGGAGTTTTGGTTTTTTTTTTTTGTTTTTTTTTTTCTTGCACTTTCAGTGCAAAGTTTATAGCAGAAGAGTATTTTTGGTAATAATCCTACTTCTATATTGCCGGTTAGGTTTCGGCCAGGGATGTGAGAATGAGTTTCTACTCCGAGGAGAAGCAGAAATAACTTAATTGCCTTGGGATTTTTTGTGTATGTCTGCGTGAGAGATACCAAAATTTTGGTCTGGGTTTTGCGACGTTCACCTTTAGGCTGCATTTTGGAAAACGAGAAGAGATTTAAAGGTGACCCTTTCACTCATAAACAGTAAATAGATGATTTGAAGGAAAAAATAAAAAAAGCAGCAGGTTGTGGGGGGGGCACATGTGAGGCTGCTGGAGGCTGCTCTGGAAGAGAAGCTGCATTCCAGGCAGCCAGCAGAGGAGCTTTAGAAATGCAAATTAACACTGCTGGGGCAAAGTGGGGACAATGGACCTGCCTCTTCTTGCCTGGGGCAGGAATTGGGCTGATTCCCTCTGCCCCTCACCCCAAGCTCTGCCTGCCTGCACAGATGGAATCTGCACAGCTGAAGGCAGAGCCCATGGTGAGGATCTCTGACTCTGCAACAGAAATGGGTGAAGCTGCAAAGGGAAACAGCAAATGGAGAATGTTGTGAAAACTTCACTAAAATAAGGGGGGATCATCCCTGTGCCCACTCCAACATGTGCTGGCACTGTCTATGCTATACAGGGAGTATCAGAGCACTGGGGTTTTTGCTATAACAAGTTCAGGGAAATCAGTTGGAATTCAAGTATTTAATGATGTAATTAGACAAAAGCAGTCAACTGATGCAGCCCCGGCTGGAGGGAGCAACCAAAAATGGGGAAAAGATGAAGGGCCACCAGAACAAATCCTAAAACACCACGGACCAGCCCCTGGGAACCCGAACCAATTCATATCAGGAGACACAGAACCCATTTATCATTTCAATGTCACCATTAGATTACAAGCTGTCCTCGAAATAAGAACCAACCAGACACCTCCAGCTCCTGACCTTCCTGCCGACCCATCCACTGAAATGAGGAACACAACATTTCACCAGGGGAGGGGTTCACATTATCTCTCAGCAGAAAAATGAGGAGTTTGTGGAAAACTAAATGACTCCAACTGCTGTTGGCAAAGAGATGACAAAGGAAAAGCGCTGAAAAAAGATAACAAAGGAAATAGGAGAGCAGTTTATGTATTGGTCCAAACATGGAAAGGATGGGAATGGGACACGGTTTCGTGGCTCCCTGGCACACCATGGGTTAAACGAATGCTGCTTCTCCTCTTCTGTGCTACAGCAACTCTCATCTTTTTACCATGCTCCACACCTTGGGAGTGCAGCTCATCCAGCAGCTGAGCCAGGGGATGCAGGTGGCAGCCAGGCCTCCTGATGCAGACACGGCTACAAAAGGACAGGGAATGAGGGCACCGAGAATAATCCCAAAACCAAAGAGGACCCGGGAAGAACAAAACAGAGTCAATGAGTGAATCTGCCTGGAGATAGGGCCAGCGACTTGGAGATGAGGAAGTAAGACTTGGAGATGAGGAAGTAACGGAGAAACCATCTGTTCCAATAAATGTTACAAATGGACCCGGACAGCTGCTCAAAGTCCCGCTAAACTCCTCAACTTCCCGAAGAACAAAGACCAAACAGAGCCATGAATACCGGCTGTCATCCACAAGGAGGGGTGCATATGAACGAGGACAGGCAGCAGGCGGATCGGGAAGTCTGAACCTTCCAAGTCCCTCAGCCAGTGGGCAAAGGCAGAGGGAGATGCGGCCGGGAAAATGAGCATCCAAAGGAGGCAGCGTGCTACAACAAGGGCAGAGCCCGCATGGCAAATGCCCCACGGCCTCTCCCTCTGCTCAGCAATCGAGTCACTTTGACAGGACTCCTCGGTCTCCTCTGGCCACAGAAACCTCCGGCGACGGGAATTTCCCCGCACGGTCCCGGCCACGGGGCAGCCACCTCTGTCCCAGCCACAGCAACCGGGACGAGCCAGCGCTGCTCCGGCAGCGGCTCCTGCCCAGGCAGCGGCGGGAAGGAGACCGCGGGCAGCCGCTCCCGCAGCGCCCTCAGCCCAGGGCCGGCACGGGCCGGACACGGCACCGCCAAGCCGCCGGAGCCCCCTGCCGCCCCCTCCGCCCGCAGCGAGCCCCGAGCCCCCGCAGAACCCGGCGCGGCTCCCACCTGCGCCGGGGCCGCCTCCGAGCTCCGCCAATGCCGCCTCCCCGCGCTCCGGCCGCTGCCGCCGCTCCCGGGCCCGCACAGACGCTCCGCCAATGGCGCCGCTGCCGAGCCAGGGCCGCCCTCAGGCCGCCAGCGGGGCCGTGCTTCGCCCCGCTCTCACCAATCAGCGCGCCAGAACCGCGACTGACGGCAGCAGCGGCCAATGGCAGCGAGGGGCGGGCTCTGCACACGGCACAGCCTCGCCCCGCGCTCTCAGGGCCCCCCGGGCTGTGGGAGGGCAAAGCCGGAGATGAGGAACAGCCCTGGAACGGGCCCGGGCCCGGGCCGGCATCGATCTGCAGCACCAACAAACTGCTCCGCACCTCCCGACACGGCTTTCCCGGCCCTGCGCCTTCGCCTTCGCTGCCTCCGGCTCTGCGGGAAGCCCAGCAGCCCCACTTCTCCTGCCCCCTAATTCGGAGCATCAGCGCATCGCTTTGATTTCCCCCAAAAAGGGAAAACCGCCCCAAAGCCCTGTGGGTGAGTGGGGGAGGAGAGAGATTTCTGGCACAAAACTCCAAAAGCTCCGAGCAGGACAATGAGAAGTCAATGAAGAGCCTTGAATGCAGCTTTCCCCACGCCTCCCTCCTTCCAGCTGCACCTCCTCCCCCGGCAGTGCAGGAGACAGGGAATGGGGCCGTGCTCAGTTCATCCCCCGTGGCTTCTCCCTCTGCCCAGGGACAGGAGTCGTTCCCCTGCTGCAGCCTGCGGTCCCTCCCACCGGAGACTTCTCCAGGAACTTCTCCAACCGGAGTCCATCCCCTGGGGCACAGCCCCCCTCCAAGTGCTGCAGCGTGGGTCACTGTGCCACGGGGTCACTCCTTCCAGGACAGGCTGCTCCAGCGGGGGCCCCTCTGTCCACGGGGTCACAGCCTCCTCTCAGGCATCCCTGTGCTCCAGCCTGGCTCCTCCAGGGGCTGCAGGGGGACCTCTGCATCCCCATGGATCTGCAGGGCGATCTCTGCATCCCCATGGATCTGCAGGGGGACCTCTGCATACCCATGGATCTCTGCATCCAGCACTCCCGTCTTTGGAGGCACCAGGAATAGGCTGAGCTCTGCCTGAAACTCTTCTTACATTCCCCACACCCTTCCCGGCACAGGGAGGGTTTTCCGTCCTCACAGCTCCCCGGGCTGGGTTTGCAGCCCCTCCTCCTGTGGGATCTCTGGGGCTTTTCCTCCCCATTGCATTCCTGTGCCGTGGAGCCATTCCAAATGGTCTCTTCCATGAGGTTCTGTGGCATGGATTTGTTCTCCCTGGTCCCTGTCCACAGCTCAGTGACTGGGGCAGGAAGGACAAGGAGAGTTAGAAACAGGGAGACGGGAAAAGGAAAAGGCAGGAGAGGAAGGAAGAAGAAGGAACAAGGGAGGAAGGAAATGGGAAAAAACGTAGATGGATGAAGGAGAGAATGAGGAGAGGAAGCAGGGCAGAGAAGAAGCTGGGATTTGTTTCTGTGCCAGAGGGAAGGGGAAGGAGATCCCCTAAATGCATCCCTGGCAGGACGGCGTCAGCAGCGAGGTTGTCCTGCAGCCTGGGGCGATGCTGGGCTGGGAGATGGAGCAGGAGAGAGGGGCAAAGGGGCAGTGACTTCCTCCTCACCTGCCTGGCTGTCCCAGTCTGTAGCATCCTGGCACTACCGAGGCCCTTGGAGCGTCCGGCACTGATGAGCCCGAAGCTCACGGTGACTTTATAAAGCTGACAAAGTAGGCAGGATGGGTCTTTGTAGGATCTCCAGCAAACTGGTTTATTGGAGCAGGAATAGGGCACACAGCTGAACAGGGACCAGGGACAAAGACAGGCTGCAAGCTGAGGGCACAGGGGGTTTTTATATGGGGTAGTGAGGGTGGAGCTGAGGGTCAGGGTCCAATGGATATGGGGGAAAATGGTGCAAAGGAGGGGTTAAGGGTCGTGTCAGCTAATAGGGAAACAGAGGCAGGGAAATGCACTAAACTTGGGCCAGTGGAGGGACAGAGAGAGGAGAACATTCTAGGGACTAACCAAAATAGGTGACAGGTGTTGAACTGGGGTAATTAGGCCAACGGGCCAATGGGGTAACATAACTTTACAGAAATCAGCATGTGCCTGCAAAGATCTAAGGGAGAAGCAAGCTTCTCCCCATAACCTTGAAATCTATTCTTGTTTGGGACCAGTCCTCCACAGCTGAGGGACTGAGATTCTGATGGTAGGCTCCCGGGCCTCCACACCAGTGCATCTTCCTTTTCCTTGTTTTCATTGCAGCGTCATTCTCCTCCATCCAGATGAAATTGAGGATTGGCAATGGCTTGCAAGAAAGCAAGTGGTGAGTACCTTGGGTTTGGTGAGAAATGAGCCTCATGCTTTAGAATTTTTAAAACTTTAAGAAGGCATAATTAGAGACAAATCAATAACAGCAGTGGGTGTTTGGCAATGGCCAGAGGCACACTGGTTAACCATAGCAACTCTTCTTATCTATTTTTTCCGTTGTATTGTTCAAAAACATATTCATAAAGATTGTACACATTGAAAGATTTCTTTGAACTCGTTTACTTGTTCCAGGAACTCTTTTAGTTGGTTTGACCCCCAGGCTGCCTTTCTAGAGTACGTGCAGGATACGTGGATTGTTGTTCTGAGGGTTGTGTGTCACTTCCTCACAACAGCCCCCTGATCCCTGGTTTCAGGTGTGAGTCTGCAGGCCCCAAGTTGGGCAACTCCCTGGGGGCTCCCCTGGCAGGGGAGACCCTCCTGGAGCAGTTCTGTGTCAGGAAGGAGAGACGCATTGGACTTCTTTGGTCTTCAGCTTCTGTTTATTGTTACCTTATCAAAACTTCATCACACTGTCTGCACCAGACTCTGCGTGCAGGAAAAACAGCACAAAAGTGACTAACAATCTCTTGTTACAAGGCCTTTTGAGTCTAATCAAAAACTAAGCTACCCAATTAAGTAGGAGCACCTAAATTATTTTCCTTTCTAACCCAATAACTGAGCCCTAAAGACACGGATTTTTCATGTGGATTTTTCTACCCAATTACAAGATACCACCTAAAGGCAAGAAGAAAGAGGAAGAACAAAGAAGAAGGGAACTCAAGACAACACCCTATATCCTCCATCTTGAACCCATCTATAACATACTAAAAATCCTAAAACCTAAATGTCTCACCCATGTGAAATACTACACTAGTCTCTACAATCTCTACAGTCTCTTTCACACTTTTGTGGTTTCTAGTTTACCTTGAGGCTTTGGAAGTTTTCTCGATGAGCGAGGGTCAAAGTCAGTGCTCCCCTGGGGGTCAGGACACCCCAGAGCAGACAGAGAAATATTCCCAGTGCCCTGGGTTTCCACATCAGCAGGCGACAGTTATTGACAGTCGAAGGGTCAGCGGCAGGGGTCCTCATCACACCCGTTCCTTAAATGTTATCTGGCCATGCAGACGGTTTTAGCTACTTCCACAAGTACTTTAAATCAACATTAGCTGTTTCACAAATATCTCTGAGTTATTCTTGTCAGTTAGCTACAAAAATAAAAGCATTAGTTATTATTTCACAACTGCAGCTACTTCTGCAAAAGTTAACATTCGAATGCAAAACACGTAGCATCCACTTCAATACGTTGCAAAAGCCAAAGCTATAATGTATGTTTTTCACTGTCCACAAACTAAAATATCATCCATGAATGATGTTCTGAGGATATGAGCGGCACAGGGGCCAGGGCACTGGCCACAAAATGCTGACAAATTATACTACAGCAAAAGTAGTTAAAAGTCATTACAAACTGTACTGTATCAAAATCGTTGTGATTAGGAATAAGTTGCAGAAGTCAAGACATAATAGCAAAAGCCACCAACTACATCGTTCTTTATAACAAACCCAGGGCAGGTTTTACCCTTGCATGGAGCACTTGGGCCTTCCCCGGGCCCCTTCTGCCCTCTCGCAGAGCCGGTGGCATTTTCCACCACCCACCGTTTGTAACCAAGAGTCGGGTGCAGCCGAGAAGGCTCCAAGCGCCTCCTTCCAGGCTGACTCTGCAGATGCCGAGGCTGCTCTGGGCTCTGCCAGGGCTCTGCTGGGGCTCAGCTCTGGGCGAGGCTGGGCCCGCTCTCCCCTCACATTGCTCTGGGCAGCTGAGTCACACAGGGAGAAGGAAGGGACACCTCAAGGGAGTTGAGGTTGAAGAGAGTTTTTATTCAAAAAACTGCCATAAAAAACAGGCTGTCATAAGAGCCGTAACAAACAGGCTGTCCTAACTACCTTAACCAACTAGCACTGCTAACTACCATAACTAACTGGCACTGCTATCTACCATAACTAACTAGTTGTCCTAACTAACTACTGTGACTAAACGCTGTCCTCCAGTGCTTCATCTCCTCCGCTGCTGCCTCAGTTGCTTTGCTGTGATGATCAGAGGGGTCAGGCTGGAGAGAGGCTTGGCTGATGATAAAAATGGGTGCTGCCCAAAGGAGAAAAAAGAAAGAAATGAACTGTTACTTTCCAGAGTCAACTTCTTCACAGGCTCTGTTGCAACAGGACAAAGGGAAATGGTCTGAAACTCAGGAGAGAGAAGCAGGCTCAGATGAGATCTAAGGCAGAATTTTTTTAGCAGGAGAATGGGGAAGCACTGACAGAAGGTGCCCAGAGATGTGGGAGGTGCCTCCTCCCTGGGAAAATCCAAGCTCAGGTCAGGCAGGGCTCTGAGCCACCTGAGCTGCTTGAAGATGGCCCTGCTCGCTGTGGGGCCCCAGGTGCAGATGACCTCGAAAGGCCCCTGCCAAGCCAAACCAGGCGAGGATTCTGCTTGCTTTGCGTGTGGAAAGCAGCGAGACCGGAGACCATCGGAGGGGGCCCCACAAGAAAACCCCTCCCTGGCGCTGCTGCTTCCCCTGCAGCCGCTTGGCATTCACCTGCAGCAGCTCCTGGGCAGACCAGCGCCGCTCCTCGTCCGGCTCCAGGCTGCACTCGAGGAAGTCCCGCAGCAGAGCCGACAGGCGCCTGGGCTCCTGCAGCTGCGGGGTCCCGTTCTGCCGGATCAGAGCGCGAGCCTGCAGGAAAAGCAAACTCAGCGCTCTGCCAGCTTCCTTCCCACCCACAAGTGCTCACATCGACCCCGGCTTCCCAGCCCCAGCTCCAGGGGCACTTTCCTCCCTGGCAGAGATGCTGCTCACGGCTCATTTTTCTATGCCAACCAAAAAACCCAAACCCTGGTGCTGCCACAGCTTTTGTAAAGAGCTGGTGCACTTGCTTCACATTTTCAGGTCATCCTCACAGCCAGAAGAACTGCAACAACGTAAATCCCAAAGCAAATTGTGTCTGGAGACTGCAGAATATGTGTCTTTGTTGAGGCTCGAGTCCTCTGGGAATTCCCTTCCCCATGTGCAGAAACCTCCAGCTGCTGCTCCCAGTGCAGGGTCACCCTGTGCTCACAGGCCTCTGCAACCACGGGAGAATTGGCCTCTTACCATGGCCCTCGTTTCCTGGAAGTAAGGAGGTTCTCCTTCCACCATCTCGATGGTCACAATGCCGAAGGACCAGATGTCCACCTTGGGGCCGTAAGGAGAACTGGTGACAACTTCTGGGGCCATCCAGTGAGCAGTGCCCACCATGGAGCTGCGCTGGTCCTGCTCAGGGCTGAGCTGAGCGCTGAGGCCAAAATCAGCTGAGGACAGAAACAAACACTGTCAAAGGCAGCTGGAATGAGGAAACCAAGCACAAAGACTCCCTGCTCTCAGTCTGAGAATGCAGCAGTGAAGTCAGCTGGAAAAGTCCTCAGGGCTGTAGCCAAGGAAAGATGGAACTGAGCTGGACCCTTAAAGAAACCCTCAGCTTTCGTGCAGTCACTCTTACTGATTACCTTGGAGCTTCAGATTCCAACTCCTGCCCCTCTGGGAGGGCCATTCCCAGAGCAAAGGCACCCCTGACAGCCTGCTCCTCTCCTGAGCTCTCTGCAGGGGCAGCCGCTCTCAGCTGGCAGCAGGGGCCGGGCAGTGCCCCCAGCAGCCCTTGTGGGGCTCTGGCCGTCACTGGGAAGCAGCCCCACAGCCGCACCCCGGGAGCGCCGTGCCTGGCCAGGAACACCCACCCAGCTTGACAGAGCCGTCCATTCCCAGAAGGATGTTGGAGCTCTTCAGATCTCTGTGGATCACCCGGTTCGAATGGAGGAAATGCAGGCCCTGCAGACACTGAGAGAGAACAAGAAACACCAGGGTAAAAACCAATGGCCGGAATATATCACACAAGAAAGGACAGTTTAGAATTCTGCCAGCAGCGACTTTGCTCTGACAGGCCAGGAGTGCAGTGCAGACAAGCTCCAGGCAAACGGTTCAAGGCAAAGCTGAGAACAGCACATCAAATCCAAAACAGACAGAGAGTGCCACAACAGCAGGAAAGAGAACAAGAACAGAGGAGAAGTGCAGTGCTGCTGGCAGGCCGTTCGCTGCAGGGGCTCTTTCTTCTCCAGGTCATGAAAACAACAGAGAAACAAAGCCCTGAGCATGGAGCCACTCCTGCTCTCACGCCCTGCTGGGAAGGACCATCGTGTCCAAGGCATGGCAGTCACAGGCAGGATCCCTCACCTCCCGACTGACAGCTGCCATCTCTCCTTCAGCCATGCGTGTCTGTCTGACAACGTCCTGCAAAGTTCCTCCATCCATGTATTCCATCACCAGCCAGAGATCTCCATCAACAAGGAAGCTGGAAGAGGAAAGCAGTGGCATGGAGACCAATGTGCAGTGCTCAGTTCCCCCATGGAAAAGCCTGGAGTGGAGTTTTGTTGCCAGGTCACTTGTCAATGAGGACAGAATCCGATGGAGAGACATTCCTGCCAGGCTGCACAGCCCTTGGAATCTGCACAGTCTAAAGGAGGAGACCCCTGTGAGAAAGGAGAGGCCTGAGATGGCAAGCAGGTGAAAAATGCAGTTTAGCAAAGGCCCAGATCAATGTGGAACCACAACACTGGCCCCCAGCTGGTTCAGCTTCTGAACTCATCAGTTCCACCCTTCCCTGCAGAACAAGGCAACACAGCTCCCAGGGTTATCCAGGGGAGGAGGCCGGGCAGCACTTGGGACAAAAGGGGTCAGAAAACCTTCCAGAAAGTCCCTTCAGAAACAGGCAAGGCCAGTGACAAATGGGCAAACGAGGCATTTCTGGGAACAAGAACCTGGTCTTCCTGGCATCTGCAGCAATGAGAAAGGGCTGGGAAGAAGAAGCCAAGGGAAATAATTTCTGCTGTGGTTTATCAGCACTTGTTGTAAGACACAGAAAACAGGGTCAGCTTGAAGGAAAAACCAAGCCAAAGCAAAAAAAGCACATAGAGGGATCGAATTGCCAGGCTGTTGTTTTGGGAAGATATGGCTGGGTCAGGCATTTTCAAATCAGGCTACAGACTACGGATGCCAGGAAAGGTTAAGGCAGGGCCCGGGCACGGGATAAGGCCTGAAGCACTCACCTGTCCAAAGAGCTGACAATGTTGGGGTTCTTCTTGTCCTGCAGGAGCAGGAGCTCATTCACAGCTCGTTCCCTGTTCTGCCCTCTCAGACTCATTTTCTTTATGGCCACCTGAAGGGACATTGCAGACCTTTAACTGGAGGAGTCTGTGGCAGGAGGCCGCAGCAAACACGGAGCGAGTCTTTTTGGGGCGACGGAGCCGGGCTGTGCCCAACTGCCTTGGGATGGGACACCAGAGCTCAGCAAGTGCCATTCCCACAGCCCATTGCTCTGCTCGCTGGGGGCTGCTTACAGGACACATGGCCAGAGACATTTGGCCTTGCAGGCTCTGCAGAAATGGCCCCTCAGCTGTCAGCCTCCAAGCTCTAACCACATTCTCTGCACCTACAGTCTTCTCAAATGGCCTCAACACTCTCATTATTGCTCAAACACACTTTGCAAGCAGGCGGTAATTCTGGTTCTGTGCAAACAGAGCAAAACAGCTGGGAACCCTTTAGCAGTTCTATGGGATTGGGTCATGATTTCAGATGCAACTGCTCTGGTTGGGGTTGCACAACAAAGCAAACACACACATCCATTGCCCTCCTTGCATTCCTTTGGGCACTTCAGAAGGACCAAGTCTGTCCCAGCTGTGCTCTGCAGGCTGACACGGCTCTGCCTGCAGAGGAGCAGCCTGTGCAGGAAAGCTCTGCTGGCCCCCAAAGCTGCAGCCACAGCTCCCAGCAGAGGGGAGAGCCCTGGAGAGCTGCCAGATGTGCTGGGCGTGTTGACACTGACCTCTCCTCCAGTGGCCCTGTCAAGTCCTTTCGAAACTGTTCCAAAAGCCCTGGAGACAAAACAGCAGAGAAGAAAGAAGCAGCGCTTTAGGCCCTGGCAGTGAAAGCCAGCCCAGACAGGAGATCTCTGCTGCCTGCAGCGTTCACAAGCACCTGGGGGCATCGACCCTTCCAACAACAGCGCAGCAGCCACCAGCCCTCTGCCATGCAAGGTGTGCCAGGGAAAACTGAGACCCAACACCAAGGAATTGGGCTGGAGCAAATCCCAAATGTCCATGCTGCACTGCTTTAGTTCAAAACCTGAAGTGAGCAATGGGTGTCTAAAGAACTGGAAAAGAATGCATTCCATCCTTTTCCATTTCCTGCCTAAGACCTGCAGGATCCACAAGGGCCCTGCCATCAGGCAGGTGATGCATTTTCCCCCAGAGTGCATCAGCTCTGTGTCTGTTACTGAATGTATGGGCTCTACTACCTGTGCTGGAATAGAGCACTTATTAGTTCAGCTCTGGTTTCTGTTTCTAAACCATTAGGTTGATAATCCTGACCGCAGGATATTTTTTAAAGCAAAATATTTGAAAGGAATCTCCTTGAGAACTGTTTTCTGACAGTCACCAGATGGTGAGTGGCTCTTTTAGGCAATCCAATTCCAGGGACAGAAGATCTTCCAGGTCCTGCTCCTTGCTGCAGGCAGGACACTGCCAGCCTCAGGGGCCTTTGACGGTGCCTTCTGAGCACAGGTATCAATTCTGATCAGGACTGAGGGACAGCAGGATGGCGCCCCAGTGTCTGGAGGTGTTTGGAGCTCTCCTGACTTCTCACTTGATCCTGCACCAGCACAACACCTGGGCCTGCTTGTGCAGAAGTAACTGCCGTGCACTTACCCTTGGCCAATCTGCTCCACTTCCAGGTATTTCACGGCAGGCTCCGCCAGGCTCACGGTGTTCCCTGAAAGAAACCACGTGGAAGACGCTCCCTCCCAGAGTGAGACCCCACCTTGCAGCAGAGCCAGAATGCAGCCCCCCTCCCTGGGGCCGTCAGCCCCTTGGTCTCAGCTGGGGAAGGACAAGAAATGACCCTGGCACATTCAGCTGCAGAGCAGCACTGGGTGCAGCTGATGCCGAGACACACACACAGCACCCTGCTCTGGCACACAGGAACAGAGCAGACGTACTCAGCTGCATCAGGCACCACTCCCCTCTCCCCTCTGGCTGCAGGGCTGTGCTGCTGTCAGAATGTTCAGCCCAGGATCCCACAGCCGAGGGAGGTTCAGTGTCCTCTTCCCAAGCACAGGGAGCTTCTCCGTCCTCTTCCCAAAACGCTGCAGGTTTGCCATTATCTCTCCAAGCCAGGGGACGTTCACTGTCTGCTTCCCATCCTGGGAGAAGTTCACCCTCCTCTTCCCAAGACACAGGATGTCCTCTGTCCTCCTCCCACGCCGGGAGATGTCCACTGTCCTTGTCCCACACTGCAGGAGCCTCGCCGTTGTGTTCCCACAGCGCGGGATGTTTGCCCTCGTCTCCCAGAGCAGCGGGAAGTTCATTGTCATCTCCCGGCACTGAGGGATGTTCACCATCGTCCCCCGGAACAGCGGGAAGCTCACTGCTGCCTTCCTCCTCTTTGGCCTCCTCTTTGGAAGCAAAGGGAGCCAAAGGAGGTGCTGGTGCTGCTTTTATGCCCTGTGGACAGACGGCAGCGTGAGGGATGAGAAGTTCTGTTTCAGTTATCACCTTATTTACCCTCAGCTGCACATCCAGCTGCACTAAGCAGAAATTGGGTTCGGAGCTGTTCAAACTAACAATGGGCTAAAGTCCACATTGCCCCTTATTGTTGGGAATTCCATATTCCACCATGGCTAGAGCCAGCAAGCAATGCTCTGCCTGCAAAACCAGACCTGCAGCTCTTCAAAAGCTCTTCAACATAAAAGGAGAAAAGTCCCAGGGATCCCTTTGCTGCTGCAAGGACACTGACAGGAACTTTCCTTCAGCCTCCCAGGCTGGCACTCGGCTGCCACATGCCGAGCTCACAACTTGCTGCACAATTCCAAACACCAAAGGTTCCTTTCCCACTCACCGAAGGAGGAGCTGCTCGGGATCCACTCATGAGGTGCCCTGCAACGGGAGAGGGAACATGAACCAGACGCTGTCAGGAAAACAACTGCCTGTGGTGGGAAATGCCCCGGAGCAAGGCAACCCCGAGAGAGCATTTTGCTTTCACAGCGTCCCTCCAGGAGCCACAGTCCTTTCGCACAGCAAGAGAACAGCACAAAATACTGGGCTGGGTCAGCTCTTGGCTGGACAGGCAGTTCCAGGCTCTGCTGCCACAGACTCCCTGCTTGAGGGAACAGAACCCCCCAGGGCTCATTGCAAATGCTGTGCACACCCCGCTGGCTGCAGACACCCCCTTTTCCAGCTGCAGCTGCTGCCAGGAGCTCTCCCAAAGCAATGGTGTCTTCATGGCAATTTGGTTACAAAGTCAGCTCAGGCCCAGAGGAAGAACAGCAAGCACACAGCAAGCCCAAAGCCACAGCACCGAGGGAAAACCTCGACTTACGTGCCAAGTGGGTTAAAAAATACCCCGCATACGCCACAGAGTACAGCGTGCAAACTGCAGCAGCCACGTGCTGGATCATTTTGGCTGCGCTGCACACGTCTGCAGACTGTAGCCCTGCAAGCACAGAAGGACACCCGTCAGGGCTGGGCTGGCTGCTGAGAATGCCTCGGGCAGGAGGATCCTCCGGCAACGAGCAGTGCCCAGAGCCACTCTGGACACTGAGGCCTCCGTGTGCCACAGCAACGGGAACACCTCGGGGACGTGGCAGTGCTCCTGTGACATCACAGCAGCAGCTCACGCAGAAACCGCCTGGAAGGTTCTCCTGTGTCACAAAGGAGCACAAAGAACCCTCCCAGGGCACAGCCTGTTGCCCAAAGGATCCAGGAGGAACTCTGAAAATGCAGCAAACAAGGACACCCCATAGCCCAGCCTGAACACTGAGGAGGAACAAGGACGGCACCAAAGCAGAGCAAACATGACCTTTAGTCACTGACACTTCTGGCTAAAACCAGCAAGCCGTGTTCCATCTGGGATCTTTGTTCTCGTTCTAAAAACAAGCAAGGTTCTCCACTCTAAATATAGAGAAGGCAGGAACTGGGCAGGAGGTGGGATGAGGAAGGAGGAGGAGGAGGGAGAGGGGAAAAGGAGGAGCAGGAAGAGGAGGAGCAGGAGCAGGAAAAGGAGGAGAAACAGGAGGTTCCAGTGCCCCCTGTGGCCGCAGCACCCTTGGCCCCGGGACCATTGCCCCCAGCTCATCCTGCAGGTGGGAGGGGAGGGGGAGCTCATCCCAAATCTATCGGGGGGTCCCTGAGAGGGTTTTTTTATTGGGGTGTGTTTGGAGCTTGCAGACTGTGGAATTGAGCCCCAAATATCATCTGGGAGCCCCAAATAAACCCTGGGAGGGTTTTTTCTCTCTTTGTGTGTAGGTTTGGATCTTGCAGGACCCCAAAGCTGAGCCCCTTGGGGGGATCTTTGGGAGTCCACGTGGCCATTGCCCAGGGTCACCAGGGGGAGGACATTGGTCCTGGGGACCCCCGGTGCAGCAGAGGAGAGGAACCCCTGGGACCCCCGGAGTGGGGGGAGCAGAGAGGGGTGATCCTGGAGCTGGGGGAACCCCGGCTGGCTGGAAAGGGGGGGAGCCTGGAGAGGAGGGACCCCTGGGACCTCTGGGACCTCAAAGTAGAGCATCAGGGCAGAAGGGACCCCATGGATCCCCAAAACCCCCTGGATCATCCCTAAGCAGGAGGCTGGAGAAGGGGGAGCCCCTGGAGCCATTGGACCCCCATCATCCCAAGGAAAGGAAACCTCTGGAACGCCAAAAGTGGAGAGATCAGAGATCGGGAAGTCCTGGGAGAGTTGTTTTGGGCTGAACCTTGATATAGTGGAGATTTCCATGGACACAAGACTCCTGCTGAGTTCTAGGGATGGACTTGGGCAGTGAGGAGCCTCTACTCCAAGGTGCTCTCCTCTTGTTTTTTTTCCCAAAGCAGGATTTGTCATTCCCAGGCTGTGGCTGGATGGAGAAGGAGGAAAAGCCCCGGAGATCCTGCTGGAGGAGGGGCTGCAAACCCAGCCCAGGGAGCTGTGGGGAGGAAAGAGCTCCCCTGAGCCAGGAACGTGGCCAGAGATCCGTCTGGAGCTCGGAGCTGGTGGAGAAGCCTCATGGCAGGGAGAAGCCCCACAAGTGCTTGGAATGTGGGCAGGTTTTCAGCTGGAGCTCCACCCTGATGGAACACCAGAACACCCACACTGGGGAGAGGCCCTGTGAGTGTGGGGAGTGTGGGGAGAGCTTCAGTGGGACCTCTAACCTCACCGAGCACCACAGGATCCACACTGGGGAACGGCCCTATGAGTGCTTGGAATGGCAGAAGAGCTTCAGGTGGAATTCAGGGATCGTCACTCACCAGCACTTCCACACCAGGGAGAGGCCCTGAGAGTGCCCCGAGTGCAGGAAGAGCTTCGTGCGCTGCTCCAGCTCCATCCCCCATGGGAGGATCCACGTTGGATGATCCCCAGTGAGTCCCGTTGGGCAGAGCCCCGGTGACCCCGCTCTGGGTGATCCCGGTTGGGTGGGGGGAAGGTGTTGGAGAGATTTCTTTCCCCTCTCCTTGTCCTGGTGTGATTTGGTTGGTAATAAATTCCCTCCCTGTGCCCGGGCCGGGTCTGCTGTGCCCGTGCCGGATTTGCTGAGGGATCTCTCCCGCTCCTTGTCCCCAGGCAGGAACCCTCGGTTCCATTTGCTGCCCCTGTGCGGCTGCGGGGGGCAGGGACAGAGCGGCTCTGGGGGGTGCCTGGCATGGGGCCAGCGTCACCCCTCGCCACGGGCACCCCTGAGACCCCGCGCAGCCGGGCACACATTTCTGGGCACAGCTGAGCTCCCAGCTGCGCAGCGCCCCAAGGCTCCCCGTGCCTGGAAAAGCCCCAGCCGGGGCTGCAGCGTCCCGGAACCGCTCAGCCAATCCGAACGCAGCCAAAACGCGCTGCAGCCAATGGGAGCGCGAGGAGTTGAGGAGTCATCGGTTGTGTGGCAGAGCCTCGGCAATCGGTGCCCAAAAGTGCTCGGAGCCAATGAGAGCGCGCGGCGCTGCTGAGCCCGCGCTGCTCCGGACTGGTGCTGCCAGCGCAGCGCGGCCGCTCTGGGGCTGGTGCTCCCTGGGCGGCGCTGGCCATGGGGCGAGTGGCGGCAGCTGGGGCCGTACTGGTGGCACTGGTGGTGCTGGGAGCCCCCCCGGCTGCGGGCGCGGAGCTCTCGGGAGAGCGGGGGGGGGGGGGAGACGGTGGGACAGGGGGGAGAATGGGGAAAAGGGGGCGGTGGGAGCCCGAAATTGCAGGGGCAGGAGGAGGAGGGGACCCCGAAAGGAAGAGCGGGAGGGGCTGAGGATTGGGGGCAGGTGAGGAAGGGTCGGGAGAGGGTGGGAAAGTGGGGAAAAGGGGAGGGTAGGACCCCAAAACTGAGCGGGAAGGGGGGCTGGGCTTTTGGGAAATTGTGTTTAAAAGGTTGGGAAAGAGGAAAAGGAGTAAATGGGACCCCAAAACTCATCTGGGGAGAGGCTGAAAGTCGGAGGGGAGAGGATGTGGAAGGGCAAATGGGGGAAGGGTGGAAAAGAGGAAGTGGCAGTGGGGGCAGGAGGGGTCCATGGCGGCTCTGGGGCACAGGGGGTTCAGAGTGGGGATCCGGGATGGATCCCGGAGCTCTGGGGCTGCTGGGGGGGCACCCCCGGACCTGTGTCCTGCACACACAGGGGTGTTCCAGTACGTGGGAAAGTCCGAGTGTCACTTCATGAACGGCACGGAGAAGGTGAGGTACCTGAGCAGGTTCATCTACAATCGGGAGCAGTACGCGATGTTCGACTGCGACGTGGAGCACTTTTTGGGGTTCACCCCCTATGGGGAGGCAGCAGCCAGATATTGGAACAGCGACCCAGACGTTATGGAGCAAAAAAAGGCTGCGGCGGACTGGCTGTGCCGGTACAACCACGAGTATCTCAGCCCGTTCCTCACGGAGCGCCGAGGTGAGCGCGGGGCAGAGCGTGTCCCCTCGGGCCCTGCCCTGGCAATGACCCTGGAGCCCCTCAAAACCTCCCTGGAATCGGCCCAGAGCCCTCAGCCCTCCTTGTGCCCATCCCCGAGACCTTGTGTCCCTGCCACTGACCCCCGTGGCTCTCCCAGTCCATCCCAGTCTCTCCCAGTGCCTCCCGGCTGTCCATCTCAGCCTAGCGTGGTGCTGCCGCCTCTCAGCCAATCAGAGCGCGTGTCTCTGATGACTCATCAGTTGCCAGGCAGACCCGCAGCGCCGAGTGCCCCGCACTGGACTCGGCCTCCCAGTGCCGCGCGCTTCGTTCCCAGTTCCTCCCAGTGCCGCCCCAGTCCCTCCCAGTCCATTCCCAGTTCACTCCTAGACCTCCATCCTCCCTCCCAGTGCCCCCCATCCCCTCCCATCTCTCCGAGTGCCTCCGCAGTCCTTCCCAGTCCATTCCCAGTCCCTCCCAAGGCCACCCCACCCCTCCCCTCTCTCTCCCAGTTCCCCCCAGCTGATCCCAGTCTGTTCCCGCTCTCTCCCAATGTCCCCCAGCGTATCCATCTCGCTGGTGCCCTCGAGCTCCCAGCCGGGGCTGCTCCGTGATGGATTTCTACCCTGCCCACACCCAGCTGAGGTGGTTCCAGGGCCAGCAGGAGCTCTCTGTGGTGGCCACCGACATGGTCCCCAACAAGGACTGGACCTACCTGCTCCTGGTGTTACTGGAAACATCCCCCTGGCACGGGCTCACCTGCAGCTGGCAGGTGGAGCACATCAGCCTGGAGCACCCCCTGAGCCGGCACTGGGGTACAGGGGAGGAATTGGGGGCGCTGCCAGAGCCACTGGGATGTGCTGGGAGCAACTGGGAGGGAGTTGGAGACAGCCTGGTTTCAGCTGGGAGAGGGGCTTGGAGGTGTGGAAGGGCTGAGAAGTGATTTCAAGGATGCTGGGGAGGGTGGGATGGGGTTCTGGCGGTCCTGCTGGACACTGGGAGGGAGTTTGGAGGTGCTGGGTGTGACTGGGAAGGATTGGAGTGAGTCTAGAGGAGCTGGAAGGAGATTGGGGATGGAAAAGCAGAGGTTGGGATGAGGTTGGTTGTGCTGGGAAGAGACTAGGAGGGTTCAGGGTGAGTCCTGGTGAGGCTGGGAAGGGACTGGGAGAGGGTTTGGGGTGTCTCTGAGAGGTTTTGGGAGGTCCTTACCCCTGCAGACCCCCCAGAGATGCCACTGGATGCCGCCCGCAGCAAGATGCTGGCAGGGATCGGGGGCTCCAAGTTGGGCTTCGTCTTCCTGGCGCTGGGGCTCAGCTTCTAGGAGCGTGTGTGCTCCTTCCCCGGGGCCCCCAGCCCGGTGTCACCCCCTTTTCTCTGCCCACAGAGCTTCTGAGCCGCCGCTGGCTGCAGACCCTCCCCGTGGTCTCGGGCCCGGCCGGGACCCCCCGCTTCATCCCCACGCTGATTTTTGGGGGGGTCGTGTGTCCTCCCCAACCCTGCTGTCACTCTGCCCCTGCCCGCCTGCTCCCAGTCTTCCCAGTAAAGCTTCCCAGTTAAACCCAGTCCAGTTTATGGGGGGCAGTGGGGAGGGACTTGGGGGTACTCAGCCTGGGCACACGGAGGGAATTTATTACCAACCAAACACAGCAGCACAAGCAGAAGGGAAAGAAATCCCTCCAACACCTTCCCCCCACCCAACGGGGATCACCCACAACAGGGCTTATCCACGATGGAGAGACGGGGACAGCCGAGTTTAGACCAGAAGCCAATTTCATTGAGGGTACCAGGGGTTTATACAGGGTTTTACTTGTGTGGTGCTCAGATAGGGCTCGATGTTTGCTAACAATTTCCCATTGGTTACACATTCTTCATGACATCACGGCACCTGGGAACATTATCTTATCACAAAGTCTCACAACAGGTTGCTTGGTCACTTCTTGCCCAGGGAGACTTAAACTGTGTCTGTGTCTCCCACAGTTTCTGCTCAGTCAGGCCTCAGATATCGGCCCCTTTATCAGCTCCATTGTTTTCCTCTCTGTTTTATTCCCCATTTGGGGGCACCAGGGCTCTGCCCAACGGGGGTCACTGGGGATCATCCAGCCTGGATCCTCCCATGGGGGATGGAGCTGGAGAAGAGCATGAAGCTCTGCCCTCACTCGGGGCACTCACAGCGTGAGTGGTGCCTCCGTTGGTGTTTGGTCAAGGTTGAGCTCTGTGAGAAGCGCTTCCCACACTCCCCACACTCATAGGGCCTCTCCCCGGTGTGGATGCGCCAGTGCACGGTGAGGTGGGAGTTTTGCTTGAAGCCGTTCCTGCAGTCGGGGCAGCGGAAGGGCCTCTCCTCTGTGTGAATCCGCTCATGTCTGAGGAGATCGGAGCTGGTGTGAAACCTCTTCCCACACTGGGGACACTCATAGGGCCTCTCCCCAGTGTGGATGCGCTGGTGTCTTCTCAGGGCAGATCTCCACCCAAAGCTCTTCCCACATTCCAAGCAGGTGTAGGGCCGTTCCCCAGTGTGGATCACCTGGTGCCGGATCAGGGTGGAGCTGTGCCTGAATCCCTGCCCACACTCCCCACACTTGTAGGGCCGTTCCCCAGTGTGGACCACCTGGTGCTGGATCAGGGCTGAGCTTCTTCTGAACCTCTTCCCACACTCCCCACAATCGTAGGGCTTTTCCCCAGTGTGGATCCTCTGGTGCTCAATAAGCTTGGAGCTGAACCTGAAACCCTGTCCACATTCCAAGCACTTGTGGGGCTTCTCCCTGCCATGTGGCTTTTTCTCCAGCTCTGAGCTCCGCCTGGATCTCCGGCCACCTTCCTGGCTCAGAGGGGCTCCTTCCTCCCCGCAGCTCCCTGGGCTGGGTTTGCAGCCCCTCCTCCTGCAGGATCTCCGGGGCTTTTCCTCCTCCTGCATCCAGCCACGCCACGGGAATGAAAACTCCTGGTTTGGGGAAAAAACAAGAGGAGAGCACCTTGGACTGGAAGTTCCTCCCTGCCCAAGTTCATCTCAGGAAGTCATTGGTAAGTTTTTGTACGTAAGAACCTCCAAAACACCAAAATTCAGCCCAAAAATCCTGCAAACTTCAAGACACAGATCAAAAACACCCCAAACCTCATAATTCAGCAAAAACCTCCTGCAAAAGATAAAGATTCAGCTGCCACATAAAACCAAAGCACCAACATTTAGCCCAAGAATGCTCAGAAACACCAAGATTCACCCCGTGAAAATCCTGGATCCCCCTGCACAGTCACCTGCTGCATGTGGGGGGAGCAGCGCTCCTGGGGCTGGGGGGAGGCTGCAGATACAGGGAGGGGTGGAACCTTGTGCTGCTTCCTGTTTCTGCTCCTCCTCCTCCTGTGTCTCTGCTCTTCCTCACACTCCTCTTCCTCCTGCTATTCCTCCTTCTCCTGCACAATCCCACCTTCTGCCACATCCATCCTTTGACCATTTTGTTCCTCAACCGTGCTTCTCCTTCCCTTCTCCTCCTGCCCCCAGGCCCAGCACCCACTGCCGGCTCCCTCTTCCCCCAAACCCACAGCATCCCAGCGCAGGGGCAGGGATGGAGCTGGGGCAGGTCGGGCTGGGGCAGCGCTGGGCTCTCGGCCGCTTCCGCCCGCACTCGGTCCCCACTGCAGCCGCTCCCGCCAGGACAGCGCGGGGGGGCCCGGCCTTGGCGCTGCCCCACTCCCACCTCCCCAAATTCCCCTCGCGGGGGCGATGGGGCCGAGGGGGTCACAGGTGGGTTCCACGTGGGGAACGCTGGGAGCTGCAGATTGTACATGGAAGGATCAGGATTTTCTATTAAGCATTTGCTTTGGGTCGCTGGAGAAAGGAACGATTTTGCACAAAGCTCAGCAGCTCTCAGAGGATGAACACCCACAGGCAGTGAGCGCAGCTGCAGGAGTGGCAGAAGAAGGCCCTGGAGCACTTGGGCACAAAGGCACAGCAGCTGAATGCAAGAAGGGATGAGCAAAAGGCCAAGCTGAAGGCAAAGGCCATGGCACAGCTCCTACAGCCCCTCTGGGATCAACCCCAGGGCCCAAGGGGGCCCCAGCACCCAGGGGACGGGGTCGGCCACAAGCACCTGGCAGAGGCATTGCCCTCCTGGCCAGGGGAGAGCCCACCCAAACAGCCCCTGGGAAGGAGTCAGGGCTGTAAACCAAGATGCCATGGGTACGGCTTTTGCCGTTGGCTTTGGCAAGAAGAAGAGCCAGACCCAGGGCAGATATTCAATTCTCTCCCTTGCAATTGATCTTGGGAATTCCTTACCCTGGTAATTCTCCACCCAGTGCAGGGTGGGGATAAGGGATGTACATTTAAAGCAGTCTGTGGCCAGAGTCCTGTCTCTTGTGAAATCTCTCCCACACGAAGCTGGGCTGGCACAGAGCCTGCCTTGGCACTTTGCTGTTCCCAACATCCAAGCAGGACATCGGGCCCTGCCTAAGGAGGCCAAAGCAGCACCACTGGTGGCCAAGTGGCGTGGCCCATGCCAAGTGTCCCTGAGGCCAGAAACAGCCCCCAGCACAGCTGAGCACGGGGGGACCCCTCAGCCTGGGCTCCAGGGCTCTGAAGCCCCGGAGATTTGCACTTCCCGCCTGCAGCAGGAGCATGGGAGGCCCCCACGGAGCCTGCACTGAAGGCAGCGCAGAAGCAGCCAGGGCTCCACAGCGGGGCAAGCCCCTGGGCCTGCCCACACATCCTCTGCTCAAATCCTCTGCCTGGGCACCCTCCTTGGGCATCTCCAGCCACCGGGGCCAATCCTTGCTGCCACTGCTGCAGCTTCAGTGCTTTCTGGGCCTGCACTGCCACAGCTGCTGGCGAAGACAACGGCACAATTCCACTCTGGGTCTCAGCCACACTCACACACTGCCCTGCCTGGGATTGCACTGATGGAAAATACACCAGGTCATAGACTTTAACATTTCTAACATTTTATTTCTCTACTCAGCCTTGGTTTGCCTTGGCCTCGGGGAAAGAAATGGTAAAGGTTTTTTTAAGGGATGTTCCACCACTCAGTGGAGATGAGTTTAACATCTCAACACACTGGGAATGGCCCAAAAGATTCCCACAAAGATAACGCCCAGCAGCAAACAGCAACCAACACCTACCCCAGACCCTGCCCCTGGCAGAGCTGGAGACACCTGCTCTGGAAAAGGCTGAGAAGGAAATCCAGCAGTTCCGACCTAAAGAACAGCAGAAGCCAAGAAATCCGGGTCCAGTAGGAACCCAAATACTAAAAACTGCACAACTTGAAACTGCAGAACATTAAACCAATGGATTTAGATTGGTTCAGACTGTATCAAGTTTGGGAAAAATCCAGTTAAACCCACGTGTCATGGAACGATTTTCTCTGCACACCCGGGCTATGTGGGGATGGAATGATTTCTGTTGCACATCCTGGTGTTATATGTAACAGGTATAATTCGCGCCATTTTCTTGCTTCATATATATATAATGTTAAATAGTTGTTAGGATGTGCCTCTTGGCATTAGAAGCCCCCCCCCCCCTTCTCCGGCAAAACTAAGTGTGTGTTGAAACCATTTACAAGCAAGGAGATGTGGCTCGCAGGAGATGGGCCTTATCTGAAGCGATATGGAGACACCCAGGCGCTGATCATCGCGTGAACGACCCGAGATGGACATCAGGATCATCCCCCCGGGCCGATACATGTAAATACTCTGTTCCCGTAAATTTCATCAAGAGCTTCCACTACACCAGACTTTGAATTTCTCTACATTGTCGCCGAGAAAGAAATCTCATCAACTTATGGGACTTTAAATGAAACAAAAGACTGAATGCCGAAGTCCTGGCCTCAGGCAAAATTTTCCCTATAAAAAATCGCTTGTACCAGGATGGTGGTGTGGAGGCATAGAGTGAAACCTCTGCTGAGGCTGATTTCTGTGTCTTGCACCCAGCGCCGATCCCGGGCTGGGCACTGTCCTTTTCCCTGTGGCTGGCTAAGTTAGATCTCTATTGCTAAAATAAATTCTTTTTATTTTTTTAATTTGGCTGGATCATTTTTCACTTATAGCACTGGCCAGAATCAAGGAATGCCTTGACTCTAACACTAAATATATTAGTGGAGTTTTTCTTTTTCCTGCACTTTCAGTGCAAAGTTTATAGCAGTAGAGTATTTTTTGTAATAATCCTACTTCTATATTGCCAATTAGGATTTGGTCGGGGATGAGAGAATGAGTTTTTACTCCGAGGAGAAGTAGAAAAAACTTAATTGCCTTGGAATTTTTTTGTGTATGTTTGTGCATGGCTCTTAGTGGTGGCAAAGTTTTGGTCTGGGTTTTTTGACGTTCACCTTTAGGCTGCAATTTGGAAAACGAGAAGAGATTTAAAGGTGACTCTTTGACTCATAAACACTAAATAGACGATTTGAAAGAAAAAAAAAGCAGCAGGTTCTGGTGGGGCCACAAGTGAGGCTGCTGAAGGCTGCTCTGGAAGAGAAGCTGCATTCCAGGCAGCCAGCAGAGGAGCTTTAGAAATGCAAATTAACACTGCTGGGGCAAAGTGGGGACAATGGACCTGCCTCTTCTTGCCTGGGGCAGGAATTGGGCTGATTCCCTCTGCCCCTCACCCCAAGCTCTGCCTGCCTGCACAGATGGAATCTGCACAGCTGAAGGCAGAGCCCATGGTGAGGATCTCTGACTCTGCAACAGAAATGGGTGAAGCTGCAAAGGGAAACAGCAAATGGAGAATGCTGTGAAAACTTCACTAAAATAAGGGGGGATCATCCCTGTGCCCACTCCAACATGTGCTGGTACTGTCTATGCTATACAGGGAGTATCAGAGCACTGGGGTTTTTGCTATAACAAGTTCAGGGAAATCAGTTGGAATTCAAGTATTTGATGATGTAATTAGACAAAAGCGTTCAATTGATGCAGCCCCGGCTGGAGGGAGCGCCCAAAAATGGGGAAAAGATGAACGGCCACCACAACAAATCCTACAACACCACAGACCAGCCCCTGGGAACCTGAACCAATTCATATCAGGAGACACAGAACCCATTTATCATTTCAATGGCATCATTAGATTACAAGCTGTCCTCGAAATAAGAACCAACCAGACACCTCCAGCTCCTGACCTTCCTGCCGACCAACCCACTGAAATGAGGAACACAACATTTCACCATGGATGGGATCATATAATCTGTAAGCAGAAAAAGGCGGAGTTTGTGGAAAACTAAATGATTCCAACTGCTGTTGGCAAAGAGACAACAAAGGAAAAGCAGTGAAAAAAGATAACAAAGGAAATAGGAGAGCAGTTTATGTATTGGTCCAAACATGGAAAGGATGGGAATGGGACACGGTTTCGTGGCTCCCTGGCACACCATGGGTTAAACGAATGCTGCTTCTCCTCTTCTGTGCTACAGCAACTCTCATCTTTTTACCATGCTCCACACCTTGGGAGTGCAGCTCATCCAGCAGCTGAGCCAGGGGATGCAGGTGGCAGCCAGGCCTCCTGATCCAGAAACGGCTACAAAAGGACAGGGAATGAGGGCACCGAGAATAATCCCAAAACCAAAGAGGACCCGGGAAGAACAAAACAGAGTCAATGAGTGAATCTGCCTGGAGATAGGGCCAGCGACTTAGAGATGAGGAAGTAACGGAGAAACCATCAGTTCCGACAAATGTTACAAATGGACCCGGACAGCTGCTCAAAGTCCCGCTAAACTCCTCAACTTCCCGAAGAACAAAGAGCAAACAGAGCCATGAATATCGGCTGTCATCCACAAGGAGGGGTGCATATGAACGAGGACAGGCAGCAGGCGGATCGGGAAGTCTGAACCTTCCAAGTCCCTCAGCCAGTGGGCAAAGGCAGAGGGAGATGCGGCCGGGAAAATGAGCATCCAAAGGAGGCAGCGTGCTACAACAAAGGCAGAGACCGCATGGCAAATGCCCCACGGCCTCTCCCTCTGCTCAGCAATCGAGTCACTTTGACAGGACTCCTCGGTCTCCTCTGGCCACAGAAACCTCCGGCGACGGGAATTTCCCCGCACGGTCCCGGCCACGGGGCAGCCACCTCTGTCCCAGCCACAACAACCGGGACGAGCCAGCGCTGCTCCGGCAGCGGCTCCTGCCCAAGCAGCGGCGGGAAGGAGACCGCGGGCAGCCGCTCCCGCAGCGCCCTCAGCCCAGGGCCGGCACGGGCCGGACACGGCACCGCCAAGCCGCCGGAGCCCCCTGCCGCCCCCTCCGCCCGCAGCGAGCCCCGAGCCCCCGCAGAACCCGGCGCGGCTCCCACCTGCGCCGGGGCCGCCTCCGAGCTCCGCCAATGCCGCCTCCCCGCGCTCCGGCCGCTGCCGCCGCTCCCGGGCCCGCACAGACGCTCCGCCAATGGCGCCGCTGCCGAGCCAGGGCCGCCCTCAGGCCGCCAGCGGGGCCGTGCTTCGCCCCGCTCTCACCAATCAGCGCGCCAGAACCGCGACTGACGGCAGCAGCGGCCAATGGCAGCGAGGGGCGGGCTCTGCACACGGCACAGCCTCGCCCCGCGCTCTCAGGGCCCCCCGGGCTGTGGGAGGGCAAAGCCGGAGATGAGGAACAGCCCTGGAACGGGCCCGGGCCCGGGCCGGCATCGATCTGCAGCACCAACAAACTGCTCCGCACCTCCCGACACGGCTTTCCCGGCCCTGCGCCTTCGCCTTCGCTGCCTCCGGCTCTGCGGGAAGCCCAGCAGCCCCACTTCTCCTGCCCCCTAATTCGGAGCATCCGTGCATCGCTTTGATTTCCCCCAAAAAGGGAAAACCGCCCCAAAGCCCTGTGGGTGAGTGGGGGAGGGGAGAGATTTCTGGCACAAAACTCCAAAAGCTCCGAGCAGGACAATGAGAAGTCAATGAAGAGCCTTGAATCCAGCTTTCCCCACGCCTCCCTCCTTCCAGCTGCACCTCTTCCTCCTCCTTCATCCCTGCCCTGCCCTTCCCTCCCTCCTCCTCCTTTAACAGGAGCAGCGACACCCTCGGTGCCCCGTTCCCGCAGCCCTGGCAGCCCGCGGAAGGAGCGGGTATGGAGCCGGGCAGGTCGGGATAAGCTTGGATCAAACTGGGAGAGACTGGAATCCTGCAGGGAGTGAGAGAAAGTTACCAGGCTCATACTGTAACGAACTGGGCTCGTACTGGGAGAAGCCACTGCCGGCCCCGGGACCACCCAAAAACACCTCCCGGGGACCCCCCGATGTCCCCCGAGGGCCAGCTGCGGCTCGGCTTTGGAGCCCTGCCAGCTCCAAACATCCCCCCAAAAAACCCCAACCCAGGCACCCCCCGGGATATTTGGGCCGAGGTCCCCCTCCCCGGGCACCTGCGGGATGGGGGGCGATGCTCCCGGGGCTGCGGCGACTTCTGGCAGCGCCAGGGCCCCGCGATTCCTTCTCTCCTCTCCTCCGGCCGCTCCCGGCTGCCGCTGCGCCTCTTCCTCCCTCCCTCCTCCTCCTCCCCCGTTCCCGAAGGCCGAACCGTGAGGGAAAAGGGGCGGGGAAAGGGCGGAACCGTGAGGGGGAAAGGGGAGGGGAAAGGGCGGGAACCGTGAGGGGAAAGGGGCGGGGAAAGGGCGGGAACCGTGAGGGGAAAGGGGCGGGGCCAGGCCAAGGGCGGGAACCGTGAGGGGAAAGGGGCGGGGCCAGGCCAAGGGCGGGAACTGTGAGGGGACACTCTGTGAGGCGGCGCTCTGCAGACAGAACTGCCACGGACTGAAAATGAACGGCAAAGAAATCAGTAAGTCTGAAAGTTTTATTTGCTATCAAATACATCCCAGCCACCCATCCCCACACAGTCCCCATGTCACCGCTCCAAACTGGGATCCCACTTCTCCTAATCTCCTCCCAACCCCATCTCACTCTGGAGGTTGTGGAATCGAGTGACTTTTGGGTAAGATTGAGATTTTTGAGGTGGGAACAAGCAAATTGAGGCGGGATTGAGCCTTTATGGGTTAAAATTCAGTGGTTTTCAGTGGCATGTGAGTGGTTTTGAGGGGAAAGATCGATGCCTCTTGGCTTTTGGAGTGCAGTTAAATTGAGAAGAGAAAAAAATTAAGGTCAATAGGAAAGGAGAAGCAGCTGGGTGTGTTCCCAATGTGGATCACAGGGAATGTGGGTCACCAGAGCTGTGCCCAATGTGGGTCCTCCAGTGGGGGATGGAGTTTAGCTCTTCTCACATTGGGGCACTCGCAGCGCTTCCATTACCGGTGGCTCCGTTGGTGTTTGGTCAAGGTAGAGCTGCTGGGGAAGCTCTTCCCACACTGGGGACACTCGTAGGGCCTCTCCCCAGTGTGGATGCGCTGGTGTCTGATGAGGTGGGACTTCTGCCTGAATCCCTTCCCGCAGTCAGGGCAGCAGAAGGGCCTCTCCTCTGTGTGAACCAGATAGTGCGTGAGGAGATGGGAGCTGGTCTGAAACCTCTTCCCACACTTGGAACACTCGTAGGGCCTCTTCCCAGTGTGGATCCTCTGGTGCTTGATCAGGCTGTAGCTCTGGCTGAAGCTCTTCCCACACTTGGAACACTCGTAGGGCCTCTTCCCAGTGTGAATCCTCTGGTGCACGTTCAGGCTGGAGCTCTGTCTGAAGCTCTTCCCACACTCCCCACACTCGTAGGGCCTCTCCCCAGTGTGGATCCTCTGGTGCTTCATCAGGTGGGAGCTCCGCCTGAAGCTCTTCCCACACTCTGAGCACGTGTGGGGCTTCTCCCCATCATGGAGCTGCTCATGGACCACCAGCTCCGAGCTCCGGCTCAATCTCTGGCTGCCTCCCTGGCCCAGGGTGGGTCTTTCCTCCTCAGATCCCCGCGATCTGCGTTTGCAGCCTGTCCTCGTGCGGCATCTCCAGGGCTTTTCCTTCCCGCTGGGTTCCTGTGTCGTGGAGCCGCTCAAATCAGCCTCTTCCACGAGGTTCTGCTGCAGGGATTTGTCCTCCCTGCTCTCCATCCTCAGCTCCTGCTCTGGGGGAGCAAGGACAAGGACAGGGTCTTCCTCTTCCTCACCGCCTCCCAGGGGCTGGGAATGGGAAATCCTGGTCTGGGGAAAACAAGGGATAAGCACCTTGAGTCTGAAGGTCCCTCTGCCCAAATCCATCTCTAGAAGTCCCTGGCCACCTGGGCTCCATAGAAACCTCTCAAACACCAAGATTCAGCCCTGAAAAAGCCTCCCAGGAGTTCCCCATCCCTGCTCCCTCCCCTTTGCTGTTTGGGGCTCCCCCCCGTCCCAGCTGCTGGAGGTCACGCTTGGATTGGGGGTCCCCCTTCTCCTCGCTGCCCGCCCTCCCCAGGCTGTTGGGAGTCCCAGCAATCCCAAAAGCTCCCCCCTCTTGGCTCTCCCCATTTAGGGCTGCCGGGGCTTTTTGGGCTCCCGGGCTCCCTTCTCCCCTTCCTCTCTGCTTGGGGCTGCAGGGGCTCCAAGGAGTCCCCCCTGCCCCTCTCCAGGCTCTTGAGGGTCCCGCCGATGGCAGCGCTCCCCCCTCTCTGGGCTCCCCACTTTGGGCTCCTGGGGGACACAGGGCTCTGCTCCTCCAGGCTGCCTCTGCCGGCAGCCGCCACCGGGACCCCCAGTGTCCCCCCAAGGGACCTTTTCCGCTCGGCTTTGCAGTTCTTCATTCTCCAAACATCCCCCCAAAACAACCCGACCCAGGCACCCCCCAGGATATCTGGGCCGAGCTCCCCCTCCCCGCTCACCTGCGGGATGATCCCACAGCTGGGGGCTACGAATTCAGGGAGGGCTCGACCGCGTGTTTCCTCCTGCTGTCCTTGATCCGCCTTTGTCCCTCCTCTTCCTCTTCCTCCCGCCCCTCCTCTTCCTTCCCCCCTTTTCTTCCTCCCTAAGCCCCCCTCCTTCTCCTCCTTCATCCCTGCCCTTCCCTCCCTCCTCTTCTCCCCCCCTCCTCCTCTTCCCTAACCCCGCCTGATTCTCCTCTTCCTTCCCCCCTTCTCCTTCTCCCTAACCCCCCCTCGCCTTCTCCTCCTTCATCTCTCCTCTTCCATCGCTCCTCCTCCTCCTCCTCCTGTGTGCTATCCCCTCCTCCCTGTCCTCCTTCATCCCTCCCCTTCCATCCCTCCTCCTTCTCCTCCTCTTCCCCCTCCCTTTCCCCATCTCCTTCTCCTGTTTCCAGCCCTACTCGCTCTCCTTCTTCACCCCTCCTCTTCCATGCGACCCCAGTTTGTACTGGGATTTGTATGCTCCGTGTCTGTAGGATCCCATTCCATATCATCCCAGTCCTGTTTATCCCAGTCTCTATGGTCCTGATCCATGTGGTCCCAGTCTGTGCAGTCCCACTCTGTGCAGTCCCAGTCTGTAGGATCCCAGTCCATGTTATCCCAGTCTGGGTGGTCCCAGTCCATAGGATCGCATTCCACAGGGTCCCAGTCCCTGTTTTATCCCAGTCCATAGGATCCCAGTTCCATATAATCCCAGTCCAGTTTATCCCAGTCCATAGGATTCAGGTCTATAGGATCCCAGTCCGGGCTATCCCAGTCCAGATTATCCCAGTTCATAGGATCCCAGTCTGGGCTATCCCAGTCCAGTTTATCCCAGTCCATAGGGTCCCAGGCCCTATTCGATCCCATTCCCTGTTTTATCCCAGTTCCATATAGTCCCAGTCCAGTTTATCCCAGTCCATAGGATCCCAGTTCCATATAATCCCAGTCCAGGTTATCCCAGTCCATAGTATTCAGGTCCATAGGATCCCAGTCTGGGCTATCCCAGTCCAGTTTATCCCAGTCCATAGGGTCCCAGGCCCTATTTGATCCCATTCCCTGTTTTATCCCAGTTCCATATAACCCCAGTCCAGTTTATCCCAGTCCATAGGATTCCAGTCCATATTTGATCCCATTCCCTGTTTTATCCCAGTTCCATATAATCCCAGTCCAGTTTATCCCAGTCCAGTTTATCCCATTCCATAGGATCCCCGTCCCTATTTGATCCCATTCCCTGTTTTATCCCAGTTCCATATAATCTCTCCAGTCTCTCAGGCATCATGGGGAACTGGGATAACTGGGGAGCACGGGATGATGGGGAAACTGGGAAAATGGGGGAGAAATTGGGATAACTGGAGAGCACGGGATAATGGGGAAACTGGGAAAATGGGGGAGAAACTGGGGTAACTGGGAGAGTGGGATAATGGGGAACTGGGATAATTGGGGGAACTGGGATAACTGGGATAATGGGGAACTGGGATAATGGGGGGAACTGAGATAATGGGGAACTGGTATAATGGGGGAACTGGGATAACTGGGGAATTGGGATAATGGGGGGAACTGGGATAATGGGGAATTGGGATAATGGGAGTACTGGGATAAATGGGAGAGTGGGTTAGGGGAACTGGGATAACTGGGATAATGGGGAACTGGGATAACTGGGATAATGGGGAACTGGGATAATGGGAGTACTGGGATAACTGGGAGAGTGGGATAATGGGGAAGTGGGATAACTGGGATAATGGGAGTACTGGGATAACTGGGAGAGAGGGATAATGTGGGACTGGGATAACTGGGATAATGGGGAACTGGGATAAGGGGGAACTGGGATGATGGGAGTACTGGGATAATGGGAATTTTGGGATAATGGGAATTTTGGGATAGTGGGAAAATTGGGAATATCAGAATGGAAATTCTGGCATAACAGGAATACCGTTGGGAATTTTGGGATAGTGGGGACACAAACCAGGGTAACTGGGATCGTGGGGATAATGGGAAAATTGGGAATGTTGGGATACCGGGAATTCCAGGATAATGGGAATTTTGGGATAACAGTGAGAAAAACTGGGATAACAGGAATTCCGGGATAATGGGAATTTTTGGATAACATAAATTCCAGGATAATGGGAATTTTGGGATAAGGGGAATTTTGGGATAACAGTGACAAAAACTGGGATAACATAAATTCCAGGATAATGGGAATTTTGGGAAAAGGGGAATTTTGGGATAACAGTGACAAAAACTGGGACAACATAAATTCCAGGATAATGGGAATTTTGGGATAAGGGGAATTTTGGGATAGCAGTGACAAAAAGTGGGATAACATAAATTCCAGGATAATGGGAATTTTGGGATAGCAGTGACAAAAACTAGGATAACATAAATTGCAGGATAATGGGAATTTTGGGATAAGGGGAATTTTGGGATAGCAGTGACAAAAAGTGGGATAACATAAATTCCAGGATAATGGGAATTTTGGGATAATGGGAATTTTGGGATAACAGAAATTCCAGGATAAAGGGAATTTTGGGATAATGGGTATTTTGGGATAACAGTGACAAAAAGTGGGATAACAGGAATTCCAGGATAATGTGAATTTTGGGATAACAGGAATTCCAGGATAACATAAATTCCAGGATAATGGGAAATTTGGGATAACGGGAATTCCGGGATAACAGAAATTCTGGGATAACAGAAATTCCAGGATAATGGGAATTTTGGGATAATGGGAAATTTGGGATATCATAAATTCCAGGATAATGAAAAATTTGGGATAACATAAATTCCAGGATAATGGAAAATTTGGGATAACGGGAATTCCAGGATAACAGAAATTCTGGGATAACGGGAATTCCGGGATAACGCTGCCCGATGCCCATCCCGTTTCGGGAATGATTTGGGAATGTTTTTTTTTTTTTTTGGAATTATGGGGTGAGGCTTGTCCCGGTGCTGGGGGGGGGGGGGGATTTGGGGGGAATTTTAGGGTATTTGGGGGGAATTTTGGGAGGAATGGGGGAGTTTTGGTGGAATTTTAGGGGATTTGGGGGATTTTGGGGGAATTTTAGGGGATTTGGGGGCATTTTGGAGGATTTGGGGGAAATTTTGGGGGATATTTTAGGGGATTTGGGGGGAATTTTGGGAGGATTTTAGGGGTTTTGGGGGGAATTTTAGGGGATTTGGGGGGAAATTTGGGAGGATTGGGGGAGTTTTAGGGGATTTGGGGGATTTTGTGGGAATTTTAGGGGATTTGGGGGCATTTTGAAGGATTTGGGGGGAATTTTGGGGGATATTTTAGGGGATTTGGGGGGAATTTTGGGAGGATTTGGGGGGAATTTTGGGGGGAATTTTAGGGGATTGGGGGGGATTTTAGGGGATTTGGGGGAAATTTTAGGGGATTTTGGGGGGTTTAGTGGGTCCTTGGGGGTCTTGGAAGGTCTGGGAGGGTTTTGGGGGTCTTCGGGGACTTTAGGGAGGTCCTGGAGGTCTTGAGGTGTCCGGGGGGTTTGGGGGAATTTGAGGGGAGTTTGGGGGGGGTCCTGGGGGGATTTTGGGGTCTCGGAGAATTTTCAGGGGGTCTTGAATGGATTTTGGTGGCCTCAGGGGATTTTGGGGATCTCAGGAGGATTTTTGGGGGTCTCAGGGGGTCTCAATGGATTTTGGGATTCGCAGAGAATTTTGGGGAGGGGTCTCATTGAATTTTGGGGATCTTGGGGGGTCCCAGGAGGGATTTTGTGGGTCTCAGGGTGGGGCTCTCCATGAATTTTGGGGTCTCAGAGAATTTTGGGGGGTCTCAGGAGGGATTTTGGGGGTCTTGGAGGGGCTCTTTGGGGGTGTTCAGGATGGATTTTGGGGGTCTCAGGGCAGGGCTCTCAATGGATTTTGGGGTCTCAGAGAATTTTGGGGACATCAGGGTGGGGGTCTTGATGGATTTTGGGGTCTCAGAGAATTTTGGGGTGGTCTTAGGAGGGATTTTGGGGGCTCGCGGGGGAGGATTTTGGGGATCTTGGGGGGTCTCTCAGTGGATTTTGGGGTCTCAGAAAATTTTGGGGGGTCTTGGGGGGGTTTTGGGGATCTCAGGGTGGGGCTCTCCATGGATTTTAGGGTCTCAGAGAATTTTGGGGGGTCTCAGGAGGGATTTTGGGGGTCTTGGGAGGGTCCTGAATGCATTTTGGGGGTCTCAGGGTGGGGCTCTCCATGAATTTTGGGCTCTCAGAGAATTTTGGGGGGGTTTCGGGGGGGATTTTGTGGGTCTTGGACGGGCTCTCAATGGATTTTGGGGTCTCAGAGAATTTTGGGCGGTCTCAGGAGGGATTTTGGGGGTGTCAGCGAATTTTGGGGGGTCTTGAGCGATTTTGGGGATCTCAATGTGGGGTCTCGATGGATTTTGGGGTTTCAGAGAATTTTAGGGCCTTCTTGGGGGGATTTTGGGGGTCTCAGGGTGGTCTGGAATGGATTTTGGGCGGTTTCGGGGGGATTTTGGGGGTCTCGGGGGGGTTCTCATTGAATTTTGGGAGCTCCCAGCCCCCCTAAACGAACTCGGGGGGTCTCTACCCCCCAAAAATCTCAAACCCCCCCCCCAAAAAATCTCTTCCAGGCCCCCCCTGAGCTCGTTGTGGGACCCCTCCCCAATTTTGGGGACCCCCCCCATGGTGGCCGAGCTGGACAACGTGGAGGTCGCCCCTCCCCCCAACAACAACAACGGCCCCTGGGACCCCCCCAGGAGCCCCGAGCCTGGGGGGACCCCAAAATCTTCGAGTGCTCCCGGATCAAGGCCTTGGCTGGTGGGTGAAAAAAAAATAAAAAATCCAAATATTTCCCAAAAAATTCGCAGATTTCCCCCCCAAAAAAGAACCCAAAAAATCAAAATATTCCACAAAAAATTCGCAGATTCCCCCACGAAGAAACCCCAAGAAAATCAAAATATTCCCCCAAAAATTTTCATATTTCCTTCCCCACCAAAAAAAAAAACCAAAAAATGAAAATATTACCCAAAGATTCACAGATTTCCCCCCCAAAAAAACCCAAAAAAATCAAAATATTCCCCAAAAAATTTGCAGATTCCCCCCCAAAAAAATCCAAATATTTCCCAAAAAATTCGCAGATTCCCCCCCAAAAAAACCCAAAAAATCCAAATATTCCCCAAAAAATTTGCAGATTTCAACCCTCAAAAAATAAAAAAACCAAAAAACCCCAAAACAAACTTCTCAAATCCCCCCAAAAACCCCCAAAACCTCAAAAAACCCTAAAAAAAACTCCTCAAACACCCAAAAACCCCTAAAAAAGCCCCAAAAATCTTCTCAACTCTCCCCAGAAAACCCCAAAACCCCCCAAAAGCCCCCAAAATTTGGGGTGACCTTGATGTCCCCCGGACGAGCAGGCCATGGTGAAGGAGAAGACCTTCACCAAGTGGGTGAACGTCCACCAGAAGGCTCCTGAGTCCCATGGGGGTCTCAGGGTGGATTTGGGGTCTCAGGGTGGATTTGGGGTGGATTTGGGGTGACCTCGATGTCCCCTGGACGAGCAGGCCATGGTGAAGGAGAAGACCTTCACCAAGTGGGTGAACGTCCACCAGAAGGCTCCTGAGTCCCATGGGGGTCTCAGGGTGGATTTGGGGTCTCAAGGTGGGTCTGGGGTGGAATTTGGGGTGGATTTGTGGTGACCGCTATGTCCCTTCAGACGAGCGGGACGCGGTGCAGAAGAAGACCTTCACCAAGTGGGTGAACGCCCACCCGGCGCGCGCCACCTGCCGCGTCGGGGACCTCTACTTGGACCTGCACGATGGCTTTGTGCTCACGCGGCTGCTTGAGGTGCTCTTGGGGGAGACCATGGTGAGGAGACCCACATGGCATCTTCATCGCCATCATTGCCATCATCATCATCGTTCTCATCTGCTGTCATTATTGCCATGAGTGGTGCATCATCATCATCATCATTCTCTGTCACCTTCATCGTCATTGTCATCATCGTCATCATTGTCATCTTCTGCTGTCATCATTGGCATGAGTGGTGCATCATCATCATCATCATTCTCTGTCACCTTCATCGTCATTGTCATCATCGTCATCATCACTGTCATTGTTGTTGCCCTCTACTGTTATCATCGCCATGAGTGGGGCATCATCATCATCATCATTCTGGTGGCTGCTGCGCTGTTGTTGGAAGGGTCGATGCCCCCAGGTGTTTGTGAACGCTGCAGGCAGCAGAGATCTCCTGTCTGGGCTGGCTTTCACTGCCAGGGCCTAAAGCGCTGCTTCTTTCTTCTCTGCTGTTTTGTCTCCAGGGCTTTCGGAACCGTTTCAAAAGGACTTGACAGGGCCACTGGAGGAGAGGTCAGTGTCAACACGCCCAGCACGTCTGGCAGCTCTCCAGGGCTCTCCCCTCTGCTGGGAGCTATGGCTGCAGCTTTGGGGGCCAGCAGAGCTTTCCTGCACAGGCTGCTCCTCTGCAGGCAGAGCCGTGTCAGCCTGCAGAGCACAGCTGGGACAGACTTGGTCCTTCTGAAGTGCCCAAAGGAATGCAAGGAGGGCAGCGGTGTCTGTCAGAGCAGGACACGCTGGCTTGGTCTTCATATCTAAAAGTGGGAATGCATCAGTGCTGGAGACTGAGGCCCAATTTATCTTCACCCCAGCCTCAGACAGGAACACTATTTAGCAGTTTTTCCATCCTGCCTTTCATCTTCAAAGGATACCTCAAGGCCTAAAGAGGGAGAGATCCTGCTTGGGCTCAGTTTGGGGTTTTAGTTCCACTGCAGCTGTTCACAGAGAGAGGGAGAGAAATGAGAAGATGGATGTCCAGAGCAAAGCTCTCTCCTAAACCCTGCAGTTGTGTTTGGATCTGGGGTCAGTGACAGCCTGTGACAGGGATCACCTGAGCAATGGATGTGTGTGTTTGGTTTGTTGTGCAACCCCAACCAGAGCAGTTGCATCTGAAATCATGACCCAATCCCATAGAACTGCTAAAGGGTTCCCAGCTGTTTTGCTCTGTTTGCACAGAACCAGAATTACCCCCTGCTTGCAGAATGTGTTTGAACAATAATGAGAGTGTTGAGGCCATTTGAGAAGACTGTAGGTGCAGAGAATGTGGTTAGAGCTTGGAGGCTGACAGCTGAGGGGCCATTTCTGCAGAGCCTGCAAGGCCAAATATCTCTGGCCATGTGTCCTGTAAGCAGCCCCCAGCGAGCAGAGCAATGAGCTGTGGGAATGGCACTTGCTGAGCTCTGGTGTCCCATCCCAAGGCAGTTTGGGCACAGCCCGGCTCCGTAGCCCCAAAAAGACTCGCTCTGTGTTTGCTGCGGCCTCCTGCCACAGACTCCTCCAGTTAAAGGTCTGCAATGTCCCTTCAGGTGGCCATAAAGAAAATGAGTCTGAGAGGGCAGAACAGGGAACGAGCTGTGAATGAGCTCCTACTCCTGAAGGACAAGAAGCACCCCAACATTGTCAGCTCCTTGGACAGGTGAGTGCTTCAGGCCTTATCCCGTGCCCGGGCCCTGCCTTAACCTTTCCTGGCATCCGTAGTCTGTAGCCTGATTTGAAAATGCCTGACCCTGCCGTATCTTCCCAAAACAACAGCCTGGCAGTTCGCTCCCTCCCTGTGCTTTTGTTGCTTTGGTTTGGTTTTCCCTTCAAGCTGACCATGTTTTCTGTGTCTTACAACATGTGCTGATAAACCACAGCAGAAATTATTTCCCTTGGCTTCTTCTTCCCAGCCCTTTCCCATTGCTGCAGATGCCAGGAAGACCAGGTTCTTGTTCCCAGAAATGCCTAGTTTGCCCATTTGTCACTGGCCTTGCCTGTTTCTGAAGGGACTTTCTGAAAGGTTTTCTGACCCCTTTTGTCCCAAGTGCTGCCCGGCCTCCTCCCCTGGATAACCCTGGGAGCTGTGTTGCCTTGTTCTGCAGGGAAGGGTGGAACTGATGAGTTCAGAAGCTGAACCAGCTGGGGGCCAGTGTTGTGGTTCCACATTGATCTGGGCCTTTGCTAAACTGCATTTTTCACCTGCTTGCCATCTCAGGCCTCTCCTTTCTCACAGGGGTCTCCTCCTTTAGGCTGTGCAGATCCCAAGGGCTGTGCAGCCTGGCAGGAATGTCTCTCCATCGGATTCTGTCCTCATTGACAAGTGACCTGGCAACAAAACTCCACTCCAGGCTCTTCCATGGGAGAATTGAGCACTGCACATTGGTCTCCATGCCACTGCTTTCCTCTTCCAGCTTCCTTGTTGATGGAGATCTCTGGCTGGTGATGGAATACATGGATGGAGGAACTTTGCAGGACGTTGTCAGACAGACACGCATGGCTGAAGGAGAGATGGCAGCTGTCAGTCGGGAGGTGAGGGATCCTGCCTGTGACTGCCATGCCTTGGACACGATGGTCCTTCCCAGCAGGGCGTGAGAGCAGGAGTGGCTCCAGGCTCAGGGCTTTGTTTCTCTGTTGTTTTTATGAGCTGGAGAAGGAAGAGCCCCTGCAGTGAACGGCCTGCCAGCAGCACTGCACTTCTACTCTGTTCTTGTTCTCTTTCCTGCTGTTGTGGCACTCTCTGTCTGTTTTGGATTTGATGTACTGTTCTCAGCTTTGCCTTGAACCGTTTGCCTGGAGCTTGTCTGCACTGCACTCCTGGCCTGTCACAGCAAAGTCGCTGCTGGCAGAATTCTAAACTGTCCTTTCTTGTGTGATATATTCCAGCCATTGGTTTTTACCCTCGTGTTTCTTGTTCTCTCTCAGTGTCTGCAGGGCCTGCATTTCCTCCATTCGAACCGGGTGATCCACAGAGATCTGAAGAGCTCCAACATCCTTCTGGGAATGGACGGCTCTGTCAAGCTGGGTGGGTGTTCCTGGCCAGGCACGGCGCTCCCGGGGTGCGGCTGTGGGGCTGCTTCCCAGTGACGGCCAGAGCCCCACAAGGGCTGCTGGGGGCACTGCCCGGCCCCTGCTGCCAGCTGAGAGCGGCTGCCCCTGCAGAGAGCTCAGGAGTGGAGCAGGCTGTCAGGGGTGCCTTTGCTCTGGCAATGGCCCTCCCAGAGGGGCAGGAGTTGGAATCTAAAGCTGCAAGGGAATCAGTAAAAGCGACTGCACGAAAGCTGAGGGTTTCTTTAAGGGTCCAGTTCAGTTCCATCTTTCCTTGGCTACAGCCCTGAGGACTTTTCCAGCTGACTTCACTGCTGCATTCTGAGACGGAGAGCGGGGAGTCTTTGTGCTTGGTTTCCTCATTCCAGCTGCCTTTGACAGTGTTTGCTTCTGTCCTCAGCTGATTTTGGCCTCAGCGCTCAGCTCAGCCCTGAGCAGGACCAGTGCAGCTCCATGGTGGGCACTGCTCACTGGATGGCCCCAGAAGTTGTCACCAGTTCTCCTTACGGCCCCAAGGTGGACATCTGGTCCTTTGGAATTGTGACCATCGAGATGGTGGAAGGAGAACCGCCTTACTTCAGGGAAACGAGGGCCATGGTAAGGGGCAAATTCTCCCGTGGTTGCAGAGGCCTGTGAGCACAGGGTGAGCCTGCACTGGGAGCAGCAGCTGGAGGTTTCTGCACATGGGGAAGGGAATTCCCAGAGGACTGGAGCCTCAACACAGACACATATTCTGCAGTCTCCAGACACAATTTGCTTTGGGATTTACGTTGTTGCAGCTCTTCTGGCTGTGAGGGTGACCTGAAAATGTGAAGCAAGTGCACCAGCTCTTTACAGTGGCTGCGGCAGCACCAGGGTTTGGGATTTTTGGTTGGCATAGAAAAATGAGCTGTGAGCAGCATCTCTGCCAGGGAGGAAAGTGCCCCTGGAGCTGGGGCTGGGAAGCCGGGGTCGATGTGAGCACTTGTGGGTGGGAAGGAAGCTGGCAGAGCGCTGAGTTTGCTTTTCCTGCAGGCTCGCGCTCTGATCCGGCAGAACGGGACCCCGCAGCTGCAGGAGCCCAGGCGCCTGTCGGCTCTGCTGCGGGACTTCCTCGAGTGCAGCCTGGAGCCGGACGAGGAGCGGCGCTGGTCTGCCCAGGAGTTGCTGCAGGTGAATGCCAAGCGGCTGCAGGGGAAGCAGCAGCGCCAGGGAGGGGTTTTCTTGTGGGGCCCCCTCCGATGGTCTCCGGTCTTGCTGCTTTCCACACGCAAAGCAAGCAGAATCCTCGCCTGGTTTGGCTTGGCAGGGGCCTTTCGAGGTCATCTGCACCTGGGGCCCCACAGCGAGCAGGGCCATCTTCAAGCAGCTCAGGTGGCTCAGAGCCCTGCCTGACCTGAGCTTGGATGTTCCCAGGGAGGAGGCACCTCCCACATCTCTGGGCACCTTCTGTCAGTGCTTCCCCACTCTCCTGCTAAAAAAATTCTGCCTCAGACCTAGTCTGAGCCTGCTTCCCTCTCCTGAGTTTCAGACCATTTCCCTTTGTCCTGTTGCAACAGAGCCTGTGAGGAAGTTGACTCTGGAAAGTAACGGTTCATTTCTTTCTTTTTTCTCCTTTGGGCAGCACCCATTTTTATCATCAGCCAAGCCTGTCTCCAGCCTGACCCCTCTGATCACCGCAGCAAAGCAACTGAGGCAGCAGCGGAGGAGATGAAGGACTGGAGGACAAATTCTAGTCACAGTAGTTAGTTAGGACAACTAGTTAGTTATGGTAGTTAGCAGTGCCAGTTAGTTATGGTAGTTAGTAGTGCTAGTTGGTTAAGGTAGTTAGGACAGCCTGTTTGTTATGGCTCTTATGACAGCCTGTTTGTTATGGCAGTTTTTTGAATAAAAACTCTCTTCAACCTCAACTCCCTTGGCGTGTCCCTTCCTTCTCCCTGTGTGACTCAGCTGCCTGGAGCAATGTGAGGGGAGAGCGGGCCCAGCCTCGCCCAGAGCTGAGCCCCAGCAGAGCCCTGGCAGAGCCCAGAGCAGCCTCGGCATCTGCAGAGTCAGCCTGGAAGGAGGCGCTTGGAGCCTTCTCGGCTGCACCCGACTCTTGGTTACAAACTGTGTGTCAGGGCTCACCCCCAGATTGGGGTGGCCCTGAAAGATGGAAAAGTCTCTCCTCCAACCCGTGCCTTCAAGGAAAGAGTCAGTAGTCTTCAGTCCTCCTGTCTCAAGGTAGTTTATTGTGTGTTATCTAAAAGATTTTCTTCCTGAACTGCTGCGGTCCGTTCAGCAGGTCAGACAAAGGCACACACTGACTCCCAGGGGGCTGGTGCCATCTTTTATATCATCCATGACGTGTTAAATGTTTATGGTTTTACCCCAATGCCTATCACCTATATTGAATGGTGACTTTCTACTCTAAACCAATCTGTGAGTGCCAACATCACCATGAACATGGAGGTTAGGAAGGAGAAAGAAGGAGGACAGGGCACGCCCAAGTCCCTTCATCTTAGAACTTCTGACCCCCATGTACAAAACTCAGACCCCTCTGTACAAGGCCTAAAACCCCCCTGTACAGCACTCAAAAGTTCTTCCTTTCACGTTGTGACTACTTCTACTATAATATCTAAACCTTTGTGATTTCTTGTTCTTCCTGCAAGGTTGGTAAATTGTTCCATGGGTCAGATTCAAAGCCACAGGAGTTTCCAGCTGCATGCCAGGGTCTCAAATGCTTCTGACCTGGGCCCGGAACATCCAAGAGTGTCCAAGGGACATTCTGGGTTCCAACAAGAACAGGACAATGAGAAGTCAATGAAGAGCCTTGAATGCAGCTTTCCCCACGCCTCCCTCCTTCCAGCTGCACCTCCTCCCCCGGCAGTGCAGGAGACAGGGAATGGGGCCGTGCTCAGTTCATCCCCCGTGGCTTCTCCCTCTGCCCAGGGACAGGAGTCGTTCCCCTGCTGCAGCCTGCGGTCCCTCCCACCGGAGACTTCTCCAGGAACTTCTCCAACTAGAGTCCATCCCCTGGGGCACAGCCCCCCTCCAAGTGCTGCAGCGTGGGTCACTGTGCCACGGGGTCACTCCTTCCAGGACAGGCTGCTCCAGCGGGGGCCCCTCTGTCCACGGGGTCACAGCCTCCTCTCAGGCATCCCCGTGCTCCAGCCTGGCTCCTCCAGGGGCTGCAGGGGGATCTCTGCATCCCCATGGATCTGCAGGGGGATCCCTGCAGCCCCATTGTTATCAATGAATCAGTCAATTTAATAATTAGAGGAATTTATTAAATCAAGTCAAATAAAAATTGGAAAAGCCACAAGAAAAACAGCACCGAGCCAGGCGATCGGAGCTGGTTTCAGGCTATACAGCCCCGTACCTCTGGCAGTTCACAAGGTACTGATTCCACAGGGTTTTATTTTTATTGCTTTCAGACGTAGTAGGACTCCTGGGGGGTCTTCCTGTTCCCTCTTGTCGGTCTTGCCCCTTTCCACATAGTAATGCATGTTTTCTTGTGTAGAGTTTTTCCTGGAATACGCTGCTGAAGTCTCGTTAGATGGTAATCCTCTCGAATATCTTGTTCTGGCTATGAATATTCATCTTATCAGTTCAATGCTTATCTTCTAGATGGAATAATCCTTCAGAGTAACCATCCTTTGAGACAGGAATTCATCTTGCATATATTGTTCTTTCTGTCACTTGATTCCATTTAAAAAGATACTGTATTTTTTTTAGTCCTGAGCACGAATTTATTTTAAATTATATATTACACCCATGGATATGCAGGGAGACCTCTGCATCCCCATGGATCTGCAGGGGCATCTCTGCAGCCCCATGGATCTGCAGGGGCATCTCTGCAGCCCCATGGATCTCTGCATCCAGCAATGCCATCTTTGGAGGCACCAGGAATAGGCTGAGCACTGCCTGAAGCTCTTCTCACATTCCCCACACCCTTCCCACCACAGGGGGAGTTTTACCTCCTCACAGCTCCCCAGGCTGGGTTTGCAGCCCCTCCTCATGTGGGACCTCTGGGGCTTTTCCTCCCCATTGCATTCCTGTGCCGTGGAGCAATTCCAAATGGCCTCTTCCACGAGGTTCTGTGGCAGGGATTTGTTCTCCCTGGTCTCTGTCCACAGATCAGTGCCTGGGGCAGGAAGGACAAGGAGAGTTAGGGACAGGGAGAAAAGGAAAGGGAAAGGCAGGAGAGGAAGGGAGAAGAAGGAACGAGGGAGGAAGGAAATGGGAAAAGATGTAGATGGATGAAGGAGAGAATGAGGAGAGGAAGCAGGGCAGAGAAGAAGCTGGGATTTGTGTCCGTGCCAGAGGGAAGGGGAAGGAGATCCCCACAATCCATCCCTGGCAGGACGGCGTCAGCAGCGAGGTTGTCCTGCAGCCAGGGGCGATGCTGGGCTGGGAGATGGAGCAGGAGAGAGGGGCAAAGGGGCAGTGACTTCCTCCTCACCTGCCTGGCTGTCCCAGTCTGTAGCGTCCTGGCGCTACCAAGGCCCTTGGAGCGTCCGGCACTGATGAGCCCGAAGCTCATGGCAACTTTATAAAGCTGACAAAGTAGGCAGGATGGGTCTTTGTAGGATCTCCAGCAAACTGGGTTTATTGGAACAGGAACAGAGCACAGAGCTGAACAGGGACCAGGGACAAAGACAGGCTGCAAGCTGAGGGCACAGGGGGTTTTTATATGGGGTAGTGAGGGTGGAGCTGAGGGTCAGGGTCCAATGGATATGGGGGAAAATGGTGCAAAGGAGGGGTTAAGGGTCGTGTCAGCTAATAGGGAAACAGAGGCAGGGAAATGCACTAAACTTGGGCCAGTGGAGGGACAGAGAGAGGAGAACATTCTAGGGACTAACCAAAATAGGTGACAGGGGTTGAACTGGGGTAATTAGGCCAACGGGCCAATGGGGTAACATAACTTTACAGAAATCAGCATGTGCCTGCAAAGATCTATGGGAGAAGCAAGCTTCTCCCCATAACCTTGAAATCTATTCTTATTTGGGACCAGTCCTCCAGAGCTGAGGGACTGAGATTCTGATGGTAGGCCCCTGGGCCTCCACAGCAGTGCATCTTCCTTTTCCTTGTTTTCATTGCAGCGTCATTCTCCTCCACCCAGATGAAATTGAGGATTGGCAATGGCTTGCAAGAAAGCAAGGGGTGAGTACCTTGGGTTTGGTGAGAAATGAGCCTCATGCTTTAGAATTTTTAAAACTTTAAGAAGGCATAATTAGAGACAAATCAATAACAGCAGTGGGTGTTTGGCAATGGCCAGAGGCACACTGGTTAGCCATAGCAACTCTTCTTATCTATTTTTTCCATTTTATTGTTCAAAAACATATTGATAAAGGTTATACGTATTCAAACCTTTATTTGAACTCGTTTACTTGTTCCAGGAACTCTTGATGTTGGTTTGACCCCCAACTGCCTTTCTAGAGTACGTGCAGGAATCGTGGATTGTTGTTCTGAGGGTTTTGTGTCACTTCCTCACAACAGCCCCCTGATCCCTGGTTTCAGCTGTGAGTCTGCAGGCCCCAAGCTGGGCAACTCCCTGGGGGCTCCCCTGGCAGGGGAGACCCTCCTGGAGCAATTCTGTGTCAGGAAGGAGAGACGCATTGGACTTTTTTGGTCTTCAGCTTCTGTTTATTGTTACCTTATCAAAACTTCAGCACACTGTCTGCACCAGTCTCTGCGAGCAGGAAAAACAGCACAAAAGTGACTAACAATCTCTTGTTACAAGGCATTTTGAGTCTAATCAAAAACTAAGCTACCCAATTAAGTAGGAGCACCTAAATTATTTTCCTTTCTAACCCAATAACTGAGCCCTAAAGACCCAGATTTTTCATGTGGATTTTTCTACCCAATTACAAGATACCACCTAAAGGCAAGAAGAAAGAGGAAGAAGAACAAAGAAGAAGGGAACTCAAGACAACACCCTATATCCTCAATCTTGAACCCATCTATAACATACTAAAAATCCTAAAACCTAAATGTCTCACCCATGTGAAATACTACACTACTCTCTACAATCTCTACAATCTCTTTCACACTTTTGTGGTTTCTAGTTTACCTTGAGGCTTTGGAAGTTTTCTCCATGAAAGAGGGTCAAAGTCAGTGCTGCCCTGGGGGTCAGGACACCCCAGAGCAGACAGAGAAATATTCCCAGTGCCCTGGGTTTCCACATCAGCAGGCGACAGTTATTGACAGTCGAAGGGTCAGCGGCAGGGGTCCTCATCACACCCGTTCCTTAAATGTTATCTGGCCATGCAGACGGTTTTAGCTACTTCCACAAGTACTTTAAATCAACATTAGCTGTTTCACAAATATCTCTGAGTTATTCTTGTCAGTTAGTTACAAAAATAAAAGCATTAGTTATTATTTCACAACTGCAGCTACTTCTGCAAAAGTTAACATTCGAATGCACAACACGTAGCATCCACTTCAATACTTTGCAAAAGCCAAAACTATAATGTATATTTTTCACAAGGTCCACAAACTAAAATATCATCCATGAATGATGTTCCGAGGATATGAGCGACACAGGGCCCAGGGCACGGGCCACAAAAAGCTGACAAATTGTACGACAGCAAAAGCAGTTAAAAGTGATTACAAACTGTCCTCTATCAAAATCAGCTCATCTTTCATGTTGTGATTAGGAATAAGTTGCAGAAGTCAAGACATAATAGCAAAAGCCACCAACTACATAGTTCTTTATAACAAACCCAGGGCAGGTTTTTCCCTTGCATGGAGCACTTGGGCCTTCCCCGGGCCCCTTCTGCCCTATTGAAGAGCCGGTGGCATTTTCCACCACCCACAGTTTGTAACCAAGAGTGGGGTGCAGCCGAGAAGGCTCCAAGCGCCTCCTTCCAGGCTGACTCTGCAGATGCCGAGGCTGCTCTGGGCTCTGCCAGGGCTCTGCTGGGGCTCAGCTCTGGGCAAGGCTGGGCCCGCTCTCCCCTCACATTGCTCCGGGCAGCTGAGTCACACAGGGAGAAGGAAGGGACACGTCAAGGGAGTTGAGGTTTAAGAGAGTTTTTATTCAAAAAACTGCCATACCAAACAGGCTGTCATAAGAACCATAACAAACAGGCTGTCCTAACTACCTTAACCAACTAGCACTGCTAACTACCATAACTAACTGGCACTGCTAACTACCAAAACTAACTAGTTGTCCTAACTAACTACTGTAACTAAACGCTGTCCTCCAGTCCTTCATCTCCTCCACTGCTGCCTCAGTTGCTGTGCTGCGATGATCAGAGGGGTCAGGCTGGAGAGAGGCTTGGCTGATGATAAAAATGGGTGCTGCCCAAAGGAGAAAAAAGAAAGAAATGAACCGTTACTTTCCAGAGTCAACTTCCTCACAGGCTCTGTTGCAACAGGACAAAGGGAAATGGTCTGAAACTCAGGAGAGGGAAGCAGGCTCAGATGAGATCCAAGGAAGAATTTTTTTATCGGGAGAGTGGGGAAGCACTGACAGAAGGTGCCCAGAGATGTGGGAGGTGCCTCCTCCCTGGGAACATCCAAGCTCAGGTCAGGCAGGGCTCTGAGCCACCTGAGCTGCTTGAAGATGGCCCTGCTCGCTGTGGGGCCCCAGGTGCAGATGACCTCGAAAGGTCCCTGCCAAGCCAAACCAGGCGAGGATTCTGCTTGCTTTGCGTGTGGAAAGCAGCGAGACCGGAGACCATCGGAGGGGGCCCCACAAGAAAACCCCTCCCTGGCGCTGCTGCTTCCCCTGCAGCCGCTTGGCATTCACCTGCAGCAGCTCCTGGGCAGACCAGCGCCGCTCCTCGTCCGGCTCCAGGCTGCACTCGAGGAAGTCCCGCAGCAGAGCCGACAGGCGCCTGGGCTCCTGCAGCTGCGGGGTCCCGTTCTGCCGGATCAGAGCACGAGCCTGCAGGAAAAGCAAACTCAGCGCTCTGCCAGCTTCCTTCCCACCCACAAGTGCTCACATCGACCCCAGCTTCCCAGCCCCAGCTCCAGGGGCACTTTCCTCCCTGGCAGAGATGCTGCTCACAGCTCATTTTTCTATGCCAACCAAAAAACCCAAACCCTGGTGCTGCCGCAGCCATTGTAAAGAGCTGGTGCACTTGCTTCACATTTTCAGGTCATCCTCACAGCCAGAAGAACTGCAACAATGTAAATCCCAAAGCAAATTCTGTCTGGAGACTGCAGAATATGTGTCTGTGAAGAGACTCCAGTCCTCTGGGAATTCCCTTCCCCACGTGAAGAAACCTCCAGCTGCTGCTCCCAGTGCAGGCTCACCCTGTGCTCACAGGCCTCTGCAACCACGGGAGAATTGGCCTCTTACCATGGCCCTCGTTTCCTTGAAGTAAGGAGGTTCTCCTTCTACCATCTCGATGGTCACAATGCCGAAGGACCAGATGTCCACCTTGGGGCCGTAAGGAGAACTGGTGACAACTTCTGAGGCCATCCAGTGAGCAGTGCCCACCATGGAGCTGCGCTGGTCCTGCTCAGGGCTGAGCTGAGCGCTGAGGCCAAAATCAGCTGAGGACAGAAACAAACACTGTCAAAGGCAGCTGGAATGAGGAAACCAAGCACAAAGACTCCCCGCTCTCAAGCTGAGAATGCAGCAGTGATGTCAGCTGGAAAAGTCCTCAGGGCTGTAGCCAAGGAAAGATGGAACTGAACTGGACCCTTAAAGAAACCCGCAGCTTTCGTGCAGTTGCTTTTACTGATTCCCTTGGAGCTTTAGATTCCAACTCCTGCCCCTCTGGGAGGGCCATTCCCAGAGCAAAGGCACCCCTGACAGCCTGCTCCTCTCCTGAGCTCTCTGCAGGGGCAGCCGCTCTCAGCTGGCAGCAGGGGCCGGGCAGTGCCCCCAGCAGCCCTTGTGGGGCTCTGGCCGTCACTGGGAAGCAGCCCCACAGCCGCACCCCGGGAGCGCCGTGCCTGGCCAGGAACACCCACCCAGCTTGACAGAGCCGTCCATTCCCAGAAGGATGTTGGAGCTCTTCAGATCTCTGTGGATCACCCGGTTCGAATGGAGGAAATGCAGGCCCTGCAGACACTGAGAGAGAACAAGAAACACAAGGGTAAAAACCAATGGCCGGAATATATCACACAAGAAAGGACAGTTTAGAATTCTGCCAGCAGCGACTTTGCTGTGACAGGCCAGGAGTGCAGTGCAGACAAGCTCCAGGCAAACGGTTCAGGGCAAAGCTGAGAACAGCACATCAAATCCAAAACAGACAGAGTGCCACAACAGCAGGAAAGAGAGCAAGAACAGAGGAGAAGTGCAGTGCTGCTGGCAGGCCGTTCACTGCAGGGGCTCTTTCTTATCCAGCTCATAAAAACAACAGAGAAACAAAGCCCTGAGCATGGAGCCACTCCTGCTCTCACGCCCTCTTGGGAAGGACCATCGTGTCCAAGGCATGGCAGTCACAGGCAGGATCCCTCACCTCCCGACTGACAGCTGCCATCTCTCCTTCAGCCATGCGTGTCTGTCTGACAACGTCCTGCAAAGTTCCTCCATCCATGTATTCCATCACCAGCCAGAGATCTCCATCAACAAGGAAGCTGGAAGAGGAAAGCAGTGGCATGGAGACCAATGTGCAGTGCTCAATTCTCCCATGGAAGAGCCTGGAGTGGAGTTTTGTTGCCAGGTCACTTGTCAATGAGGATAGAATCCGATGGAGAGACATTCCTGCCAGACTGCACAGCCCTTGGGATCTGCACAGTCTAAAGGAGGAGACCCCTGTGAGAAAGGAGAGGCCTGAGATGGCAAGCAGGTGAAAAATGCAGTTTAGCAAAGGCCCAGATCAATGTGGACCCACAACACTGGCCCCCAGCTGGTTCAGCTTCTGAACTCATCAGTTCCACCCTTCCCTGCAGAACACGGCAACACAGCTCCCAGGGTTATCCAGGGGAGGAGGCCGGGCAGCACTTGGGACAAAAGGGGTCAGAAAACCTTTCAGAAAGTCCCTTCAGAAACAGGCTGGGCCAGTGACAAATGGGCAAACGAGGCATTTCTGGGAACAAGAACCTGGTCTTCCTGGCATCTGCAGCAATGGGAAAGGGCTGGGAAGAAGAAGCCAAGGGAAATAATTTCTGCTGTGGTTTACCAGCACTTGTTGTAAGACACAGAAAACAAGGTCAACTTGAAGGAAAAACCAAACCAAAGCAACAAAAGCACACGGAGGAAGCGAACTGCCAGGCTGTTGTTTTGGGAAGAAACGGCTGGGTCAGGCATTTTCAAATCAGGCTACAGACTACGGATGGCAGGAAAGGTTAAGGCAGGGCCCGGGCACGGGATAAGGCCTGAAGCACTCACCTGTCCAAGGAGCTGACAATGTTGGGGTTCTTCTTGTCCTTCAGGAGCAGGAGCTCATTCACAGCTCGTTCCCTGTTCTGCCCTCTCAGACTCATTTTCTTTATGGCCACCTGAAGGGACATTGCAGACCTTTAACTGGAGGAGTCTGTGGTAGGAGGCCGCAGCAAACACGGAGCGAGTCTTTTTGGCGCGACGGAGTCGGGCTGTGCCAAACTGCCTTGGGATGGGACACCAGAGCTCAGCAAGTGCCATTCCCACAGCCCATTGCTCTGCTCGCTGGGGGCTGCTTACAGGACACATGGCCAGAGACATTTGGCCTTGTAAGCCCTGCAGAAATGGCCCCTCAGCTGTCAGCCTCCAAGCTCTAACCACATTCTCTGCAGCTACAGTCTTCTCAAATGGCCTCAACACTCTCATTATTGTTCAAACACACTTTGCAAGCAGGAGGTAATTCTGGTTCTGTGCAAACAGAGCAAAACAGCCGGGAACCCTTTAGCAGTTCTATGGAATTTGGTCATGATTTCAGATGCAACTGCTCTGGTTGGGGTTGCACAACAAAGCAAAGACACACATCCATTGCCCTGCTTGCATTCCTTTGGGCACTTCAGAAGGACCAAGTCTGTCCCAGCTGTGCTCTGCAGGCTGACACGGCTCTGCCTGCAGAGGAGCAGCCTGTGCAGGAAAGCTCTGCTGGCCCCCAAAGCTGCAGCCACAGCTCCCAGCCGAGGGGAGAGCCCTGGAGAGCTGCCAGACGTGCTGGGCGTGTTGACACTGACCTCTCCTCCAGTGGCCCTGTCGAGTCCTTTCGAAACGGTTCCGAAAGCTCTGGAGACAAAACAGCAGAGAAGAAAGAAGCAGCGCTTTAGGCCCTGGCAGTGAAAGCCAGCCCAGACAGGAGATCTCTGCTGCCTGCAGCGTTCACAAACACCTGGGGGCATCGACCCTTCCAACAACAGCGCAGCAGCCACCAGCCCTCTGCCATGCAAGGTGTGCCAGAGAAAACTGGGACCCAACACCAAGGAATTGGGCTGGAGCAAATCCCAAATGTCCACGCTGCACTGCTTTAGTTCAAAACCTGAAGTGAGTAACGGGTGTCTAAAGAACTGGAAAAGAATGCATTCCATCCTTTTCCATTTCCTGCCTAAGACCTGCAGGATCCACAAGGGCCCTGCCATCAGGCAGGTGATGCATTTTCCCCCAGAGTGCATCAGCTCTGTGTCTGTTACTGAATGTATGGGCTCTACTACCTGTGCTAGAATAGAGCACTTATTACTTCAGCTCTGGTTTCTGTTTCTAAACCATTAGGTTGTTAATCCTGACCGGAGGATATTTTTTGAAGCAAAATATTTGAAAGAAATCTCCTTGGGAACTGTTTTCTGACAGTCACCAGATGGTGAGTGGCTCTTTTAGGCAATCCAATTCCAGGGGCAGAAGATCTTCCAGGTCCTGCTCCTTGCTGCAGGCAGGACACTGCCAGCCTCAGGGGCCTTTGACGGTGCCTTCTGAGCACAGGTATCAATTCTGATCAGGACTGAGGGACAGCAGGATGGCGCCCCAGTGTCTGGAGGTGTTTGGAGCTCTCCTGACTTCTCACTTGATCCTGCACCAGCACAACACCTGGGTCTGCTTGTGCAGAAGTAACTGCCGTGCACTTACCCTTGGCCAATCTGCTCCACTTCCAGGTATTTCTCGGCAGGCTCCGCCAGGCTCACGGTGTTCCCTGAAAGAAACCACGTGGAAGACGCTCCCTCCCAGAGTGAGACCCCACCTTGCAGCAGAGCCAGAATGCAGCCCCCCTCCCTGGGGCCGTCAGCCCCTTGGTCTCAGCTGGGGAAGGACAAGAAATGACCCTGGCACATTCAGCTGCAGAGCAGCACTGGGTGCAGCTGATGCCGAGACACACACACAGCACCCTGCTCTGGCACACAGGAACAGAGCAGACGTACTCAGCTGCATCAGGCACCACTCCCCTCTCCCCTCTGGCTGCAGGGCTGTGCTGCTGTCAGAATGTTCAGCCCAGGATCCCACAGCCGAGGGAGGTTCAGTGTCCTCTTCCCAAGCACAGGGAGCTTCTCCATCCTCTTCCCAAAACACTTCAGGTTTGCCATCATCTTCCCAAGCCAGGGGACGTTCACTGTCCACTTCCCATGCTGGGAGAAGTTCACCCTCCTCTTCCCAAGCCACAAGATGTCCTCTGTCCTCGTCCCACGCCAGGAGATGTCCACTGTCCTTGTCCCACACCGCAGGAGCCTCGCCACTGTGTTCCCACAGCGCGGGATGTTCGCCCTCGTCTCCCAGAGCAGCGGGAAGTTCACTGTCATCTCCCGGCACTGACGGACGTTCACCATCATCCCCCGGAACAGCGGGAAGCTCACTGCTGCCTTCCTCCTCTTTGGCCTCCTCTTTGGAAGCAGAGGGAGCCATAGGAGGTTCTGGTGCTGCTTTTGTGCCCTGTGGACAGAAAGAAAAGGAGAAAACTCCCAGGGATCCCTTTGCTGCTGCAAGGACACTGGCAGGAACTTTCCTTCAGCCTCCCAGGCTGGCACTCGGCTGCCAAATGCCGAGCTCACAACTTGCTGCACAATTCCAAACACCAAAGGTTCCTTTCCCACTCACTGAAGGAGGAGCTGCTCGGGATCCACTCATGAGGTGCCCTGCAACGGGAGAGGGAATGTGAACCAGATGCTGTCAGGAAAAAACCTGCCTGTGGTGGGAAATGCCCCAGAGCAAGGCAACCCTGAGAGAGCATTTTGCTTTCACAGCGTCCCTCCAGGAGCCACAGTCCCTTCACACAGCAAGAGAACAGCACAAAATACTGGGCTGGGTCAGCTCTTGGCTGGACAGGCAGTTCCAGGCTCTGCTGCCACAGACTCCCCGCTTGAGGGAACAGAACCCCCCAGAGCTCATTGCAAATGCTGAGCACGCCCCGCTGGCTGCAGACACCCCCTTTTCCAGCTGCAGCTGCTGCCAGGAGCTCTCCCAAAGCAATGGTGTCTTCATGGCAATTTGGTTACAAAGTCAGCTCAGGCCCAGAGGAAGAACAGCAAGCACACAGCAAGCCCAGAGCCACAGCATCGAGGGAAAACCTTGACTTACGTGCCAAGTGGGTTAAAAAATACCCCGCATACGCCACAGAGTACAGCGTGCAAACTGCAGCAGCCACGTGCTGGATCATTTTGGCTGCGCTGCACACGTCTGCAGACTGTAGCCCTGCAAGCACAGAAGGACACCCGTCAGGGCTGGGCTGGCTGCTGAGAATGCCTCGGGCAGGAGGATCCTCCGGCAACGAGCAGTGCCCAGAGCCACTCTGGACACTGAGGCCTCCGTGTGCCACAGCAACGGGAACACCTCGGGGACGTGGCAGTGCTCCTGTGACATCACAGCAGCAGCTCACGCAGAAACCGCCTGGAAGGTTCTCCTGTGTCACAAAGGAGCACAAAGAGCCCTCCCAGGGCACAGCCTGTTGCCCAAAGGATTCAGGAGGAACTCTGAAAATGCAGCAAACAAGGACACCCCATAGCCCAGCCTGAACACTGAGGAGGAACAAGGACGGCACCAAAGCAGAGCAAACATGACCTTTAGTCACTGGCACTTCTGGCTAAAACCAGCAAGCCGTGTTCCATCTAGGATCTTTGTTCTCGTTCTAAAAACAAGCAAGGTTCTCCACTCTAAATATAGAGAAGGCAGGAACTGGGCAGGAGGTGGGATGAGGAACGAGGAGAAGGAGGGAGAGGGGAAAAGGAGGAGCAGGAAGAGGAGGAGCAAGAAGAGGAGGAGCAGGAGCAGGAAAAGGAGGAGAAACAGGAGGTTCCAGTGCCCCCTGTGGCCGCAGTACCCTTGGCCCTGGGACCATCGCCCCCGCCTCATCCTGCATGTGGGAGGGGAGGGGGAGTTTGTCCCAAATCTATCGGGGGGTCCCTGAGAGCGTTTTTTTATTGGGGTGTGTTTGGAGCTTGCAGATTGTGGAATTGAGCCCCAAATATAGTCTGGGAGGCCCAAATAAACCCTGGGAGTTTTATTTCTCTCTCTCTGTGTGTGTGTGTGTGTGTGTGTGTGTGTAGGTTTGGATCTTGCAGGACCCCAAAGCTGAGCCCCTAGGGGGGATCTTTGGGAGTCCACGTGGCCATTGCCCAGGGTCACCAGGGGGAGGACATTGGTCCTGGGGACCCCCGGGGAAGCAGAGGAGAGGAACTCCTGGGACCCCCGGAGTGGGGAGAGAACAGAGGGGCGATCCTGGAGCTGGGGGAACCCCGGCTGGCTGGAAAGGGGGGGAGCCTTGAGAGGAGGGACCCCTGGGACCTCAAAGTAAATCATCAGGGGAGAAGGGACCCCATGGACCCGCAGAAGCTCTTGGATCATACCTAATCAGGATGTCGGAGAAGGGGGAACCCCTGGAGCCATTGGACCCCCATCACCCCAGGGAAAGGAAACCTCTGAAACGCCAAAAGTGGAGAGATCAGAGATCGGGAACTCCTGGGAGAGTTGTTTTGGGCTGAACCTTGATATAGTGGAGATTTCCATGGACACAAGACTCCTGCTGAGTTCTAGGGGTGGACTTGGGCAGTGAGGAGCCTCTACTCCAAGGTGCTCCCACCTTGGTTTTCCCCAAAGCAGGATTTGTCATTCCCAGGGCATGGCTGGATGGAGAAGGAGGAAAAGCCGCGAAGATCCTGCTGGAGGAGGGGCTGCAAATCCAGCCCAGGGAGCTGCAGGGAGGAAAGAGCTCCCCGCCCTGAGCCAGGAAGGTGGCCGGAGATCCAGCCGGAGCTCGGAGCTGGTGGAGAAGGCTCATGGCAGGGAGAAGCCACACAAGTGCTTGGAATGTGGGCAGGGTTTCAGCTGCAGCTCCACCCTGATGGAACACCAGAACACCCACACTGGGGAGAGGCCCTGTGAGTATGGGGAGTGTGGGGAGAGCTTCAGTGGGACCTCTGACCTCACCGAGCACCACAGGATCCACACTGGGGAATGCCCCTATGAGTGCTTGGAATGTCAGAAGAGCTTCAGGTGGAATTCAGGGATTGTCACTCACCAGCACTTCCACACCAGGGAGAGGCCCTGTGAGTGCCCCGAGTGCAGGAAGAGCTTCGTGCGCTGCTCCAGCTCCATCCCCCATGGGAGGATCCACGTTGGATGATCCCCAGTGAGCCCCGTTGGGCAGAGCCCTGGTGACCCTGCTCTGGGTGATCCCGGTTGGGTGGGGGGAAGGTGTTGGAGAGATTTCTTTCCCCTCTCCTTGTCCTGGTGTGATTTGGTTGGTAATAAATTCCCTCCCTGTGCCCGGGCCGGGTCTGTTGTGCCCGTGCCGGATTTGCTGAGGGATCTCTCCCGCTCCTTGTCCCCAGGCAGGAACCCTCGGATCCATTTGCTGTCCCTGTGCGGCTGCGGGGGGCAGGGACAGAGCGGCTCTGGGGGGTGCCTGGCATGGGGCCAGCGTCACCCCTCGCCACGGGCACCCCTGAGACCCCGCGCAGCCGGGCACACATTTCTGGGCACAGCTGAGCTCCCAGCTGCGCAGCGCCCCAAGGCTCCCCGTGCCTGGAAAAGCCCCAGCCGGGGCTGCAGCGTCCCGGAACCGCTCAGCCAATCCAAACGCAGCCAAAACGCGCTGCAGCCAATGAAAGCGCGAGGAATTGAGGAGTCATCGGTTGTGTGGCAGAGCCTCGGCAATCGGTGCCCAAAAGTGCTCGGAGCCAATGAGAGCGCGCGGCGCTGCTGAGCCCGCGCTGCTCCGGACTGGTGCTGCCAGCGCAGCGCGGCCGCTCTGGGGCTGGTGCTCCCTGGGCGGCGCTGGCCATGGGGCGAGTGGCGGCAGCTGGGGCCGTACTGGTGGCACTGGTGGTGCTGGGAGCCCCCCCGGCTGCGGGCGCGGAGCTCTCGGGAGAGCGGGGGGGGCGGGAGGCGGTGGGACAGGGGGGAGAATGGGGAAAAGGGGGCGGTGGGAGCCCGAAATTGCAGGGGGAGGAGGAGGAGGGGACCCCGAAAGGAAGAGCGGGAGGGGCTGAGGATTGGGGGCAGGTGAGGAAGGGTTGGGAGAGGGTGGGAAAGTGGGGAAAAGGGGAGGTTAGGACCCCAAAACTGAGCGGGAGGGGGGGCTGGGGATTGTTAGAAAAGGGTGGGAAAGGGTGGGAAAGAGGACAATGGGATCCTAAAAGTGAGTGGGGAAGAGGTTGGAGGTGGAAGGGGAGAGGATGTGGAAGGGCAAATGGGGGAAGGGTGGAAAAGAGGAAGTGGCAGCTCGGGCAGGAGGGATCCATGGGTGCCCTGGGCCACGGGCGGTGTGGAGTGGGGATCCAGGGTGGATCCCGGAGCTCTGGGCGTGCTGGGGGGGCACCCCCGGACCTGTGTCCTGCACACACAGGGGTGTTCCAGTACGTGGGAAAGTCCGAGTGTCACTTCATGAACGGCACGGAGAAGGTGAGGTACCTGAGCAGGTTCATCTACAATCGGGAGCAGTACGCGATGTTCGACTGCGACGTGGGGCACTTTTTGGGGTTCACCCCCTATGGGGAGACAGCAGCCAGGTAGTGGAACAGCGACCCAGACGTTATGCAGCAAAAAAGGGCTGCGGCGGACTGGCTGTGCCGGTACAACCACGAGTATCTCAGCCCGTTCCTCACGGAGCGCCGAGGTGAGCGCGGGGCAGAGCGTGTCCCCTCGGGCCCTGCCCTGGCAATGACCCTGGAGCCCCTCAAAACCTCCCTGGAATCGGCCCAGAGCCCTCAGCCCTCCTTGTGCCCATCCCCGAGACCTTGTGTCCCTGCCACTGACCCCCGTGGCTCTCCCAGTCCATCCCAGTCTCTCCCAGTGCCTCCCGGCTGTCCATCTCAGCCTAGCGTGGTGCTGCCGCCTCTCAGCCAATCAGAGCGCGTGTCTCTGATGACTCATCAGTTGCCAGGCAGACCCGCAGCGCCGAGTGCCCCGCACTGGACTCGGCCTCCCAGTGCCGCGCGCTTCGTTCCCAGTTCCTCCCAGTGCCGCCCCAGTCCCTCCCAGTCCATTCCCAGTTCACTCCTAGACCTCCATCCTCCCTCCCAGTGCCCCCCATCCCCTCCCATCTCTCCGAGTGCCTCCGCAGTCCTTCCCAGTCCATTCCCAGTCCCTCCCAAGGCCACCCCACCCCTCCCCTCTCTCTCCCAGTTCCCCCCAGCTGATCCCAGTCTGTTCCCGCTCTCTCCCAATGTCCCCCAGCGTATCCATCTCGCTGGTGCCCTCGAGCTCCCAGCCGGGGCTGCTCCGTGATGGATTTCTACCCTGCCCACACCCAGCTGAGGTGGTTCCAGGGCCAGCAGGAGCTCTCTGTGGTGGCCACCGACATGGTCCCCAACAAGGACTGGACCTACCTGCTCCTGGTGTTACTGGAAACATCCCCCTGGCACGGGCTCACCTGCAGCTGGCAGGTGGAGCACATCAGCCTGGAGCACCCCCTGAGCCGGCACTGGGGTACAGGGGAGGAATTGGGGGCGCTGCCAGAGCCACTGGGATGTGCTGGGAGCAACTGGGAGGGAGTTGGAGACAGCCTGGTTTCAGCTGGGAGAGGGGCTTGGAGGTGTGGAAGGGCTGAGAAGTGATTTCAAGGATGCTGGGGAGGGTGGGATGGGGTTCTGGCGGTCCTGCTGGACACTGGGAGGGAGTTTGGAGGTGCTGGGTGTGACTGGGAAGGATTGGAGTGAGTCTAGAGGAGCTGGAAGGAGATTGGGGATGGAAAAGCAGAGGTTGGGATGAGGTTGGTTGTGCTGGGAAGAGACTAGGAGGGTTCAGGGTGAGTCCTGGTGAGGCTGGGAAGGGACTGGGAGAGGGTTTGGGGTGTCTCTGAGAGGTTTTGGGAGGTCCTTACCCCTGCAGACCCCCCAGAGATGCCACTGGATGCCGCCCGCAGCAAGATGCTGGCAGGGATCGGGGGCTCCAAGTTGGGCTTCGTCTTCCTGGCGCTGGGGCTCAGCTTCTAGGAGCGTGTGTGCTCCTTCCCCGGGGCCCCCAGCCCGGTGTCACCCCCTTTTCTCTGCCCACAGAGCTTCTGAGCCGCCGCTGGCTGCAGACCCTCCCCGTGGTCTCGGGCCCGGCCGGGACCCCCCGCTTCATCCCCACGCTGATTTTTGGGGGGGTCGTGTGTCCTCCCCAACCCTGCTGTCACTCTGCCCCTGCCCGCCTGCTCCCAGTCTTCCCAGTAAAGCTTCCCAGTTAAACCCAGTCCAGTTTATGGGGGGCAGTGGGGAGGGACTTGGGGGTACTCAGCCTGGGCACACGGAGGGAATTTATTACCAACCAAACACAGCAGCACAAGCAGAAGGGAAAGAAATCCCTCCAACACCTTCCCCCCACCCAACGGGGATCACCCACAACAGGGCTTATCCACGATGGAGAGACGGGGACAGCCGAGTTTAGACCAGAAGCCAATTTCATTGAGGGTACCAGGGGTTTATACAGGGTTTTACTTGTGTGGTGCTCAGATAGGGCTCGATGTTTGCTAACAATTTCCCATTGGTTACACATTCTTCATGACATCACGGCACCTGGGAACATTATCTTATCACAAAGTCTCACAACAGGTTGCTTGGTCACTTCTTGCCCAGGGAGACTTAAACTGTGTCTGTGTCTCCCACAGTTTCTGCTCAGTCAGGCCTCAGATATCGGCCCCTTTATCAGCTCCATTGTTTTCCTCTCTGTTTTATTCCCCATTTGGGGGCACCAGGGCTCTGCCCAACGGGGGTCACTGGGGATCATCCAGCCTGGATCCTCCCATGGGGGATGGAGCTGGAGAAGAGCATGAAGCTCTGCCCTCACTCGGGGCACTCACAGCGTGAGTGGTGCCTCCGTTGGTGTTTGGTCAAGGTTGAGCTCTGTGAGAAGCGCTTCCCACACTCCCCACACTCATAGGGCCTCTCCCCGGTGTGGATGCGCCAGTGCACGGTGAGGTGGGAGTTTTGCTTGAAGCCGTTCCTGCAGTCGGGGCAGCGGAAGGGCCTCTCCTCTGTGTGAATCCGCTCATGTCTGAGGAGATCGGAGCTGGTGTGAAACCTCTTCCCACACTGGGGACACTCATAGGGCCTCTCCCCAGTGTGGATGCGCTGGTGTCTTCTCAGGGCAGATCTCCACCCAAAGCTCTTCCCACATTCCAAGCAGGTGTAGGGCCGTTCCCCAGTGTGGATCACCTGGTGCTGGATCAGGTCAGAGCTGTCTCTGCAACCCTTCCCACACTCCCCACACTTGTAGGGCCGTTCCCCAGTGTGCATCACCTGGTGGCGGATCACGTGGGAGCTGTGCGTGAAGCTCTTCCCACACTCCGCACACTCGTAGGGCCTCTCCCCGGTGTGGATGCGCCGGTGCCTGATGAGGTGGGAGTTTCGCCTGAAGCCCTTCCCGCAGTCAGGGCAGCGGAAGGGCCTCTCCTCTGTGTGAATCCGCTCATGTGTGAGGAGAGTGGAGCTGGTCTGAAACCTCTTCCCACACTGGGAACACTCGTAGGGCCTCTCCCCAGTGTGGATCACCTGGTGCCGGGTCAGGCCAGAGCTGTTCCTGAAACCCTTTCCACACTCCACACACTCGTAGGGTCGTTCCCCAGTGTGGATCCTCACGTGCTCGATCAGGGTGGAGCTCCAGCTGAATCCCTTCCCACACTCCCCACACTCATAGGGCCATTCCCCAGTGTGGATCACCTGGTGCCCAATCAGCTTGGAGCGGAAGTTGAAACCCGGCCCACATTCCAAGCAGGTGTGAGGTTTCTCCCTGCCATGAGGCTTCTCCAGAAGCTCCGTGCTCTGGCTGGATCTCTGGCCGCCTTCCTGGCTCAGGGGGGCTCTTTCCTCCCCACAGCTCCCTGGGCTGGTTTTGCAGCCCCTCCTCCTGCAGGATCTCCGGGGCTTTTCCTCCTCCTCCATCCAGCCACAACCTGGAATGAAAAATCCTGGTTTGGGGAAAAAACAAAAGGAGAGCACCTTGGACTGGAGGTTCCTCCTTGCCCCACTTCATCGCAGGAATTCAATGGGAATCTTGTGTCTGTAAGAACCTCCAAAGCACCAAGATTCACCCCAGAAATCCTGCAAACTTCAAGAGACAGATAAAAAACACCCCAAACCTCACAATTCAGCAAAAACCATAATTTCCTCCAAAAGATAAAGATTCAGCTGCCACATAAAACCAAAGCACCAACATTTAGCCAAAGCAAGCTCAGAAACACCAAGATTAACCCCGTGAAAATCCTGGATCCCCCTCCACAGTCACCTGCTGCATGTGGGGGGAGCAGCGCTCCTGGGGCTGGGGGAAGGCTGCAGATACAGGGAGGGGTGGAACCTTGTGCTGCTTCCTGTTTCTGCTCCTCCTCCTCCTGTGACTCTGCTCTTCCTCACATTCCTCTTCCTCCTGCTATTCCTCCTTCTCCTGCAATATCCCACCTTCTCCTGCCACGTCCATCCTTTGACCATTTTGTTCCTCAACCCTGCTTCTCCTTCCCTTCTCCTCCTGCCCCCAGGCCCAGCACCCACTGCCGGCTCCCTCTTCCCCCCAGACCCACAGCATCCCAGCGCAGGGGCAGGGATGGAGCTGGGGCAGGTCGGGCTGGGGCAGCGCTGGGCTCTCGGCCGCTTCCGCCCGCACTCGGTCCCCACTGCAGCCGCTCCCGCCAGGACAGCGCGGGGGGGCCCGGCCTTGGCGCTGCCCCACTCCCACCTCCCCAAATTCCCCTCGCGGGGGCGATGGGGCCGAGGGGGGGGCGCAGGTGGGGTCCAGGTGGGGAACGCTGGGAGCTGCGAGTCTGCCTGGCAACTGGTGAGTCATCAGCGCCCTGCGCTCTGATTGGCTGAGCTCTGCCTGAGGGCTGGGGCTGCAGCAAAGAGGGGACACCCTGCTCCAGGGGGGATGTCACGAAAACGGGGGACCCCCATGAAAGGAACAGGAGGAAAGTGTCTTTACAAACAGATGCTGTGAATCTGCTCCGAGATACGGCCAGGCACCTGTGCATAAGGAAGAGTCAAGAGAAGCCATCGGTTTCAGGAAATGTTATCAACTGATGACACAGACTGCTGCTCAGCCAAGGTCCTGCTCAATTCATGAACTTCCCGAAGAACAACAAAGACTTGACAGAGCCATGAATATCGTCTGCTATACAATAGTGGGGTGCATATGAAGGGGGTATGTAGCAGTTGGATTGGGAAGTCTGCACCTCTCAAGTACTTCAGCCAATGGGGAAAGGGAGAGGGAGATGTGGCCAGGAGAATTGGGATGAAAAGGAAGCTGTGTCCTCCAACAACTGCAGAGATCCCATGGGGAATGTCCCACGGCCTCTCCCATTTCTAGGAATGAAATTACTTTTACAGGACTCCTCTGTCTGCTTTGTGGACAGAAACCTCTGCTGATGTCAATTTTCCCGCACACCCTGGCGCTCATCCGGAATTCCTTCCACCGTCCGGGGTTGTGGGCAGGGAATGCAGCTGAAGGTGCCTCACCCACTTTGGGTGATCGGCTCCCTTGGCTGTCGGTGGCACCGGGGATCGATTGGGGACCCGGGAGTGACCAGGAGACAGACGAGGGACACATCAGGGGGGTCTGTGAAGAGTCAGCAGGGAGAGAGCACTGAAAATCTCAGCAGTGAGTGCACTGGGATCTTCGGGGAGTGAACATGGCAGGGCACCCAGGGAGGGGAGAAAAGGGAAAGCCAGGGAGGGGTCCTGGCCAAAGGGATGATGATCCCAAAATGTCTCTGAAGGATCCCTTGGGAGAATGTTGAGGTAGTTTGCACATTCCTCCAGAGGTAATTAAGGACATGGACACCCAGGGGGGCAATAAAGGAAGTGGAGAAGGGATTTGGACAACAGGGGATGGATGGTGTTGGTGTGCTGGGAAGGGATCGGGTGAAGGGCAGTGTGCAGCAATGTGGTGAAGGCAAGAAGCAGCAGGAGGAATCTATGTGGTGAGAAAAAGGATGATGGAGAAGGGAAAAAACAGAAAAATACAGAGGACTGGGATGTCTTTCAGCACTGTTCTATGCTCAGAATTTGCTAGCTGATCCAGATAATTTCCATTACGGGTTTCCAGGAGAGGAAAAGAAGGAGGTCAGGATGTCAGGGGGTTTCTCTGTGGTGGGCAGCGGCAGCACCGGGCGCAGAGGTGTGGGACTGGGAGCACGGGCTGGGGGCCTGTGGGGAGCTGCGGGGCCGGGCCGGGGCTGTGGGGCAGCCGGGGCTCAGCGCCGGGCGCTGCCTGACCCCACCAGCCCCGGGCAGGGCCGGCAGTGGCCCCCGGCCCCCAGGAGCCTGCGGGACGCCCCGGCCGCTGCCCGGCCCCGTGGAGCTGCCGGCCCTGCCCGCCGGGGGGGCCGCCTTTGGACACTGCGGCAGGACAGGGACCGGCTCTGGGATACGGGCTGGGGAGGGGACCCTGAGCACAGGGAGGAAAACAAAGCAACGTCTGGGAAATGCAGATTGTACATGGAAGGATCAGGGTTTTCTATTAAGCATTTGCTTTGGGTCGCTGGAGAAAGGAAAGACTTTGCACAAAGCTCAGCAGCTCTCAGAGGATGAGCACCCACAGGCAGTGAGCGCGGCTGCAGGAGTGGCAGAAGAAGGCCCTGGAGCACTTGGGCACAAAGGCACAGCAGCTGAATGCAAGAAGGGATGAGCAGAAGGCCAAGCTGAAGGCAAAGGCCATGGCACAGCTCCTACAGCCCCTCAGGGATCAACCCCAGGGCCCAAGGGGGCCCCGGCACCCAGGGGATGCGGTCGGCCACAAGCACCTGGCAGAGGCATTGCCCTCCTGGGCAGGGGAGAGCCCACCCAAACAGCCCCTGGGAAGGAGTCAGGGCTGTAATCCAAGATGCCATGGGTACGGCTTTTGCCATTGGCTTTGGCAAGAAGAAGAGCCAGACCCAGGGCTGATATTGAATTCTCTCCCTTGCAATTGATCTTGGGAATTCCTTACCCTAGTAATTCTCCACCCAGTGCAGGGTGGGGATAAGGGATGTACATTTAAAGCAGTCTGTGGCCAGAGTCCTGTCTCTTGTGAAATCTCTCCCACAGGAAGCTGGGCTGGCACAGAGCCTGCCTTGGCACTTTGCTGTTCCCAACATCCAAGCAGGACATCGGGCCCTGCCTAAGGAGGCCAAAGCAGCACCACTGGTGGCCAAGTGGCGTGGCCCATGCCAAGTGTCCCTGAGGCCAGAAACAGCCCCCAGCACAGCTGAGCACGGGGGGACCCCTCAGCCTGGGCTCCAGGGCTCTGAAGCCCCGGAGATTTGCACTTCCCGCCTGCAGCAGGAGCATGGGAGGCCCCCACGGAGCCTGCACTGAAGGCAGCGCAGCAGCAGCCAGGGCTCCACAGCGGGGCAAGCCCCTGGGCCTGCCCACACATCTTCTGCTCAAATCCTCTGCCTGGGCACCCTCCTTTGGCATCTCCAGCCACCGGGGCCAATCCTTGCTGCCACTGCTGCAGCTTCAGTGCTTTCTGGGCCTGCACTGCCACAGCTGCTGGCGAAGACAACGGCACAATTCCACTCTGGGTCTCAGCCACACTCACACACTGCGCTGCCTGGGATTGCACTGATGGAAAATACACCAGGTCATAGACTTTAACATTTTTAACATTTTATTTCTCTACTCAGCCTTGGTTTGCCTTGGCCTCAGGGAAAGAAATGGTTAAGGTTTTTTTAAGGGATGTTCCACCACTCAGTGGAGATGAGTTTAACATCTCAACACTCTGGGAATGGCCCAAAAGATTCCCACAAAGATAACGCCCAGCAGCAAACAGCAACCAACACCTACCCCAGACACTGCCCCCGGCAGAGCTGGAGACACCTGCTCTGGAAAAGGCTGAGAAGGAAATCCAGCAGTTCCGACCTGATGAACAGCAGAAGCCAAGAAATCCGGGTCCAACAGGAACCCAAATACTAAAAACTGCACAACTTGAAACTACAGAACATTAAACCAATGGATTTAGATTGGTTCAGACTGTATCAAGTATGGGAAAAATCCAGTTAAACCCACGTGTCATGGAACGATATTCTCTGCACACCCGGGCTATGTGGGGATGGAATGATTTCTGCTGCAGATCCTGGCCAGAATCAAGGAATGCCTTGACCCTAACACTAAACATATTGGTGGAGTTTTTCTTTTTCCTGCACTTTCAGTGCAAAATTTATAGCAGTAGAGTATTTTTTGCAGCAATCCCACTTCAATATTGCCGGTTAGGTTTGGGCCAGGGATGTGAGAATGAGTTTTTACTCCGAAGAGAAGTAGAAAATATTAATTGCCACGGAATTTTCTTGTGTATGTTTGTGTGAGAGATACCAAAATTTTGGTCTGGATTTTTCGACGTTCACCTTAAGGCTGCATTTTGCAAAACAAGGAAAGATTTACAGGTGACCCTTTCACTCATAAACAGTAAATAGATGATTTGAAGGAAAAATAAAAAAAGCAGCAGGTTGTGGGGGGGGCACATGTGAGGCTGCTGAAGGCTGCTCTGGAAGAGAAGTTGCATTCCAGGCAGCCAGCAGAGGAGCTTTAGAAATGCAAATTAACACTGCTGGGGCAAAGTGGGGACAATGGACCTGCCTCTTCTTGCCTGGGGCAGGAATTGGGCTGATTCCCTCTGCCCCTCACCCCAAGCTCTGCCTGCCTGCACAGATGGAATCTGCACAGCTGAAGGCAGAGCCCATGGTGAGGATCTCTGACTCTGCAACAGAAATGGGTGAAGCTGCAAAGGGAAACAGCAAATGGAGAATGTTGTGAAAACTTCACTAAAATAAGGGGGGATCATCCCTGTGCCCACTCCAACATGTGCTGGCACTGTCTATGCTATACAGGGAGTATCAGAGCACTGGGGTTTTTGCTATAACAAGTTCTGGGAAATCAGTTGGAATTCAAGTATTTGATGATGTAATTAGACATTAGAGATGCATTGGACTTTTTTTGGTCTTCAGCTTCTGTTTATTGTTACCTTATCAAAACTTCATCACACTGTCTGCACCAGACTCTGCGTGCAGGAAAAGCAGCACAAAAATGGCCAACAATCTCTTGTTATAAGGCATTTTGAGTCTAATCAAAAACTACACCATCCAATTAAGATGTGACATGTTGTTTTGTGTTTTTATACCCCTGTAACTGTTCTGTAATGGTTTGCCCCTTCACCCCCGTTTTCTCCCAATGGTTTCCCCCTGAGCTTTCCTGCCTTTCCCTCAATGCCAATCTCCCTGAAAATGCTCAGTCATTCCCCTGTCCCCTCCCTGGCACCCTGTGCATCACTTGGTTCCCCATCCCACTCTCCCAGAATCTTCCACCTTGGGCAGAGTGAGTGGACGAGGGCCAGGGGTCGCTCCCTTAAACTTCCCCCATTGGTTTGTGTGTCTGTCTGTCCCTCCGCCTTCCCCTCCCCCAAATCCCCCCACTGGGTGGTGGGGGTCCCTTCCCCCTGGTCACCATCCTGGTACTTAAGACAATTGTGAGAGCCTCGAGAGCGCTTTCGGCTGTCGGCTTGGATTAAACTTGAGACTTTTTCCCCGGCCTTGAGTCAACTCCCTCATTATCTCCTCGGACGCTGCCTCTCCTCCTTACAAGGCAGACAGAGAAGCGCTCTGTCTTAGCCACTCCCCGAATCTTCTCGAGAAACAGGGGCGTGTCTCCCGCAGCTGACTGTGCCTCGGCTGGGCAAGCGAAGCCAGGGAGCTTCAGGGTAGGCACTGTGGCAGTGACACCTAAATTATTTTCCTTTTGTCCCAGGTTGAAATGCAAGATGTTATTCATTTCCCATCTGTGAGCAGTATCTTCTTACCTTTTCTACCTGCTCCTTATCTCTTATCTTCTTATCTTTCCCTCCCCCGGGAGGATATCTGTTGTTAATGGCCCATTCAATGTCACTGCATGACTGTTGAAATTACATCATCCCATTGTGGGATGCTCCGCCCAGAGGGAGGAGACAAGCATTTCCTGACTGAATATAATCTGGGCAGTTTACCACTGAGAACAGCTGGGGTTTCTCCAGTGCACCTTCTGAGGAAGATTACACCCTTCTACAAGATCTGACAGAACCACATCGGCCACTTTGGGAAGACTGAGGCCATTCCAGTCTGGACTCCCACCACCACCAGAGTGTCAGGTTGTATTCTGACTCTGTCAGTGGTTGTTTTCTTTCCTTTTGTATTATTGCATGTATTTAGTTTTTTTTTTCTTTCTATTCCTAATAAATTGTATTTCTGACTTGAAGTCTCTCACTGGTTTTCCTCTTCAAACCAGAACACCAGTCTAACCCAATAACTGACCCCCAAAGACCCGCAATGCAGATTTTTCTACCCAATTACAAGATACCACCTAACCCAAGAAGAAAAAGGAAGAAGAAGAAAGAAGAAGGGAACTCAAGACGACACCCTATATCCTCCATCTTGAACCCATCTATAACATACTAAAAATCCTAAAACCTAAATGTCTCACCCATGTGACATACTCCACTACTCTCTACAATTCTCTACAATCTCTTTCACACTTTTGTGGTTTCTAGTTTACCTTGAGGCTTTGGAAGTTTTCTCCATGAATGAGGGTCAAAGTCAGTGCTGCCCGGGGGGTCAGGAAACCCCAGAGTAGACAGAGAAATATTCCCAGTGCCCTGGGTTTCCACATCAGCAGGCGACAGTTATTGACAGTCGAAGGGTCAGCGGCAGGGGTCCTCATCACACCCGTTCCTTAAATGTTATCAGGCCATGCAGACGGTTTTAGCTACTTCCACAAGTACTTTAAATCAACATTAGCTGTTTCACAAATATCTCTGAGTTATTCTTGTCAGTTAGTTACAAAAATAAAAGCATTAGTTATTATTTCACAACTGCAGCTACTTCTGCAAAAGTTAACATTCGAATGCAAAACACGTAGCATCCACTTCAATACGTTGCAAAAGCCAAAACTATAATGTATGTTTTTCACACTGTCCACAAACTAAAATATCATCCATGAATGATGTTCTGAGGATATGAGCGACACAGGGGACAGCGCACTGGCCACAAAGAGCCGACAAGTTGTACGACAGCAAAAGCAGTTAAAAGTGATTACAAACTGTCCTATATCAAAATCAGCTCATGTTTCATGTTGTGATTAGGAATAAGTTGCAGAAGTCAACAAAATATAGCAAAAGCCACCAACTACATAGTTCTTTATAACAAACCCAGGGCAGGTTTTTCCCTTGCATGGAGCACTTGGGCATTCCCGGGGCTCCTTCTGCCCTCTTGCAGAGCCGGTGGCATTTTCCACCACCCACAGTTTGTAACCAAGAGTCGGGTGCAGCCGAGAAGGCTCCAAGCGCCTCCTTCCAGGCTGACTCTGCAGATGCCGAGGCTGCTCTGGGCTCTGCCAGGGCTCTGCTGGGGCTCAGCTCTGGGCGAGGCTGGGCCCGCTCTCCCCTCACATTGTTCCAGGCAGCTGAGTCACACAGGGAGAAGGAAGGGACACGCCAAGGGAGTTGAGGTTGAAGAGAGTTTTTATTCAAAAAACTGCCATGCAAAACAGGCTGTCATAAGAACCGTAACAAACAGGCTGTCCTAACTACCTTAACCAACTAGCACTACTAACTACCATAACTAACTGGCACTGCTAACTACCATAACTAACTAGTTGTCCTAACTAACTACTGTAACTAAACGCTGTCCTCCAGTGCTTCATCTCCTCCTCTGCTGCCTCAGTTGCTTTGCTGCGGTGATCAGAGGGGTCAGGCTGGAGAGAGGCTTGGCTGATGATAAAAATGGGTGCTGCCCAAAGGAGAAAAAAGAAAGAAATGAACCGTTACTTTCCAGAGTCAACTTCCTCACAGGCTCTGTTGCAACAGGACAAAGGGAAATGGTCTGAAACTCAGGAGAGGGAAGCAGGCTCAGATGAGATCTGAGGCAGAATTTTTTAGCAGGAGAGTGGGGAAGCACTGACAGAAGGTGCCCAGAGATGTGGGAGGTGCCTCCTCCCTGGGAAAATCCAAGCTCATGTCAGGCAGGGCTCTGAGCCACCTGAGCTGCTTGAAGATGGCCCTGCTCGCTGTGTGGCCCCAGGTGCAGATGACCTCGAAAGGCCCCTGCCAAGCCAAACCAGGCGAGGTTTCTGCTTGCTTTGCGTGTGGAAAGCAGCGAGACCGGAGACCATCGGAGGGGGCCCCACAAGAAAACCCCTCCCTGGCGCTGCTGCTTCCCCTGCAGCCGCTTGGCATTCACCTGCAGCAGCTCCTGGGCAGACCAGCGCCGCTCCTCGTCCGGCTCCAGGCTGCACTCGAGGAAGTCCCGCAGCAGAGCCGACAGGCGCCTGGGCTCCTGCAGCTGCGGGGTCCCGTTCTTCCAGATCAGAGCGCAAGCCTGCAGGAAAAGCAAACTCAGCGCTCTGCCAGCTTCCTTCCCACCCACAAGTGCTCACATCGACCCTGGCTTCCCAGCCCCAGCTCCAGGGGCACTTTCCTCCCTGGCAGAGATGCTGCTCACAGCTCATTTTTCTATGCCAACCAAAAAACCCTAACCCTGGTGCTGCCACAGCCATTGTAAAGAGCTGGTGCACTTGCTTCACATTTTCAGGTCATCCTCACAGCCAGAAGAACTGAAACAACGTAAATCCCAAAGCAAATTGTGTCTGGAGACTGCAGAATATGTGTCTGTGTTGAGGTTCCAGTCCTCTGGGAATTCCCTTCCCCATGTCCAGAAACCTCCAGCTGCTGCTCCCAGTGCAGGGTCACCCTGTGCACACAGGCCTCTGCAACCACGGGAGAATTGGCCTCTTACCATGGCCCTCGTTTCCCTGAAGTAAGGAGGTTCTCCTTCCACCATCTCGATGGTCACAATTCCAAAGGACCAGATGTCCACCTTGGGGCCGTAAGGAGAACTGGTGACAACTTCTGGGGCCATCCAGTGAGCAGTGCCCACCATGGAGCTGCGCTGGTCCTGCTCAGGGCTGAGCTGAGCGCTGAGGCCAAAATCAGCTGAGGACAGAAACAAACACTGTCAAAGGCAGCTGGAATGAGGAAACCAAGCACAAAGACTCCCCGCTCTCAGGCTGAGAATGCAGCAGTGAAGTCAGCTGGAAAAGTCCTCAGGGCTGTAGCCAAGGAAAGATGGGACTGAACTGGACCCTTAAAGAAACCCTCAGCTTTCGTGCAGTTGCTTTTACTGATTCCCTTGCAGCTTTAGATTCCAACTCCTGCCCCTCTGGGAGGGCCATTCCCAGAGCAAAGGCACCCCTGACAGCCTGCTCCTCTCCTGAGCTCTCTGCAGGGGCAGCCGCTCTCAGCTGGCAGCAGGGGCCAGGCAGTGCCCCCAGCAGCCCTTGTGGGGCTCTGGCTGTCACTGGGAAGGAGCCCCACAGCCGCACCCCGGGAGCGCCGTGCCTGGCCAGGAACACCCACCCAGCTTGACAGAGCCGTCCATTCCCAGAAGGATGTTGGAGCTCTTCAGATCTCTGTGGATCACCCGGTTCGAATGGAGGAAATGCAGGCCCTGCAGACACTGAGAGAGAACAAGAAACACGAGGGTAAAAACCAATGGCCGGAATATATCACACAAGAAAGGACAGTTTAGAATTCTGCCAGCAGCGACTTTGCTCTGACAGGCCAGGAGTGCAGTGCAGACAAGCTCCAGGCAAACGGTTCAAGGCAAAGCTGAGAACAGCACATCAAATCCAAAACAGACAGAGAGTGCCACAACAGCAGGAAAGAGAACAAGAACAGAGCAGAAGTGCAGTGCTGCTGGCAGGCCGTTCACTGCAGGGGCTCTTTCTTCTCCAGCTCATAAAAACAACAGAGAAACAAAGCCCTGAGCCTGGAGCCACTCCTGCTCTCACGCCCTGCTGGGAAGGACCATCGTGTCCAAGGCATGGCAGTCACAGGCAGGATCCCTCACCTCCCGACTGACAGCTGCCATCTCTCCTTCAGCCATGCGTGTCTGTCTGACAACGTCCTGCAAAGTTCCTCCATCCATGTATTCCATCACCAGCCAGAGATCTCCATCAACAAGGAAGCTGGAAGAGGAAAGCAGTGGCATGGAGACCAATGTGCAGCGCTCAATTCTCCCATGGAAGAGCCTGGAGTGGAGTTTTGTTGCCAGGTCACTTGTCAATGAGGACAGAATCCGATGGAGAGACATTCCTGCCAGGCTGCACAGCCCTTGGGATCTGCACAGTCTAAAGGAGGAGACCCCTGTGAGAAAGGAGAGGCCTGAGATGGCAAGCAGGTGAAAAATGCAGTTTAGCAAAGGCCCAGATCAATGTGGAACCACAACACTGGCCCCCAGCTGGTTCAGCTTCTGAACTCATCAGTTCCACCCTTCCCTGCAGAACAAGGCAACACAGCTCCCAGGGTTATCCAGGGGAGGAGGCCGGGCAGCACTTGGGACAAAAGGGGTCAGAAAACCTTTCAGAAAGTCCCTTCAGAAACAGGCAAGGCCAGTGACAAATGGGCAAACGAGGCATTTCTGGGAACAAGAACCTGGTCTTCCTGGCATCTGCAGCAATGGGAAAGGGCTGGGAAGAAGAAGCCAAGGGAAATAATTTCTGCTGTGGTTTATCAGCACTTGTTGTAAGACACAGAAAACAGGGTCAGCTTGAAGGGAAAACCAAACAAAAGCTACAAAAGCACACGGAGGGAGCGAACTGCCAGGCTGTTGTTTTGGGAAGATACGGCTGGGTCAGGCATTTTCAAATCAGGCTACAGACTACGGATGCCAGGAAAGGTTAAGGCAGGGCCCGGGCACGGGATAAGGCCTGAGGCACTCACCTGTCCAAAGAGCTGACAATGTTGGGGTTCTTCTTGTCCTTCAGGAACAGGAGCTCATTCACAGCTCGTTCCCTGTTCTGCCCTCTCAGACTCATTTTCTTTATGGCCACCTGAAGGGACATTGCAGACCTTTAACTGGAGGAGTCGGTGGCAGGAGGCCGCAGCAAAAACGGAGCGAGTCTTTTTGGGGCAATGGAGCCGGGCTGTGCCAAACTGCCTTGGGATGGGACACCAGAGCTCAGCAAGTGCCATTCCCACAGCCCATTGCTCTGCTCGCTGGGGGCTGCTTACAGGACACATGGCCAGAGACATTTGGCCTTGCAAACCCTGCAGAAATGGCCCCTCAGCTGTCAGCCTCCAAGCTCTAACCACATTCTCTGCACCTACAGTCTTCTCAAATGGCCTCAACACTCTCATTATTGTTCAAACACATTTTGCAAGCAGGAGGTAATTCTGGTTCTGTGCAAACAGAGCAAAACAGCCGGGAACCCTTTAGCAGTTCTTCGGGATTGGGTCATGATTTCAGATGCAACTGCTCTGGTTGGGATTGCACAACAAAGCAAACACACACATCCATTGCCCTCCTTGCATTCCTTTGGGCACTTCAGAAGGACCAAGTCTGTCCCAGCTGTGCTCTGCAGGCTGACACGGCTCTGCCTGCAGAGGAGCAGCCTGTGCAGGAAAGCTCTGCTGGCCCCCAAAGCTGCAGCCACAGCTCCCAGCAGAGGGGAGAGCCCTGGAGAGCTGCCAGACGTGCTGGGCGTGTTGACACTGACCTCTCCTCCAGTGGCCCTGTCGAGTCCTTTCGAAACGGTTCCGAAAGCCCTGGAGACAAAACAGCAGAGAAGAAAGAAGCAGCGCTTTAGGCCCTGGCAGTGAAAGCCAGCCCAGACAGGAGATCTCTGCTGCCTGCAGCATTCACAAACACCTGGGGGCATCGACCCTTCCAACAACAGCGCAGCAGCCACCAGCCCTCTGCCATGCAAGGTGTGCCAGAGAAAACTGAGACCCGACACCAAGGAATTGGGCTGGAGCAAATCCCAAATGTCCATGCTGCACTGCTTTAGTTCAAAACCTGAAGTGAGCAATGGGTGTCTAAAGAACTGGAAAAGAATGCATTCCATCCTTTTCCATTTCCTGCCTAAGACCTGCAGGATCCACAAGGGCCCTGCCATCAGGCAGGTGATGCATTTTCCCCCAGAGTGCATCAGCTCTGTGTCTGTTACTGAATGTCTGGGCTCTACTACCTGTGCTAGAATAGAGCACTTATTACTTCAGCTCTGGTTTCTGTTTCTAAACCATTAGGTTGTTAATCCTGACCGGAGGATATTTTTTGAAGCAAAATATTTGAAAGAAATCTCCTTGGGAACTGTTTTCTGACAGTCACCAGATGGTGAGTGGCTCTTTTAGGCAATCCAATTCCAGGGGCAGAAGATCTTCCAGGTCCTGCTCCTTGCTGCAGGCAGGACACTGCCAGCCTCAGGGGCCTTTGACGGTGCCTTCTGAGCACAGGTATCAATTCTGATCAGGACTGAGGGACAGCAGGATGGCGCCCCAGTGTCTGGAGGTGTTTGGAGCTCTCCTGACTTCTCACTTGATCCTGCACCAGCACAACACCTGGGCCTGCCTTTGCAGAAGTAACTGCCGTGCACTTACCCTTGGCCAATCTGCTCCACTTCCAGGTATTTCTCGGCAGGCTCCGCCAGGCTCACGGTGTTCCCTGAAAGAAACCACGTGGAAGACGCTCCCTCCCAGAGTGAGACCCCGCCTTGCAGCAGAGCCAGAATGCAGCCCCCCTCCCTGGGGCCGTCAGCCCCTTGGTCTCAGCTGGGGAAGGACAAGAAATGACCCTGGCACATTCAGCTGCAGAGCAGCACTGGGTGCAGCTGATGCCGAGACACACACACAGCACCCTGCTCTGGCACACAGGAACAGAGCAGACGTACTCAGCTGCATCAGGCACCACTCCCCTCTCCCCTCTGGCTGCAGGGCTGTGCTGCTGTCAGAATGTTCAGCCCAGGATCCCACAGCCGAGGGAGGTTCAGTGTCCTCTTCCCAAGCACAGGGAGCTTCTCCGTCCTCTTCCCAAAACGCTGCAGGTTCGCCATCGTCTTTCCAAACCAGGGGACGTTCACTGTCCGCTTCCCATGCTGGGAGAAGTTCACCCTCCTCTTCCCAAGACGCAGGATGTTCTCTGCCCTCCTCCCACGCCAGGAGATGTCCACTGTCCTTGTCCCACACCGCGGGAGCCTCGCCGTTGTGTTCCCACAGTGCGGGATGTTCGCCCTCGTCTCCCAGAGCAGCGGGAAGTTCACTGTCATCTCCCGGCACTGAGGGACGTTCACCATCGTCCCCCGGAACAGCGGGAAGCTCACTGCTGCCTTCCTCCTCTTTGGCCTCCTCTTTGGAAGCAGAGGGAGCCGGAGGAGGTGCTGGTGCTGCTTTTGTGCCCTGTGGACAGACGGCAGCGTGAGGGACGGGAAGTTCTGTCTCAGTTATCACCTTATTTACCCTCAGCTGCACATCCAGCTGCACTAAGCAGAAATTGGGTTCGGAGCTGTTCAAACTAACAATGGGCTAAAGTCCACATTGCCCCTTATTCTTGGGAATTCGATATTCCACCATGGCTAAAGCCAGCAAGCAATGCTCTGCCTGCAAAACCAGACCTGCAGCTCTTCAAAAGCTCTTCAGCAGAAAAGGAGAAAACTCCCAGGGATCCCTTTGCTGCTGCAAGGACACTGGCAGGAACTTTCCTTCAGCCTCCCAGGTTGGCACTCGGCTGCCACATGCCGAGCTCACAACTTGCTACACAATTCCAAACACCAAAGGTTCCTTTCCCACTCACCGAAGGAGGAGCTGCTCGGGATCCACTCATGAGGTGCCCTGCAACGGGAGAGGGAACATGAACCAGATGCTGTCAGGAAAAAAACTGCCTGTGGTGGGAAATGCCCCGGAGCAAGGCAACCCCGAGAGAGCATTTTGCTTTCACAGCGTCCCTCCAGGAGCCACAGTCCCTTCACACAGCAAGAGAACAGCACAAAATACTGGGCTGGGTCAGCTCTTGGCTGGACAGGCAGTTCCAGGCTCTGCTGCCACAGACTCCCCGCTTGAGGGAACAGAACCCCCCAGGGCTCATTGCAAATGCTGTGCACGCCCCGCTGGCTGCAGACACCCCTTTTTCCAGCTGCAGCTGCTGCCAGGAGCTCTCCCAAAGCAATGGTGTCTTCATGGCAATTTGGTTCCAAAGTCAGCTCAGGCCCAGAGGAAGAACAGCAAGCACACAGCAAGCCCAGAGCCACAGCATCGAGGGAAAACCTCGACTTACGTGCCAAGTGGGTTAAAAAATACCCCGCATATGCCACAGAGTACAGCGTGCAAACTGCAGCAGCCACGTGCTGGATCATTTTGGCTGCGCTGCACACGTCTGCAGACTGTAGCCCTGCAAGCACAGAAGGACACCCGTCAGGGCTGGGCTGGCTGCTGAGAATGCCTCGGGCAGGAGGATCCTCCGGCAATGAGCAGTGCCCAGAGCCACTCTGGACACTGAGGCCTCCGTGTGCCACAGCAACGGGAACACCTCGGGGACGTGGCAGTGCTCCTGTGACATCACAGCAGCAGCTCACGCAGAAACCGCCTGGAAGGTTCTCCTGTGTCACAAAGGAGCACAAAGAACCCTCCCAGGGCACAGCCTGTTGCCCAAAGTGTTATAAACGCCAATCACTTGGTTTTTAAAATTTATAAAGGTTTAATAAAAATAAATTGAAAAAAAATTAATACAAGTAAAGTACTAAAGATTAAACAATTAGAGTTAGGACAATTAAAGAGACAATAACAGCAAAAAGTTACAGCCCGGGCTGGGTACCTCTCTCTGGACAAAAGTGAGCCAGGAGAAGGACCCCGATAAAAAAGAATTCCGTCCTTAAGAGGGGTAACGTGTTGCATACACAAATCACTTCATGAATATGCATATATTTATTTAAAACAAGAAGTTCGTCCGGTACTTGTTGAGGAATTCCTGTTAATCCCAGGCGCCTTGAAGTCTAAGTCGAGTTTGGAGAAGTTCGGTTTTTTTGTTGATAAAGAAAGCCATAAATTCCTTTCCTCTGGAAGATTTAGGGGTTTTTGTAATTGTTATCTCTGTGTGAAGAATTTCTTGATTATCTTCTCCTTCTCTTGAGCAAAAAGAATACCACACACACATATTTTCTATTTTAACTACTAAAGCTTAATTTCAATTACAAAACTACATTTACTATATTATTAAAATGTTACTACAGCATAACTTTCCAACCTAGCATAATACATATAGTAAATATCTGCGTAGAGCCATATAATCTGCATTTTTCACACAAAGGATCCAGGAGGAGCTCTGAAAATGCAGCAAACAAGGACACCCCATAGCCCAGCCTGAACACTGAGGAGGAACAAGGACGGCACCAAAGCAGAGGAAACATGACCTTTAGTCACTGACACTTCTGGCTAAAACCAGCAAGCCGTGTTCCCTCTGGGATCTTTGTTCTCGTTCTAAAAACAAGCAAGGTTCTCCACTTTAAATATAGAGAAGGCAGGAACTGGGCAGGAGGTGGGATGAGGAAGGAGGAGGAGGAGGGAGAGAGGAAAAGGAGGAGCAGGAAGAGGAGGAGCAGGAGCAGGAAAAGGAGGAGAAACAGGAGGTTCCAGTGCCCCCTGTGGCCGCAGCACCCTTGGCCCCGGGACCATCGCCCCCAGCTCATCCTGCAGGTGAGAGGGGAGGGGGAGCTCATCCCAAATCTGTCGGGGGGTCCCTGAGAGTTTTTTTTTTTTAATTGGGGTGTGTTTGGAGCTTGCAGATTGTGGAATTGAGCCCCAAATATCGTCTGGGAGGCCCAAATAAACCCTGGGATGGGTGGGGTTTTTTTTTCTGTGTGTGTGTGTGTAGGTTTGGATCTTGCAGGACCCCAGAGCTGAGCCCCTTGGGGGGATCTTTGGGAGTCCACGTGGCCATTGCCCAGGGTCACCAGGGGGTGGACATTGGTCCTGGGGACCCCCGGGGGAGCAGAGGAGAGGAACCCCTGGGACCCCCGGAGTGGGGAGAGAACAGAGGGGTGATCCTGGAGCTGGGGGAACCCCGGCTGGCTGGAAAGGGGGGGAGCCTGGAGAGGAGGGACCCCTGGGACCCCTGGGACCTCAAAGTAGATCATCAGAGCAGAAGGGACCACATGGACTCCCAGAAGCTCTTGGATCATCCCTAAGCAGGACACTGGAGAAGGGGGAGCCCCTGGAGCCATTGGACCCCCATCACCCCAGGGAAAGGAAACCTCTGGAACGCCAAAAGTGGAGAGATCAGAGATCGGGAAGTCCTGGGACAGTTGTTTTGGGCTGAACCTTGATATAGTGGAGATTTCCATGGACACAAGACTCCTGCTGAGTTCTAGGGGTGGACTTGGGCAGTGAGGAGCCTCTATTCCAGTGCGCTCCCACCTTGGTTTTCCCCAAAGCAGGATTTGTCATTCCCAGGGTGTGGCTGGATGGAGAAGGAGGAAAAGCCGCGAAGATCCTGCTGGAGGAGGGGCTGCAAATCCAGCCCAGGGAGCTGCAGGGAGGAAAGAGCTCCCCGCCCTGAGCCAGGAAGGTGGCCGGAGATCCATCTGGAGCTCGGAGCTGGTGGAGAAGGCTCATGGCAGGGAGAAGCCACACAAGTGCAAGGAATGTGGGCAGGGTTTCAGCAGCAGCTCCACCCTGATGGAACACCAGAATACCCACACTGGGGAGAGGCCCTGTAAGTGTGGGGAGTGTGGGGAGAGCTTCAGTGGGACCTCTGACCTCACCAAGCACCACAGGATCCACACTGGGGAACGGCCCTATGAGTGCTTGGAATGTCAGAAGAGCTTCAGGTGGAATTCAGAGATTGTCCCTCACCAGTACTTCCACACCAGGGAGAGGCCCTGTGAGTGTCCCGAGTGCAGGAAGAGCTTCGTGCGCTGCTCCAGCTCCATCCCCCATGGGAGGATCCACGTTGGATGATCCCCAGTGAGCCCCGTTGGGCAGAGCCCCGGTGACTCCGTTCTGGGTGATCCTGGTTGGGTGGGGGGAAGGTGTTGGAGAGATTTCTTTCCCCTCTGCTTGTCCTGGTGTGATTTGGTTGGTAATAAATTCCCTCCCTGTCCCCGGGCCGGGTCTGTTGTGCCCGTGCCGGATTTGCTGAGGGATCTCTCCCGCTCCTTGTCCCCAGGCAGGAACCCTCGGTTCCATTTGCTGTCCCTGTGCGGCTGCGGGGGGCAGGGACAGAGCGGCTCTGGGGGGTGCCTGGCATGGGGCCAGCGTCACCCCTCGCCACGGGCACCCCTGAGACCCCGCGCAGCCGGGCACACATTTCTGGGCACAGCTGAGCTCCCAGCTGCGCAGCGCCCCAAGGCTCCCCGTGCCTGGAAAAGCCCCAGCCGGGGCTGCAGCGTCCCGGAACCGCTCAGCCAATCCAAACGCAGCCAAAACGCGCTGCAGCCAATGGGAGCGCGAGGAGTTGAGGAGTCATCGGTTGTGTGGCAGAGCCTCGGCAATCGGTGCCCAAAAGTGCTCGGAGCCAATGAGAGCGCGCGGCGCTGCTGAGCCCGCGCTGCTCCGGACTGGTGCTGCCAGCGCAGCGCGGCCGCTCTGGGGCTGGTGCTCCCTGGGCGGCGCTGGCCATGGGGCGAGTGGCGGCAGCTGGGGCCGTACTGGTGGCACTGGTGGTGCTGGGAGCCCCCCCGGCTGCGGGCGCGGAGCTCTCGGGAGAGCGGGGGGGGCGGGAGGCGGTGGGACAGGGGGGAGAATGGGGAAAAGGGGGCGGTGGGAGCCCGAAATTGCAGGGGCAGGAGGAGGAGGGGACCCCGAAAGGAAGAGCGGGAGGGGCTGAGGATTGGGGGCAGGTGAGGAAGGGGTGGGAGAGGGTGGGAAAGTGGGGAAAAAGGGAGAGTAGGACCCCAAAACTGAGCGGGAAGGGGGGCTGGGCTTTTCGGAAATTGTGTTTAAAAGGTTGGGAAAGAGGAAAAGGAGTAAATGGCACACCAAAACTCATCTGGGGAGAGGCTGAAAGTCGGAGGGGAGAGGATGTGAAAGGGGAAGTGTGGAAGCGTGGAAAAGAGGAAGTGGCAGCTCGGGCAGGAGGGATCCATGGCGGCCTTGGGGCACAGGGGGTGCGGAGTGGGGATCCGGGGTGGATCCCGGAGCTCTGGGGCTGCTGGGGGGGCACCCCCGGACCTGTGTCCTGCACACACAGGGGTGTTCCAGTACGTGGGAAAGTCCGAATGTCACTTCATGAACGGCACGGAGAAGGTGAGGTACCTGAGCAGGTTCATCTACAATCGGGAGCAGTACGCGATGTTCGACTGCGACGTGGGGCACTTTTTGCGGTTCACCCCCTATGGGGAGACAGCAGCCAGGTATTGGAACAGCGACCCAGACGTTATGCAGCAAAAAAGGGCTGCGGCGGACTGGCTGTGCCGGTACAACCACGAGTATCTCAGCCCGTTCCTCACGGAGCGCCGAGGTGAGCGCGGGGCAGAGCGTGTCCCCTCGGGCCCTGCCCTGGCAATGACCCTGGAGCCCCTCAAAACCTCCCTGGGATCGGCCCAGAGCCCTCAGCCCTCCTTGTGCCCATCCCCGAGACCTTGTGTCGCTGCCACTGACCCCCGTGGCTCTCCCAGTCCATCCCAGTCTCTCCCAGTGCCTCCCGGCTGTCCATCTCAGCCTAGCGTGGTGCTGCCGCCTCTCAGCCAATCAGAGCGCGTGTCTCTGATGACTCATCAGTTGCCAGGCAGACCCGCAGCGCCGAGTGCCCCGCACTGGACTCGGCCTCCCAGTGCCGCGCGCTTCGTTCCCAGTTCCTCCCAGTGCCGCCCCAGTCCCTCCTAGTCCATTCCCAGTTCATTCCCAGTTCACTCCTAGACCTCCATCCTCCCTCCCAGTGCCCCCCATCCCCTCCCATCTCTCTGAGTGCCACCCCAGTCCTTCCCAGTCCATTCCCAATCCCTCCCAAGGGCCACCCCACCCCTCCCCTCTCTCTCCCAGTTTTCCCCAGCTGATCCCAGTCTGTTCCCGCTCTCTCCCAGTGTCCCCAAGCGTATCCATCTCGCTGGTGCCCTCGAGCTCCCAGCCCGGGGCTGCTCCGTGATGGATTTCTAGCCTGCCCACACCCAGCTGAGGTGGTTCCAGGGCCAGCAGGAGCTCTCTGTGGTGGCCACTGACATGGTCCCCAACAAGGACTGGACCTACCAGCTCCTGGTGCTGCTGGAACACCCCCCTGGCGCGGGCTCACCTGCAGCTGCCAGGTGGAGCACATCAGCCTGGAGCACCCCCTGAGCCGGCACTGGGGTACAGGGGAGGAATTGGGGGCGCTGCCAGAGCCACTGGGATGTGCTGGGAGCAACTGGGAGGGAGTTGGAGACAGCCTGGTTTCAGCTGGGAGAGGGGCTTGGAGGTGTGGAAGGGCTGAGAAGTGGTTTGAAGGATGCTGGGGAGGGTGGGATGGGGTTCTGGGGGTCCTGCTGGACACTGGGAGGGAGTTTGGAGGTGCTGGGTGTGACTGGGAAGGATTGGAGTGAGTCTAGAGGAGCTGGAAGGAGATTGGGGATGGAAAAGCAGAGGTTGGGATGAGGTTGGTTGTGCTGGGAAGAGACATGGAGGGGTCAGGGTGAGTCCTGGTGAGGCTGGGAAGGAACTGGGACAGGGTTTGGGGTGTCTGAGAGGTTTTGGGGGGTCCATACCCCTGCAGAGCCCCCAGAGATGCCACTGGATGCCGCCCACAGCAAGATGCTGGCAGGGATCGGGGGCTCCGAGTTAGGCTTCGTCTTCCTGGCGCTGGGGCTCAGCTTCTAGGAGCGTGTGTGCTCCTTCCCCGGGGCCCCCAGCCCGGCGTCACCCCCTTTTCTCTGCACACAGAGCTCCTGAGCCGCCGCCGGCTGCAGCCCCTCCCCGTGGTCTCGGGCCCGGCCGGGACCCCCCGCTCCATCCCCACGCTGATTTTGGGGGGGTCGTGTGTCTCCCCAACCCTGCTGTCACTCTGCCCCTGCCCGCCTGCTCCCAGTCTTCCCAGTAAAGCTTCCCAGTTAAACCCAGCCCAGGTTATGGGGGGCAGTGGGGAAGGACTTGGGGGGACCCCACGCGGGGGCCGGGACTGGGCAGGGAGGGTGGGGTCCAGGTGGGGAACACTGGGTGCTGCGGGTCTGCCCGGCAACTCGTGAGTCATCAGCCCCGCTCGCTCTGATTGGCTGACTCTTGTCCTTTGCGTTCTCTCATTGGCTGAGGAGAGGCCCGGGACTGGAGAGAAGCAACGGCAGAGATCCCGCCCCGAGCACCGGCACGGGGACAACAGACCCAGCCTGGGCACACGGAGGGAATTTATTACCAACCAAACACAGCAGCACAAGGAGAAGGGAAAGAAATCCCTCCAACACCTTCCCCCCACCCAACGGGGATCACCCACAACAGGGCTTATCCACGATGGAGAGACGGGGACAGCCGAGTTTAGACCAGAAGCCAATTTCATTGAGGGTACCAGGTGTTTATACAGGGTTTTACTTGTGTGGTGCTCAGATAGGGCTCGATGTTTGCTAACAATTTCCCATTGGTTACACATTCTTCATGACATCACGGCACCTGGGAACATTATCTTATCACAAAGTCTCACAACAGGTTGCTTGGTCACTTCTTGCCCAGGGAGACTTAAACTGTGTCTGTGTCTCCCACAGTTTCTGCTCAGTCAGGCCTCAGATATCGGCCCCTTTATCAGCTCCATTGTTTTCCTCTCTGTTTTATTCCCCATTCGGGGGCACCAGGGCTCTGCCCAACGGGGGTCACTGGGGATCATCCAGCCCGGATCCTCCCATGGGGGATGGAGCTGGAGCAGCCCACGTAGCTCTGCCCTCACTCTCTTCCCTCACTCCAAGCTCTTCCCTCACTCGGGGCATTCCCAGGGCTTCCTTAGTGTTGCGTCCGTTGGTGTTGGGTCAAGTTTGAGCTCCTGGAGAAGCTCTTCCCACACTCCCCACACTCGTAGGGCCTCTCCCCGGTGTGGATGCGCCGGTGCATGGTGAGGTGGGAGTTTCGCCTGAAGCCCTTCCCGCAGTCAGGGCAGCGGAAGGGCCTCTCCTCTGTGTGAATCCGCTCATGTAGGAGGAGATCGGAGCTGGTCTGAAACCTCTTCCCACACTGGGGACACTCGTAAGGCCTCTCCCGGGTGTGGATGCGCTGGTGTCTTCTCAGGTCTGAGCTCCACCCAAAGCTCTTCCCACATTCCAAGCAGGTGTAGGGCCGTTCCCCAGTGTGGATCACCTGGTGCTGGATCAGGTCAGAGCTGTCTCTGCAACCCTTCCCACACTCCCCACACTTGTAGGGCCGTTCCCCAGTGTGGATAACCTGGTGGCGGATCACGTGGGAGCTGTGCGTGAAGCTCTTCCCACACTCCGCACACTCGTAGGGCCTCTCCCCGGTGTGGATGCGCCGGTGCCTGATGAGGTGGCAGTTTCGCCTGAAGCCCTTCCCGCAGTCAGGGCAGCGGAAGGGCCTCTCCTCTGTGTGAATCCGCTCATGTGTGAGGAGAGTGGAGCTGGTCTGAAACCTCTTCCCACACTGGGAACACTCGTAGGGCCTCTCCCCAGTGTGGATCACCTGGTGCCGGGTCAGGCCAGAGCTGTTCCTGAAACCCTTTCCACACTCCACACACTCGTAGGGTCGTTCCCCAGTGTGGATCCTCACGTGCTCGATCAGGGTGGAGCTCCAGCTGAATCCCTTCCCACACTCCCCACACTCATAGGGCCATTCCCCAGTGTGGATCACCTGGTGCTCAATCAGCTTGGAGCGGAAGCTGAAACCCGGCCCACATTCCAAGCAGGTGTGAGGTTTCTCCCTGCCATGAGGCTTCTCCAGAAGCTCCGTGCTCTGGCTGGATCTCTGGCCGCCTTCCTGGCTCAGGGGGGCTCTTTCCTCCCCACAGCTCCCTGGGCTGGTTTTGCAGCCCCTCCTCCTGCAGGATCTCCGGGGCTTTTCCTCCTCCTCCATCCAGCCACAACCTGGAATGAAAAATCCTGGTTTGGGGAAAAAACAAAAGGAGAGCACCTTGGACTGGAGGTTCCTCCTTGCCCCACTTCATCGGAGGAATTCAATGGGAATCTTGTGTCTGTAAGAACCTCCAAAGCACCAAGATTCACCCCAGAAATCCTGCAAACTTCAAGAGACAGATAAAAAACACCCCAAACCTCAAAATTCAGCAAAAACCATAATTTCCTCCAAAAGATAAAGATTCAGCTGCCACATAAAACCAAAGCACCAACATTTAGCCAAAGCAAGCTCAGAAACACCAAGATTCACCCTGTGAAAATCCTGGATCCCCCTCCACAGTCACCTGCTGCATGTGGGGGGAGCAGCGCTCCTGGGGCTGGGGGGAGGCTGCAGACACAGGGAGGGGTGGAACCTTGTGCTGCTTCCTGTTTCTGCTCCTCCTCCTCCTGTGACTCTGCTCTTCCTCACACTCCTCTTCCTCCTGCTATTCCTCCTTCTCCTGCAATATCCCACCTTCTCCTGCCACGTCCATCCTTTGACCATTTTGTTCCTCAACCCTGCTTCTCCTTCCCTTCTCCTCCTGCCCCCAGGCCCAGCACCCACTGCCGGCTCCCTCTTCCCCCTAAATCCACAGCATCCCAGCGCAGGGGCAGGGATGGAGCTGGGGCATGTCGGGCTGGGGCAGCGCTGGGCTCTCGGCCGCTTCCGCCCGCACTCGGTCCCCGCTGCAGCCGCTCCCGCCAGGACAGCGCGGGGGGGCCCGGCCTTGGCGCTGCCCCACTCCCACCTCCCCAAATTCCCCTCGCGGGGGCGATGGGGCCGAGGGGGGGGCGCAGGTGGGCTCCAGGTGGGGAACGCTGGGAGCTGCGAGTCTGCCTGGCAACTGGTGAGTCATCAGCGCCCTGCGCTCTGATTGGCTGAGCTCTGCCTGAGGGCTGGGGCTGCAGCAAAGAGGGGACACCCTGCTCCAGGGGGGATGTCCCGAAAACGGGGGACCCCCATGAAAGGAACAGGAGGAAAGTGTCTTTACAAACAGATGCTGTGAATCTGCTCCGAGATACGGCCAGGCACCTGTGCATAAGGAAGAGTCAAGAGAAGCCATCGGTTTCAGGAAATGCTATCAATTGATGACACAGACTGCTGCTCAGCCAAGGTCCTGCTCAATTCATGAACTTCCCGAAGAACAACAAAGACTTGACAGAGCCAGGAATATCGTCTGATATACAATAGTGGGGTGCATATGAAGGGGGTATGTAGCAGGTGGATTGGGAAGTCTGCACCTCTCAAGTACTTCAGCCAATGGGGAAAGGGAGAGGGAGATGTGGCCAGGAGAATTGGGATGAAAAGGAGGCTGTGTCCTCCAACAACTGCAGAGATCCCATGGGGAATGTCCCACGGCCTCTCCCATTTCTAGGAATGAAATTACTTTTACAGGACTCCTCTGTCTGCTTTGTGGACAGAAACCTCTGCTGATGTCAATTTTCCCGCACACCCTGGCGCTCATCCGGAATTCCTTCCACCGTCCGGGGCGGTGGGCAGGGAATGCAGCTGAAGGTGCCTCACCCACTTTGGGTGATCGGCTCCCTTGGCTGGCGGTGGCACCGGGGATCGATTGGGGACCCAGGAGTGACCAGGAGACAGACGAGGGACACATCAGGGGGATCTGTGAAGAGTCAGCAGGGAGAGAGCACTGAAAATCTCAGCAGTGAGTGCACTGGGATCTTCGGGGAGTGAACATGGCAGGGCACCCAGGGAGGGGAGAAAAGGGAAAGCCAGGGAGGGGTCCTGGCCAAAGGGATGATGATCCCAAAATGTCTCTGAAGGATCCCTTGGGAGAATGTTGAGGTAGTTTGCACATTCCCCTAGAGGTAACTAAGGACATGGACACCCAGGGGGGCAATAAAGGAAGTGGAGAAGGGATTTGGACAACAGGGGATGGATGGTGTTGGTGTGCTGGGAAGGGATCGGGTGAAGGGCAGTGGGCAGCAATATGGTGAAGGCAAGAAGCAGCAGGAGGAATCTATGTGGTAAGAAAAAGGATGATGGAAAAGAGGAAGAAGAGAAAAATACAGAGGACTGGGATGTATTTCAGCACTGTTCTATGCTCAGAATTTGCCAGCTGATCCAGATCCTTTCCATCCCGGGTATCCAGGAGAGGAAAAGAAGGAGGTCAGGATGTCAGGGGGTTTCTCTGTGGTGGGCAGCGGCAGCACCGGGCGCAGAGGTGCAGGACCGGGAGCACGGGCTGGAGGCCTGTGGGGAGCTGCGGGGCCGGGCCGGGGCTGTGGGGCAGCCGGGGCTCAGCGCCGGGCGCTGCCTGACCCCACCAGCCCCGGGCAGGGCCGGCAGTGGCCCCCGGCCCCCAGGAGCCTGCGGGACGCCCCGGCCGCTGCCCGGCCCCGTGGAGCTGCCGGCCCTGCCCGCCGGGGGGGCCGCCTTTGGACACTGCGGCAGGACAGGGACCGGCTCTGGGATACGGGCTGGGGAGGGGACCCTGAGCACAAGGAGGAAAACAAAGCAACGTCTGGGAAATGCAGATTGTACATGGAAGGATCAGGGTTTTCTATTAAGCATTTGCTTTGGGTCGCTGGAGAAAGGAAAGACTTTGCACAAAGCTCAGCAGCTCTCAGAGGATGAGCACCCACAGGCAGTGAGCGCGGCTGCAGGAGTGGCAGAAGAAGGCCCTGGAGCACTTGGGCACAAAGGCACAGCAGCTGAATGCAAGAAGGGATGAGCAGAAGGCCAAGCTGAAGGCAAAGGCCATGGCACAGCTCCTACAGCCCCTCTGGGATCAAATCCAGGGCCCAAGGGGGCCCCGGCACCCAGGGGATGCGGTCGGCCACAAGCACCTGGCAGAGGCATTGCCCTCCTGGCCAGGGGAGAGCCCACCCAAACAGCCCCTGGGAAGGAGTCAGGGCTGTAATCCAAGATGCCATGGGTACGGCTTTTGCCATTGGCTTTGGCAAGAAGAAGAGCCAGACCCAGGGCAGATATTCAATTCTCTCCCTTGCAATTGATCTTGGGAATTCCTTACCCTAGTAATTCTCCACCCAGTGCAGGGTGGGGATAAGGGATGTACATTTAAAGCAGTCTGTGGCCAGAGTCCTGTCTCTTGTGAAATCTCTCCCACAGGAAGCTGGGCTGGCACAGAGCCTGCCTTGGCACTTTGCTGTTCCCAACATCCAAGCAGGACATCGGGCCCTGCCTAAGGAGGCCAAAGCAGCACCACTGGTGGCCAAGTGGCGTGGCCCATGCCAAGTGTCCCTGAGGCCAGAAACAGCCCCCAGCACAGCTGAGCACGGGGGGACCCCTCAGCCTGGGCTCCAGGGCTCTGAAGCCCCGGAGATTTGCACTTCCCGCCTGCAGCAGGAGCATGGGAGGCCCCCACGGAGCCTGCACTGAAGGCAGCGCAGCAGCAGCCAGGGCTCCACAGCGGGGCAAGCCCCTGGGCCTGCCCACACATCCTCTGCTCAAATCCTCTGCCTGGGCACCCTCCTTGGGCATCTCCAGCCACCGGGGCCAATCCTTGCTGCCACTGCTGCAGCTTCAGTGCTTTCTGGGCCTGCACTGCCACAGCTGCTGGCGAAGACAACGGCACAATTCCACTCTGGGTCTCAGCCACACTCACACACTGCGCTGCCTGGGATTGCACTGATGGAAAATACACCAGGTCATAGACTTGAACATTTTTAACATTTTATTTCCCTACTCAGCCTTGGTTTGCCTTGGCCTCGGGGAAAGAAATGGTAAAGGTTTTTTTAAGGGATGTTCCACCACTCAGTGGAGATGAGTTTAACATCTCAACACACTGGGAATGGCCCAAAAGATTCCCACAAAGATAACGCCCAGCAGCAAACAGCAACCAACACCTACCCCAGACACTGCCCCCGGCAGAGCTGGAGACACCTGCTCTGGAAAAGGCTGAGAAGGAAATCCAGCAGTTCCGACCTGATGAACAGCAGAAGCCAAGAAATCCGGGTCCAACAGGAACCCAAATACTAAAAACTGCACAACTTGAAACTACAGAACATTAAACCAATGGATTTAGATTGGTTCAGACTGTATCAAGTTTGGGAACAATCCAGTTAATCCCACGTGTCACGGAACGATTTTCTCTGCACACCCGGGCTATGTGGGGATGGAATGATTTCTGTTGCAGATCCTGGCCAGAATCAAGGAATGCTTTGACTCGAACACTAAACATATTGGTGGAGTTTTCTTTTCTCCTGCAGTTTCAGTGCAAAGTTTATAACAGAAGAGTATTTTTTGTAATAATCCTACTTCTATATTGCCGATTAGGTTTGGGCCAGGGATGTGAGAATGAGTTTTTACTCCGAGGGGAAGTAGAAAAAAGTTAATTGCCTTGGATTTTTTGTGTATTTTAGTGTGAGAGATACCAAAATTTTGGTCTGGGTTTTTCGACGTTCACCTTTAGGCTGCATTTTGGAAAACGAGAAGAGATTTACAGGTGACCATTTAACTCATAAACAGAAAATAGACGATTTGAAGGAAAAAATAAATAAAGCAGCAGGTTGTGGTGGGGGTCCACACATGAGGCTGCTGAAGGCTGCTCTGGAAGAGAAGCTGCATTCCAGGCAGCCAGCAGAGGAGCTTTAGAAATGCAAATTAACACTGCTGGGGCAAAGTGGGGACAATGGACCTGCCTCTTCTTGCCTGGGGCAGGAATTGGGCTGATTCCCTCTGCCCCTCACCCCAAGCTCTGCCTGCCTGCACAGATGGAATCTGCACAGCTGAAGGCAGAGCCCATGGTGAGGATCTCTGACTCTGCAACAGAAATGGGTGAAGCTGCAAAGGGAAACAGCAAATGGAGAATGCTGTGAAAACTTCACTAAAATAAGGGGGGATCATCCCTGTGCCCACTCCAACATGTGCTGGCACTCTCTATGCTATACAGGGAGTATCAGAGCACTGGGGTTTTTGCTATAACAAGTACAGGGAAATCAGTTGGAATTCATGTATTTGATGATCTAATTAGAAAAAAGCTGTCAATTGATGCAGCCCCGGCTAGAGGGAGCACCCAAAAAAGGGGAAAAGATGAACGGCCACCAGAACAAATCCTACAACACCGTGGACCAGCCCCTGGGAACCCAAACCAATTCATATCAGGAGACACAGAACCCATTTATCATTTCAATGCCATCATTAGATTACAAGCTGTCCTCAAAATACGAACCAACCAGACACCTCCAGCTCCTGACCTTCCTGCCGACCCATCCACTGAAATGAGGAACACAACATTTCACCAGGGGAGGGGTTCACATTATCTCTCAGCAGAAAAAGGAGGAGTTTGTGGAAAACTAAATGACTCCAACTGCTGTTGGCAAAGAGATGACAAAGGAAAAGCGGTGAAAAAAGATAACAAAGGAAATAGGAGAGCAGTTTATGTATTGGTCCAAACATGGAAAGGATGGGAATGGGACACGGTTTCGTGGCTCCCTGGCACACCATGGGTTAAACGAATGCTGCTTCTCCTCTTCTGTGCTACAGCAACTCTCATCTTTTTACCATGCTCCACACCTTGGGAGTGCAGCTCATCCAGCAGCTGAGCCAGGGGATGCAGGTGGCAGCCAGGCCTCCTGATCCAGACACGGCTACAAAAGGACAGGGAATGAGGGCACCGAGAATAATCCCAAAACCAAAGAGGACCCGGGAAGAACAAAACAGAGTCAATGAGTGAATCTGCCTGGAGATAGGGCCAGCGACTTGGAGATGAGGAAGTAACGGAGGGAGAAACCATCCGTTCCAATAAATGTTACAAATGGACCCGGACAGCTGCTCAAAGTCCATCTAAACTCCTCAACTTCCCGAAGAACAAAGACCAAACAGAGCCATGAATATCGGCTGTCATCCACAAGGAGGGGTGCATATGAACGAGGACAGGCAGCAGGCGGATCGGGAAGTCTGAACCTTCCAAGTCCCTCAGCCAGTGGGCAAAGGCAGAGGGAGATGCGGCCGGGAAAATGAGCATCCAAAGGAGGCAGCGTGCTACAACAAGGGCAGAGACCGCATGGCAAATGCCCCACGGCCTCTCCCTCTGCTCAGCAATCGAGTCACTTTGACAGGACTCCTCGGTCTCCTCTGGCCACAGAAACCTCCGGCGACGGGAATTTCCCCGCACGGGCCCGGCCACGGGGCAGCCACCTCTGTCCCAGCCACAGCAACCGGGACGAGCCAGCGCTGCTCCGGCAGCGGCTCCTGCCCAGGCAGCGGCGGGAAGGAGACCGCGGGCAGCCGCTCCCGCAGCGCCCTCAGCCCAGGGCCGGCACGGGCCGGACACGGCACCGCCAAGCCGCCGGAGCCCCCTGCCGCCCCCTCCGCCCGCAGCGAGCCCCGAGCCCCCGCAGAACCCGGCGCGGCTCCCACCTGCGCCGGGGCCGCCTCCGAGCTCCGCCAATGCCGCCTCCCCGCGCTCCGGCCGCTGCCGCCGCTCCCGGGCCCGCACAGACGCTCCGCCAATGGCGCCGCTGCCGAGCCAGGGCCGCCCTCAGGCCGCCAGCGGGGCCGTGCTTCGCCCCGCTCTCACCAATCAGCGCGCCAGAACCGCGACTGACGGCAGCAGCGGCCAATGGCAGCGAGGGGCGGGCTCTGCACACGGCACAGCCTCGCCCCGCGCTCTCAGGGCCCCCCGGGCTGTGGGAGGGCAAAGCCGGAGATGAGGAACAGCCCTGGAACGGGCCCGGGCCCGGGCCGGCATCGATCTGCAGCACCAACAAACTGCTCCGCACCTCCCGACACGGCTTTCCCGGCCCTGCGCCTTCGCCTTCGCCTTCGCTGGCTCCGGCTCTGCGGGAAGCCCAGCAGCCCCACTTCTCCTGCCCCCTAATTCGGAGCATCAGCGCATCGCTTTGATTTCCCCCTAAAAGGGAAAACCGCCCCAAAGCCCTGTGGTTGAGTGGGGGAGGGGAGAGATTTCTGGCACAAAACTCCAAAAGCTCCGAGCAGGACAATGAGAAGTCAATGAAGAGCCTTGAATCCAGCTTTCCCCACGCCTCCCTCCTTCCAGCTGCACCTCTTCCTCGTCCTTCATCCCTGCCCTGCCCTTCCCTCTCTCCTCCTTTAACAGGAGCAGCGACACCCTCAGTGCCCCGTTCCCGCAGCCCTGGCAGCCCGCGGAAGTAGCGGGTATGGAGCCGGGACAGGTCGGGATAAGCTGGGATCAAACTGGGAGAGACTGGAATCCTGCAGGGAGTGAGAGAAAGTTACCAGGCTCATACTGTAACGAACTGGGCTCGTACTGGGAGAAGCCACTGCCGGCCCCGGGACCACACAAAAACACCTCCCGGGGACCCCCCGATGTCCCCCGAGGGCCAGCTGCGGCTCGGCTTTGGAGCCCTGCCAGCTCCAAACATCCCCCCCAAAAAACCCCAACCCAGGCACCCCCCGGGATATTTGGGCCGAGCTCCCCCTCCCCGGGCACCTGCGGGATGGGGGGCGATGCTCCCGGGGCTGCGGCGACTTCTGGCAGCGCCAGGGCCCCGCGATTCCTTCTCTCCTCTCCTCCGGCCGCTCCCGGCTGCCGCTGCGCCTCTTCCTCCCTCCCTCCTCCTCCTCCCCCGTTCCCGAAGGCCGAACCGTGAGGGGAAAGGGGCGGGGAAAGGGCGGGAACCGTGAGGGGAAAGGGGCGGGGCCAGGCCAAGGGCGGGAACTGTGAGGGGACACTCTGTGAGGCGGCGCTCTGCAGACAGAACTGCCACGGACTGAAAATGAACGGCAAAGAAATCAGTAAGTCTGAAAGTTTTATTTGCTATCAAATACATCCCAGCCACCCATCCCCACACAGTCCCCATGTCACCGCTCCATACTGGGATCCCACTTCTCCTAATCTCCTCCCAACCCCATCTCACTCTGGAGGTTGTGGAATCGAGTGAGTTTTGGGTGGGATTGAGATTTTTGAGGTGGGAACAAGCAAATTGAGGCGGGATTGAGCCTTTATGGGTTAAAATTCAGTGGTTTTCAGTGGCATGTGAGTGGTTTTGAGGGGAAAGATCGATGCCTCTTGGCTTTTGGAGTGCAGTTAAATTGAGAAGAGAAAAAAATTAAGGTCAATAGAAAAGGAGAAGCAGCCGGATGTGTTCCCAACGTGGATCACAGGGAATGTGGGTCACCAGGGCTGTGCCCAATGTGGGTCCTCCAGTGGGGGATGGAGTTTAGCTCTCCTCACATTGGGGCACTCGCAGCGCTTCCATTACCGGTGGCTCCGTTGGTGTTTGGTCAAGGTAGAGCTGCTGGGGAAGCTCTTCCCACACTGGGGACACTCGTAGGGCCTCTCCCCAGTGTGGATGCGCTGGTGTCTGATGAGGTGGGACTTCTGCCTGAATCCCTTCCCGCAGTCAGGGCAGCAGAAGGGCCTCTCCTCTGTGTGAACCAGATAGTGCGTGAGGAGATGGGAGCTGGTCTGAAACCTCTTCCCACACTTGGAACACTCGTAGGGCCTCTTCCCAGTGTGGATCCTCTGGTGCTTGATCAGGCTGTAGCTCTGGCTGAAGCTCTTCCCACACTTGGAACACTCGTAGGGCCTCTTCCCAGTGTGAATCCTCTGGTGCACGTTCAGGCTGGAGCTCTGTCTGAAGCTCTTCCCACACTCCCCACACTCGTAGGGCCTCTCCCCAGTGTGGATCCTCTGGTGCTTCATCAGGTGTGAGCTCTGCCTGAAGCTCTTCCCACACTCTGAGCACGTGTGGGGCTTCTCCCCATCATGGAGCTGCTCATGGACCACCAGCTCCGAGCTCCGGCTCAATCTCTGGCTGCCTCCCTGGCCCAGGGTGGGTCTTTCCTCCTCAGATCCCCGCGATCTGCGTTTGCAGCCTGTCCTCGTGCGGCATCTCCAGGGCTTTTCCTTCCCGCTGGGTTCCTGTGTCGTGGAGCCGCTCAAATCAGCCTCTTCCACGAGGTTCTGCTGCAGGGATTTGTCCTCCCTGCTCTCCATCCTCAGCTCCTGCTCTGGGGGAGCAAGGACAAGGACAGGGTCTTCCTCTTCCTCACCGCCTCCCAGGGGCTGGGAATGGGAAATCCTGGTCTGGGGAAAACAAGGGATAAGCACCTTGAGTCTGAAGGTCCCTCTGCCCAAATCCATCTCTAGAAGTCCCTGGCCACCTGGGCTCCATAGAAACCTCCCAAACACCAAGACTCAGCCCTGAAAAAGCCTCCCAGGAGTTCCCCGTCCCTGCTCCCTCCCCTTTGCTGTTTGGGGCTCCCCCCGTCCCAGCTGCTGGGGGTCACGCTTGGATTGGGGGTCCCCCTTCTCCTCGCTGCCCGCCCTCCCCAGGCTGCTGGGAGTCCCAGCAATCCCAAAAGCTCCCCCCTCTTGGCTCTCCCCATTTAGGGCTGCCGGGGCTTTTTGGGCTCCCGGGCTCCCTTCTCCCCTTCCTCTCTGCTTGGGGCTGCAGGGGCTCCAAGGAGTCCCCCCTGCCCCTCTCCAGGCTCTTGAGGGTCCCGCCGATGGCAGCGCTCCCCCCTCTCTGGGCTCCCCACTTTGGGCTCCTGGGGGACACAGGGCTCTGCTCCTCCAGGCTGCCTCTGCCGGCAGCCGCCACCGGGACCCCCAATGTCCCCCCAAGGGACCTTTTCCGCTCGGCTTTGCAGTTCTTCATTCTCCAAACATCCCCCCAAAACAACCCGACCCAGGCACCCCCCAGGATATCTGGGCCGAGCTCCCTCTCCCCAGGCACCTGCGGGATGATCCCACAGCTGGGGGCTACGAATTCAGGGAGGGCTCGACCGCGTGTTTCCTCCTGCTGTCCTTGATCCGCCTTTGTCCCTCCTCTTCCTCTTCCTCCTGCCCCTCCTCTTCCTTCCCCCCTTTTCTTCCTCCCTAAGCCCTCCTCCTTCTCCTCCTTCATCCCTGCCCTTCCCTCCCTCCTCTTCTCCCCCCCTCCTCCTCTTCCCTAACCCCGCCTGATTCTCCTCTTCCTTCCCCCCTTCTCCTTCTCCCTAACCCCCCCTCGCCTTCTCCTCCTTCATCTCTCCTCTTCCATCGCTCCTCCTCCTCCTCCTCCTGTGTGCTATCCCCTCCTCCCTGTCCTCCTTCATCCCTCCCCTTCCATCCCTCCTCCTTCTCCTCCTCTTCCCCCTCCCTTTCCCCATCTCCTTCTCCTGTTTCCAGCCCTACTCGCTCTCCTTCTTCACCCCTCCTCTTCCATGCGACCCCAGTTTGTACTGGGATTTGTATGCTCCGTGTCTGTAGGATCCCATTCCATATCATCCCAGTCCTCTTTATCCCAGTCTCTATGGTCCTGATCCATGTGGTCCCAGTCTGTGCAGTCCCACTCTGTGCAGTCCCAGTCTGTAGGATCCCAGTCCGTTATCTCAGTCTGGGTGGTCCCACTCCATAGGATCGCATTCCACAGGGTCCCAGTCCCTGTTTTATCCCAGTCCATAGGATCCCAGTTCCATATAATCCCAGTCCAGGTTATCCCAGTCCATAGGATTCAGGTCCATAGGATCCCAGTCTGGGCTATCCCAGTCCAGTTTATCCCAGTCCATAGGGTCCCAGGCCCTATTCGATCCCATTCCCTGTTTCATCCCAGTTCCATATAACCCCAGTCCAGTTTATCCTGGTCCACAGGATTCCAGTCCATATTTGATCCCATTCCCTGTTTTATCCCAGTTCCATATAATCCCAGTCCAGTTTATCCCAGTCCAGTTTATCCCATTCCATAGGATCCCCGTCCCTATTTGATCCCATTCCCTGTTTTATCCCAGTTCCATATAATCTCTCCAGTCTCTCAGGCATCATGGGGAACTGGGATAACTGAGGAGCACGGGATAATGGGGAAACTGGGAAAATGGGGGAGAAACTGGGGTAACTGGGAGAGTGGGATAATGGGGAACTGGGATAATGGGGGAGAAACTGGGATAACTGGGAGAGTGGGATAATGGGGAACTGGGATAATTGGGGGAACTGGGATAACTGGGATAATGGGGAACTGGGATAATGGGGGGAACTGAGATAATGGGGAACTGGGATAATGGGGGGAACTGGGATAACTGGGGAACTGGGATAATGTGGGACTGGGATAACTGGGATAATGGGAGTACTGGGATAACTGGGAGAGTGGGATAATGGGGAACTGGGATAAGGGGGAACTGGGATGATGGGAGTACTGGGATAATGGGAATTTGGGATAATGGGAATTTTGGGATAGTGGGAAAATTGGGAATATCAGAATAATGGGAATTCTGGCATAACAGGAATACCGTTGGGAATTTTGGGATAGTGGGGACACAAACCAGGGTAACTGGGATCACGGGGATAATGGGAAAATTGGGAATGTTGGAATACCGGGAATTCCGGGATAATGGGAATTTTGGGATAACAGTGAGAAAAACTGGGATAACAGGAATTCCGGGATAATGGGAATTTTTGGATAACGTAAATTCCAGGATAATGGGAATTTTGGGATAAGGGGAATTTTGGGATAGCAGTGATAAAAAGTGGGATAACATAAATTCCAGGATAATGGGAATTTTGGGATAAGGGGAATTTTGGGATAGCAGTGACAAAAAGTGGGATAACAGAAATTCCAGGATAATGGGAATTTTGGGATAACAGGAATTCCAGGATAACATAAATTCCGGGATAATGGGAAATTTGGGATAACAGTGACAAAAACTGGGATAACATAAATTCCAGGATAATGGGAATTTTGGGATAATGGGAATTTTGGGATAACAGTGACAAAAAGTGGGATAACAGGAATTCCAGGATAATGTGAATTTTGGGATAACAGGAATTCCGGGATAACATAAATTCCAGGATAATGGGAAATTTGGGATAACGGGAATTCCGGGATAACAGAAATTCTGGGATAACAGAAATTCCAGGATAATGGGAATTTTGGGATAATGGGAAATTTGGGATATCATAAATTCCAGGATAATGAAAAATTTGGGATAACATAAATTCCAGGATAATGGAAAATTTGGGATAACGGGAATTCCAGGATAACAGAAATTCTGGGATAACGGGAATTCCGGGATAACGCTGCCCGATGCCCATCCCGTTTTGGGAATGATTTGGGAATGTTTTTTTTTTTTTTGGAATTTTGGGGCGAAGCTTGTCCCGGTGCTGGGGGGGGGGGGGGGAATTGGGGGGAATTTAGGGAGGAATGGAGGAGTTTTGGTGGAATTTTAGGGGATTTTGGGGAATTTTGGTGGAATTTTAGGGGATTTGAGGGCATTTTGGGGAATTTGGGGGGAATTTTAGGGGATTTTGGGGGGATTTTAGGGGTTTTGGAGGACATTTTGGGGACATTTTGGGGGATTTGAGGGGAATTTTAGGGGATTTTGGGGGAAATTTGGGAGGATTGGGGGAATTTTAGGGGATTTTGGGGGAATTTTAGGGGATTTTAAAGGATTTGGGGGCATTTTGGAGGATTTGGGGGGAATTTTGGGGGATATTTTAGGGGATTTGGGGGATTTTGGGGGAATTTTAGGGGATTTTAGGGGATTTGGGGGCATTTTGGAGGATTTGGGGGGAATTTTGGGGGATATTCTAGGGGATTTGGGGGGAATTTTGGGAGGATTGGGGGAATTTTGGGGGGAATTTTAGGGGATTTTGGGACAATTTTAGGGGATTTTGGGGGATTTTTGGGGGTTTAGGGGGTCCTTGGGGGTCTTGGAAGGTCTGGGAGGGTTTTGGGGGTCTTCGGGGACTTTAGGGAGGTCCTGGAGGTCTTGAGGTGTCCGGGGGGGTTTGGGGGAATTTTAGGGGAGTTTAGGGGGGGTCCTGGGGGGATTTTGGGGGTCCTGAGGATTCTCGGAGGATTTTGGGGGGCTTAGGGGGAGTCCTGAGGGGATTTTGGGGTCTCGGAGAATTTTCAGGGGGTCTTGAATGGATTTTGGTGGCCTCAGGGGATTTTTGGGGATCTCAGGAGGATTTTTGGGGGTCTCAGGGGGTCTCAATGGATTTTGGGATTCGCAGAGAATTTTGGGGAGGGGTCTCATTGAATTTTGGGGGTCTTGGGGGGTCCCAGGAGGGATTTTGTGGGTCTCAGGGTGGGGCTCTCCATGAATTTTGGGGTCTCAGAGAATTTTGGGGGGTGTCAGGAGGGATTTTGGGGGTCTTGGAGGGGCTCTTTGGGGGTGCTCAGGATGGATTTTTGGGGTCTCAGGGCGAGGCTCTCAATGGATTTTGGGGTCTCAGAGAATTTTGGGGACCTCGGGGTGGGGGTCTTGATGGATTTTGGGGTCTCAGAGAATTTTGGGGTGGTCTTAGGAGGGATTTTGGGGGGTCGCAGGGGAGGATTTTGGGGATCTTGGGGGGTCTCTCAATGGATTTTGGGGTCTCAGAGAATTTTGGGGGGTCTCAGGAGGGATTTTGGGAGTCTCGGGGGAGGATTTTGGGGATCTTGGGGGGTCTCTCAATGGATTTTGGGGTCTCAGAGAATTTTGGGGGGTCTTGGGGGGGGTTTGGGGATCTCAGGGCGGGGCTCTCCATGGATTTTGGGATCTCAGAGAATTTTGGGGGGTCTCAGGAGGGATTTTGAGGGTGTCAGTGAATTTTGGGGGGTCTCGAGCGATTTTGGGGATCTCAATGTGGGGTCTTGATGGATTTTGGGGTTTCAGAGAATTTTAGGGCCTTCTTGGGGGGATTTTGGGGGTCTCAGGGTTGTCTGGAATGGATTCTGGGGGGTTTCGGGGGGGATTTTGGGGGTCTTGGGGGGGTTCTCATTGAATTTTGGGAGCTTCCAGCCCCCCTAAACCAACTCGGGGGGTCTCTACCCCCCAAAAGTCTCAACCCCCCCCCCAAAAAACCTCTTCCAGGCCCCCCCTGAGCTCGTTGTGGGACCTCTCCCCAATTTTGGGGACCCCCCCATGGTGGCCGAGCTGGACAATGTGGAGGTCGCCCCTCCCCCCAACAACAACAACGACCCCTGGGACCCCCCCCGGAGCCCCGAGCCTGGGGGGACCCCAAAATCTTCAAGTGCTCCCGAATCAAGACCTTGGCTGGTTGGTGAAAAAAAAAAAAGAAATCCAAATATTTCCCAAAAAATTCGCAGATTCCCCCCCCAAAAAAACCCAAAAAATCCAAATATTCCCCAAAAAATTTGCAGATTTCCACCCTCAAAAAATAAAAAAAAAACCAAAAAACCCCAAAACAAACTTCTCAAATCCCCCAAAAAACCCCAAAAACCTCAAAAAAACCCTAAAAAAACTCCTCAACCACCCAAAACCCCCTAAAAAACCCCAAAAATCTTCTCAGCTCTCCCCAGAAAACCCCAAAACCCCCCAAAAAGCCCCCAAAATTTGGGGTGACCTCGATGTCCCCTGGACGAGCAGGACATGGTGAAGGAGAAGACCTTCACCAAGTGGGTGAACGCTCACCTGGAGGCTCCTGAGTCCCATGGGGGTCTCAGGGTGGATTTGGGGTCTCAAGGTGGTTCTGGGGTGGAATTTGGGGTGGATTTGTGGTGACCTCTATGTCCCTTCAGACAAGCGGGACGCGGTGCAGAAGAAGACCTTCACCAAGTGGGTGAAGGCCCACCCGGCGCGCGCCGCCTGCCGCGTCGGGGACCTCTACTTGGACCTGCGTGATGGCTTTGTGCTCACGCAGCTGCTTAAGGTGCTCTTGGGGGTGACCATGGTGAGGAGACCCACACGGCGTCTTCATCGCCATCATTGCCATCATCATCATCGTTCTCATCTGCTGTCATCATTGCCATGAGTGGTGCACCATCATCATCATCATCATCATTCTCTGTCAGCTTCATCCTCATTGTCATCATCGTCATCATCACTGTCATTGTTGTTGCCCTCTACTGTTATCATCGCCATGAGAGGGGCATCATCATCATCATCATTCTGGTGGCTGCTGCGCTGTTGTTGGAAGGGTCGATGCCCCCAGGTGTTTGTGAACGCTGCAGGCAGCAGAGATCTCCTGTCTGGGCTGGCTTTCACTGCCAGGGCCTAAAGCGCTGCTTCTTTCTTCTCTGCTGTTTTGTCTCCAGGGCTTTTGGAACCGTTTCTAAAGGACTCGACAGGGCCACTGGAGGAGAGGTCAGTGTCAACACGCCCAGCACGTCTGGCAGCTCTCCAGGGCTCTCCCCTCTGCTGGGAGCTGTGGCTGCAGCTTTGGGGGCCAGCAGAGCTTTCCTGCACAGGCTGCTCCTCTGCAGGCAGAGCCGTGTCAGCCTGCAGAGCACAGCTGGGACAGACTTGGTCCTTCTGAAGTGCCCAAAGGAATGCAAGCAGGGCAATGGATGTGTGTGTTTGCTTTGTTGTGCAATCCCAACCAGAGCAGTTGCATCTGAAATCATGACCCAATCCCATAGAACTGCTAAAGGGTTCCCGGCTGTTTTGCTCTGTTTGCACAGAACCAGAATTACCTCCTGCTTGCAAAATGTGTTTGAAATATAATGAGAGTGTTGAGGCCATTTGAGAAGACTGTAGGTGCAGAGAATGTGGTTAGAGCTTGGAGGCTGACAGCTGAGGGGCCATTTCTGCAGAGCCTGCAAGGCCAAATGTCTCTGGCCATGTGTCCTGTAAGCAGCCCCCAGCGAGCAGAGCAATGGGCTGTGGGAATGGCACTTGCTGAGCTCTGGTGTCCCATCCCAAGGCAGTTGGGCACAGCCCGGCTCCGTCGACCCAAGAAGACTCGCTCCGTGTTTGCTGCGGCGTCCTGCCACAGACTCCTCCAGTTAAAGGTCTGCAATGTCCCTTCAGGTGGCCATAAAGAAAATGAGTCTGAGAGGGCAGAACAGGGAACGAGCTGTGAATGAGCTCCTGCTCCTGAAGAACAAGAAGAACCCCAACATTGTCAGCTCTTTGGACAGGTGAGTGCCTCAGGCCTTATCCCGTGCTCGGTCCCTGCCTTAACCTTTCCTGGCATCCGTAGTCTGTAGCCTGATTTGAAAATGCCTGACCCAGCCTTACCTTCCCAAAACAACAGCCTGGCAGTTCGCTCCCTCTGTGTGCTTTTGTTGCTTTGGTTTGGTTTTTCCTTCAAGTTGACCCTGTTTTCTGTGTCTTACAACAAGTGCTGGTAAACCACAGCAGAAATTATTTCCCTTGGCTTCTTCTTCCCAGCCCTTTCCCATTGCTGCAGATGCCAGGAAGACCAGGTTCTTGTTCCCAGAAATGCCTCGTTTGCCCATTTGTCACTGGCCTTGCCTGTTCCTGAAGGGACTTTCTGAAAGGTTTTCTGACCCCTTTTGTCCCAAGTGCTGCCCGGCCTCCTCCCCTGGATAACCCTGGGAGCTGTGTTGCCTTGTTCTGCAGGGAAGGGTGGAACTGATGAGTTCAGAAACTGAACCAGCTGGGGGCCAGTGTTGTGGTTCCACATTGATCTGGGCCTTTGCTAAACTGCATTTTTCACCTGCTTGCCATCTCAGGCCTCTCCTTTCTCACAGGGGTCTCCTCCTTTAGACTGTGCAGATCCCAAGGGCTGTGCAGCCTGGCAGGAATGTCTCTCCATCGGATTCTGTCCTCATTGACAAGTGACCTGGCAACAAAACTCCACTCCAGGCTTTTCCATGGGGGAACTGAGCACTGCACATTGGTCTCCATGCCACTGCTTTCCTCTTCCAGCTTCCTTGTCGATGGAGATCTCTGGCTGGTGATGGAATACATGGATGGAGGAACTTTGCAGGACGTTGTCAGACAGACACGCATGGCTGAAGGAGAGATGGCAGCTGTCAGTCGGGAGGTGAGGGATCCTGCCTGTGACTGCCATGCCTTGGACATGATGGTCCTTCCCAGCAGGGCGTGAGAGCAGGAGTGGCTCCAGGCTCAGGGCTTTGTTTCTCTGTTGTTTTCATGAGCTGGAGAAGAAAGAGCCCCGGCAGTGAACGGCCTGCCAGCAGCACTGCACTTCTACTCTGTTCTTGTTCTCTTTCCTGCTGTTGTGGCACTCTCTGTCTGTTTTGGATTTGATGTGCTGTTCTCAGCTTTGCCTTGAACCGTTTGCCTGGAGCTTGTCTGCACTGCACTCCTGGCCTGTCACAGGAAAGTCGCTGCTGGCAGAATTCTAAACTGTCCTTTCTTGTGTGATATATTCCGGTCATTGGTTTTTACCCTCGTGTTTCTTGTTCTCAGTGTCTGCAGGGCCTGCATTTCCTCCATTCGAACCGGGTGATCCACAGAGATCTGAAGAGCTCCAACATCCTTCTGGGAATGGACGGCTCTGTCAAGCTGGGTGGGTGTTCCTGGCCAGGCACGGCGCTCCTAGGGTGCGGCTGTGGGGCTGCTTCCCAGTGACGGCCAGAGCCCCACAAGGGCTGCTGGGGGCACTGCCCGGCCCCTGCTGCCAGCTGAGAGCGGCTGCCCCTGCAGAGAGCTCAGGAGAGGAGCAGGCTGTCAGGGGTGCCTTTGCTCTGGCAATGGCCCTCCCAGAGGGGCAGGAGTTGGAATCTAAAGCTGCAAGGGAATCAGTAACAGCAACTGCACGAAAGCTGAGAGTTTCTTTAAGGGTCCAGTTCAGTTCCATCTTTCCTTGGCTACAGCCCTGAGGACTTTCCCAGCTGACTTCACTGCTGCATTCTCAGCCTGAGAGCGGGGAGTCTTTGTGCTTGGTTTCCTCATTCCAGCTGCCTTTGACAGTGTTTGTTTCTGTCCTCAGCTGATTTTGGCCTCAGCGCTCAGCTCAGCCCTGAGCAGGACCAGCGCAGCTCCATGGTGGGCACTGCTCACTGGATGGCCCCAGAAGTTGTCACCAGTTCTCCTTACGGCCCCAAGGTGGACATCTGGTCCTTCGGCATTGTGACCATCGAGATGGTGGAAGGAGAACCTCCTTACTTCAAGGAAACGAGGGCCATGGTAAGAGGCCAATTCTCCGTGGTTGCAGAGGCATTTGGGATTTCTGTTGTTGCAGTTCTTCTGGCTGTGAGGATGACCTGAAAATGTGAAGCAAGTGCACCAGCTCTTTACAATGGCTGTGGCAGCACCAGGGTTTGGGTTTTTTGGTTGGCATAGAAAAATGAGCTGTGAGCAGCATCTCTGCCAGGGAGGAAAGTGCCCCTGGAGCTGGGGCTGGGAAGCCGGGGTCGATGTGAGCACTTGTGGGTGGGAAGGAAGCTGGCAGAGCGCTGAGTTTGCTTTTCCTGCAGGCTCGCGCTCTGATCCGGCAGAACGGGACCCCGCAGCTGCAGGAGCCCAGGCGCCTGTCGGCTCTGCTGCGGGACTTCCTCGAGTGCAGCCTGGAGCCGGACGAGGAGCGGCGCTGGTCTGCCCAGGAGCTGCTGCAGGTGAATGCCAAGCGGCTGCAGGGGAAGCAGCAGCTCCAGGGAGGGGTTTTCTTGTGGGGCCCCCTCTGATGGTCTCCGGTCTCGCTGCTTTCCACACGCAAAGCAAGCAGAATCCTCGCCTGGTTTGGCTTGGCAGGGGCCTTTCGAGGTCATCTGTACCTGGGGCCCCACAGCGAGCAGGGCCATCTTCAAGCAGCTCAGGTGGCTCAGAGCCCTGCCTGACCTGAGCTTGGATGTTCCCAGGGAGGAGGCACCTCCCACATCTCTGGACACCTTCTGTCAGTGCTTTTCCACTCTCCTGCTAAAAAAAATTCTGCCTTAGATCTCATCTGAGCCTGCTTCCCTCTCCTGAGTTTCAGACCATTTCCCTTTGTCCTGTTGCAACAGAGCCTGTGAGGAAGTTGACTCTGGAAAGTAACGGTTCATTTCTTTCTTTTTTCTCCTTTGGGCAGCACCCATTTTTATCATCAGCCAAGCCTCTCTCCAGCCTGACCCCTCTGATCACCGCAGCAAAGCAACTGAGGAAGCAGCGGAGGAGATGAAGCACTGGAGGACAGCTTCTAGTCACAGTAGTTAGTTAGGACAACTAGTTAGTTATGGTAGTTAGCAGTGCCAGTTAGTTATCGTAGTTAGTAGTGCTAGTTAGTTGTGTTAGTTAGGACAGCCTGTTTGTTACGGTTCTTATGACAGCCTGTTTGGTATGGCAGTTTTTTGAATAAAAACTCTCTTAAACCTCAACTCCCTTGACGTGTCCCTTCCTTCTCCCTGTGTGACTCAGCTGCCCGGAGCAATGTGAGGGGAGAGCGGGCCCAGCCTCGCCCAGAGCTGAGCCCCAGCAGAGCCCTGGCAGAGCCCAGAGCAGCCTCGGCATCTGCAGAGTCAGCCTGGAAGGAGGCGCTTGGAGCCTTCTCGGCTGCACCCGACTCTTGGTTACAAACTGTGGGTGGTGGAAAATGCCACCGGCTCTGCAAGAGGGCAGAAGGGGCCCGGGGAAGGCCCAAGTGCTCCATGCAAGGGAAAAACCTGCCCTGGGTTTGTTATAAAGAACTATGTAGTTGGTGGCTTTTGCTTTTTTGTCTTGACTTCTGCAACTTATTCCTAATCACAACATGAAAGATGAGCTGATTTTGATATAGGACAGTTTGTAATCACTTTTAACTGCTTTTGCTGTCGTACGATTTGTCAGCTTTTTGTGGCCAATGCCCTGGCCCCTGTGTCGCTCAAATCCTCAGAACATCATTCATGGATGATATTTTAGTTTGTGGACAGCGTGAAAAATATACATTATAGTTTTGGCTTTTGCAAAGAATTGAAATGGATGCTACGTGTTGTGCATTAGAATGTTAACTTTTGCAGAAGTTGCTGCAGTTGTGAAATAATAACTAATGCTTTTATTTTTGTAACTTACTGACAAGAATAACTCAGAGATATTTGTGAAACAGCTAATGTTGATTTAAAGTACTTGTGGAAGTAGCTAAAACCGTCTGCATGGTCAGATAACATTTAAGGAACGGGTGTGATGAGGACCCCTGCCGCTGACCCTTCGACTGTCAATAACTGTCGCCTGCTGATGTGGAAACCCAGGGCACTGGGAATATTTCTCTGTCTGCTCTGGGGTGTCCTGACCCCCAGGGGAGCACTGACTTTGACCCTCGTTCATGGAGAAAACTTCCAAAGCCTCAAGGTAAACTAGAAACCACAAAAGTGTGAAAGAGACTGTAGAGATTGTAGAGAGTGGTGGAGTATGTCACATGGGTGAGACATTTAGGTTTTAGGATTTTTAGTATGTTATAGATGGGTTCAAGATGGAGGATATAGGGTGTTGTCTTGAGTTCCCTTCTTCTTTCTCCTTCCTCTTTCTTCTTGCCTTTAGGTGGTATCTTGTAATTGGGTAGAAAAATGCACATGAAAAATCCAGGTCTTTAGGGCTCAGTTATTGGGTTAGAAAGGAAAATAATTTAGGTGTTTCTACTTAATTGGGTAGCTTAGTTTTTGATTAGACTCAAAATGCCTTGCAGCAAGAGATTGTTAGTCACTTTTGTGCTGTTTTTCCTGCACACAGAGTCTGGTGCAGACAGTGTGCTGAAGTTTTGATAAGGCAACAATAAACAGAAGCTGAAGACCAAAGAAGTCCAATGCATCTCTCCTTCCTGACACAGAACTGCTCCAGGAGGGTCTCCCCTGCCAGGGGAGCCCCCAGGGAGTTGCCCAACTTGGGGCCTGCAGACTCACAGCTGAAACCAGGGATCAGGGGGCTGTTGTGAGGAAGTGACACACAACCCTCAGAACAACAATCCACGATTCCTGCACGTACTCTAGAAAGGCGGCTTGGGGGTCAAACCAACTTCAAGAGTTCCTGGAACAAGTAAACGAGTTCAAAGAAATCTTTCAATGTGTACAATCTTTATCAATATGTTTTTGAACAATACAACGGAAAAAGTAGATAAGAGTTGCTATGGTTAACCAGTGTGCCTCTGGCCATTGCCAAACACCCACCGCTGTTATTGATTTGTCTCTAATTATCCCTTCTTAAAGTTTTAAAAATTCTAAAGCATGAGGCTCATTTCTCACCAAACCCAAGGTACTCACCCCTTGCTTTCTTGCAAGCCATTGCCAATCCTCAGTTTCATCTGGGTGGAGGAGAATGACGCTGCAATGAAAACAAGGAAAAGGAAGATGCACTGCTGTGAAGGCCCAGGAGCCTACCATCAGAATCTCAGTCCCTCAGCTGTGGAGGACTGGTCCCAAACAAGAATAGATTTCAAGGTTATGGGGAGAAGCTTGCTTCTCCCATAGATCTTTGCAGGCACATGCTGATTTCTGTAAAGTTATGTTACCCCATTGGCCCGTTGGCCTAATTACCCCAGTTCAACCCCTGTCACCTATTTTGGTTAGTCCCTAGAATGTTCTCCTCTCTCTGTCCCTCCACTGGCCCAAGTAGACTGCATTTCTCTGCCTCTGTTTCCCTATTAGCTGACACGACCCTTAACCCCTCCTTTGCACCATTTTCCCCCATATCCATTGGACCCTGACCCTCAGCTCCACCCTCACTACCCCATATAAAAACCCCCTGTGCCCTCAGCTTGCAGCCTGTCTTTGTCCCTGGTCCCTGTTCAGCTCTGTGCCCTGTTCCTGTTCCAATAAACCCAGTTTGCTAGAGATCCTACAAAGACCCATCCTGCCTACTTTGTCAGCTTTATAAAGTCGCCGTGAGCTTTGGGCTCATCAGTGCCGGACGCTCCAAGGGCCTCGGTAGTGCCAGGATGCTACAGACTGGGACAGCCAGGCAGGTGAGGAGGAAGTCACTGCCCCTTTGCCCTTCTCTCCTGCTCCATCTCCCAGCCCAGCATCGCCCCTGGCTGCAGGACAACCTCGCTGCTGACGCCGTCCTGCCAGGGATGGATTGAGGGGATCTCCTTCCCCTTCCCTCTGGCACGGATGCAAATCCCAGCTTCTTCTCTGCCCTGCTTCCTCTCCTCATTCTCTCCTTCATCCATCTACGTTTTTTCCCATTTCCTTCCTCCCTTGTTCCTTCTTCTTCCTTCCTCTCCTGGCTTTTCCTTTCCCCTTCTCCCTGTCCCTAACTCTCCTTGTCCTTCCTGCCCCAGTCACTGAGCTGTGGACAGGGACCAGGGAGAACAAATCCATGCCACAGAACCTCGTGGAAGAGACCATTTGGAATGGCTCCACGGCACAGGAATGCAATGGGGAGGAAAAGCCCCAGAGGTCCCACACGAGGAGGGGCTGCAAACCCAGCCCGGGGAGCTGTGAGGAGGGAAAACCCTCCCTGTGCCGGGAAGGGTGTGGGGAATGTGAGAAGAGCTTCAGGCAGAGCTCAGCCTATTCCTGGTGCCTCCAAAGACGGGAGTGCTGGATGCAGAGATCCATTGGAATGCAGAGATCCCCCTGCAGATCCATGGGGATGCAGAGGTCCCCCTGCAGCCCCTGTAGGAGCCAGGCTGGAGCACGGGGATGCCTGAGAGGAGGCTGTGACCCCATGGACAGAGGGGCCCCCGCTGGAGCAGCCTGTCCTGGAAGGACTGACCCCGTGGCACAGTGACCCACGCTGCAGCACTTGGAGGGGGGCTGTGCCCCAGGGGATGGACTCCGGTTGGAGAAGTTCCTGGAGAAGTCTCCGGTGGGAGAGACCGCAGGCTGCAGCAGGGGAACGACTCCTGTCCCTGGGCAGAGGGAGAAGCCACAGGGGATGAACTGAGCACGGCCCCATTCCCTGTCTCCTGCACTGCCGGGGGAGGAGGTGCAGCTGGAAGGAGGGAGGCGTGGGGAAAGCTGCATTCAAGGCTCTTCGTTGACTTCTCATTATCCTGTTCTTGTCAGAACCCAGAATGTCCCTTGGACACTCTTGGATGTTCCGGGCACAGGTCGGAAGCATTTGAGACCCTGGCATGCAGCTGGAAACCCCTGTGGCTTTGAATCTGACCCATGGGACAAGTTACCAACCTTGCAGGAAGAACAAGAAATCACACAAGTTTAGATATTATAGTAGAAGTAGTCACAAAGTGAAAGGAAGAACTTCTGACTGCTGTACAGGGGTGTTTTAGGCCTTGTACAGAGGGGTCTGAGTTTTGTACATGGGGGTCAGAAGTTCTAAGATGAAGGGACTTGGGCGTGCCCTGTCCTCCTTCTTTCTCCTTCCTAACCTCCATGTTCATGGTGATGTTGGCACTCACAGATTGGTTTAGAGTAGAAAGTCACCATTCAGTATAGGTGATAGGCATTGGGGTAAAACCATAAACATTTAACACATAATGGATGATATAAAAGATGGCACCAGCCCCCTGGGAGTCAGTGTGTGCCTTTGTCTGACCTGCTGAACGGACCGCAGCAGTTCAGGAAGAAAATCTTTTAGATAACACACAATAAACTACCTTGAGACTGGACGACTGAAGACTACTGAGTCTTTCTTTGAAGGCACGGGTTGGAGGAGAGACATTTCCATCTTTCAGGGCCACCCCAATCTGGGGGTGAGCCCTGTCACCTGCCGTGCCTGGAGGGCTGTGGTAATAAGCCAATCTACCAGATGACCTCCAACCTCCACCCAGGAAAAAGGCACACTCTGGAGGCTCCAAAGAGAGAGGGACCGGAGAGCTCAAGACAAAACATCCTGACCTTCACCAAGACAAATCGTCTGGAGAGCAGCCCGGAGAGAACAAAAACCAGAAGCGCACACCTGAAATTTCCCGCCTGCGATCTGCTGGATGGTGATCAGGACCATCTCCGGACCGACCTCGTGCTGATTCAGCTTTTGGTGAGAACAGTCGAAATCAAGAATATGAGGGGGGCATACTCCCAGGAGCCGGTCCAAATTTTGTCAGCCCTACAGGGGGTGGTATCCACACATCCTGTGGAGATGGCTCTAAAAGAGCTGAGAGCCCTGTTGTTGTGGGTCCGGTGTAATTACCCGCACACAGAGACGCATCTCTTGGTTGAATCAAATTTCTGGCAAGAGATCAACAGGCACTTGTCTCACCTAGCCACCAAAAGAGATAAGATTGCCGCAAAACTTTTGACTTCAGCGAGAATAATGCTACAGTCAGTTTTGCAAGGTGGCAAGGTGTCTGTCATTTTACAGCAGAGAGCTCAGGCTCCTGGAGGAGCACAGGGAGGAGAAGTGCCCAGCCAGCAGCACGGGGCAGCTCTCTTCACCACGGATCCAGGGGAAGCAGGACTGCCTCCCATGGCAAAGCAAGGGGACGATTTTCCATCACGTCCAGGGTCCCCGGGTTTCCACAGTTCCTCAGATTCCCCTGAGCCCCCAGAATCTCTAGGGTCCTCCGATACAGAAATCCCTCAGTCGGTCGCAGATCAGCCAGGAGTAACTATTACCCTCGGTGGGGAAGGAGATTGGGAGCACCCCGAGCCTACACTCACAGCGCGGGGGGCTGCAGCGGCACCGGCGGGGGAGGGTGCAGGCGGGAGCGCAGAGCCCAGGGAGGAGGGGGAGCCGTCTCTCGCAGCGGCGGCGGCGGGCAGCTTACAGCAGCCCACGGCGCCGGCGGGAGCGGGGGACCGTGAGGGCGAAGGGAACCGCGGAGGAGGCGGGGGGTGCGAGCGCGGCGATTGCACGTCCCGAGGGCCCTGTAACGCGCGCCACGGCGAGAGCCCGCGCAGCTGCGGAAGCGGCCGCCCGGCAGGCTCGGGGTGAAGGCTCCCAGATCGCAGCAGCGGCGTTGGCCAGGCAGCGGCGGAGACCGAGCACAGACCCGCGGCAGATGCTCGTCTCGCGGCAGCGGCAGCGCGCGTGCGCGTGACGGTGCCGTGACACCCAGAGGCCGGGGCGGGGGAGGGCGCCTCGCATGGCGCGGGCGCGACACGAGCACAGACGGGACGGGAGCCACGCGCTCGGGTTGCGGGCGTCGGCACGGAGCCAGGAGAGGCGTGTCCCTATGAGGGGCAGAGCGGGGCGGACACATCAGAGCCGGAGTGGGATCGGGAAGGTGGCGACATCGGTCTCGGGGAGGACGGGAGCGCTTCCGAGACCGCGGCTGCGCCGGGGCGAGCGAGGAGGAGCCGCGGGCGGGGTCGGGGCGGGAGCGTCCACACCCCCGTGATGACGCAGGCAGGGGCGGGGCGGGTCCGGCGTGCGAACGCCTGCCAGGGCACCGCCCCCCTCCGTTCCCACGGCAACCGAGACACACGCAGCCAGCCCAGGACCAATCCCGGCCAGCCTCAGACATGGCAAAGTTGAAACAGTTGACACAGCAAGAGTGGCTATCCCAGACTGCAGGATTTGCAAGTGAGAACCAGTTGTTAGAAGGAATACTCCGAGATTTATTAGAGATACAAACAGGGGAGCAAACGTCACAGTCTTTGGCAGCGCCGACCTCGGCCGGTCGGGCGGCAGCGCCACCCAGTGGCGGGACCGCAACATTGCAGCAGGTGTTGCCAGACCCGGTTGGTCAAACCACTGCGCCACCCAGTGGTGGGACTGTAGCATTGCAGCACTTTTTTCCAGTTCCATGTAAAAAGAAGTCCAGGGTGAGGAAAACCACACCCGCACGACAGCAGGAACCTCCGCTGATTCCAGAACGGCAGGGGACTCAGGACACTCCTGCCGAGGCGCAGCAACAGGATGGTACTGTACGTATCACCGCTTCGCAGGGTGTTCCAGTCTGGAGAATTCCCACGTCAAGGTCTGCCGATTCTTTGAGTCAGGGAGAGTCAATTTTAATATCAAAAGGGGTTGTCGAGTTTCTTTTACGGTACTTGGACACAGCCTTGGAGTCGCATCCAGAGCTGTTGGTTCATCTTCCGCAAATTTTCCAAATAATGCAGGGCGGTCATGTGTTTTCCTCCACAGCAGAGGCTTCGTTCTCATCCGCAAGCACTCAGCCTTCATCTTTGCAGATGCCACAGATGCCGTTGGTGTCGGTGAGTTCTGCTGCACCAACGCAGCAGTCACAACAGATGACTTCATTCTACAGGCAAGTACCCACAAAACTTCCAGCTTTACCGAGTGCAAAATTAGACTGGCAGGACATTCGAGCAGAATTGGAAAAGGAGAAAGGTTTGTTGCAGGGCTCGGGAAACATCATGATGCCAGTGAGCTACGACGCTCAAGGCCAAAACCTGAGGTGGGAACGCCTGGAACGTGGTGCAATCAAGGACCTTGCCAAGGCCACCTGAGACAACGGGTTGTCATCACTGTACTTCAAGCAGATGTTGAAGAGCATTTTTGGTATGTATGATTTAACACCCTATGATCTTAAATATCTCACAACATCAGTTCTTACAGATGCCCAAGCTCTCGTGTGGCAGAAGGCATGGAGGAGATCCCTGGAGGAGCTGAGAGCCAGATACCAGGGCGGACCAAATGCAAACTTCACCATGGTGCAGCTTGCTGCTGATCCTCCCAAAGACGACCCGACTCAACAAGCGGTGAGGCTTCCATGGAACATGCTCAGCGACATCAAAGAAGCGGCACAGAGAGCAATCCTACAGATTGCTCAGGCGGGAATCCAGGACAACATCTACACGGAGATCAAGCAGGGTCCTTCAGAACCGTTCTCCTTGTGAAAAATGCATATTATATGGCTCTACGCAGATATTTACTATATGTATTATGCTAGGTTGGAAATCTATGCTGTAGTAATGTTTTAATAATATAGTAAATGTAGTTTTGTAATTAAAATTAAGCTTTAGTAGTTAAAATAGAAAATATGTGTGTGTGGTATTCTTTTTGCTTAAGAGAAGGAGAAGATAATCAAGAAATTCTTCACACAGAGATAACAATTACAGAAACCCCTAAATCTTCCAGAGGAGAGGAATTTATGGCTTTCCTTATCAACAAAAAAACCGAACTTCTCCAAACTCGACTTAGACTTCAAGGCGCCTGGGATTAACAGGAATTCCTCAACAAGTACTGGACGAATTTCTTGTTTTAAATAAAAAATATGCATATTCATGAAGTGCTTTGTGTATGCAACAGGTTACCCCTCTTAAGGAGGGAATTCTCTTTTATCGGGGTCCTTCTCCTGGCTCACTTTTGTCCAGAGAGAGGTACCCAGCCCGGGCTGTAACTTTTTGCTGTTATTGTCTCTTTAATTGTCCTAACTCTAATTGTTTAATCTTTATTACTGTACTTGTATTAATTTTTTTTTCCATTTTATTTTTATTAAACCTTTATAAATTTTAAAAACCAAGTGATTGGCGTTTATTACACTCCTCATTCGTGGATCGTCTTTCCCAGGCAGTGGAACGACAAGTGGCCGATGAGGGGGCGAAACCACATTTGGTCAAAAGCCTCGCGTTTTCCAGTGCCAACCCGGAATGCAGGCAAATCATCAGCATGATGCCACACCAGGCCACCTTGGCAGACATGATAGAGGAGTGCAGCAAGGAGGGGACACCACAGCATGTCGCATCCATCATGGAAGAGCAGTTGGGAGAGCGAATTGAGAAGCGTGTCAAGGAAGCTCTTGCAAATTACACAAAGAGCAACAGCAGAGCAGAAGGGCGATGTTTTGGGTGTGGGGCACAAGGACATATTAAAAGGATCTGCCCACAATTTGCAAAACCCGACAAACCACCAGACTTTTGTCCCCGATGCAGGAGAGGGAGACATCTCGTGAATGAGTGTCGTTCGCAGACAGATGTGGATGGAAGAACTCTACCACATCCGGAAAACGGGCAAAAGAGCGTGGATCATCGCCAGCGTGTTTCGACACAAATCATGGCGGTGACGCAAAGTCAGCAGGGACAATCCTTGGGGAACAACAAACAGATCCCCTCAGCAGAGCAATCTCCAGTGTCCCCAGCGACCCAGACTTGGTACTGCCCAGATTCCAATGCGTGCTGGCAACCTCCAAATTGACGTGTCTTTTGGACAACAGCCACGCAGCGATACCCACGGGTGTCACTGGGACTTCTTGGAAAAGGCAAGATTTTTTGATAGTGGCCAGGGACAGAAGCAGCATTCTTAGACTTGTTGTTTATCCATCCTTGATTCCAGCAAACCACAAAGAGGAGCTGATGGTCACTGCAAAAGCCCTTCGACTACCTTTGACAATTCCAAAAAATACACCGAAAGCCCAGGCCATGGCTTTGCCATCTCATGCAGGAAAGCAAATCATGCCAGTATTTAACAAGCAGGACTCTTTTTCTGGTGACCAAGTGGAAATACATGCGTCTTGGGTGAAACATTTGAGCCGAGATCGACCCATCGTTACCTGTCAATTGACTAGTAATGAAAAAACAGTTGTCATCACAGGGATGCTCAACACAGGGGCAGATGTCACAGTCATTTCATACATGTTTTGGCCCCGGGAATGGGACTTGGTTGCACCTTTGAGCTCTCTCACAGGCATAGGAGGAAGTTCCCTATGCATGCAGAGTGAGAACGCAATTGTTGTCACAGGTCCAGGAAGAAAAACAGCAATCTTCCATCCTTTCATTGTGCAAAAGCCCATCACAGTGTGGGGAAGAGTCCTCTTAGCACAACGGGGACTGAGATTGGAGTTGGATTTTGAACAGGAGTCACTGTGGCACTCACCACTCTGAAATTGACTTGGAAAACAAATTATCCCGTTTGGGTGGATCAGTGGCCCCTTGAGCGAAAGAGATTGAGTGCATTGAAAAAGTTGGTCCAGGAACAGTTGCAGAAGGGACACATCAAACCAACGAACAGCCCATGGAATTCCCCAGTGTTCATCATTCACAAGAAAACTTCAGGATCTTGGAGACTGCTTCACGATCTCAGGAAGATCAATGAGGTCATTGAAGACATGGGACCACTTCAGCTGGGACTTCCATCTCTCTCAATGATCCCGAGAGATTGGTCGCTTGTGATCATCGATCTCAAGGACTGTTTTTTCAGCATTCCACTCCATCCAGATGATGCTCCACATTTTGCATTTTCCGTTCCAAGCATCAACAGGGAGGAGCCCCTGCAAAGGTGCCATTGGACGGTTCTCCCATAGGGCCTGAAAAATTCCCCAACCATCTGTCAATGGTACGTGGCTCAAGCTTTGCATCCAGTGCGGAAGAAACATCCGGAAGCAAAAATCATTCATTTCATGGATGATTCGCTCATTGCAGCACCAACAAAACAGGAGGTGCAGAAAGTCCGCGACTGTGTGATCGCAGAGGTGCAAAAAGCAGGACTGGAAATCAGTGCCTCAAAAATACAAGAGATTGCACCTTGGAAATATCTGGGATGGAAGATCACAAAGCAAACAATAAGGCCACAGAAACTGGACATCAACACAAAAGTCACCAATCTGCAGGACTTGCAACAGCTTTTGGGGGAGATCAACTGGATGAGACCAATCTTGGGAATCACAAATGACATTTCATCATTGCTCGACCTCTTGAGAGGGGACAACAACATCAAATCTCCCAGAACTCTCATGCCTGAAGCACAGAAAGATCTTGAAAAGATCACAGAGATGATTCAACAGAGACAAGCACATCGCTTTGTGAAATCACTGCCTTTCTATTTGGCAGTGCTGGGGGAAACAGCACAACTGTATGGGTTGATTTTTCAGTGGGATTCATCTCAAAGGGACCCTCTTCTGATGATAGAGTGGGTTTTTCCAGCTTACAGGCCCTTGAAAACAATTCTCATAGACTTGAAGATGATGGCTCAGATCATCATCAAAGCAAGGACAAGGTTGCTGACAATGTCAGGCAAAGATTTCTCAATCATTCATTTACCCTTGAAAAAAAGATATTTTGAGTGGGCAATGCAAAAATCACAAGATTTTTCAATTGCGTTGTTAGGGTATCCAGGAATCTGCACAGTTAATTTTCCAGCTCACAGAATGTTAAATGCAAAAATAAGTTTCAGAGAAAACCCAAAAATAAGTCAGGAACCAGTGGAAAGGGTGACAGTGTTCACTGATGGTTCAGGGAAAACTCACAAATCAGTGATCACATGGCAAAACCCAAAAACAGGGGAATGGGAATCAGATACCAAAACAGTACAGGGTTCACCACAAATTGTAGAATTGGCAGCAGTGGTCAGGGTTTTTCAGTTATTTCAGGAACCTCTCAGTCTAATCACAGATTCAGCATATGTTGCAAATGTGGTCAAACAATTGGAGGGATCACTTTTAAAGCACACAGGTAATGAAATTCTATATTCATATCTATCATGCATGAGAACAATCCTAGAAAGCAGAGAACACAAATACTTTTTTGCACACATCAGGGCGCATTCCTCGCTTCCAGGGTTTTTAGCAGAAGGGAATGCTCACGTGGACAAGCTCACGATGCCCATCTCACAGCCTCTGCCAGACATTTTCAAGCAAGCAAAATTGAGCCATGCATTTTTCCATCAGAATGCACAAGCATTGATGGAATCCTTTTGCCTTTCAAAAAGCCAAGCGAGGGAAATCATCAGTGCTTGCCCAGATTGTCAGCTTGTGCAGCCACCTGCATCCACAGGAGCAGTCAATCTGAGAGGATTGCAAAGTCTCCAGCTGTGGCAAACTGATGTCACAAAATACCCATCTTTTGGGAGGCTCAAAAACATCCATGTTTCGGTCGACACTTTTTTTTTTTTTTTGCATCATTACATACAGGGAAACCGCAGAACATGCCTGCAGACACTTTTTACAAGCATTTGCATCATTAGTGGTGCCACAAGAAATAAAAACAGATAATGGACCAACTTACACAGGCAAGGTGCTTGACAAATTCTTGAAAAAATGGGGAGTCAAACACATTTTCAGTATTCCTCATTCTCCCACGGGTCAAGCAATCATCAAAAGAACACATCACACCCTGAAATCCCTTTGAGATAAACAAAAAAAGGGGGGAGGCAGGTGCAACACCTTCTATGCGGTTGAACAAAGCTCTGTATGTGTTGAATTTTTTAAATGGTTCTTTCTCTGAGCCCACTCTACCAATTTCAGACACTTCACAAACAGCACACAAGCAAAACTAAGGGAGAATCCTTTAGTTTTGATCCAAAACCCAGAGACAGGACAAATCAAAGGCCCATTCACAATAATCACTTGGGGCAAGGGTTTCACTTGTGCCTCCACAGGGCGAGGACCGAAGTGGGTGTCAGCAAGGCACGTGAAACCTTATCGGACGCAGACGCAAGCAAACGCGGATCCAAGAAGCAAAGAGGCAAGCACGCAGACCAAGGCAGACGACGATGCTGTGGACATCTCATCAGACAACGATTGACAGCTCAGAGACTTGGGGTTTTTCTTGGGACTCGGGGGTCATTCGGGTGTTGCTGCACTGCAAGGTCTCTCACAGAGAGTGAGGACATGGGCATGGGGTAAGGCAGATAGTGTTCATGTGCTTCATTCTCTTGCCTGTTGCCTTGGGCAATAGGACAGATTTTCCTGTGAGACAACCAAAGGGAAATGTGTGGGAGACTTTGGCAGAGGCGACGGGTCATGGACAAAGTGGCAAGGCAGGTTTTCTTGGTGCAAACAGGAGGGGGAGATGTTGAAACTCAGAATGTCCCTTGGACACTCTTGGATGTTCCGGGCCCAGGACAGAAGCATTTCAGACCCTGGCATGCAGCCGGAAACCCCTGTGGCTTTGACTCTGACCCATGGGACAATTTAACAACCTTGCAGGAAGAACAAGAAATCACACAAGTTTAGATATTATTGTAGAAGTAGTCACAAAGTGAAAGAAAGAACTTTTGAGTGCTGTACAGGGGGGTTTTAGGCCTTGTACAGAGGGGTCTGAGTTTTGTACATGGGGGTCAGAAATTCTAAGATGAAGGGACTTGGGCGTGCCCTGTCCTCCTTCTTTCTCCTTCCTAACCTCCATGTTCATGGTGATGTTGGCACTCACAGATTGGTTTAGAGCAGAAAGTCACCATTCAATATAGGTGATAGGCATTGGGGTAAAACCATAAACATTTAACACGTCATGGATGATATAAAAGATGGCACCAGGCCCCTGGCAGTCAGTGTGTGCCTTTGTCTGACCTGCTGAACGGACCGCAGCAGCTCAGGAAGAAAATCTTTTAGATAACACACAATAAACTACCTTGAGACAGGACGAATGAAGACTACTGAGTCTTTCTTTGAAGACACGGGTTGGAGGAGAGACATTTCCATCTTTCAGGGCCACCCCAATCTGGGGGTGAGCCCTGACACACAGTTTGTAACCAAGAGTCGGGTGCAGCCGAGAAGGCTCCAAGCGCCTCCTTCCAGGCTGACTCTGCAGATGCCGAGGCTGCTCTGGGCTCTGCCAGGGCTCTGCTGGGGCTCAGCTCTGGGCGAGGCTGGGCCCGCTCTCCCCTCACATTGCTCCGGGCAGCTGAGTCACACAGGGAGAAGGAAGGGACACGTCAAGGGAGTTGAGGTTTAAGAGAGTTTTTATTCAAAAACTGCCATAACAAACAGGCTGTCATAAGAGCCGTAACAAACAGGCTGTCCTAACTACCTTAACCAACTAGCACTGCTAACTACCATAACTAACTAGCTGTCCTAACTAACTACTGTGACTAGAAGCTGTCCTCCAGTGCTTCATCTCCTCTGCTGCTGCCTCAGTTGCTTTGCTGCGGTGATCAGAGGGGTCAGGCTGGAGAGAGGCTTGGCTGATGATAAAAATGGGTGCTGCCCAAAGGAGAAAAAAGAAAGAAATGAACCGTTACTTTCCAGAGTCAACTTCCTCACAGGCTCTGTTGCAACAGGACAAAGGGAAATGGTCTGAAACTCAGGAGAGGGAAGCAGGCTCAGATGAGATCTAAGGCAGAATTTTTTTAGCAGGAGAGTGGGGAAGCACTGACAGAAGGTGCCCAGAGATGTGGGAGGTGCCTCCTCCCTGGGAACATCCAAGCTCAGGTCAGGCAGGGCTCTGAACCACCTGTCCTGCTTGAAGATGGCCCTGCTCGCTGTGGGGCCCCAGGTGCAGATGACCTCGAAAGGCCCCTGCCAAGCCAAACCAGGCGAGGATTCTGCTTGCTTTGCGTGTGGAAAGCAGCGAGACCGGAGACCATCGGAGGGGCCCCACAAGAAAACCCCTCCCTGGCGCTGCTGCTTCCCCTGCAGCTGCTTGGCATTCACCTGCAGCAGCTCCTGGGCAGACCAGCGCCGCTCCTCGTCCGGCTCCAGGCTGCACTCGAGGAAGTCCCGCAGCAGAGCCGACAGGCGCCTGGGCTCCTGCAGCTGCGGGGTCCCGTTCTGCCGGATCAGAGCGCGAGCCTGCAGGAAAAGCAAACTCAGCGCTCTGCCAGCTTCCTTCCCACCCACAAGTGCTCACATCGACCCCGGCTTCCCAGCCCCAGCTCCAGGGGCCCTTTCCTCCCTGGCAGAGATGCTGCTCACAGCTCATTTTTCTATGCCAACCAAAAAACCCAAACCCTGGTGCTGCCGCAGCCATTGTAAAGAGCTGGTGCACTTGCTTCACATTTTCAGGTCATCCTCACAGCCAGAAGAGCTTCAACAACGTACATCCCAAAGCAAATTGTGTCTGGAGACTGCAGAATATGTGTCTGTGTTGAGACAGGAGTCCTCTGGGAATTCCCTTCCCCATGTGCAGAAACCTCCAGCTGCTGCTCCCAGTGCAGGGTCACCCTGTGCTCACAGGCCTCTGCAACCACGGGAGAATTGGCCTCTTACCATGGCCCTCGTTTCCTTGAAGTAAGGAGGTTCTCCTTCCACCATCTCGATGGTCACAATGCCAAAGGACCAGATGTCCACCTTGGGGCCGTAAGGAGAACTGGTGACAACTTCTGGGGCCATCCAGTGAGCAGTGCCCACCATGGAGCTGCGCTGGTCCTGCTCAGGGCTGAGCTGAGCGCTGAGGCCAAAATCAGCTGAGGACAGAAACAAACACTGTCAAAGGCAGCTGGAATGAGGAAACCAAGCACAAAGACTCCCCACTCTCAGTCTGAGAATGCAGTAGTGAAGTCAGCTGGAAAAGTCCTCAGGGCTGTAGCCAAGGAAAGATGGAACTGAGCTGGACCCTTAAAGAAACCCTCAGCTTTCGTGCAGTTGCTTTTACTGATTCCCTTGCAGCTTTAGATTCCAACTCCTGCCCCTCTGGGAGGGCCATTGCCAGAGCAAAGGCACCCCTGACAGCCTGCTCCTCTCCTGAGCTCTCTGCAGGGGCAGCCGCTCTCAGCTGGCAGCAGGGCCGGGCAGTGCCCCCAGCAGCCCTTGTGGGGCTCTGGCCGTCACTGGGAAGCAGCCCCACAGCCGCACCCCGGGAGCGCCGTGCCTGGCCAAGAACACCCACCCAGCTTGACAGAGCCGTCCATTCCCAGAAGGATGTTGGAGCTCTTCAGATCTCTGTGGATCACCCGGTTCGAATGGAGGAAATGCAGGCCCTGCAGACACTGAGAGAGAACAAGAAACACGAGGGTAAAAACCAATGGCCGGAATATATCACACAAGAAAGGACAGTTTAGAATTCTGCCAGCAGCGACTTTGCTGTGACAGGCCAGGAGTGCAGTGCAGACAAGCTCCAGGCAAACGGTTCAGGGCAAAGCTGAGAACAGCACATCAAATCCAAAACAGACAGAGAGTGCCACAACAGCAGGAAAGAGAACAAGAACAGAGTAGAAGTGCAGTGCTGCTGGCAGGCCGTTCACTGCAGGGGCTCTTTCTTCTCCAGCTCATAAAAACAACAGAGAAACAAAGCCCTGAGCATGGAGCCACTCCTGCTCTCACGCCCTCTTGGGAAGGACCATCGTGTCCAAGGCATGGCAGTCACAGGCAGGATCCCTCACCTCCCGACTGACAGCTGCCATCTCTCCTTCAGCCATGCGTGTCTGTCTGACAACGTCCTGCAAAGTTCCTCCATCCATGTATTCCATCACCAGCCAGAGATCTCCATCGACAAGGAAGCTGGAAGAAGAAAGCAGTGGCATGGAGACCAATGTGCAGTGCTCAGTTCCCCCATGGAAAAGCCTGGAGTGGAGTTTTGTTGCCAGGTCACTTGTCAATGAGGACAGAATCCGATGGAGAGACATTCCTGCCAGGCTGCACAGCCCTTGGGATCTGCACAGCCTAAAGGAGGAGACCCCTGTGAGAAAGGAGAGGCCTGAGATGGCAAGCAGGTGAAAAATGCAGTTTAGCAAAGGCCCAGATCAATGTGGAACCACAACACTGGCCCCCAGCTGGTTCAGCTTCTGAACTCAGCAGTTCCACCCTTCACTCCAGAACAAGGCAACACAGCTCCCAGGGTTATCCAGGGGAGGAGGCCGGGCAGCACTTGGGACAAAAGGGGTCAGAAAACCTTTCAGAAAGTCCCTTCAGAAACAGGCAAGGCCAGTGACAAATGGGCAAATGAGGCATTTCTGGGAACAAGAACCTGGTCTTCCTGGCATCTGCAGCAATGGGAAAGGGCTGGGAAGAAGAAGCCAAGGGAAATAATTTCTGCTGTGGTTTACCAGCACTTGTTGTAAGACACAGAAAACAGGGTCAACTTGAAGGGAAAACCAAACCAAAGCAACAAAAGCACATGGAGGGAGCGAACTGCCAGGCTGTTGTTTTGGGAAGGTAAGGCTGGGTCAGGCATTTTCAAATCAGGCTACAGACTACGGATGCCAGGAAAGGTTAAGGCAGGGCCCAGGCACGGGATAAGGCCTGAAGCACTCACCTGTCCAAAGAGCTGACAATGTTGGGGTTCTTCTTGTTCTTCAGGAGCAGGAGCTCATTCACAGCTCGTTCCCTGTTCTGCCCTCTCAGACTCATTTTCTTTATGGCCACCTGAAGGGACATTGCAGACCTTTCACTGGAGGAGTCTGTGGCAGGAGGCCGCAGCAAACACGGAGCGAGTCTTTTTGGGGCGACGGAGCCCGGCTGTGCCAAACTGCCTTGGGATGGGACACCAGAGCTCAGCAAGTGCCATTCCCACAGCCCATTGCTCTGCTCGCTGGGGGCTGCTTACAGGACACATGGCCAGAGACATTTGGCCTTGCAAGCTCTGCAGAAATGGCCCCTCAGCTGTCAGCCTCCAAGCTCTAACCACATTCTCTGCACCTACAGTCTTCTCAAATGGCCTCAACACTCTCATTATTGTTCAAACACACTTTGCAAGCAGGAGGTAATTCTGGTTCTGTGCAAACAAAGCAAAACAGCTGGGAACCCTTTAGCAGTTCTATGGGATTGGGTCATGATTTCAGATGCAACTGCTCTGGTTGGGGTTGCACAACAAAGGAAACACACACATCCATTGCCCTCCTTGCATTCCTTTGGGCACTTCAGAAGGACCAAGTCTGTCCCAGCTGTGCTCTGCAGGCTGACACGGCTCTGCCTGCAGAGGAGCAGCCTGTGCAGGAAAGCTCTGCTGGCCCCCAAAGCTGCAGCCACAGCTCCCAGCAGAGAGGAGAGCCCTGGAGAGCTGCCAGACGTGCTGGGCGTGTTGACACTGACCTCTCCTCCAGTGGCCCTGTCGAGTCCTTTAGAAACTGTTCCAAAAGCCCTGGAGACAAAACAGCAGAGAAGAAAGAAGCAGCGCTTTAGGCCCTGGCAGTGAAAGCCAGCCCAGACAGGAGATCTCTGCTGCCTGCAGCGTTCACAAACACCTGGGGGCATCGACCCTTCCAACAACAGCGCAGCAGCCACCAGCCCTCTGCCATGCAAGGTGTGCCAGAGAAAACTGAGACCCAACACCAAGGAATTGGGCTGGAGCAAATCCCAAATGTCCATGCTGCACTGCTTTAGTTTAAAACCTGAAGTGAGCAATGGGTGTCTAAAGAACTGGAAAAGAATGCATTCCATCCTTTTCCATTTCCTGCCTAAGACCTGCAGGATCCACAAGGGCCCTGCCATCAGGCAGGTGATGCATTTTCCCCCAGAGTGCATCAGCTCTGTGTCTGTTACTGAATGTATGGGCTCTACTACCTGTGCTAGAATAGAGCACTTATTAGTTCAGCTCTGGTTTCTGTTTCTAAACCATTAGGTTGTTAATCCTGACCCGAGGATATTTTTTGAAGCAAAATATTTGAAAGAAATCTCCTTGAGAACTGTTTTCTGACAGTCACCAGATGGTGAGTGGCTCTTTTAGGCAATCCAGTTCCAGGGACAGAGGATCTTCCAGGTCCTGCTCCTTGCTGCAGGCAGGACACTGCCAGCCTCAGGGGCCTTTGACGGTGCCTTCGGAGCACAGGTATCAATTCTGATCAGGACTGAGGGACAGCAGGATGGCGCCCCAGTGTCTGGAGGTGTTTGGAGCTCTCCTGACTTCTCACTTGATCCTGCACCAGCACAACACCTGGGCCTGCTTGTGCAGAAGTAACTGCCGTGCACTTACCCTTGGCCAATCTGCTCCACTTCCAGGTATTTCACGGCAGGCTCCGCCAGGCTCACGGTGTTCCCTGAAAGAAACCACGTGGAAGACGCTCCCTCCCAGAGTGAGACCCCGCCTTGCAGCAGAGCCAGAATGCAGCCCCCCTCCCTGGGGCCGTCAGCCCCTTGGTCTCAGCTGGGGAAGGACAAGAAATGACCCTGGCACATTCAGCTGCAGAGCAGCACTGGGTGCAGCTGATGCCGAGACACACACACAGCACCCTGCCCTGGCACACAGGAACAGAGCAGACGTACTCAGCTGCATCAGGCACCACTCCCCTCTCCCCTCTGGCTGCAGGGCTGTGCTGCTGTCAGAATGTTCAGCCCAGGATCCCACAGCCGAGGGAGGTTCAGTGTCCTCTTCCCAAGCACAGGGAGCTTCTCCGTCCTCTTCCCAAAATGCTGCAGGTTCGCCATCATCTCTCCAAGACAGGGGACGTTCACTGTCTGCTTCCCATGCTGGGAGAAGTTCAACCTCCTCTTCCCAAGCCACAGCATATCCTCTGTCTTCGTCCCACGCCGGGAGATGTCCACTGTCCTTGTCCCACACCGCAGGAGCCTCGCCGTTGTGTTCCCACAGCGCGGGATGTTCGCCCTCGTCTCCCAGAGCAGCGGGAAGTTCACTGTCATCTCCCGGAACTGAGGGACGTTCACCATCGTCCCCCGGAACAGCAGGAAGCTCACTGCTGCCTTCCTCCTCTTTGGCCTCCTCTTTGGAAGCAGAGGGAGCCAGAGGAGGTGCTGGTGCTGCTTTTGTGCCCTGTGGACAGACGGCAGCGTGAGGGACGGGAAGTTCTGTCTCAGTTATCACCTTATTTACCCTCAGCTGCACATCCAGCTGCACTAAGCAGAAATTGGGTTCGGAGCTGTTCAAACTAACAATGGGCTAAAGTCGACATTGCCCCTTATTGTTGGGAATTCCATATTCCACCATGGCTAGAGCCAGCAAGCAATGCTCTGCCTGCAAAACCAGACCTGCAGCTCTTCAAAAGCTCTTCAGCAGAAAAGGAGAAAACTCCCAGGGATCCCTTTGCTGCTGCAAGGACACTGGCAGGAACTTTCCTTCAGCCTCCCAGGCTGGCACATGGCTGCCACATGCCGAGCTCACAACTTGCTGCACAATTCCAAACACCAAAGGTTCCTTTCCCACTCACCGAAGGAGGAGCTGCTCGGGATCCACTCATGAGGTGCCCTGCAACGGGAGAGGGAACATGAACCAGATGCTGTCAGGAAAATAACTGCCTGTGGTGGGAAATGCCCCGGAGCAAGGCAACCCCGAGAGAGCATTTTGCTTTCACAGCGTCCCTCCAGGAGCCACAGTCCCTTCGCACAGCAAGAGAACAGCACAAAATACTGGGCTGGGTCAGCTCTTGGCTGCACAGGCAGTTCCAGGCTCTGCTGCCACAGACTCCCCGCGTGAGGGAACAGAACCCCCCAGGGCTCATTGCAAATGCTGTGCACGCCCCGCTGGCTGCAGACACCCCCTTTTCCAGCTGCAGCTGCTGCCAGGAGCTCTCCCAAAGCAATGGTGTCTTCATGGCAATTTGGTTCCAAAGTCAGCTCAGGCCCAGAGGAAGAACAGCAAGCACACAGCAAGCCCAAAGCCACAGCACCGAGGAAAAACCTCGACTTACGTGCCAAGTGGGTTAAAAAATACCCCGCATACGCCACAGAGTACAGCGTGCAAACTGCAGCAGCCACGTGCTGGATCATTTTGGCTGCGCTGCACACGTCTGCAGACTGTAGCCCTGCAAGCACAGAAGGACACCCGTCAGGGCTGGGCTGGCTGCTGAGAATGCCTCGGGCAGGAGGATCTTCTGGCAACGAGCAGTGCCCAGAGCCACTCTGGACACTGAGGCCTCCGTGTGCCACAGCAACGGGAACACCTCGGGGACGTGGCAGTGCTCCTGTGACATCACAGCAGCAGCTCACGCAGAAACCGCCTGCAAGGTTCTCCTGTGTCACAAAGGAGCACAAAGAGCCCTCCCAGGGCACAGCCTGTTGCCCAAAGGATCCAGGAGGAGCTCTGAAAATGCAGCAAACAAGGACACCCCATAGCCCAGCCTGAACACTGAGGAGGAACAAGGACAGCACCAAAGCAGAGCAAACATGACCTTTAGTCACTGACACTTCTGGCTAAAACCAGCAAGCCGTGTTCCATCTGGGATCTTTGTTCACGTTCTAAAAACAAGCAAGGTTCTCCACTCTAAATATAGAGAAGGCAGGAACTGGGCAGGAGGTGGGATGAGGAAGGAGGAGGAGGAGGGAGAGAGGAAAAGGAGGAGCAGGAAGAGGGGAGCAGGAGCAGGAAAAGGAGGAGAAACAGGAGGTTCCAGTGCCCCCTGTGGCCGCAGCACCCTTGGCCCCGGGACCATCGCCCCCAGCTCATCCTGCAGGTGAGAGGGGAGGGGGAGCTCGTCCCAAATCTATCGGGGGGTCCCTGAGAGGGTTTTTTTATTTGGGTGTGTTTGGAGCTTGCAGATTGTGGAATTGAACCCAATATCGTCTAGGAGGCCCAAATAAACCCTGGGAGGTTTTTTTCTCTGTGTGTGTGTGTGTGTGTAGGTTTGGATCTTGCAGGACCCCAGAGCTGAGCCCCTTGGGGGGATCTTTGGGAGTCCACGTTGCCATTGCCCAGGGCCACCAGGGGGAGGACATTGGTCCTGGGGACCCCCGGGGCAGCAGAGAAGGGGCAACCCCTGGGACCCCCAGAGTGGGGGGAGCAGAGAGGGGTGATCCTGGAGCTGGGTGACCCCAGGCTGGCTGGAAAGGGGGGGAGCCTGGAGAGGAGGGACCCCTCGGACCTCAAAGTAGATCATCAGGGCAGAAGGGACCCCATGGACCCCCCAAAAGCCCCTGGATTATCCCTAAGCAGGAGGCCGGAGACGGGGAAACCCCTGGAGCCATTGGACCCCCATCATCCCAGGGAAAGGAAACCTCTGAAACCCCAAAAGTGGAGAGATCAGAGATCGGGAACTTCTGGGAGAGTTGTTTTGGGCTGAACCTTGATATAGTGGAGATTTCCATGGACACAAGACTCCTGCTGAGTTCTAGGGATGGACTTGGGCAGGAGGAGCCTCTACTCCAAGGCGCTCCCACCTTGGTTTTCCCCAAACCAGGATTTTTCATTCCAGGGCGTGGCTGGATGGAGGAGGAGGAAAAGCCCCGGACATCCTGCAGGAGGAGGGGCTGCAACCCCAGCCCAGGGAGCTGCGGGGAGGAAAGAGCCCCCCTGAGCCAGGAAGGTGGCCGGAGATCCAGCCGGAGCACGGAGCTGGTGGAGAAGGCTCATGGCAGGGAGAAGCCCCACAAGTGCAAGGAATGTGGGCAGGGTTTCAGCTGCAGGTCCACCCTGATGGAACACCAGAACACCCACACTGGGGAGAGGCCCTGTGAGTGTGGGGAGTGTGGGGAGAGCTTCAGTGGGACCTCTGACCTCACCAATCACCACAGGATCCACACTGGGGAACGGCCCTATGAGTGCTTGGAATGTCAGAAGAGCTTCAAGTGGAATTCAGAGATCGTCACTCACCAGCACTTCCACACAAGGGAGAGGCCCTGTGAGTGCCCCGAGTGCAGGAAGAGCTTCATGCGCTGCTCCAGCTCCATCCCCCATGGGAGGATCCACGTTGGATGATCCCCAGTGAGTCCCGTTGGGCAGAGCCCCGGTGACCCCGCTCTGGGTGATCCCAGTTGGGTGTGGGGAAGGTGTTGGAGAGATTTCTTTCCCCTCTCCTTGTCCCGGTGTGATTTGGTTAGTAATAAATTCCCTCCCTGTGCCCGGGCCGGGTCTGTTGTGCCCGTGCCGGATTTGCTGAGGGATCTCTCCCGCTCCTTGTCCCCAAGCAGGAACCCTCGTTTCCATTTGCTGTCCCTGTGCGGCTGCGGGGGGCAGGGACAGAGTGGCTCTGGGGGGTGCCTGGCATGGGGCCAGCGTCACCCCTCGCCACGGGCACCCCTGAGACCCCGCGCAGCCGGGCACACATTTCTGGGCACAGCTGAGCTCCCAGCTGCGCAGCGCCCCAAGGCTCCCCGTGCCTGGAAAAGCCCCAGCCGGGGCTGCAGCGTCCCGGAACCGCTCAGCCAATCCAAACGCAGCCAAAACGCGCTGCAGCCAATGGGAGCGCGAGGAGTTGAGGAGTCATCGGTTGTGTGGCAGAGCCTCGGCAATCGGTGCCCAAAAGTGCTCGGAGCCAATGAGAGCGCGCGGCGCTGCTGAGCCCGCGCTGCTCCGGACTGGTGCTGCCAGCGCAGCGCGGCCGCTCTGGGGCTGGTGCTCCCTGGGCGGCGCTGGCCATGGGGCGAGTGGCGGCAGCTGGGGCCGTACTGGTGGCACTGGTGGTGCTGGGAGCCCCCCCGGCTGCGGGCGCGGAGCTCTCGGGAGAGCGGGGGGGGCGGGAGGCGGTGGGACAGGGGGGAGAATGGGGAAAAGGGGGCGGTGGGAGCCCGAAATTGCAGGGGCAGGAGGAGGAGGGGACCCCGAAAGGAAGAGCGGGAGGGGCTGAGGATTGGGGGCAGGTGAGGAAGGGGTGGGAGAGGGTGGGAAAGTGGGGAAAAGGGGAGAGTAGGACCCCAAAACTGAGCGGGAAGGGGGGCTGGGCTTTTCGGAAATTGTGTTTAAAAGGTTGGGAAAGAGGAAAAGGAGTAAATGGCACACCAAAACTCATCTGGGGAGAGGCTGAAAGTCGGAGGGGAGAGGATGTGAAAGGGGAAGTGTGGAAGGGTGGAAAAGAGGAAGTGGCAGCTCGGGGAGGAGGGATCCATGGCGGCCTTGGGGCACAGAGGGTGCGGAGTGGGGATCCGGGGTGGATCCCGGAGCTCTGGGGGTGCTGGGGGGCACCCCCGGACCTGTGTCCTGCACACACAGGGGTGTTCCAGTACGTGGGAAAGTCTGAGTGTCACTTCATGAACGGCACGGAGAAGGTGAGGTACCTGAGCAGGTTCATCTACAATTGGGAGCAGTACGCGATGTTCGACTGCGACGTGGGGCACTTTTTGGGGTTCACCCCCTATGGGGAGACAGCAGCCAGGTATTGGAACAGCGACCCAGACGTTATGGAGCAAAAAAGGGCTGCGGCGGACTGGCTGTGCCGGTACAACCACGAGTATCTCAGCCCGTTCCTCACGGAGCGCCGAGGTGAGCGCGGGGCAGAGCGTGTCCCCTCGGGCCCTGCCCTGGCAATGACCCTGGAGCCCCTCAAAACCTCCCTGGGATCGGCCCAGAGCCCTCAGCCCTCCTTGTGCCCATCCCCGAGACCTTGTGTCCCTGCCACTGACCCCCGTGGCTCTCCCAGTCCATCCCAGTCTCTCCCAGTGCCTCCCGGCTGTCCATCTCAGCCTAGCGTGGTGCTGCCGCCTCTCAGCCAATCAGAGCGCGTGTCTCTGATGACTCATCAGTTGCCAGGCAGACCCGCAGCGCCGAGTGCCCCGCACTGGACTCGGCCTCCCAGTGCCGCGCGCTTCGTTCCCAGTTCCTCCCAGTGCCGCCCCAGTCCCTCCTAGTCCATTCCCAGTTCATTCCCAGTTCACTCCTAGACCTCCATCCTCCCTCCCAGTGCCCCCCATCCCCTCCCATCTCTCTGAGTGCCACCCCAGTCCTTCCCAGTCCATTCCCAATCCCTCCCAAGGGCCACCCCACCCCTCCCCTCTCTCTCCCAGTTTTCCCCAGCTGATCCCAGTCTGTTCCCGCTGTCTCCCAATGCCCCCCAGCGTATCCATCTCGCTGGTGCCCTCGAGCTCCCAGCCCGGGGCTGCTCCGTGATGGATTTCTAGCCTGCCCACACCCAGCTGAGGTGGTTCCAGGGCCAGCAGGAGCTCTCTGTGGTGGCCACCGACATGGTCCCCAACAAGGACTGGACCTACCAGCTCCTGGTGCTGCTGGAAACACCCCCCTGGCGCGGGCTCACCTGCAGCTGCCAGGTGGAGCACATCAGCCTGGAGCACCCCCTGAGCCGGCACTGGGGTACAGGGGAGGAATTGGGGGCGCTGGGAGAGCCACTGGGATGTGCTGGGAGCAACTGGGAGGGAGTTGGAGACAGCCTGGTTTCAGCTGGGAGAGGGGCTTGGAGGTGTGGAAGGGCTGAGAAGGGGTTTGAAGGATGCTGGGGAGGGTGGGATGGGGTTCTGGGGGTCCTGCTGGACACTGGGAGGGAGTTTGGAGGTGCTGGGTGTGACTGGGAAGGATTGGAGTGAGTCTAGAGGAGCTGGAAGGAGATTGGGGATGGAAAAGCAGAGGTTGGGATGAGGTTGGTTGTGCTGGGAAGAGACATGGAGGGGTCAGGGTGAGTCCTGGTGAGGCTGGGAAGGAACTGGGACAGGGTTTGGGGTGTCTCTGAGAGGTTTTGGGGGGTCCATACCCCTGCAGAGCCCCCAGAGATGCCACTGGATGCCGCCCACAGCAAGATGCTGGCAGGGATCGGGGGCTCCGAGTTAGGCTTCGTCTTCCTGGCGCTGGGGCTCAGCTTCTAGGAGCTTGTGTGCTCCTTCCCCGGGGCCCCCAGCCCGGCGTCACCCCCTTTTCTCTGCACACAGAGCTCCTGAGCCGCCGCCGGCTGCAGCCCCTCCCCGTGGTCTCGGGCCCGGCCGGGACCCCCCGCTCCATCCCCACGCTGATTTTGGGGGGGTCGTGTGTCCCCCCAACCCTGCTGTCACTCTGCCCCCGCCTGCCTGCTCCCAGTGTTCCCAGTAAAGCTTCCCAGTTAAACCCAGCCCAGGTTATGGGGGGCAGTGGGGAGGGACTTGGGGGGACCCCACGCGGGGGCCGGGACTGGGCAGGGAGGGTGGGGTCCAGGTGGGGAACACTGGGTGCTGCGGGTCTGCCCGGCAACTGGTGAGTCATCAGCCCCGCTCGCTCTGATTGGCTGACTCTTGTCCATCGCGTTCTCTCATTGGCTGAGGAGAGGCCCGGGACTGGAGAGAAGCAACGGCAGAGATCCCGCCCCGAGCACCGGCACGGGGACAACAGACCCAGCCTGGGCACACGGAGGGAATTTATTACCAACCAAACACAGCAGCACAAGGAGAAGGGAAAGAAATCCCTCCAACACCTTCCCCTCACCCAACGGGGATCACCCACAACAGGGCTTATCCACGATGGAGAGACGGGGACAGCCGAGTTTAGACCAGAAGCCAATTTCATTGAGGGTACCAGGTGTTTATACAGGGCTTTACTTGTGTGGTGCTCAGATAGGGCTCGATGTTTGCTAACAATTTCCCATTGGTTACACATTCTTCATGACATCACGGCACCTGGGAACATTATCTTATCACAAAGTCTCACAACAGGTTGCTTGGTCACTTCTTGCCCAGGGAGACTTAAACTGTGTCTGTGTCTCCCACAGTTTCTGCTCAGTCAGGCCTCAGATATCGGCCCCTTTATCAGCTCCATTGTTTTCCTCTCTGTTTTATTCCCCATTCGGGGGCACCAGGGCTCTGCCCAACGGGGGTCACTGGGGATCATCCAGCCTGGATCCTCCCATGGGGGATGGAGCTGGAGCAGCCCACAAAGCTCTTCCCTCACTCTCTTCCCTCACTGTCTTCCCTCACTCCAAGCTCTTCCCTCACTCTCTTCCCTCACTGCAAGCTCTTCCCTCACTCTCTTCCCTCACTCGAAGCTCTTCTTTCACTCGGGGCACTCGCTGGGAGAATTGAGGCGAAAAATGAAAAGCTTACAATTCTGATAGATTTGTCAGATTTGGTACGTATTTCAGCACCGCGCGCACGCCAGGCTTTTCCCTTCAATGGCCATGCATGTTCCTGAAAACTCCGGATTCTTTTTTATTACTCTAGCTAATTTACATATTCATAGAATTTCACAATACGTTCATGCATATTCATTCTTCTGATTTTGCCTTACACTTACAGCTAGTTACAGTTGTACTCACTTTTTGTCAGAAAGTACAGAGAGAACTCCTGGGTCACTCTGCGATGTCTGTTTCAAGGTTGGAGGAGTCTTTCTTATCTCTTTAGCATACAAATTTGCATTCTTTCTCTTTAGCTGGGGCAGTTTTGCTTGTGCTCCAGTTACTAGACTAAACAGCATATTTTACTTATGTTTGCAAGCACAAAGAAGAACATTTTACCTAAGTCCAAAGGGATTTCTACCCTGTTAAATTTTTACACTATTTCAGGGCTTCCCTTACTGGTGCCTCCGTTGGTGTTGGGTCAAGTGAGAGCTCTGTGAGAAGCTCTTCCCACACTCCCCACACTCGTAGGGCCTCTCCCCGCTGTGGATGCGCCGGTGCAAGGTGAGGTTGGAGTTGCGGTTGAAGCCCTTCCCGCAGTCGGGGCAGCGGAAGGGCCTCTCATCTGTGTGAATCCGCTCATGTAAGAGGAGAGTGGAGCTGGTGTGAAACCTCTTCCCACACTGGGGACACTCGTAAGGCCTCTCCCCAGTGTGGATGCGCTGGTGTGTTCTCAGGATAGAGTTCTGGCCAAAGCTCTTCCCACACTCCCCACACTCATAGGGCCGTTTCCCAGAGTGGATCACCTGGTGCTGGATCAGGTTGGAGCTCCGGCTGAATCCCTTCCCACACTCCCCACACTCGTAGGGCCGTTCCCCAGTGTGGATCCTCTGGTGCTCGATCAGTTTGGAGATGTGGCTGTAGGCCTGCCCACATTCCAAGCACTCGTATGGCCACTCCCCAGTGTGGATCCTCTGATGCCGGATAAGGCTGGAGCAGTGTCTGAAGCTCTTCCCACACTCCCCACACTCGTAGGGCTGTTCCCCAGTGTGGATCCTCTGGTGCTGGATCAGGTGGGAGCTCTGGCTGAAACCCTTCCCACACTCCCCACACTCGTAGGGCTGTTCCCCAGTGTGGATTCTCTGGTGCCGGATCAGGTGGGAGCTCCGGCTGAAACCCTGCCCACATTCCAAGCACTTGTGAGGTTTCTCCCTGCCATGAGGCTTCTCCACCAGCCCCGATATCCGGCTGGATCTCCGGCCGCCTTCCTGGCTCAGGGGGGCTCTTTTGTCCCTGCAGCTCCCTGGGCTGGGTTTGCAGCCCCTCCTCCTGCAGGATCTCCGGGGCTTTTCCTCCTCCTCCATCCAGCCACACCCTGAGAATGACAAATCCTGGTTTGGGGAAAAAACAAGAGGAGAGCACCTTGGACTGGAGGTTCCTCCTTGTCCCACTTCATCTAAGGAAATCACTGGGCATCTTGTGTCTGTGAGAACCTCCAAAACAACAAGATTCACCCCAGAAATACTGCAAAATTCAAGACACAGATAAAAAAATCCCCACACCTCAAAATTCAGCAAAAACCTCCTTCAAAAGATAAAGATTCAGCTGCCACATAAAACCAAAGCAACAATATTTAGCCCAAGCAAGCTCAGAAACACCAAGATTCACCCCGTGAAAATCCTGGATCCCCCTCCACAGTCACCTGCTGCATGTGGGGGGAGCAGCGCTCCTGGGGCTGGGGGGAGGCTGCAGACACAGGGAGGGGCGGAACCTTGTGCTGCTTCCTGTTTCTGCTCCTCTTCCTCCTGTGTCTCTGCTCTTCCTCACACTCCTCTTCCTCCTGCTATTCCTCCTTCTCCTGCACAATCCCACCTTCTCCTGCCACGCCCATCCTTTGACCATTTTGTTCCTCAACCCTGCTTCTCCTTCCCTTCTCCTTCTGCCCCCAGGCCCAGCACCCACTGCCAGCTCCCTCTTCCCCCCAAACCCACAGCATCCCAGCGCAGGGGCAGGGATGGAGCTGGGGCAGGTCGGGCTGGGGCAGCGCTGGGCTCTCGGCCGCTTCCGCCAGCACTCGGTCCCCACTGCAGCCGCTCCCGCCAGGACAGCGCGGGGGGGCCCGGCCTTGGCGCTGCCCCACTCCCACCTCCCCAAATTCCCCTCGCGGGGGCGATGGGGCCGAGGGGGGGGCGCAGGTGGGCTCCAGGTGGGGAACGCTGGGAGCTGCGAGTCTGCCTGGCAACTGGTGAGTCATCAGCGCCGTGCGCTCTTATTGGCTGAGCTCTGCCTGAGGGCTGGGGCTGCAGCAAAGAGGGGACACCCTGCTCCAGGGGGGATGTCCCGAAAACGGGGGACCCCCATGAAAGGAACAAGAGGAAAGTGTCTTTACAAACAGATGCTGTGAATCTGCTCCGAGATACGGCCAGGCACCTGTACATAAGGAAGTGACAGGAGAAGCCATTGGTTTCAGGAAATGTTATCAATTGATGACACAGACTGCTGCGCAGCCAAGGTCCTGCTCAATTCATGAACTTCCCGAAGAACAACAAAGACTTAACAGAGCCAGGAATATCGTTTGCTATACAATAGTGGGGTGCATATGAAGGGGGTATGTAGAGGGTGGATTGGGAAGTCTGCACCTCTCAAGTACTTCAGCCAGTGGGGAAAGGGAGAGGGAGATGTGGCCAGGAGAATTGGGATGAAAAGGAGGCTGTGTCCTCCAACAACTGCAGAGATCCCATGGGGAATATCCCATGGCCTCTCCCATTTCTAGGAATGAAATTACTTTTACAGGACTCCTCTGTCTGCTTTGTGGACAGAAACCTCTGCTGATGTCAATTTTCCCACACACCCTGGGGCTCATCCGGAATTCCTTCCACCATCCGGGGCGGCGGGCAGGGAGTGCAGCTGAAGGTGCCTCACCCACTTTGGGTGATCGGCTCCCTTGGCTGGCGGCGGCACCGGGGATCGATTTGGGACCCGGGAGTGACCAGGAGACAGACGAGGGACACATCAGGGGGGTCTGTGAAGAGTCAGCAGGGAGAGAGCACTGAAAATCTCAGCAGTGAGTGCACTGGGATCTTCGGGGAGTGAACATGGCAGGGCACCCAGGGAGGGGAGAAAAGGGAAAGCCAGGGAGGGGTCCTGGCCAAAGGGATGATGATCCCAAAATGTCTCTGAAGAGTACCCTGGGAGAATGTTGAGGTAGTTTGCACATTCCCCCAGAGGTAATTAAGGACATGGACAGCCCGGGGGGCAATAAGGGAAGTGGAGAAGGGATTTGGACAACAGGGGATGGATGGTGTTGGTGTGCTGGGAAGGGATTGGGTGAAGGGCAGTGTGCAGCAATATGGTGAAGGCAAGAAGCAGCAGGAGGAATCTATGTGGTGAGAAAAAGGATGACGGAGAAGGGAAGGAACAGAAAAATACAGAGGACTGAGATGTTTTTCAGCACTGTTCTATGCTCAGAATTTGCTAGCTGATCCAGATAATTTCCATTCTGGGTTTCCCGGAGAGGAAAAGAAGGAGGTCAGGATGTCAGGGGGTTTCTCTGTGGTGGGCAGTGGAAGCACCGGGCGCAGAGGTGCGGGACTGGGAGCACGGGCTGGGGGCCTGTGGGGAGCTGCGGGGCCGGGCCGGGGCTGTGGGGCAGCCGGGGCTCAGCGCTGGGCGCTGCCTGACCCCACCAGCCCCGGGCAGGGCCGGCAGTGGCCCCCGGCCCCCAGGAGCCTGCGGGACGCCCCGGCCGCTGCCCGGCCCCGTGGAGCTGCCGGCCCTGCCCACCGGGGGGGCCGCCTTTGGACACTGCGGCAGGACAGGGACCGGCTCTGGGATACGGTCTGGGGAGGGGACCCTGAGCACAAGGAGGAAAACAAAGACACATCTGGGAAATGCAGATTGTACATGGAAGGATCAGGATTTTCTATTAAGCATTTGCTTTGGGTCGCTGGAGAAAGGAAAGATTTTGCACAAAGCTCAACAGCTCTCAGAGGATGAGCACCCACAGGCAGTGAGCGCGGCTGCAGGAGTGGCAGAAGGCGGCCCTGGAGCACTTGGGCACAAAGGCACAGCAGCTGAATGCAAGAAGGGATGAGCAAAAGGCCAAGCTGAAGGCAAAGGCCATGGCACAGCTCCTACAGCCCCTCAGGGATCAACCCCACGGCCCAAGGGGGCCCCAGCACCCAGGGGACGGGGTCGGCCACAAGCACCTGGCAGAGGCATTGCCCTCCTGGCCAGGGGAGAGCCCACCCAAACAGCCCCTGGGAAGGAGTCAGGGCTGTAAACCAAGATGCCATGGGTACGGCTTTTGCCGTTGGCTTTGGCAAGAAGAAGAGCCAGACCCAGGGCAGATATTCAATTCTCTCCCTTGCAATTGATCTTGGGAATTCCTTACCCTGGTAATTCTCCACCCAGTGCAGGGTGGGGATAAGGGATGGACATTTAAAGCAGTCTGTGGCCAGAGTCCTGTCTCTTGTGAAATCTCTCCCACAGGAAGCTGGGCTGGCACAGAGCCTGCCTTGGCACTTTGCTGTTCCCAACATCCAAGCAGGACATCGGGCCCTGCCTAAGGAGGGCAAAGCAGCCCCACTGGTGGCCAAGTGGCGTGGCCCATGCCAAGTGTCCCTGAGGCCAGAAACAGCCCCCAGCACAGCTGAGCACGGGGGGACCCCTCAGCCTGGGCTCCAGGGCTCTGAAGCCCCGGAGATTTGCACTTCCCGCCTGCAGCAGGAGCATGGGAGGCCCCCACGGAGCCTGCACTGAAGGCAGCGCAGCAGCAGCCAGGGCTCCACAGCGGGGCAAGCCCCTGGGCCTGCCCACACATCCTCTGCTCAAATCCTCTGCCTGGGCACCCTCCTTTGGCATCTCCAGCCACCGGGGCCAATCCTTGCTGCCACTGCTGCAGCTTCAGTGCTTTCTGGGCCTGCACTGCCACAGCTGCTGGCGAAGACAACGGCACAATTCCACTCTGGGTCTCAGCCACACTCACACACTGCGCTGCCTGGGATTGCACTGATGGAAAATACACCAGGTCACAGACTTTAACATTTTTAACATTTTATTTCTCCACTCAGCCTTGGTTTGCCTTGGCCTCGGGGAAAGAAATGGTAAAGGTTTTTTAAGGGATGTTCCACCACTCAATGGAGATGAGTTTAACATCTCAACACACTGGGAATGGCCCAAAAGATTCCCACAAATATAACGCCCAGCAGCAAACAGCAACCAACACCTACTCCAGACACTGCCCCCGGCAGAGCTGGAGACACCTGCTCTGGAAAAGGCTGAGAAGGAAATCCAGCAGTTCCGACCTGATGAACAGCAGAAGCCAAGAAATCCGGGTCCAATAGGAACCCAAATACTAAAAACTGCACAACTTGAAACTACAGAACATTAAACCAATGGATTTAGATTGGTTCAGACTGTATCAAGTTTGGGAAAAATCCAGTTAAACCCACGTGTCATGGAACGATTTTCTCTGCACACCCGGGCTATGTGGGGATGGAATGATTTCTGTTGCAAATCTTGGCCAGAATCAAGGAATGCCTTGACTCCTACACTAAACATATTGGTGGAGTTTTCCTTTCTTCTGCACTTTCAGAGCAAAGTTTATAACAGAAGAGTATTTTTTGTAATAATCCTTCTTCTATATTGCCGGTTAGGTTTTGGTCAGGGATGAGAGAATGAGTTTTTACTCCGAGGAGAAGTAGAAAAAACTTAATTGCCTTGGGATTTTTTTGTGTATGTCTGTGTGAGAGATACCAAAATTTTGGTCTGGGTTTTGCAACGTTCACCTTCAGGCTGCATTTTGCAAAACGAGAAGAGATTTAAAGGTGACCCTTTCACTCATAAACACTAAATAGATGATTTGAAGGAAAAAATAAATAAAGCAGCAGTTTGTGGGGGGAGCACATGTGAGACTGCTGAAGGCTGCTCTGGAAGAGAAGCTGCATTCCAGGCAGCCAGCAGAGGAGCTTTAGAAATGCAAATTAACACTGCTGGGGCAAAGTGGGGACAATGGACCTGCCTCTTCTTGCCTGGGGCAGGAATTGGGCTGATTCCCGCTGCCCCTCACCCCAAGCTCTGCCTGCCTGCACAGATGGAATCTGCACAGCTGAAGGCAGAGCCCATGGTGAGGATCTCTGACTCTGCAACAGAAATGGGTGAAGCTGCAAAGGGAAACAGCAAATGGAGGATGTTGTGAAAACCTCACTAAAATAAGGGGGGATCATCTCTGTGCCCAGGCGGATCGGGAAGTCTGAACCTTCCAAGTCCCTCAGCCAGTGGGCAAAGGCAGAGGGAGATGCGGCCGGGAAAATGAGCATCCAAAGGAGGCGGCGTGCTACAACAAGGGCAGAGCCCGCATGGCAAATGCCCCACGGCCTCTCCCTCTGCTCAGCAATCGAGTCACTTTGACAGGACTCCTCGGTCTCCTCTGGCCACAGAAACCTCCGGCGACGGGAATTTCCCCGCACGGGCCCGGCCACGGGGCAGCCACCTCTGTCCCAGCCACAGCAACCGGGACGAGCCAGCGCTGCTCCGGCAGCGGCTCCTGCCCAGGCAGCGGCGGGAAGGAGACCGCGGGCAGCCGCTCCCGCAGCGCCCTCAGCCCAGGGCCGGCACGGGCCGGACACGGCACCGCCAAGCCGCCGGAGCCCCCTGCCGCCCCCTCCGCCCGCAGCGAGCCCCGAGCCCCCGCAGAACCCGGCGCGGCTCCCACCTGCGCCGGGGCCGCCTCCGAGCTCCGCCAATGCCGCCTCCCCGCGCTCCGGCCGCTGCCGCCGCTCCCGGGCCCGCACAGACGCTCCGCCAATGGCGCCGCTGCCGAGCCAGGGCCGCCCTCAGGCCGCCAGCGGGGCCGTGCTTCGCCCCGCTCTCACCAATCAGCGCGCCAGAACCGCGACTGACGGCAGCAGCGGCCAATGGCAGCGAGGGGCGGGCTCTGCACACGGCACAGCCTCGCCCCGCGCTCTCAGGGCCCCCCGGGCTGTGGGAGGGCAAAGCCGGAGATGAGGAACAGCCCTGGAACGGGCCCGGGCCCGGGCCGGCATCGATCTGCAGCACCAACAAACTGCTCCGCACCTCCCGACACGGCTTTCCCGGCCCTGCGCCTTCGCCTTCGCTGGCTCCGGCTCTGCGGCAAGCCCAGCAGCCCCACTTCTCCTGCCCCCTAATTCGGAGCATCAGCGCATCGCTTTGATTTCCCCCAAAAAGGGAAAACCGCCCCAAAGCCCTGTGGGGGAGTGGGGGAGGGGAGAGATTTCTGGCACAAAACTCCAAAAGCTCCGAGCAGGACAATGAGAAGTCAGTGAAGAGCCTTGAATGCAGCTTTCCCCACGCCTCCCTCCTTCCAGCTGCACCTCCTCCCCCGGCAGTGCAGGAGACAGGGAATGGGGCCGTGCTCAGTTCATCCCCCGTGGCTTCTCCCTCTGCCCAGGGACAGGAGTCGTTCCCCTGCTGCAGCCTGCGGGCTCTCCCACCGGAGACTTCTCCAGGAACTTCTCCAACCGGAGTCCATCCCCTGGGGCACAGCCCCCCTCCAAGTGCTGCAGCGGGAAAAACGCCAGTCACTTGTTTTTACAACTTTTAAAAGTTTAGTGATAATGAAATGGTTATAAAAATAGTAATACAATTAGAGTAATAAAAATTCAGAGTTCGTGTAATTACAGGACAATAAAAAACAAAGAATTACGGACGTCTGGATGCTCTCGGGCACTTAAGCAAGGACAGGCATGTTTTGTGAACAAAGGAATAACTCTTAAGATCCATTCACTGTTGCATATTCATACATACCTCATGGTTATGCATACATTCTATTTAAAATAAGAAACTCTCTCTGGAATAGGTCAACTCCTTCTTTTAATCCCGACGGCGTCTTCCAGTCTGAGCAAGGCCTGAAGAAATTACCTTCTTCTGATAAGAAACCCATAAATTCCTCTTTTCTGGAGGATTTGGGTGTTCTGTGACACTTATCTCGAAGCCAGTATCTCATTATTAAAAAAAAAAAAACACATACACAGTTTCTACTTTAACTACTAAATCTTCATTTTAACTACAAAACTACATTTACCATTCTATCAAAATGTTAATACAGCACTTCTAACAAACAATGTTTGCTTGCCAATGAGAGTGTGCTCACGATTGTAAACTATCTGGAAGTGTATAAAAACTACTGTCTGTAAACAATAAAGGGAGAATGTAGGATTAACCACATTGGTTGGGATCTGCATTTCTTCCTGTCCAGCAACCCTTTTATAATTGGTCCCTGTTTCAGAGTCCTCCGCAGCTGAGGGACTGAGATTCTGATGGTAGGCTCCTGGGCCTCCACAGCAGTGCATCTTCCTTTTCCTTGTTTTCATTGCAGCGTCATTCTCCTCCACCCAGATGAAATTGAGGATTGGCAATGGCTTGCAAGAAAGCAAGGGGTGAGTACCTTGGGTTTGGTGAGAAACGAACCTCATGCTTTAGAATTTTCAAAACTTTAAGAAGGCATAATTAGAGACAAATCAATAACAGTGGTGGGTGTTTGGCAATGGCCAGAGGCACACTGGTTAGCCATAGCAACTCTTCTTTTCTATTTTTTCCAATTTATTGTTCAAAAACATATTGATAAAGGTTATACGTATTCAAACCTTTATTTGAACTCGTTTACTTGTTTCAGGAACTCTTTAAGTTGGTTTGAGCCCCAACCCGCCTTTCTAGAGTACGTGCAGGAATTGTGGATTGTTGTTCTGAGGGTTGTGTGTCACTTCCTCACAACAGCCCCCTGATCCTTGGTTTCAGCTGTGAGTCTGCAGGCCCCAAGTTGGGCAACTCCCTGGGGGCTCCCCTGGCAGGGGAGACCCTCCTGGAGCAGTTCTGTGTCAGGAAGGAGAGACGCATTGGACTTCTTTGGTCTTCAGCTTCTGTTTATTGTTATCTTATCAAAACTTCATCACACTGTCTGCACCAGACTCTGCGAGCAGGAAAAACAGCACAAAAGTGACTAACAATCTCTTGTTACAAGGCCTTTTGAGTCTAATCAAAAACTAAGCTACCCAATTAAGTAGAAACACCTAAATTATTTTCCTTTCTAACCCAATAACTGAGCCCTAAAGACCCGGATTTTTCATGTGGATTTTTCTACCCATTTACAAGATACCAGCTAAAGGCAAGAAGAAAGAGGAAGAAGAAAGAAGAAGGGAACTCAAGACAACACCCTATATCCTCCATCTTGAACCCATCTATAACATACTAAAAATCCTAAAACCTAAATGTCTCACCCATGTGACATACTCCACTACTCTCTACAATTCTCTACAATCTCTTTCACACTTTTGTGGTTTCTAGTTTACCTTGAGGCTTTGGAAGTTTTCTCCATGAACGAGGGTCAAAGTCAGTGCTCCCCTGGGGGTCAGGGCACCCCAGAGCAGACAGAGAAATATTCCCAGTGCCCTGGGTTTCCACATCAGCAGGCGACAGTTATTGACAGTCGAAGGGTCAGCGGCAGGGGTCCTCATCACACCCGTTCCTTAAATGTTATCTGGCCATGCAGACGGTTTTAGCTACTTCCACAAATACTTTAAATCAACATTAGCTGTTTCACAAATATCTCTGAGTTATTCTTGTCAGTAAGTTACAAAAATAAAAGCATTAGTTATTATTTCACAACTGCAGCAACTTCTGCAAAAGTTAACATTCTAATGCACAACACGTAGCATCCACTTCAATACTTTGCAAAAGCCAAAACTATAATGTATGTTTTTCACACTGTCCACAAACTAAAATATCATCCATGAATGATGTTCTGAGGATTTGAGCGACACAGGGGCCAGGGCACTGGCCACAAAATGCTGACAAATTATACTACAGCAAAAGTAGTTAAAAGTGATTACAAACTGTACTGTATCAAAATCGTTGTGATTAGGAATAAGTTGCAGAAGTCAAGACAAAATAGCAAAAGCCACCAATTACATAGTTCTTTATAACAAACCCAGGGCAGGTTTTTCCCTTGCATGGAGCACTTGGGCCTTCCCCGGGCCCCTTCTGCCCTCTTGCAGAGCCGGTGGCATTTTCCACCACCCACAGTTTGTAACCAAGAGTCGGGTGCAGCCGAGAAGGCTCCAAGCGCCTCCTTCCAGGCTGACTCTGCAGATGCCGAGGCTGCTCTGGGCTCTGCCAGGGCTCTGCTGGGGCTCAGCTCTGGGCGAGGCTGGGCCCGCTCTCCCCTCACATTGCTCCGGGCAGCTGAGTCACACAGGGAGAAGGAAGGGACACGTCAAGGGAGTTGAGGTTTAAGAGAGTTTTTATTCAAAAAACTGCCATACCAAACAGGCTGTCATAAGAGCCGTAACAAACAGGCTGTCCTAACTACCTTAACCAACTAGCACTACTAACTACCATAACTAACTAGCACTGCTAACTACCAAAACTAACTAGTTGTCCTAACTAACTACTGTGACTAAACGCTGTCCTCCAGTGCTTCATCTTCTCCTCTGCTGCCTCAGTTGCTTTGCTGCGGTGATCAGAGGGGTCAGGCTGGAGAGAGGCTTGGCTGATGATAAAAATGGGTGCTGCCCAAAGGAGAAAAAAGAAAGAAATTAACCGTTACTTTCCAGAGTCAACTTCCTCACAGGCTCTGTTGCAACAGGACAAAGGGAAATGGTCTGAAACTCAGGAGAGGGAAGCAGGCTCAGATGAGATCTAAGGCAGAATTTTTTTAGCAGGAGAGTGGGGAAGCACTGACAGAAGGTGCCCAGAGATGTGGGAGATGCCTCCTCCCTGGAAACATCCAAGCTCAGGTCAGGCAGGGCTCTGAGCCACCTGAGCTGCTTGAAGATGGCCCTGCTCGCTGTGGGGCCCCAGGTGCAGATGACCTCGAAAGGCCCCTGCCAAGCCAAACCAGGCGAGGATTCTGCTTGCTTTGCGTGTGGAAAGCAGCGAGACCGGAGACCATCGGAGGGGGCCCCACAAGAAAACCCCTCCCTGGCGCTGCTGCTTCCCCTGCAGCCGCTTGGCATTCACCTGCAGCAGCTCCTGGGCAGACCAGCGCCGCTCCTCGTCCGGCTCCAGGCTGCACTCGAGGAAGTCCCGCAGCAGAGCCGACAGGCGCCTGGGCTCCTGCAGCTGCGGGGTCCCGTTCTGCCGGATCAGAGCGCGAGCCTGCAGGAAAAGCAAACTCAGCGCTCTGCCAGCTTCCTTCCCACCCACAAGTGCTCACATCGACCCCGGCTTCCCAGCCCCAGCTCCAGGGGCATTTTCCTCCCTGGCAGAGATGCTGCTCACAGCTCATTTTTCTATGCCAACCAAAAAACCCTAACCCTGGTGCTGCCACAGCCATTGTAAAGAGCTGGTGCACTTGCTTCACATTTTCAGGTCATCCTCACAGCCAGAAGAAATGCAACAACATAAATCCCAAAGCAAATTGTGTCTGGAGACTGCAGAATATGTGTCTGTGTTGAGGCTCGAGTCCTCTGGGAATTCCCTTCCCCATGTGCAGAAACCTCCAGCTGCTGCTCCCAGTGCAGGGTCACCCTGTGCTCACAGGCCGCTGCAACCACGGGAGAATTGGCCTCTTACCATGGCCCTCGTTTCCTTGAAGTAAGGAGGTTCTCCTTCCACCATCTCGATGGTCACAATGCCGAAGGACCAGATGTCCACCTTGGGGCCGTAAGGAGAACTGGTGACAACTTCTGGGGCCATCCAGTGAGCAGTGCCCACCATGGAGCTGCGCTGGTCCTGCTCAGGGCTGAGCTGAGCGCTGAGGCCAAAATCAGCTGAGGACAGAAACAAACACTGTCAAAGGCAGCTGGAATGAGGAAACCAAGCACAAAGACTCCCCGCTCTCAGTCTAAGAATGAAGCAGTGAATTCAGCTGGAAAAGTTCTCAAGGCTGCAGCCAAGGAAAGATGGAACTGAACTGGACCCTTAAAGAAACCCTCAGCTTTCGTGCAGTGGCTTTTACTGATTCCCTTGCAGCTTTAGATTCCAACTCCTGCCCCTCTGGGAGGGCCATTCCCAGAGCAAAGGCTCCCCTGACAGCCTGCTCCTCTCCTGAGCTCTCTGCAGGGGCAGCCGCTCTCAGCTGGCAGCAGGGGCCGGGCAGTGCCCCCAGCAGCCCTTGTGGGGCTCTGGCCGTCACTGGGAAGCAGCCCCACAGCCGCACCCCGGGAGCGCCGTGCCTGGCCAGGAGCACCCACCCAGCTTGACAGAGCCGTCCATTCCCAGAAGGATGTTGGAGCTCTTCAGATCTCTGTGGATCACCTGGTTCGAATGGAGGAAATCCAGGCCCTGCAGACACTGAGAGAGAACAAGAAACACGAGGGTAAAAACCAATGGCCGGAATATATCACACAAGAAAGGACAGTTTAGAATTCTGCCAGCAGCGACTTTGCTCTGACAGGCCAGGAGTGCAGTGCAGACAAGCTCCAGGCAAACGGTTCAAGGCAAAGCTGAGAACAGCACATCAAATCCAAAACAGACAGAGAGTGCCACAACAGCAGGAAAGAGAACAAGAACAGAGTAGAAGTACAGTGCTGCTGGCAGGCCGTTCACTGCAGGGGCTCTTTCTTCTCCAGCTCATAAAAACAACAGAGAAACAAAGCCCTGAGCCTGGAGCCACTCCTGCTCTCACGCCCTCTTGGGAAGGACCATCGTGTCCAAGGCAGGGCAGTCACAGGCAGGATCCCTCACCTCCCGACTGACAGCTGCCATCTCTCCTTCAGCCATGCGTGTCTGTCTGACAACGTCCTGCAAAGTTCCTCCATCCATGTATTCCATCACCAGCCAGAGATCTCCATCAACAAGGAAGCTGGAAGAGGAAAGCAGTGGCATGGAGACCAATGTGCAGTGCTCAATTCCCCCATGGAAAAGCCTGGAGTGGAGTTTTGTTGCCAGGTCACTTGTCAATGAGGACAGAACCCGATGGAGAGACATTCCTGCCAGGCTGCACAGCCCTTGGGATCTGCACAGTCTAAAGGAGGAGACCCCTGTGAGAAAGGAGAGGCCTGAGATGGCAAGCAGGTGAAAAATGCAGTTTAGCAAAGGCCCAGATCAATGTGGAACCACAACACTGGCCCCCAGCTGGTTCAGCTTCTGAACTCATCAGTTCCACCCTTCCCTGCAGAACAAGGCAACACAGCTCCCAGGGTTATCCAGGGGAGGAGGCCGGGCAGCACTTGGGACAAAAGGGGTCAGAAAACCTTTCAGAAAGTCCCTTCAGAAACAGGCAAGGCCAGTGACAAATGGGCAAACGAGGCATTTCTGGGAACAAGAACCTGGTCTTCCTGGCATCTGTAGCAAAGGGAAAGGGCTGGGAAGAAGAAGCCAAGGGAAATAATTTCTGCTGTGGTTTACCAGCACTTGTTGTAAGACACAGAAAACAGGGTCAACTTGAAGGGAAAACCAAACCAAAGCAACAAAAGCACACGGAGGGAGCGAACTGCCAGGCTGTTGTTTTGGGAAGATACGGCTGGGTCAGGCATTTTCAAATCAGGCTACAGACTACGGACGCCAGGAAAGGTTAAGGCAGGGCCCGGGCACGGGATAAGGCCTGGAGCACTCACCTGTCCAAAGAGCTGACAATGTTGGGGTTCTTCTTGTCCTTCAGGAGCAGGAGCTCATTCACAGCTCGTTCCCTGTTCTGCCCTCTCAGACTCATTTTCTTTATGGCCACCTAAAGGGACATTGCAGACCTTTAACTGGAGGAGTCTGTGGCAGGAGGCCGCAGCAAACACGGAGCGAGTCTTTTTGGGGCGACGGAGCCGGGCTGTGCCCAACTGCCTTGGGATGGGACACCAGAGCTCAGCAAGTGCCATTCCCACAGCCCATTGCTCTGCTCGCTGGGGGCTGCTTACAGGACACATGGCCAGAGACATTTGGCCTTGCAAGCTCTGCAGAAATGGCCCCTCAGCTGTCAGCCTCCAAGCTCTAACCACATTTTCTGCACCTACAGTCTTCTCAAATGGCCTCAACACTCTCATTATTGTTCAAACACATTCTGCAAGCAGGAGGTAATTCTGGTTCTGTGCAAACAGAGCAAAACAGCCGGGAACCCTTTAGCAGTTCTATGGGATTGGGTCATGATTTCAGATGCAACTGCTCTGGCTGGGATTGCACAACAAAGCAAACACACACATCCATTGCCCTCCTTGCATTCCTTTGGGCACTTCAGAAGGACCAAGTCTGTCCCAGCTGTGCTCTGCAGGCTGACACGGCTCTGCCTGCAGAGGAGCAGCCTGTGCAGGAAAGCTCTGCTGGCCCCCAAAGCTGCAGCCACAGCTTCCAGCAGAGGGGAGAGCCCTGGAGAGCTGCCAGACGTGCTGGGCGTGTTGACACTGACCTCTCCTCCAGTGGCCCTGTCGAGTCCTTTAGAAACTGTTCCAAAAGCCCTGGAGACAAAACAGCAGAGAAGAAAGAAGCAGCGCTTTAGGCCCTGGCAGTGAAAGCCAGCCCAGACAGGAGATCTCTGCTGCCTGTAGCGTTCACAAACACCTGGGGGCATCGACCCTTCCAACAACAGCGCAGCAGCCACCAGCCCTCTGCCATGCAAGGTGTGCCAGAGTAAAGTGAGGCCCAACACCAAGGAATTGGGCTGGAGCAAATCCCAAATGTCCGTGGTGCATGGCTTTAGTTCAAAACCTGAAGTGAGCAATGGGTGTCTAAAGAACTGGAAAAGAATGCATTTCATCCTTTTCCATTTCCTGCCTAAGACCTGCAGGATCCACAAGGGCCCTGCCTTTAGGCAGGTGATGCATTTTCCCCCAGAGTGCATCAGCTCTGTGTCTGTTACTGAATGTATGGGCTCTACTACCTGTGCTAGAATAGAGCACTTATTAGTTCATCTCTGGTTTCTGTTTCTAAACCATTAGGTTGATAATCCTGACCCGAGGATATTTTTTGAAGCAAAATATTTGAAAGAAATCTCCTTGAGAACTGTTTTCTGACCGTCACCAGATGGTGAGTGGCTCTTTTAGGCAATCCAATTCCAGAGACAGAAGATCTTCCAGGTCCTGCTCCTTGCTGCAGGCAGGACACTGCCAGCCTCAGGGGCCTTTGACGGTGCCTTCTGAGCACAGGTATCAATTCTGATCAGGACTGAGGGACAGCAGGATGGCGCCCCAGTGTCTGGAGGTGTTTGGAGCTCTCCTGACTTCTCACTTGATCCTGCACCAGCACAACACCTGGGCCTGCTTGTGCAGAAGTAACTGCCGTGCACTTACCCTTGGCCAATCTGCTCCACTTCCAGGTATTTCTCGGCAGGCTCCGCCAGGCTCACGGTGTTCCCTGAAAGAAACCACGTGGAAGACGCTCCCTCCCAGAGTGAGACCCCGCCTTGCAGCAGAGCCAGAATGCAGCCCCCCTCCCTGGGGCCGTCAGCCCCTTGGTCTCAGCTGGGGAAGGACAAGAAATGACCCTGGCACATTCAGCTGCAGAGCAGCACTGGGTGCAGCTGATGCCGAGACACACACACAGCACCCTGCTCTGGCACACAGGAACAGAGCAGACGTACTCAGCTGCATCAGGCACCACTCCCCTCTCCCCTCTGGCTGCAGGGCTGTGCTGCTGTCAGAATGTTCAGCCCAGGATCCCACAGCCGAGGGAGGTTCAGTGTCCTCTTCCCAAGCACAGGGAGCTTCTCCGTCCTCTTCCCAAAATGCTGCAGGTTCGCCATCATCTTTGCAAGCCAGGGGACGTTCACTGTCCGCTTCCCATGCTGGGAGAAGTTCACCCTCCTCTTCCCAAGACACAGGATATCCTCTGTCCTCGTCCCACGCCAGGAGATGTCCACTGTCCTTGTTCCACACCGCGGGAGCCTCGCCGTTGTGTTCCCACAGCGCGGGATGTTCGCCCTCGTCTCCCAGAGCAGCGGGAAGTTCACTGTCATCTCCCGGCACTGAGGGACGTTCACCATCGTCCCCCGGAACAGCGGGAAGCTCACTGCTGCCTTCCTCCTCTTTGGGCTCCTCTTTGGAAGCAGAGGGAGCCAGAGGAGGTGCTGGTGCCGCTTTTGTGTCCTGTGGACAGACGGCAGCGTGAGGGACGGGAAGTTCTGCATCAGTTATCACCTTATTTCCCCTCAGCTGCACATCCAGCTGCACTAAGCAGAAATTGGGTTTGGAGCTGTTCAAACTAACAATGGGCTAAAGTCCACATTGCCCCTTATTGTTGGGAATTCCATATTCCACCATGGCTAAAGCCAGCAAGCAATGCTCTGCCTGCAAAACCAGACCTGCAGCTCTTCAAAAGCTCTTCAGCAGAAAAGGAGAAAACTCCCAGGGATCCCTTTGCTGCTGCAAGGACACTGGCAGGAACTTTCCTTCAGCCTCCCAGGCTGGCACTCGGCTGCCACATGCCGAGCTCAGAACTTGCTGCACAATTCCAAACACCAAAGGTTCCTTTCCCACTCACCGAAGGAGGAGCTGCTCGGGATCCACTCATGAGGTGACCTGCAACGGGAGAGGGAACATGAACCAGATGCTGTCAGGAAAAAACTGCCTGTGGTGGGAAATGCCCCGGAGCAAGGCAACCCCGAGAGAGCATTTTGCTTTCACAGCGTCCCTCCAGGAGCCACAGTCCCTTCGCACAGCAAGAGAACAGCACAAAATACTGGGCTGGGTCAGCTCTTGGCTGGACAGGCAGTTCCAGGCTCTGCTGCCACAGACTCCCCGCGTGAGGGAACAGAACCCCCCAGGGCTCATTGCAAATGCTGTGCACGCCCCGCTGGCTGCAGACACCCCCTTTTCCAGCTGCAGCTGCTGCCAGGAGCTCTCCCAAAGCAATGGTGTCTTCATGGCAATTTGGTTACAAAGTCAGCTCAGGCCCAGAGGAAGAACAGCAAGCACACAGCAAGCCCAAAGCCACAGCACCGAGGGAAAACCTCGACTTACGTGCCAAGTGGGTTAAAAAATACCCCGCATACGCCACAGAGTACAGCGTGCAAACTGCAGCAGCCACGTGCTGGATCATTTTGGCTGCGCTGCACACGTCTGCAGACTGTAGCCCTGCAGGCACAGAAGGACACCCGTCAGGGCTGGGCTGGCTGTTGAGAATGCCTCGGGCAGGAGGATCCTCCGGCAACGAGCAGTGCCCAGAGCCACTCTGGACACTGAGGCCTCCGTGTGCCACAGCAACGGGAACACCCCGGGGACGTGGCAGTGCTCCTGTGACATCACAGCAGCAGCTCACGCAGAAACCGCCTGGAAGGTTCTCCTGTGTCACAAAGGAGCACAAAGAGCCCTCCCAGGGCACAGCCTGTTGCCCAAAGGATCCAGGAGGAGCTCTGAAAATGCAGCAAACAAGGACACCCCATAGCCCAGCCTGAACACTGAGGAGGAACAAGGATGGCACCAAAGCAGAGCAAACATGACCTTTAGTCACTGACACTTCTGGCTAAAATCAGCAAGCCGTGTTCCCTCTGGGATCTTTGTTCTCGTTCTAAAAACAAGCAAGGTTCTCCACTCTAAATATAGAGAAGGCAGGAACTGGGGAGGAGGTGGGATGAGGAAGGAGGAGGAGGAGGGAGAGAGGAAGAGGAGGAGCAGGAAGAGGAGGAGCAGGAGCAGGAAAAGGAGGAGAAACAGGAGGTTCCAGTGCCCCCCGTGGCCGCAGCACCCTTGACCCCGGGACCATCGCCTCCAGCTCATCCTGCATGTGGGAGGGGAGGGGGAGCTCATCCCAAATCTATCAGGGGGTCCCTGAGAGGGTTTTTTTATTGGGGTGTGTTTGGAGCTTGCAGATTGTGGAATTGAGCCCCAAATATCGTCTGGGAGGCCCAAATAAACCCTGGGAGGGTTTTTTCTCTGTGTGTGTGTGTGTGTGTGTGTAGGTTTGGATCTTGCAGGACCCCAAAGCTGAGACCCTTGGGGGGATCTTTGGGAGTCCACGTTGCCATTGCCCAGGGTCACCAGGGGGAGGACATTGGTCCTGGGGACCCCTGGGGGAGCAGAGGAGGGGAACTCCTGGGACCCCCAGAGTGGGGGGAGTAGAGAGGGGTGTTCCTGGAGCTGGGGGACCCATGGCTGGCTGGAAAGGGGGGGAGCCTGGAGAGGAGGGACCCCTGGGATCTCAAAGTAGAGCATCAGGGGAGAAGGGACCCCATGGACCCCCAACAGCCCCTGGATTATCCCTAAGCAGGACGCCAGAGAAGGGGGAACCCCTGGAGCCATTGGACCCCCATCATCCCAAGGAAAGGAAACCTCTGGCACCCCAAAAGTGGAGAGATCAGAGATCGGGAAGTCCTGGGAGAGTTGTTTTGGGCTGAACCTTGATATAGTGGAGATTTCCATGGACACAAGACTCCTGCTGACTTCTAGGGATGGACTTGGGCAGTGTGGAGCCTCTACTCCAAGGCCCTCCCACCTTGGTTTTCCCCAAAGCAGGATTTGTCATTCCCTGGGTGTGGCTGGATGGAGGAGGAGGAAAAGCCTCGGAGATCCTGCTGGAGGAGTCGATGAGCCATCGGTTGTGTGGCAGAGCCTCGACAATCGGTGCCCAAAAGTGCTCGGAGCCAATGAGAGCGTGCGGCGCTGCTGGGCCCGCGCTGCTCCGGACTGGTGCTGCCAGCGCAGCGCGGCCGCTCTGGGGCTGGTGCTTGTAAGAGCCCGTCTGAAGCCCCTTGTTCTCCATTCTGCCTTCAGATTGCCACGAGAAAGAATCCCTTCCCCCGCTGCAGTTCCGACTTAGAACAGGACACAGTGCAGGTGGAACCACTGAACCATCATGCTAGCTGTTCCGAACAAGGCCTGGCAAGAACTTGGCAAGGAGTTGGCAAGGACTTGGCAAAGACCTGACATGGACCCAGCACGGGACAGCCTGATGCGCGGCCTGCTTCTAATATCCGTTCTTAAGCCCAAGGAACTTTTGGGGGGACTCCCGTGGTCCTTCATTGAAGACCCCTCATCTGCCTCGTTACCACTGTGACAAATAAAGAATGAGAACCCTCCTCCCAAGGACTGAGACTGAGACCCCTACTATAGGGAGGAGGGGAAATTGGTGGTCTGACCACTAATGACATGACCTGTTTCCCTTCAGTAATTTCAATGGACTTATTCTTTATTTTATTCGCCTTGCTTTGGTGGTTTCTGTGGACTCACCTGTTCCCTCGTGGCGATTACAATGGACTTTCATTGTTACACTTGTTCCCCCCTCTTTCCTCTGTGGACTATAACTGGACCCCCGAGTCGACCAGAACTTCGGAGACTCCCCCGACACGACAGACGGATCCCCATCGTCCGGACCACTGAGGATCTCGCCTGTGTTGGTAGCTATTCCCATCCCCCTCTTCTCTCTCTCTCTCTATTATTTTATCTCCTTTCTGATCCCCACTATCGCATATACTGTTTTGGCCCCTAATAAAGGTGCATTTGTTGTGATTAACTGATAGTCCCTTGTTGTTTGCCTTTTTGTACTTTTGGGATCGGTGAAAAGAACCATCACGACACCCCGCAAAAAGCGGATCGTGACATTAAATTGGCGTCACGGACAGGATTTCTGTCTAGACAGGAGGGTTGCAAATGAAAAAGCACCCACACTGTCTTTGGAAATTCACATAAGATCCCTTAGTGCAAAAGGTGGGACACTGTGTTTTGTTGTTGTTTTGTTATTGTTGTTGTGTGTATCTGTTCTGGGAAGGAAGGGACAACTTGAAGAAACTAAGCAGAGCCTCCCAGGCACATTATTGTCCCTTCACCCACCCAGGGAAGCGAAGGGCGACACAGCGAGGGCTGTGTGGTTTGTGGAACTTAAGTTTGTACCTCCCTGTTGTGGTTTTGGTCCCTTCACAAAATGAGTGATAACCTTAATGATAAAGCTAAAGTTGGGCTTTATGCTCTACTAGCTAAATATAATGCCAAACCTTCTCCAGGAGGAGAGGAATGGGCACAAAATAATTGGTTTAATTTGGATAATGTAGTTGATAGAGTGTGTTCTTTACAACATGATACAAAGTTCAAACTGGGCAAGAATAAAACCATCTTATGCTCAGTTTTGGGAGCTTGTCTTAAGGCAGCCGTAGAAACTCGCTCACAACGAAGAAGTGAGCAAGAAATAATAATAGACTCCCTTCAAAACTTAGTAGAAATTTTACAAAAACAGTTACATGAAGCAAGAAATGTGACTTATGCATTGCAAGCTGCCTTAACAGAAGAACATGTTAACAAATCACACAATGCTGATTCCCCTACAGAAACAGAGGAGAAGGAAACTACTCACATTAGACAGATTTACCCCCAAAAGGAACTTGAAGCAGCAAATAATTGTGGGGAACATTGCTGCCATCACTTGAGACCCCTAATTAAAACAGAGTATAATTATCTCAGTGATGATGATCTCGAACCTCACATCACAACCAAACACATACCATACACTGCCACTGAGTTAGCTAAGCTTAAAAAGGAATACGGACGCCTCCCACACGAATCAGAAACAGAATATGTTTTCCGGGTGTCCCTCACTGGTGGTGATCAAATTAAATTAACTGAACAAGAAGCCAGTGGGTATTGGGGACATGGTGTCTTCCTAACAACGGGAGAAAAACGTGACACATGGTCCCTGACACAGCGTGAGGCTTTTTGGGCCGGGGGAACGAGCCCCTTAGAAAGGGGAGATCCCATAGCTATAATTAGTACCCCTGACCAACTCTTCGAAAGTGTGCATAAAGCCGCTTGCCTGCAAATGATTCATGAGAAGAAGTTAATTCCTGGCTTTGAATCCCCAATGCAATTACCTGTGAAGCCCGAAATAATGACCCCTTTAATTCGTGAGCTTCCAGAAACTACTGCCATTACCTTACAAAAAACTATTATGACATTAAGCCCTGTGGAAAGACTGGACAGATTCCTGGGTAATCCCACTGATTGCACTGGATCTACTGATCCCAACTTTACCCCATCCCATTCATCCTTACAAGCCGCAGCTTCAAAATGCAGCTCGCCTGCCAGTAGTCGTAAAGTCTGGACATGGGGTGAAGTTGAAGAAGATTTGATTAATTACTGTAGAAAATATGGACCAGTAAAAACCCTGGAAGAAAAACCAGAGAAAACAAAAGGAGTTCGGTCCATTGGGATTCCTTATGGTAAAAATTCAGAAAAGGGAAAACAAAGCCCTAACCGCCAGCATTGGTGGTCGTTAGGAGTCCAAAAAGGAGTCCCCAGAGATATAATGGATGGCTTGCCCCTTGATAAATTACAGAAATTAATAACTAATTGGCGCCATCGAAAATCAAATCCGCCAATCCAACCCACGCCACCCAAACCTCCTTAAAACATGGGCAAGGAGCCAACTCTTCCTCCGCCTCTCCTTCCCCTCCCTCCTCAGAACACGGGCAAGGAACCAACCCTCCCTCAGCATCTCCTCCGAAACACAGAAACAGTAACCTTTTCCCAACTCCTCTCTCAAAACCCAGTCAGCGGGCCATTTCTCTCTCAGCCCCCTCCTCAGAATTCGGGAAATGAGCTGACACAGTTTCAGGGAAACTAACTTCTCCGTCCTTTACAGGTGAGCGAAAGGACAGAGCATGGGTATACTTGAGAATGCTCACTAAAAATAATTTAGGAGATATTTTAATTACAGCTGTTACGGGTCCCAAACGTGCTCTTGTAACATTTTTGATTGACACTGGGGCACAAATTTCTGCATTAACAGAAAAAGATGCTCAGAGGAGTGGAGTTGTTCCAACTAAGAGACAATACTGTGTTCTAAATGCCCTAGGAAAGTCAGAATCTATGAATGTAGCCTTGGTCAAACTCACACTTCCTGGAGATGAGAATCAATTAGTTGTCAAAATGGTAATTGGGAACATTCCAAACAATTTACTAGGGATGGATGTTCTTGCTGGGAGACAATGGGAGGACTCAGAAGGATCTTTGTGGTGTTTTGGCGCTACACCTTTAAATATTAGGTTGCTTCAAACCGCACCTTCTCTACCATATAGTAAAATAACAAATGTAAAACAATATCCTCTACCTTCTGGTGCCAGAGAAGGTATCAAACCAGTTATACAGGATTTGCGAGACCAGGGAGTAATAATTAACACACATTCTGCTTTCAACTCGCCTGTCTGGCCAGTGCGTAAATCCAATGGGAAATGGAGGCTAACAGTTGATTTCCGCAGGCTTAATGCCAACACAGACCCTCTCACAGCAGCGGTCCCGAATTTAGCCGAGTTGATAATATCTATTCAAGAAAAAGCTCATCCTATTATGGCAACTATAGATGTCAAAGACATGTTTTTTATGATACCTATACAGCCAGAAGATAGGGACCGTTTCGCTTTTACGTGGGAAAGACAGCAATACACTTTCACTAGGCTTCCCCAAGGATACAAGCATTCCCCCACTCTAGCCCACCATGCACTAGCTAAAGAAATAGAAAAGATATCCAAACCTGATGATGTAGCTGTTTACCAATACATTGATGACATTTTGGTGGGAGGGGATGAAATTGAAGCAGTAGGAGAGACTCAACAGAAAATAATCTCTCATTTAGAGAGTCTCGATTTACAGATTCCCCCGGAAAAAATTCAAAAGCCCTCCCAAGAAGTAAAGTTCTTGGGAATTTGGTGGAAAGGGGGCATGACATGTATTCCACCAGACACCTTGACTTCTTTAGATCAGATTAAAATGCCTCACACTAGAAAGGATCTCCAACAGGCTCTGGGACTATTAGTGTTCTGGAGAAAACACATTCCAGATTTCTCGATAATTGCTAGGCCTCTTTATGACTTGCTGAGGAAAGGGGTAAAATGGGATTGGACTCCTTCTCAGGAAGAAGCATTGCAATTACTGATTTTTGAGGCAACAGCTCATCAAACATTGGGTCCCATCCATCCTACAGATCCCTTTCAGGTAGAATGGGGATTCGCTGCCTCAGGGCTGTCAGTACACATATGGCAGAGGGGACCTGAGGGTCCAACAAGGCCTGTGGGCTTCTATTCTCGTGGTTTCAGAGATGCTGAGAAAAGATACACTACCTGGGAAAAGGGGCTGTTTGTGGTTAGTTTGCCTCTCATTGAAGTGGAAAAAATAGCACGTCAACAACCTATTGTGCTAAGGGGCCCCTTCAAGGTTATTAAGACAGTCACTAGTGGAACCCCCCCTCCTGACGGGGTGGCTCAGAGGGCCTCAGTTAGGAAGTGGTATGCTCAAATCGAACATTACTGTAATATTTTTACAATTACAGAAGGAGCTGTAAAAAATTTAGCAATCCAAGAAACTGAGGAGTTGGATAGTGGCCAAGATAAACCAGTCTCTGTAATCAAAGTGGCCCCTCCTTTCTCTCCTGAACAATCAGCAAATTCTTGGTTTACTGATGCTTCTGCTAAAAGGGAAGGCAAAATGTGGAAGTATAAAGCAGCAGCCCTTCACATTTCCTCTGGTGAGCAAATAATTACAGAAGGCGAAGGTAGTGCACAGGTTGGGGAGCTGGTAGCTGTCTGGAGTGTTTTCCAACGAGAAGCACAAAATTCCTCTTTGGTCTGCATTTACACTGACTCTTATGCTGTATACAAAGGTTGTACTGAATGGCTTCCTTTTTGGCAGCAAAACGATTGGGAAGTCAACAGAATTCCGGTATGGCAAAAGGAAAAGTGGCAAGAAATATTAAATATTGCAAGTCAGGGGAACTTTGCAGTAGGCTGGGTAGCCTCTCATCAAACAGATGGGAATCCAGCAGGAGAATGGAATAAAGCTGATGAGCTAGCAAGGCTTAGTCCCCTGAAAAAGGAGCAAATTACAGAGGAATGGAATCAATTGTTAGAATGGCTGCATGTAAAAAGGCAGCACACAGGTGCAAAAGATTTATACCAGGAAGCTCATGCCCGGGGTTGGCCCGTTACTAGAGAAATGTGTAAAACGTGCATATCAGCCTGTGAGCAGTGTCGCAAGCGACTGGAAAGACACCCTTTAGAAGATGACCCTTTGCATTTGAGGAAAGGCAAAGGCTTGTGGGACGCATGGCAGGTAGATTATATTGGTCCCTTTAAGAAATCAGGAGGAAAACATTTTGTGTTAGTAGGAGTAGAGATTGTGTCTGGGTTAGTTCAAGCTGATGCTTTTAAAAGAGCTACTGGGGACAATACTGTCAAAGCTTTACAGGGGTGGTTTGGAACTTTCCCAAAGCCACAGGAAATTCAGTCTGATAACGGGTCTCATTTCACTGCTAGAGTTGTACAGGACTGGGCAAAAGGTGAAGGAATCAAATGGATTTTTCACACCCCTTACTATCCTCAAGCTAACGGGATTGTAGAAAGGACTAATGGTCTTTTAAAGCGACTCTTAAAACCACAGGAAGGAAATTGGGACCTCCGATTATGGGAAGCTGTCAAAGGTGTAAATGACAGATAGGGAGTAAATGGGTGTCCCAAGATCACTGCTTTTTGTCCAACAGCTCCAAGCATCATTCCGTGCTGGAAGGACCTGACGATTCCACAAACCCTGCTCATTATCCTGGACAACCTGTTTTGGTAGACCTCCCTACAGTAGGGGAGGTACCACTTGTGTTGAAAACTCCTCTGAATAAATATGCATGGGTAGCTTCCGATGCTCTGGGAAAGGAGCACAGGATAAATACACGCTGGATAATTCCATCATTCTAACCTTTTCTGCCATATAGTGGCAGAACTTTTCTGTTGTGTTTACCTTTACAGAAGAACCTCGAGGGACAACATCATCTGAGCCATGATAAAATTGGTGATACTTTTCTGCATCTTACCACAACTCTCTGGCCAGAACCCTGCTGAGTGGCCGTGGTCTGAAGCTACCATCGAGCACACTAATGCCCTAGGATCATATCCTAAAGGTCGTCACCCGAGTCTGGCAACTATTGTGCTACATAACTCTAAGGTATATCGTCCAAATGAGTGGGGATGGGATCAGAAGGAATGGACCAGAACCCTAACTGGAACGATTGGTGAGACTATTGTGGTAGCATGCAGAAAAGTGGAAGGATCTCTACATGAGAAAGCTTCCTCTATCACAATTGCCGGAAATTTTATGGAGCCAGGAGGAAAAAATTATTTGAAAATCCCTTCAGCAAAATTATGCCCTACCAAGAAATGGGAGTGTGCCAAAATATTTCCCCTTACCCTATGCTGCCGTCAAGAATATATTGGTAATTATACCGCAGTTCGCCGAACTAACAATATTGCAATTACAAAAGACTGCAAAAATGAATCTGTTGATTGCTGGTATAGCTTTACTTTAGCTAAAACCACTTATGTGACATGTAGCTGGCAAAACAACTTGACTAACCCATTTAGTTTGCAAGGCCTGGTTTACAAATTTAAGATTAATGCTACAACCAATAATAATATAATAGTCATACCCCAATGGACGGAAAGCCCCTTTACCGAAGGACCTTGGTCCCAAGCTTTTGTTTATTTTTCCGGATACATGGGAAATGTAAAAGATTTAAATCTAATAACTCTTGTCATGCATAATAATCACACATACACCAGGCAAGAATGGAAAGAATACAAAACCTGGCAGCTTCAAGGGATAATGGGGGAGAAAATTAGCATAGGATGCCGAATGGTTAACAAAACTGCTTATAGTAAGGCAACCTCAATCAGTGTTCAAATAGGTCAAACAGACAAGCAGGAAAATGTCTGCACGCACCCAAGCATACAGGATTGTTGGCACAATTTTACATTAACACAGACTGCAGAAGTGGTTTGCTTATGGGGAAAAAACACCGAAGGGCTTTCTTTTAAGTTCATAATAAATGCTGTAGCCCAATCCACTACGGTTTATACCACCACCACCACCACCACCACTCGAGCTCAACCACCAGTTATGCTTACCCCGAAAATTTTTGAAGTTGGACCATATATAATCAGGAAAACCGGCCAACAACAGATATTATTTAATCCGGCATGGTCTCTTAAACAAGTTAAATTGCTGATGCAAAATAATGTCTCAGAAATACAACCAGCTTGTTCACCCTTTTTGCAAACCTCTTTTCAGGGCTGGACAACCTGGCTGCGACAGTGGAACCCTCCTAAAAACCGGGTGCCAAGAGACATAACTGGTGTTGTGGGAACGGGATTGGGAATCCTAAATAGTATAGATTCAGAAGTATTAATGAATAAACTGACTTCTACGACTAAAGATTTAACCAAAATACAACAACCACTGCAATCGTCCTTATCGGCCTTGGGAACACATCAGTGGTTGCTATCAAATATTTTACCAAATTGGGAAAAGATAAATGTGAATGATAGCAAATTGATAATTGATGCACTTAATGCCACACAAAGCAATGTTTCCTTAGCTCTTAGCTGTATCCAGGCTCAATTATGGATGCAGTCAGTTGCTGCCTCAATTATAAGAGAAGGTGAAGAAGGCACTTTTCCTACTGAAATTAGGAAAATAGTCTGGGACAGTGCCACTGATTTTGAAAGGGATTTCCAATCCTGGTGGAATTTAGTGAATTTTACTTATAACCCCATCACAAACATAGCCACAGCATTTGTGTTGACCATAAGTGATGCCTCAGTACATTTGATATTCCCTATCATTGCATCCTTTACACTATAGATGTTCCCAGGACTGTAGACACAAGGAGATTATAAGGTTAGAAGATATGTTTTACATAATTTTCTCCTATGATTTGTTCTAATCACTGTTTTAATTATTTGTTTATTGATTATAAAATTGTACTGAGTAATGTCGATTATACTAGATATATTACCTTATTGTTTAATATTGATTATACTGGTTTACTTTTTGATCAATTTATCGTTTAATTGATTAATACTGGTTATTATCTAAACAATTTATTGTTTAACTATTATTGATTTAATTAATACTTATTGTATTTTGCTTATTATTTAATTATAGTTTGCTTACTAATATGTTGTGATTGTTTTAGTTTTCCTGTTTTCTCTTTCCTTTCCTTTTTCTCTTCTCTTCTCCCTGGGATGTGCTGCCGACACTTGACGAGTCCTGAAGACTCCACAACGACCCCATGGAATCCTGCTGATGAAGATCTTTTGAGGGCAATCGTCAGTCACCGGGTGGTGTAAGAGCCCGTCTGAAGCCCCTTGTTCTCCATTCTGCCTTCCGATTGCCACGAGAAAGAATCCCTTCCCCCGCTGCAGTTCCGACTTAGAACAGGACACAGTGCAGGTGGAACCACTGAACCATCATGCTAGCTGTTCCAAACAAGGCCTGGCAAGAACTTGGCAAGGAGTTGGCAAGGACTTGGCAAAGACCTGACATGGACCCAGCACGGGACAGCCTGATGCGCGGCCTGCTTCTAATCTCCGTTCTTAAGCCCAAGGAACTTTTGGGGGGATTCCCGTGGTCCTTCATTGAAGACCCCTCATCTGCCTCGTTACCACTGTGACAAATAAAGAATGAGAACCCTCCTCCCAAGGACTGAGACTGAGACCCCTACTATAGGGAAGAGGGGAATTTGGTGGTCTGACCACTAATGACATGACCTGTTTCCCTTCAGTAATTTCAATGGACTTATTCTTTATTTTATTCGCCTTGCTTTGGTGGTTTCTGTGGACTCACCTGTTCCCTCGTGGCGATTACAATGGACTTTCATTGTTACACTTGTTCCCCCCTCTTTCCTCTGTGGACTATAACTGGACCCCCCGGGTCGACCAGAACTTCAGAGACTCCCCCGACACGACAGACGGATCCCCATCGTCCGGACCACTGAGGATCTCGCCTGTGTTGGTAGCTATTCCCATCCCCCTCTTCTCTCTCTCTCTCTATTATTTTATCTCCTTTCTGATCCCCACTATCGCATATACTGTTTTGGCCCCTAATAAAGGTGCATTTGTTGTGATTAACTGATAGTCCCTTGTTGTTTGCCTTTTGTACTTTTGGGATCGGTGAAAAGAACCATCACGACACCCCGCAATAAGCGGATCGTGACACTGGGCTATGGGGTGTCCTTGTTTGCTGCATTTTCAAAGTTCCTCCTGGATCCTTTGGGCAACAGGCTGTGCCCTGTGAGGGCTCTTTGTGCTCCTTTGTGACACAGGAGAACCTTCCAGGCGGTTTCTGCGTGAGCTGCTGCTGTGATGTCACAGGAGCACTGCCACGTCCCCGAGGTGTTCCCGTTGCTGTGGCACACGGAGGCCTCAGTGTCCAGAGTGGCTCTGGGCACTGCTCGTTGCCTGAGGATCCTCCTGCCCGAGGCATTCTCAGCAGCCAGCCCAGCCCTGACAGGTGTCCTTCTGTGCCTGCAGGGCTACAGTCTGCAGACGTGTGCAGCGCAGCCAAAATGATCCAGCACGTGGCTGCTGCAGTTTGCACGCTGTACTCTGTGGCGTATGCGGGGTATTTTTTAACCCACTTGGCACGTAAGTCGAGGTTTTCCCTCGGTGCTGTGGCTTTGGGCTTGCTGTGTGCTTGCTGTTCTTCCTCTGGGCCTGAGCTGACTTTGGAACCAAATTGCCATGAAGACACCATTGCTTTGGGAGAGGTCCTGGCAGCAGCTGCAGGTGGAAAAGGGGGTGTCTGCAGCCAGTGGGGCGTGCACAGCATTTGCAATGAGCCCTGGGGGGTTCTGTTCCCTCAAGCGGGGAGTCTGTGGCAGCAGAGCCTGGAACTGCCTGTCCAGCCAAGAGCTGACCCAGCCCAGTATTTTGTGCTGTTCTCTTGCTGTGTGAAGGGACTGTGGCTCCTGGAGGGACGCTGTAAAAGCAAAATGCTCTCTCGGGGTTGCCTTGCTCCGGGGCATTTCCCACCACAGGCAGTTGTTTTCCTGACAGCATCTGGTTCATGTTCCCTCTCCCGTTGCAGGGCACCTCATGAGTGGATCCCAAGCGGCTCCTCCTTCGGTGAGTGGGAAAGGAACCTTTGGTGTTTGGAATTGTGCAGCAAGTTGTGAGCTCGGCATGTGGCAGCCATGTGCCCGCCTGGGAGGCTGAAGGAAAGTTCCTGCCAGTGTCCTTGCAGCAGCAAAGGGATCCCTGGGAGTTTTCTCCTTTTATGTTGAAGAGCTTTTGAAGAGCTGCAGGTCTGGTTTTGCAGGCAGAGCATTGCTTGCTGGCTCTAGCCATGGTGGAATATGGAATTCCCAAGAATAAGGGGCAATGTCGACTTTAGCCCATTGTTAGTTTGAACAGCTCCGAACCCAATTTCTGCTTAGTGCAGCTGGATGTGCAGCTGAGGGTAAATAAGGTGATAACTGATGCAGAACTTCCCGTCCCTCACGCTGCCGTCTGTCCACAGGGCACAAAAGCAGCACCAGCACCTCCTATGGCTCCCTCTGCTTCCAAAGAGGAGGCCAAAGAGGAGGAAGGCAGCAGTGAGCTTCCCGCTGTTCCGGGGGACGATGGTGAACGTCCCTCAGTGCCGGGAGATGACAGTGAACTTCCCGCTGCTCTGGGAGACGAGGGCGAACATCCCGCGCTGTGGGAACACAACGGCGAGGCTCCTGCAGTGTGGGACAAGGACAGTGGACATCTCCTGGTGTGGGAGGAGGACAGAGGACATCCTGTGTCTTGGGAAGAGGAGGGTGAACTTCTCCCAGCATGGGAAGCGGACAGTGAACATCCCCGGGCTTGGAAAGATGATGGCGAACCTGCAGCGTTTTGGGAAGAGGACGGAGAAGCTCCCTGTGCTTGGGAAGAGGACACTGAACCTCCCTCGGCTGTGGGATCCTGGGCTGAACATTCTGACAGCAGCACAGCCCTGCAGCCAGAGGGGAGAGGGGAGTGGTGCCTGATGCAGCTGAGTACGTCTGCTCTGTTCCTGTGTGCCAGAGCAGGGTGCTGTGTGTGTGTCTCGGCATCAGCTGCACCCAGTGCTGCTCTGCAGCTGAATGTGCCAGGGTCATTTCTTGTCCTTCCCCAGCTGAGACCAAGGGGCTGACGGCCCCAGGGAGGGGGGCTGCATTCTGGCTCTGCTGCAAGGCGGGGTCTCACTCTGGGAGGGAGCGTCTTCCACGTGGTTTCTTTCAGGGAACACCGTGAGCCTGGCGGAGCCTGCCGTGAAATACCTGGAAGTGGAGCAGATTGGCCAAGGGTAAGTGCACGGCAGTTACTTCTGCACAAGCAGGCCCAGGTGTTGTGCTGGTGCAGGATCAAGTGAGAAGTCAGGAGAGCTCCAAACACCTCCAGACACTGGGGTGCCATCCTGCTGTCCCTCAGTCCTGATCAGAATTGATACCTGTGCTAAGAAGGCACCGTCAAAGGCCCCTGAGGCTGGCAGTGTCCTGCCTGCAGCAAGGAGCAGGACCTGGAAGATCTTCTGTCCCTGGAATTGGATTGCCTAAAAGAGCCACTCACCATCTGGTGACTGTCAGAAAACAGTTCTCAAGGAGATTTCTTTCAAATATTTTGCTTCAAAAAATATCCTCCGGTCAGGATTATCAACCTAATGGTTTAGAAACAGAAACCAGAGCTGAACTAATAAGTGCTCTATTCTAGCACAGGTAGTAGAGCCCAGACATTCAGTAACAGACACAGAGCTGATGCACTCTGGGGGAAAATGCATCACCTGCCTGATGGCAGGGCCCTTGTGGATCCTGCAGGTCTTAGGCAGGAAATGGGAAAGGATGGAATGCATTCTTTTCCAGTTCTTTAGACACCCATTGCTCACTTCAGGTTTTGAACTAAAGCAGTGCAGCGTGGACATTTGGGATTTGCTCCAGCCCAATTCCTTGGTGTTGGGTCTCAGTTTCCTCTGGCACACCTTGCATAGCAGAGGGCTGGTGGCTGCTGCGCTGTTGTTGGAAGGGTCGATGTCCCCAGGTGTTTGTGAACGCTGCAGGCAGCAGAGATCTCCTGTCTGGGCTGGCTTTCACTGCCAGGGCCTAAAGCGCTGCTTCTTTCTTCTCTGCTGTTTTGTCTCCAGGGCTTTTGGAACAGTTTCTAAAGGACTCGACAGGGCCACTGGAGGAGAGGTCAGTGTCAACACGCCCAGCACGTCTGGCAGCTCTCCAGGGCTCTCCCCTCTGCTGGGAGCTGTGGCTGCAGCTTTGGGGGCCAGCAGAGCTTTCCTGCACAGGCTGCTCCTCTGCAGGCAGAGCCGTGTCAGCCTGCAGAGCACAGCTGGGACAGACTTGGTCCTTCTGAAGTGCCCAAAGGAATGCAAGCAGGGCAATGGATGTGTGTGTTTGCTTTGTTGTGCAATCCCAACCAGAGCAGTTGCATCTGAAATCATGACTCAATCCCATACAACTGCTAAAGGGTTCCCGGCAGTTTCACTCTGTTTGCACAGAACCAGAATTACCTCCTGCTTGCAAAATGTATTTGAATAATAATGAGAGTGTTGAGGCCATTTGAGAAGACTGTAGGTGCAGAGAATGTGGTTAGAGCTTGGAGGCTGACAGCTGAGGGGCCATTTCTGCAGAGCCTGCAAGGCCAAATGTCTCTGGCCATGTGTCCTGTAAGCAGCCCCCAGCGAGCAGAGCAATGGGCTGTGGGAATGGCACTTGCTGAGCTCTGGTGTCCCATCCCAAGGCAGTTGGGCACAGCCCGGCTCCGTCGCCCCAAAAAGACTCGCTCCGTGTTTGCTGCGGCCTCCTGCCACAGACTCCTCCAGTTAAAGGTCTGCAATGTCCCTTCAGGTGGCCATAAAGAAAATGAGTCTGAGAGGGCAGAAGAGGGAACGAGCTGTGAATGAGCTCCTGCTCCTGCAGGACAAGAAGAACCCCAACATTGTCAGCTCTTTGGACAGGTGAGTGCTTCAGGCCTTATCCCGTGCCCGGGCCCTGCCTTAACCTTTCCTGGCATCCGTAGTCTGTAGCCTGATTTGAAAATGCCTGACCCAGCCGTATCCTCCCAAAACAACAGCCTGGCAATTCGCTCCCTCTGTGTGCTTTTTTTGCTTTGGCTTGGTTTTTCCTTCAAGCTGACCCTGTTTTCTGTGTCTTACAACAAGTGCTGATAAACCACAGCAGAAATTATTTCCCTTGGCTTCTTCTTCCCAGCCCTTTCCCATTGCTGCAGATGCCAGGAAGACCAGGTTCTTGTTCCCAGAAATGCCTCGTTTGCCCATTTGTCACTGGCCTTGCCTGTTTCTGAAGGGACTTTCTGAAAGGTTTTCTGACCCCTTTTGTCCCAAGTGCTGCCCGGCCTCCTCCCCTGGATAACCCTGGGAGCTGTGTTGCCTTGTTCTGCAGGGAAGGGTGGAACTGATGAGTTCAGAAGCTGAACCAGCTGGGGGCCAGTGTTGTGGTTCCACATTGATCTGGGCCTTTGCTAAACTGCATTTTTCACCTGCTTGCCATCTCAGGCCTCTCCTTTCTCACAGGGGTCTCCTCCTTTAGACTGTGGAGATCCCAAGGGCTGTGCAGCCTGGCAGGAATGTCTCTCCATCGGATTCTGTCCTCATTGACAAGTGACCTGGCAACAAACCTCCACTCCAGGCTTTTCCATGGGGGAATTGAGCACTGCACATTGGTCTCCATGCCACTGCTTTCCTCTTCCAGCTTCCTTGTTGATGGAGATCTCTGGCTGGTGATGGAATACATGGATGGAGGAACTTTGCAGGACGTTGTCAGACAGACACGCATGGCTGAAGGAGAGATGGCAGCTGTCAGTCGGGAGGTGAGGGATCCTGCCTGTGACTGCCATGCCTTGGACACGATCGTCCTTCCCAAGAGGGCGTGAGAGCAGGAGTGGCTCGCTTTGTTTCTCTGTTGTTTTTATGAGCTGGAGAAGAAAGAGCCCCTGCAGTGAACGGCCTGCCAGCAGCACTGCACTTCTACTCTGTTCTTGTTCTCTTTCCTGCTGTTGTGGCACTCTCTGTCTGTTTTGGATTTGATGTGCTGTTCTCAGCTTTGCCTTGAACCGTTTGCCTGGAGCTTGTCTGCACTGCACTCCTGGCCTGTCACAGCAAAGTCGCTGCTGGCAGAATTCTAAACTGTCCTTTCTTGTGTGATATATTCCGGCCATTGGTTTTTACCCTCGTGTTTCTTGTTCTCTCTCAGTGTCTGCAGGGCCTGCATTTCCTCCATTCGAACCGGGTGATCCACAGAGATCTGAAGAGCTCCAACATCCTTCTGGGAATGGACGGCTCTGTCAAGCTGGGTGGGTGTTCCTGGCCAGGCACGGCGCTCCCGGGGTGTGGCTGTGGGGCTGCTTCCCAGTGACGGCCAGAGCCCCACAAGGGCTGCTGGGGGCACTGCCCGGCCCCTGCTGCCAGCTGAGAGCGGCTGCCCCTGCAGAGAGCTCAGGAGAGGAGCAGGCTGTCAGGGGTGCCTTTGCTCTGGCAATGGCCCTCCCAGAGGGGCAGGATTTGGAATCTAAAGCTGCAAGGGAATCAGTAACAGCAACTGCACGAAAGCTGAGGGTTTCTTTAAGGGTCCAGTTCAGTTCCATCTTTCCTTGGCTGCAGCCTTGAGAACTTTCCCAGCTGACTTCACTACTGCATTCTCAGACTGAGAGTGGGGAGTCTTTGTGCTTGGTTTCCTCATTCCAGCTGCCTTTGACAGTGTTTCTTTCTGTCCTCAGCTGATTTTGGCCTCAGCGCTCAGCTCAGCCCTGAGCAGGACCAGCGCAGCTCCATGGTGGGCACTGCTCACTGGATGGCCCCAGAAGTTGTCACCAGTTCTCCTTACGGCCCCAAGGTGGACATCTGGTCCTTTGGCATTGTGACCATCGAGATGGTGGAAGGAGAACCTCCTTACTTCAAGGAAACGAGGGCCATGGTAAGAGGCCAATTCTCCCGTGGTTGCAGAGGCCTGTGAGCACAGGGTGAGCCTGCACTGGGAGTAGCAGCTGGAGGTTTCTGCACATGGGGAAGGGAATTCCCAGAGGACTCGAGCCTCAACACAGACACATATTCTGCAGTCTCCAGACACAATTTGCTTTGGGATTTACGTTGTTGCAGTTCTTCTGGCTGTGAGGATGACCTGAAAATGTGAAGCAAGTGCACCAGCTCTTTACAATGGCTGTGGCAGCACCAGGGTTTGGGTTTTTTGGTTGGCATAGAAAAATGAGCTGTGAGCAGCATCTCTGCCAGGGAGGAAAGTGCCCCTGGAGCTGGGGCTGGGAAGCCGGGGTCGATGTGAGCACTTGTGGGTGGGAAGGAAGCTGGCAGAGCGCTGAGTTTGCTTTTCCTGCAGGCTCGCGCTCTGATCCGGCAGAACGGGACCCCGCAGCTGCAGGAGCCCAGGCGCCTGTCGGCTCTGCTGCGGGACTTCCTCGAGTGCAGCCTGGAGCCGGACGAGGAGCGGCGCTGGTCTGCCCAGGAGCTGCTGCAGGTGAATGCCAAGCGGCTGCAGGGGAAGCAGCAGCGCCAGGGAGGGGTTTTCTTGTGGGGCCCCCTCCGATGGTCTCCGGTCTCGCTGCTTTCCACACGCAAAGCAAGCAGAATCCTCGCCTGGTTTGGCTTGTCAGGGGCCTTTCGAGGTCATCTGCACCTGGGGCCCCACAGCGAGCAGGGCCATCTTCAAGCAGCTCAGGTGGCTCAGAGCCCTGCCTGACCTGAGCTTGGATGTTCCCAGGGAGGAGGCACCTCCCACATCTCTGGGCACCTTCTGTCAGTGCTTCCCCACTCTCCTGCTAAAAAATTTCTGCCTTAGATCTCATCTGAGCCTGCTTCCCCCTCCTGAGTTTCAGACCATTTCCCTTTGTCCTGTTGCAACAGAGCCTGTGAGGAAGTTGACTCTGGAAAGTAACGGTTCATTTCTTTCTTTTTTCTCCTTTGGGCAGCACCCATTTTTATCATCAGCCAAGCCTCTCTCCAGCCTGACCCCTCTGATCACCGCAGCAAAACAAGTGAGGCAGCAGTGGAGGAGATGAAGCACTGGAGGACAGCGTTTAGTTACTGTAGTTAGTTAGGACAACTAGTTAGTTATGGTAGTTAGCAGTGCCAGTTAGTTATGGTAGTTAGCAGTGCTAGTTGGTTAGGGTAGTTAGGACAGCCTGTTTGTTACGGCTCTTATGACAGCCTGTTTGGTATGGCAGTTTTTTGAATAAAAACTCTCTTAAACCTCAACTCCCTTGACGTGTCCCTTCCTTCTCCCTGTGTGACTCAGCTGCCCGGAGCAATGTGAGGGGAGAGCGGGCCCAGCCTCGCCCAGAGCTGAGCCCCAGCAGAGCCCTGGCAGAGCCCAGAGCAGCCTCGGCATCTGCAGAGTCAGCCTGGAAGGAGGCGCTTGGAGCCTTCTTGGCTGCACCCGACTCTGGGTTACAAACTGTGGGTGGTGGAAAATGTCACCGGCTCTGCAAGAGGGCAGAAGGGGCCCGGGGAAGGCCCAAGTGCTCCATGCAAGGGAAAAACCTGCCCTGGGTTTGTTATAAAGAACTATGTAGTTGGTGGCTTTTGCTATTTTGTCTTGACTTCTGCAACTTATTCCTAATCACAACATGAAAGATGAGCTGATTTTGATGTAGGACAGTTTGTAATCACTTTTAACTGCTTTTGCTGTCGTACAATTTGTCAGCTTTTTGTGGCCAGTGCCCTGGCCCCTGTGTTGCTCAAATCCTCAGAACATCATTCATGGATGATATTTTAGTTTGTGGACAGTGTGAAAAACATACATTATAGTTTTGGCTTTTGCAAAGTATTGAAGTGGATGCTACGTGTTGTGCAATAGAATGTTGACTTTTGCAGAAGTAGCTGCAGTTGTGAAATAATAACTAATGCTTTTATTTTTGTAACTAACTGATAAGAATAACTCAGAGATATTTGTGAAACAGCTAATGTTGATTTAAAGTACTTGTGGAAGTAGCTAAAACCGTCTGCATGGCCAGATAACATTTAAGGAACGGGTGTGATGAGGACCCCTGCCGCTGACCCTTCGACTGTCAATAACTGTCGCCTGCTGATGTGGAAACCCAGGGCACTGGGAATATTTCTCTGTCTGCTCTGGGGTGCCCTGATCCCCAGGGGAGCACTGGCTTTGACCCTCATTCATGGAGAAAACTTCCAAAGCCTCACAGTAAACTAGAAACCACAAAAGTGTGAAAGAGATTGTAGAGATTGTAGAGAGTAGTGGAGTATGTCACATGGGTGAGACATTTAGGTTTTAGGATTTTTAGTATGTTATAGATGGGTTCAAGATGGAGGATATAGGGTGTTGTCTTGAGTTCCCTTCTTCTTTCTTCTTCTTCCTTTTTCTCCTTGGGTTAGGTGGTATCTTGTAATTGGGTAGAAAAATGTGCATTGCGGGTCTTTGGGGGTCAGTTATTGGGTTAGAAAGGTGTTCTGGTTTGAAAAGGAAAGCCAGTGAGAGACTTCAAGTCAGAAATACAATTTTTTAGGAAAAGAAAGAAAAAAACCCTAAATACATGCAATAATACAAAAGGAAAGAAAACAACCGCTGACAGAGTCAGAATACAACCTGACACTCTGGTGGTGGTGGGAGTCCAGACTGGAATGGCCTCAGTCTTCCCAAAGTGGCCGATGTGGTTCTGTCAGGTCTTGTAGAAGGGTGTAATCTTCCTCTGACAGTGCACTGGAGAAACCCCAGCTGTTCCCAGTGGTAAACTGCCCAGATTATATTCAGTCAGGAAATGCTTGTCTCCTCCCTCTGGGCAGAGCATCCCACAATGGGATGATGTAATTTCAACAGTCATGCAGTGACATTGAATGGGCCATTAACAACAGATATCCTCCCGGGGGAGGGAAAGATAAGAAGATAAGAGATAAGGAGCAGGTAGAAAAGGTAAGAAGATACTGCTCACAGATGGGAAATGAATAACATCTTGCATTTCTGGGACAAAAGGAAAATAATTTAGGTGTCACTGCTGCCGTGCCTACCCTGAAGCTCCCTGGCTTCGCTTGCCCAGCCGAGGCACAGTCAGCTGCGGGGGACATGCCCCTGTTTCTCGAGAAGATTCGGGGAGTGGCTAAGACAGAGCGCTTCTCTGTCTGCCTTGTAAGGAGAAGAGGCAGCGTCCTAGGAGATAATGAGGGAGTCGACTCAAGGCCGGGAGAAAGTCTCAAGTTTAATCCAAGCTCTGAGGAGCTACGAATGCCATTGTCCCGACAGCCAAAAACGCTCTCGAGGCTCTCACAATTGTCTTAAGTACCAGGATGGTGACCAGGGGGAAGGGACGCCCACCACCCAATGGGGGGATTTGGGGGAGTGGAAGGCGGAGGGACAGACAGACACACAAACCAATGGGGGAAGTTTAAGGGAGCGACCCCTGGCCCTCGTCCACTCACTCTGCCCAAGGTGGAAGATTCTGGGAGAGTGGGATGGGGAACCAAGTGATGCACAGGGTGCCAGGGAGGGGACAGGGGAATGACTGAGCATTTTCAGGGAGGCATTGAGGGAAAGGCAGGAAAGCTCGGGGTGAAACCATTGGGAGAAAATGGGGGTGAAGGGGCAAACCATTACAGAACAGTTACAGAGGTATAAAAACACAAAACAACATGTCACATCTTAATTGGGTAGCTTAGTTTTTTATTAGACTCAAAAGGCCTTGTAACAAGAGATTGTTGGCTATTTTTATGCTGTTTTTCCTACACGCAGAGTCTGGTGCAGACAGTGTGCTGAAGTTTTGACAAGGTAACAATAAACAGAAGCTGAAGACCAAAAAAGTCCAATGCGTCTCTCCTTCCTGACACAGAACTGCTCCAGGAGGGTCTCCCCTGCCAGGGGAGCCCCCAGGGAGTTGCCCAACTTGGGGCCTGCAGACTCACAGCTGAAACCAGGGATCAGGGGGCTGTTGTGAGGAAGTGACACAAAACCCTCAGAACAACAATCCACAATTCCTGCACTTACTCTAGAAAGGCAGCTTGGGGCTCAAACCAACTTAAAGAGTTCCTGGAACAAGTAAACGAGTTCAAAGAAATCTTTCAATATGTATAATCTTTATCAATATATTTTTGAACAATACAACGGAATAAGTAGATGAGTTGCTATGGTTAACCAGTGTGCCTCTGGCCATCGCCAGGAACCCAGAGCTGTTATTGATTTGTCTCTAATTATGCCTTCTTAAAGTTTTAAAAATTCTAAAGCATGAGGCTCATTTCTCACCAAACCCAAGGTACTCACCCCTTGCTTTCTTGCAAGCCATTGCCAATCCTCAGTTTCATCTGGATGGAGGAGAATGACGCTGCAATGAAAACAAGGAAAAGGAAGATGCACTGCTGTGGAGGCCCAGGAGCCTACCATCAGAATCTCAGTCCCTCAGCTGTGGAGGACTGGTCCCAAACAAGAATAGATTTCAAGGTTATGGGGAGAAGCTTGCTTCTCCCATAGATCTTTGCAGGCACATGCTGATTTCTGTAAAGTTATGTTACCCCATTGGCCCGTTGGCCTAATTACCCTAGTTCAACCCCGGTCACCTATTTTGGTTAGTCCATAGAATGTTCTCCTCTCTCTGTCCCTCCACTGGCCCAAGTTTACTGCATTTCCCTGCCTCTGTTTCCCTATTAGCTGACACGACCCTTAACCCCTCCTTTGCACCATTTTCCCCCATATCCATTGGACCCTGACCCTCAGCTCCACCCTCACTACCCCATATAAAAACCCCCTGTGCCCTCAGCTTGCAGCCTCTCTTTGTCCCTGGAGCCTGTTCAGCTCTGTGCCCTGTTCCTGTTCCAATAAACCAGTTTGCTGGAGATCCTACAAAGACCCATCCTGCCTACTTTGTCAGCTTTATAAAGTCGCCGTGAGCTTTGGGCTCATCAGTGCCGGACGCTCCAAGGGCCTTGGTAGTGCCAGGACGCTACAGACTGGGACAGCCAGGCAGGTGAGGAGGAAGTCACTGCCCCTTTGCCCCTCTCTCCTGCTCCATCTCCCAGCCCAGCATTGCCCCTGGCTGCAGGACAACCTCGCTGCTGACGCCGTCCTGCCAGGGATGGATTGAGGGGATCTCCTTCCCCTTCCCTCTGGCACGGAGGCAAATCCCAGCTTCTTCTCTGCCCTGCTTCCTCTCCTCATTCTCTCCTTCATTCATCTACGTTTTTTCCCATCTCCTTCCTCCCTCGTTCTTTCTTCTTCCTTCCTCTCCTGGCTTTTCCTTTTCCCTTCTCCCTGTTTCTAACTCTCCTTGTCCTTCCTGCCCCAGTCGCTGAGCTGTGGACAGGGACCAGGGAGAACAAATCCCTGCCACAGAACCTCATGGAAGAGACCATTTGGAACGGCTCCACGGTGCAGGAATGCAATGGGGAGGAAAAGCTCCAGAGATCCCACACGAGGAGGGGCTGCAAACCCAGCCCGGGGAGCTGTGAGGAGGGAAAACCCTCCCTGTGCCGGGAAGGGTGTGGGGAATGTGAGAAGAGCTTCGGGCAGAGCTCAGCCTATTCCTGGTGCCTCCAAAGACAGGAGTGCTGGATGCAGAGATCCATGGGGCTGCTGAGACCCCCCTGCAGATCCATGGGGCTGCAGAGATGCCCCTGCAGATCCATGGGGATGCAGAGATCCCCCTGCAGATCCATGGGGATGCAGAGATCGCCCTGCAGATCCATGGGGATGCAGAGGTCCCCCTGCAGCCCCTGGAGGAGCCAGGCTGGAGCACGGGGATGCCTGAGAGGAGGCTGTGACCCCGTGGACAGAGGGGCCCCCGCTGGAGCAGCCTGTCCTGGAAGGACTGACCCCGTGGCACAGTGACCCACGCTGCAGCACTTGGAGGGGGGCTGTGCCCCAGGGGATGGACTCCGGTTGGAGAAGTTCCTGGAGAAGTCTCCGGTGGGAGGGACCGCAGGCTGCAGCAGGGGAACGACTCCTGTCCCTGGGCAGAGGGAGAAGCCACGGGGGATGAACTGAGCACGGCCCCATTCCCTGTCTCCTGCACTGCCGGGGGAGGAGGTGCAGCTGGAAGGAGGGAGGCGTGGAGAAAGCTGCATTCAAGGCTCTTCATTGACTTCTCATTATCCTGTTCTTGTCGGAACCCAGAATGTCCCTTGGACACTCTTGGATATTCCGGGCACAGGTCGGAAGCATTTGAGACCCTGGCATGCAGCTGGAAACTCCTGTGGCTTTGAATCTGACCCATGGAACAATTTACCAACCTTGCAGGAAGAACAAGAAATCACACAAGTTTAGATATTATAGTAGAAGTAGTCACAAAGTGAAAAGAAGAACTTCTGAGTGCTGTACAGGGGGGTTTTAGGCCTTGTACAGAGGGGACTGAGTTTTGTACATGGGGGTCAGAAGTTCTAAGATGAAGGGACTTGGGCGTGCCCTGTCCTCCTTCTTTCTCCTTCCTAACCTCCATGTTCATGGCGATGTTGGCACTCACGGATTGGTTTAGTGTAGAAAGTCACCATTCAATATAGGTGATAGGAATTGGGGTAAAACCATAAACATTCAACACGTCATGGATGATATAAAAGATGGCACCAGGCCCCTGGGAGTCAGTGTGTGCCTTTGTCTGACCTGCTGAACGGACCGCAGCAGCTCAGGAAGAAAATCTTTTAGATAACACACAATAAACTACCTTGAGACCGGACGACTGAAGACTACTGAGTCTTTCTTTGAAGGCACGGGTTGGAGGAGAGACTTTTCCATCTTTCAGGGCCACCCCAATCTGGGGGTGAGTCCTGACACACAGTTAGTAACCAAGAGTCGGGTGCAGCCGAGGAGGCTCCAAGCGCCTCCTTCCAGGCTGACTCTGCAGATGCCGAGGCTGCTCTGGGCTCTGCCAGGGCTCTGCTGGGGCTCAGCTCTGGGCGAGGCTGGGCCCGCTCTCCCCTCACATTGCTCCAGGCAGCTGAGTCACACAGGGAGAAGGAAGGGACACGTCAAGGGAGTTGAGGTTGAAGAGAGTTTTTATTCAAAAAACTGCCATAACAAACAGGCAGTCATAAGAACCGTAACAAACAGGCTGTCCTAACTACCATAACTAACTGGAACTGCTAACTACCATAACTAACTAGTTGTCCTAACTAACTGCTGTAACTAAACGCGGTCCTCCAGTGCTTCATCTCCTCCTCTGCTGCCTCAGTTGCTTTGCTGCGGTGATCAGAGGGGTCAGGCTGGAGAGAGGCTTGGCTGATGATAAAAATGGGTGCTGCCCAAAGGAGAAAAAAGAAAGAAATGAACCGTTACTTTCCAGAGTCAACTTCCTCACAGGCTCTGTTGCAACAGGACAAAGGGAAATGGTCTGAAACTCAGGAGAGGGAAGCAGGCTCAGATTAGGTCTGAGGCAGAATTTTTTTTAGCAGGAGAGTGGGGAAGCACTGACAGAAGGTGCCCAGAGATGTGGGAGGTGCCTCCTCCCTGGAAACATCCAAGCTCAGGTCAGGCAGGGCTCTGAGCCACCTGAGCTGCTTGAAGATGGCCCTGCTCGCTGTGGGGCCCCAGGTGCAGATGACCTCGAAAGGCCCCTGACAAGCCAAACCAGGCGAGGATTCTGCTTGCTTTGCGTGTGGAAAGCAGCGAGACCGGAGACCATCGGAGGGGGCCCCACAAGAAAACCCCTCCCTGGCGCTGCTGCTTCCCCTGCAGCCGCTTGGCATTCACCTGCAGCAGCTCCTGGGCAGACCAGCGCCGCTCCTCGTCCGGCTCCAGGCTGCACTCGAGGAAGTCCCGCAGCAGAGCCGACAGGCGCCTGGGCTCCTGCAGCTGCGGGGTCCCGTTCTGCCGGATCAGAGCGCGAGCCTGCAGGAAAAGCAAACTCAGCGCTCTGCCAGCTTCCTTCCCACCCACAAGTGCTCACATCGACCCCGGCTTCCCAGCCCCAGCTCCAGGGGCACTTTCCTCCCTGGCAGAGATGCTGCTCACAGCTCATTTTTCTATGCCAACCAAAAAACCCAAACCCTGGTGCTGCCACAGCCATTGTAAAGAGCTGGTGCACTTGCTTCACATTTTCAGGTCATCCTCACAGCCAGAAGAACTGCAACAACGTAAATCCCAAAGCAAATTGTGTCTGGAGACTGCAGAATATGTGTCTGTGTTGAGGCTCCAGTCCTCTGGGAATTCCCTTCCCCATGTGCAGAAACCTCCAGCTGCTGCTCCCAGTGCAGGGTCACCCTGTGCTCACAGGCCTCTGCAACCACGGGAGAATTGGCCTCTTACCATGGCCCTCGTTTCCTTGAAGTAAGGAGGTTCTCCTTCCACCATCTCGATGGTCACAATGCCAAAGGACCAGATGTCCACCTTGGGGCCGTAAGGAGAACTGGTGACAACTTCTGGGGCCATCCAGTGAGCAGTGCCCACCATGGAGCTGCGCTGGTCCTGCTCAGGGCTGAGCTGAGCGCTGAGGCCAAAATCAGCTGAGGACAGAAACAAACACTGTCAAAGGCAGCTGGAATGAGGAAACCAAGCACAAAGACTCCCCGCTCTCCGTCTGAGAATGCAGCAGTGAAGTCAGCTGGGAAAGTCCTCAGGGCTGTAGCCAAGGAAAGATGGAACTGAACTGGACCCTTAAAGAAACCCTCAGCTTTCGTGCAGTCGCTTTTACTGATTCCCTTGCAGCTTTAGATTCCAACTCCTGCCCCTCTGGGAGGGCCATTCCCAGAGCAAAGGCACCCCTGAGAGCCTGCTCCTCTCCTGAGCTCTCTGCAGGGGCAGCCGCTCTCAGCTGGCAGCAGGGGCCGGGCAGTGCCCCCAGCAGCCCTTGTGGGGCTCTGGCCGTCACTGGGAAGCAGCCCCACAGCCGCACCCCGGGAGCGCCGTGCCTGGCCAGGAACACCCACCCAGCTTGACAGAGCCGTCCATTCCCAGAAGGATGTTGGAGCTCTTCAGATCTCTGTGGATCACCCGGTTCGAATGGAGGAAATGCAGGCCCTGCAGACACTGAGAAAGAACAAGAAACACGAGGGTAAAAACCAATGGCCGGAATATATCACACAAGAAAGGACAGTTTAGAATTCTGCCAGCAGCGACTTTGCTGTGACAGGCCAGGAGTGCAGTGCAGACAAGCTCCAGGCAAACGGTTCAAGGCAAAGCTGAGAACAGCACATCAAATCCAAAACAGACAGAGAGTGCCACAACAGCAGGAAAGAGAGCAAGAACAGAGTAGAAGTGCAGTGCTGCTGGCAGGCCGTTCACTGCAGGGGCTCTTTCTTCTCCAGCTCATAAAAACAACAGAGAAACAAAGCCCTGAGCATGGAGCCACTCCTGCTCTCACGCCCTGCTGGGAAGGACCATCGTGTCCAAGGCATGGCAGTCACAGGCAGGATCCCTCACCTCCCGACTGACAGCTGCCATCTCTCCTTCAGCCATGCGTGTCTGTCTGACAACGTCCTGCAAAGTTCCTCCATCCATGTATTCCATCACCAGCCAGAGATCTCCATCGACAAGGAAGCTGGAAGAGGAAAGCAGTGGCATGGAGACCAATGTGCAGTGCTCAATTCCCCCATGGAAAAGCCTGGAGTGGAGTTTTGTTGCCAGGCCACTTGTCAATGAGGACAGAATCCGATGGAGAGACATTCCTGCCAGGCTGCACAGCCCTTGGGATCTGCACAGTCTAAAGGAGGAGACCCCTGTGAGAAAGGAGAGGCCTTAAATGGCAAGCAGGTGAAAAATGCAGTTTAGCAAAGGCCCAGATCAATGTGGAACCACAACACTGGCCCCCAGCTGGTTCAGCTTCTGAACTCATCAGTTCCACCCTTCCCTGCAGAACAAGGCAACACAGCTCCCAGGGTTATCCAGGGGAGGAGGCCGGGCAGCACTTGGGACAAAAGGGGTCAGAAAAACTTTCAGAAAGTCCCTTCAGAAACAGGCAAGGCCAGTGACAAATGGGCAAACGAGGCATTTCTGGGAACAAGAACCTGGTCTTCCTGGCATCTGCAGCAATAGGAAAGGGCTGGAAAGAAGAAGCCAAGAGAAATAATTTCTGCTGTGGTTTATCAGCACTTGTTGTAAGACACAGAAAACAGGGTCAGCTTGAAGGGAAAACCAAACCAAAGCAACAAAAGCACATGGAGGGAGCGAACTGCCAGGCTGTTGTTTTGGGAAGATAGGGCTGGGTCAGGCATTTTCAAATCAGGCTACAGACTACGGATGGCAGGAAAGGTTAAGGCAGGGTCCGGGCACGGGATAAGGCCTGGAGCACTCACCTGTCCAAAGGGCTGACAATGTTGGGGTTCTTCTTGTCCTTCAGGAGCAGGAGCTCATTCACAGCTTGTTCCCTGTTCTGCCCTCTCAGACTCATTTTCTTTATGGCCACCTGAAGGGACATTGCAGACCTTTAACTGGAGGAGTCTGTGGCAGGAGGCCGCAGCAAACACGGAGCGAGTCTGTTTGAAGCGACGGAGCTGGGCTGCGCCAGACAGCCTTGGGATGGGACACCAGAGCTCAGCAAGTGCCATTCCCACAGCCCATTGCTCTGCTCGCTGGGGGCTGCTTACAGGACACATGGCCAGAGACATTTGGCCTTGCAGGCTCTGCAGAAATGGCCCCTCAGCTGTCAGCCTCCAAGCTCTAACCACATTCTCTGCACCTACAGTCTTCTCAAATGGCCTCAACACTCTCATTATTGTTCAAACACATTCTGCAAGCAGGAGGTAATTCTGGTTCTGTGCAAACAGAGCAAAACAGCCGGGAACCCTTTAGCAGTTCTATGGGATTGGGTCATGATTTCAGATGCAACTGCTCTGGCTGGGATTGCACAACAAAGCAAACACACACATCCATTGCCCTCCTTGCATTCCTTTGGGCACTTCAGAAGGACCAAGTCTGTCCCAGCTGTGCTCATCAGGCTGAGACGGCTCTGCCTGCAGAGGAGCAGCCTGTGCAGGAAAGCTCTGCTGGCCCCCAAAGCTGCAGCCACAGCTCCCAGCAGAGGGGAGAGCCCTGGAGAGCTGCCAGACGTGCTGGGCGTGTTGACACTGACCTCTCCTCCAGTGGCCCTGTCGAGTCCTTTAGAAACGGTTCCAAAAGCCCTGGAGACAAAACAGCAGAGAAGAAAGAAGCAGCGCTTTAGGCCCTGGCAGTGAAAGCCAGCCCAGACAGGAGATCTCTGCTGCCTGCAGCGTTCACAAGCACCTGGGGGCATCGACCCTTCCAACAACAGCGCAGCAGCCACCAGCCCTCTGCCATGCAAGGTGTGCCAGGGAAAACTGAGACCCAACACCAAGGAATTGGGCTGGAGCAAATCCCAAATGTCCATGCTGCACTGCTTTAGTTCAAAACCTGAAGTGAGCAATGGGTGTCTAAAGAACTGGAAAAGAATGCATTCCATCCTTTCCCATTTCCTGCCTAAGACCTGCAGGATCCACAAGGGCCCTGCCATCAGGCAGGTGATGCATTTTCCCCCAGAGTGCATCAGCTCTGTGTCTGTTACTGAATGTCTGGGCTCTACTACCTGTGCTAGAATAGAGCACTTATTAGTTCAGCTCTGGTTTCTGTTTCAAAACTATTAGGTTGATAATCCTGACCCGAGGATATTTTTGGAAGCAAAATATTTGAAAGGAATCTCCTTGAGAACTTTTTTCTGACAGTCACCAGATGGTGAGTGGCTCTTTTAGGCAATCCAATTCCAGGGACAGAAGATCTTCCAGGTCCTGCTCCTTGCTGCAGGCAGGACACTGCCAGCCTCAGGGGCCTTTGACGGTGCCTTCGGAGCACAGGTATCAATTCTGATCAGGACTGAGGGACAGCAGGATGGTACCCCAGTGTCTGGAGGTGTTTGGAGCTCTCCTGACTTCTCACTTGATCCTGCACCAGCACAACACCTGGGCCTGCTTGTGCAGAAGTAACTGCCGTGCACTTACCCTTGGCCAATCTGCTCCACTTCCAGGTATTTCTCGGCAGGCTCCGCCAGGCTCACGGTGTTCCCTGAAAGAAACCACGTGGAAGACGCTCCCTCCCAGAGTGAGACCCCGCCTTGCAGCAGAGCCAGAATGCAGCCCCCCTCCCTGGGGCCGTCAGCCCCTTGGTCTCAGCTGGGGAAGGACAAGAAATGACCCTGGCACATTCAGCTGCAGAGCAGCACTGGGTGCAGCTGATGCCGAGACACACACACAGCACCCTGCTCTGGCACACAGGAACAGAGCAGACGTACTCAGCTGCATCAGGCACCACTCCCCTCTCCCCTCTGGCTGCAGGGCTGTGCTGCTGTCAGAATGTTCAGCCCAGGATCCCACAGCCGAGGGAGGTTCAGTGTCCTCTTCCCAAGCACAGGGAGCTTCTCCGTCCTCTTCCCAAAACGCTGCAGGTTCGCCATCATCTTTGCAAGCCCGGGGACGTTCACTGTCCACTTCCCATGCTGGGAGAAGTTCACCCTCCTCTTCCCAAGACACAGCATATCCTCTGTCCTCGTCCCACTCCAGGAGATGTCCACTGTCCTTGTCCCACACTGCAGGAGCCTCGCCGTTGTGTTCCCACAGCGCGGGATGTTCGCCCTCGTCTCCCAGAGCAGCGGGAAGTTCACTGTCATCTCCCGGCACTGAGGGACGTTCACCATCGTCCCCCGGAACAGCGGGAAGCTCACTGCTGCCTTCCTCCTCTTTGGCCTCCTCTTTGGAAGCAGAGGGAGCCAGAGGAGGTGCTGGTGCCGCTTTTGTGCCCTGTGGACAGATGGCAGCGTGAGGGACGGGAAGTTCTGTCTCAGTTATCACCTTATTTACCCTCAGCTGCACATCCAGCTGCACTAAGCAGAAATTGGGTTCGGAGCTGTTCAAACTAACAATGGGCTAAAGTCCACATTGCCCCTTATTCTTGGGAATTCCATATTCCACCATGGCTAGAGCCAGCAAGCAATGCTCTGCCTGCAAAACCGGACCTGCAGCTCTTCAAAAGCTCTTCAGCAGAAAAGGAGAAAACTCCCAGGGATCCCTTTGCTGCTGCAAGGACACTGGCAGGAACTTTCCTTCAGCCTCCCAGGCTGGCACTCGGCTGCCACATGCCGAGCTCACAACTTGCTGCACAATTCCAAACACCAAAGGTTCCTTTCCCACTCACCGAAGGAGGAGCTGCTCGGGATCCACTCATGAGGTGCCCTGCAAGGGAAGAGGGAACATGAACCAGATGCTGTCAGGAAAACAACTGCCTGTGGTGGGAATGCTCCGGAGCAAGGCAACCCCGAGAGAGCATTTTGCTTTCACAGCGTCCCTCCAGGAGCCACAGTCCCTTCACACAGCAAGAGAACAGCACAAAATACTGGGCTGGGTCAGCTCTTGGCTGGACAGGCAGTTCCAGGCTCTGCTGCCACAGACTCCCCGCTTGAGGGAACAGAACCCGCCAGGGCTCATTGCAAATGCTGTGCACGCCCCGCTGGCTGCAGACACCCCCTTTTCCAGCTGCAGCTGCTGCCAGGAGCTCTCCCAAAGCAATGGTGTCTTCATGGCAATTTGGTTACAAAGTCAGCTCAGGCCCAGAGGAAGAACAGCAAGCACACAGCAAGCCCAAAGCCACAGCACCGAGGGAAAACCTCGACTTACGTGCCAAGTGGGTTAAAAAATACCCTGCATACGCCAGAGAGTACAGCGTGCAAACTGCAGCAGCCACGTGCTGGATCATTTTGGCTGCGCTGCACACGTCTGCAGACTGTAGCCCTGCAAGCACAGAAGGACACCCGTCAGGGCTGGGCTGGCTGCTGAGAATGCCTCGGGCAGGAGGATCCTCCGGCAACGAGCAGTGCCCAGAGCCACTCTGGACACTGAGGCCTCCGTGTGCCACAGCAACGGGAACACCTCGGGGACGTGGCAGTGCTCCTGTGACATCACAGCAGCAGCTCACGCAGAAACCGCCTGGAAGGTTCTCCTGTGTCACAAAGGAGCACAAAGAACCCTCCCAGGGCACAGCCTGTTGCCCAAAGGATCCAGGAGGAGCTCTGAAAATGCAGCAAACAAGGACACCCCATAGCCCAGCCTGAACACTGAGGAGGAACAAGGACGGCACCAAAGCAGAGCAAACATGACCTTTAGTCACTGACACTTCTGGCTAAAACCAGCAAGCCGTGTTCCCTCTGGGATCTTTGTTCTCGTTCTAAAAACAAACAAGGTTCTCCACTCTAAATGTAGAGAAGGCAGGAACTGGGCAGGAGGTGGGATGAGGAAGGAGGAGGAGGAGGGAGAGAGGAAAAGGAGGAGCAGGAAGAGGAGGAGCAGGAGCAGGAAAAGGAGGAGAAACAGGAGGTTCCAGTGCCCCCTGTGGCCGCAGCACCCTTGGCCCCGGGACCATTGCCCCCAGCTCATCCTGCAGGTGAGAGGGGAGGGGGAGCTCGTCCCAAATCTGTCGGGGAGTCCCTGAGAGGGTTTTTTTATTGGGGTGTGTTTGGAGCTTGCAGATTGTGGAATTGAGCCCCAAATGTCGTCTGGGAGGCCCAAATAAACCCTGGGAGGGTTTTTTTTTGTTTTGGTTTTTTTTTTTGTTGTTTTTTGTTTTTCTCTGTGTGTGTGTGTAGGTTTGGGTCTTGCAAGACCCCAGAGCTGAGCCCCATGGGGGGATCTTTGGGAGTCCACGTGGCCATTGCCCAGGGCCACCAGGGGGAAGACATTGGTCGTGGGGACCCCAAGGGGAGCAGAGGAGGGGAACCCCTGAGACCCCCAGAGTGGGGAGAGAAGAGAGGGGTGATCCTGGAGCTGGGGGACCCCCGGCTGGCTGGAAAGGGGGGGAGCCTGGAGAGGAGGGACCCCTGGGACCCCTGGGATCTCAAAGTAGAGCATCATGGCAGAAGGGACCCTATGGACACCCAAAAGCCCCTGGATCATCCCTAAGCAGGAGGCTGGAGAAGGGGGAACCCCTGGAGCCATTGGACCCCCATCATCCCAAGGAAAGGAAACCTCTGGAACGCCAAAAGTGGAGAGATCAGAGATCGGGAAGTCCTGGGAGAGTTGTTTTGGGCTGAACCTTGATATAGTGGAGATTTCCATGGACACAAGACTCCTGCTGAGTTCTAGGGATGGACTTGAGCAGTGAGGCGCCTCTACTCCAATGCGCTCCCACCTTGGTTTTCCCCAAAGCAGGATTTGTCATTCCCAGGGTGTGGCTGGATGGAGAAGGAGGAAAAGCCCCATACATCCTGCAGGAGGAGGGGCTGCAAACCCAGCCCAGGGAGCTGCAGGGAGGAAAGAGCCCCCCTGAGCCAGGAAGGCGGCCGGAGATCCAGCCGGAGCTCGGAGCTGGTGGAGAAGCCTCATGGCAGGGAGAAGCCTCACAAGTGCTTGGAATGTGGGCAAGGTTTCAGCTGCAGCTCCACCCTGGTGGAACTCCAGAACACCCACACTGGGGAGAGGCCCTGTGGGTGTGGGGAGTGTGGGGAGAGCTTCAGTGGGACCTCTGACCTCACCAAGCACCACAGGATCCACACTGGGGAACGGCCCTATGAGTGCTTGGAATGTCAGAAGAGCTTCAGGTGGAATTCAGAGATCGTCCCTCACCAGCACTTTCACACCAGGGAGAGGCCCTGTGAGTGCCCCGAGTGCAGGAAGAGCTTCGTGTGCTGCTCCAGCTCCATCCCCCATGGGAGGATCCACGTTGGATGATCCCCAGTGAGCCCCGTTGGGCAGAGCCCCGGTGACCCCGTTCTGGGTGATCCCGGTTGGGTGGGGGGAAGGTGTTGGAGAGATTTCTATCCCCTCTCCTTGTCCTGGTGTGATTTGGTTGGTAATAAATTCCCTCCCTGTGTCCGGGCCGGGTCTGTTGTGCCCGTGCCGGATTTGCTGAGGGATCTCTCCCGCTCCTTGTCCCCAGGCAGGAACCCTCGTTTCCATTTGCTGTCCCTGTGCGGCTGCGGGGGGCAGGGACAGAGTGGCTCTGGGGGGTGCCTGGCATGGGGCCAGCGTCACCCCTCGCCACGGGCACCCCTGAGACCCCGCGCAGCCGGGCACACATTTCTGGGCACAGCTGAGCTCCCAGCTGCGCAGCGCCCCAAGGCTCCCCGTGCCTGGAAAAGCCCCAGCCGGGGCTGCAGCGTCCCGGAACCGCTCAGCCAATCCAAACGCAGCCAAAACGCGCTGCAGCCAATGGGAGCGCGAGGAGTTGAGGAGTCATCGGTTGTGTGGCAGAGCCTCGGCAATCGGTGCCCAAAAGTGCTCGGAGCCAATGAGAGCGCGCGGCGCTGCTGAGCCCGCGCTGCTCCGGACTGGTGCTGCCAGCGCAGCGCGGCCGCTCTGGGGCTGGTGCTCCCTGGGCGGCGCTGGCCATGGGGCGAGTGGCGGCAGCTGGGGCCGTACTGGTGGCACTGGTGGTGCTGGGAGCCCCCCCGGCTGCGGGCGCGGAGCTCTCGGGAGAGCGGGGGGGCGGGAGGCGGTGGGACAGGGGGGGAGAATGGGGAAAAGGGGGCGGTGGGGGCCCGAAATTGCAGGGGGAGGAGGAGGAGGGGACCCCGAAAGGAAGAGCGGGAGGGGCTGAGGATTGGGGGCAGGTGAGGAAGGGTCGGGAGAGGGTGGGAAAGTGGGGAAAAGGGGAGGGTAGGACCCCAAAACTGAGCGGGAAGGGCGGGCTGGGCTTTTGGGAAATTATGTTTAAAAGGTTGGGAAAGAGGAAAAGGAGTAAATGGCACCCCAAAACTCATCTGGGGAGAGGCTGAAAGTCGGAGGGGAGAGGATGTGGAAGGGCAAATGGGGGAAGAATGGAAAAGAGGAAGTGGCAGCTCGGGCAGGAGGGATCCATGGGTGCCCTGGGGCACAGGGGGTGCGGAGTGGGGATCCGGGGTGGATCCCGGAGCTCTGGGCGTGCTGGGGAGGCACCCCCGGACCTGTGTCCTGCACACACAGGAGTGTTCCAGTACGTGGGAAAGTCCGAGTGTCACTTCATGAACGGCACGGAGAAGGTGAGGTACCTGAGCAGGTTCATCTACAATCGGGAGCAGTACGCGATGTTCGACTGCGACGTGGGGCACTTTTTGGGGTTCACCCCCTATGGGGAGACAGCAGCCAGGTATTGGAACAGCGACCCAGACGTTATGGAGCAAAAAAGGGCTGCGGCGGACTGGCTGTGCCGGTACAACCACGAGTATCTCAGCCCGTTCCTCACGGAGCGCCGAGGTGAGCGCGGGGCAGAGCGTGTCCCCTCGGGCCCTGCCCTGGCAATGACCCTGGAGCCCCTCAAAACCTCCCTGGAATCGGCCCAGAGCCCTCAGCCCTCCTTGTGCCCATCCCCGAGCCCTTGTGTCCCTGCCACTGACCCCCGTGGCTCTCCCAGTCCATCCCAGTCTCTCCCAGTGCCTCCCGGCTGTCCATCTCAGCCTAGCGTGGTGCTGCCGCCTCTCAGCCAATCAGAGCGCGTGTCTCTGATGACTCATCAGTTGCCAGGCAGACCCGCAGCGCCGAGTGCCCCGCACTGGACTCGGCCTCCCAGTGCCGCGCGCTTCGTTCCCAGTTCCTCCCAGTGCCGCCCCAGTCCCTCCCAGTCCATTCCCAGTTCATTCCCAGTTCACTCCTAGACCTCCATCCTCCCTCCCAGTGCCCCCCATCCCCTCCCATCTCGCTGAGTGCTGCCCCAGTCCTTCCCAGTCCATTCCCAGTCCTTCCCAGTCCATTCCCAATCCCTCCCAAGGCCACCCCATCCCTCCCCTCTCTCTCCCAGTTCCCCCGAGCTGATCCCAGTCTGTCTCCGCTCTCTCCCAGTGCCCCCCAGCGTATCCATCTCGCTGGTGCCCTCGAGCTCCCAGCCCGGGGCTGCTCCGTGATGGATTTCTACCCTGCCCACACCCAGCTGAGGTGGTTCCAGGGCCAGCAGGAGCTCTCTGTGGTGGCCACTGACATGGTCCCCAACAAGGACTGGACCTACCAGCTCCTGGTGCTGCTGGAAACACCCCCCTGGCGCGGGCTCACCTGCAGCTGCCAAGTGGAGCACGTCAGCCTGGAGCACCCCCTGAGCCGGCATTGGGGCACAGGGGAGGAATTGGGGGCGCTGGGAGAGCCACTGGGATGTGCTGGGAGCAACTGGGAGGGAGTTGGAGACAGCCTGGTTTCAGCTGGGAGAGGGACTTGGAGGTGTGGAAGGGCTGAGAAGTGGTTTCAAGGATGCTGGGGAGGGTGGGATGGGGTTCTGGGGGTCCTGGTGGACACTGGGAGGGAGTTTGGGGGTGCTGGGTATGACTGGGAAGGATTGGAGTGAGTCTAGAGGAGCTGGAAGGAGATTGGGGATGGAAAAGCAGAGGTTGGGATGAGGTTGTTTGCGCTGGGAAGAGACTGGGAGGGGTCTGGGTGAGTCCTGGTGGGGCTGGGAAGGGACTGGGACAGGGTTTGTGGGTCCTGGGGCTGCAGGGACAACTGGAAGGGGGTGGTGGGATCCTGAGAAGGATGGGCGAGGCTTTGGTGGGTCCTGGGGAGGCCGGGAAGGGATCGAGGGAAGGTTTCAGGGGGTTCTGGGTGAGATGGGGGTGACTGGGAGGGTACTTGGAGGGGCTTGGGGTGTCTCTGAGAGGTTTTGGGGGGTCCTTACCCCTGCAGACCCCCCAGAGATGCCACTGGATGCCGCCCGCAGCAAGATGCTGTCAGGGATCGGGGGCTCCGAGTTGGGCTTCGTCTTCCTGGCGCTGGGGCTCAGCTTCTAGGAGCTTGTGTGCTCCTTCCCCGGGGCTCCAGCCCGGTGTCACCCCCTTTTCTCTGCTCACAGAGCTCCTGAGCCGCCGCCGGCTGCAGCCCCTCCCCGTGGTCTCGGGCCCGGCCGGGACCCCCCGATCCATCCCCACGCTGATTTTGGGGGGGTCGTGTGTCCCCTCAACCCTGCTGTCTCTCTGCCCCTGCCCGCCTGCTCCCAGTCTTCCCTGTAAAGCTTCCCAGTTAAACCCAGCCCTGGTTATGGGGGGCAGTGGGGAGGGACTTGGGGGGACCCCACGCGGGGGCCGGGACTGGGCAGGGAGGGTGGGGTCCAGGTGGGGAACACTGGGTGCTGCGGGTCTGCCTGGCAACTGGTGAGTCATCAGCCCCGCTCGCTCTGATTGGCTGACTCTTGTCCATCGCGTTCTCTCATTGGCTGAGGAGAGGCCCGGGTCTGGAGAGAAGCAACGGCAGAGATCCCGCCCCGAGCACCGGCACGGGGACAACAGACCCAGCCTGGGCACACGGAGGGAATTTATTACCAACCAAACACAGCAGCACAAGCAGAAGGGAAAGAAATCCCTCCAACACCTTCCCCCCACCCAACGGGGATCACCCACAACAGGGCTTATCCACGATGGAGAGACGGGGACAGCCGAGTTTAGACCAGAAGCCAATTTCATTGAGGGTACCAGGGGTTTATACAGGGTTTTACTTGTGTGGTGCTCAGATAGGGCTCGATGTTTGCTAACAATTTCCCATTGGTTACACATTCTTCATGACATCACGGCACCTGGGAACATTATCTTATCACAAAGTCTCACAACAGGTTGCTTGGTCACTTCTTGCCCAGGGAGACTTAAACTGTGTCTGTGTCTCCCACAGTTGCTGCTCAGTCAGGCCTCAGATATCGGCCCCTTTATCAGCTCCATTGTTTTCCTCTCTGTTTTATTCCCCATTCCCGGGCACCAGGGCTCTGCCTAACGGGGGTCACTGGGGATCATCCAGCCCGGATCCTCCCATGGGGGATGGAGCTGGAGCAGCCCACGAAGCTCTGCCCTCACTCCCTTCCCTCACTCCAAGCTCTTCCCTCACTAGGGGCACTCCCAGGGCTTCCCCTTAGTGGTGCCTCCGTTGGTGTTGGGTCAAGTGAGAGCTCCTGGAGAAGCTCTTCCCACACTCCCCACACTCGTAGGGCCTCTCCCCGCTGTGGATGCGCCGGTGCACGGTGAGGCTGGAGTTTTGGTTGAAGCCCTTCCCGCAGTCGGGGCAGCGAAAGGGCCTCTCATCTGTGTGAATCCGCTCATGTAGGAGGAGATTGGAGCTGGTGTGAAACCTCTTCCCACACTGGGGACACTCATAGGGCCTCTCCCCGGAGTGGATGCGCTGGTGTCTTCTCAGTTTGGAGCTCCGCCCAAAGCTCTTCCCACATTCCAAGCAGGTGTAGGGCCGTTCCCCAGTGTGGATCAGCTGGTGCTGGATCAGGTGGGAGCTCTGCATGAAGCTCTTCCCACACTCCCCACACTCGTAGGGCCTCTCCCCAGTGTGGATGCGTTGGTGTCTTCTCAGTTCGGAGCTCCACCCAAAGCTCTTCCCACATTCCAAGCACTCATAAGGTCGTTCCCCAGTGTGGATCACCTGGTGCTGTATCAGGGTGGAGCTGTGTCTGAACCCCTTCCCACACTCCCCACACTCATAGGGCCTTTCCCCAGTGTGGATCTTCTGGTGCTCGATCAGCTTGGAGCTCCGGCTGAAGCCCTGCCCACATTCCAAGCACTTGTGAGGCTTCTTCCTGCCATGAGGCTTCTCCACCAGTTCCGTGCTCCGGCTGGATCTCTGGTTGTCTTCCTGGCTCAGGGGGGCTCTTTCCTCCCCATAGCTCCCTGGGCTGGGTTTGCAGCCCCTCCTCCGGCAGGATCTCTGGAGCTTTTCCTCCTCCTCCATCCAGCCACAACCTGGAATGAAAAATCCTGGTTTGGGGAAAAAACAAGAGGAGAGCACCTTGGACTGGAGGTTCCTCCTTGCCCAAGTTCGTCTCAGCAAATCATTGGTAAGTTTTTCTATGTAAGAACCTCCAAAACACCAAGATTCACCCCAGAAATCCTGCAAAATTCAAGACACTGATCAAAAACACCCCAAACATCAAAAGTGAGCAAAAACCTCCTGCAAAAGATAAAGATTCAGCTGCCACATAAAACCAAAGCACCAACATTTAGCCCAAGCAAGCTCAGAAACACCAAGATTCACCCCGTGAAAATCCTGGATCCCCCTCCACAGTCACCTGCTGCATGTGGGGGGAGCAGCGCTCCTGGGGCTGGGGGGAGGCTGCAGATACAGGGAGGGGTGGAACCTTGTGCTGCTTCCTGTTTCTGCTCCTCCTCCTGTGTCTCTGCTCTTCCTCACACTCCTCTTCCTCCTGCTATTCCTCCTTCTCCTGCACAATCCCACCTTCTCCTGCCACGTCCATCATTTGACCATTTTGTTCCTCAACCCTGCTTCTCCTTCCCTTCTCCTCCTGCCCCCAGGCCCAGCACCCACTGCCGACTCCCTCTTCCCCCCAGACCCACAGCATCCCAGCGCAGGGGCAGGGATGGAGCTGGGGCAGGTCGGGCTGGGGCAGCGCTGGGCTCTCGGCCGCTTCCGCCCGCACTCGGTCCCCACTGCAGCCGCTCCCGCCAGGACAGCGCGGGGGGGCCCGGCCTTGGCGCTGCCCCACTTCCACCTCCCCAAATTCCCCTCGCGGGGGCGATGGGGCCGAGGGGGGGGCGCAGGTGGGGTCCAGGTGGGGAACGCTGGGAGCTGCGAGTCTGCCTGGCAACTGGTGAGTCATCAGCGCCCTGCGCTCTGATTGGCTGAGCTCGGCCTGAGGGCTGGGGCTGCAGCAAAGGGGACACCCTGCTCCAGGGGGGATGTCCCGAAAACGGGGGACCCCCATGAAAGGAACAAGAGGAAAGTGTCTTTACAAACAGATGCTGTGAATCTGCATCGAGATACGGCCAGGGACCTGCACATAAGGAAGTGACAGGAGAAGCCATCACTTTCATGAAACGTTATCAATTGATGACACAGACTGCTGCTCAGCCAAGGTCCTGCTCAATTCATGAACTTCCAGAAGAACAACAAAGACTTGACAGAGCCAGGAATATCCTCTGCTATACAATACTGGGGTGCATATGAAGTGGGTATGTAGTAGGTGGATTGGGAAGTCTGCACCTCTCAAGTACTTCATCCAATGGGGAAAGGGAGAGGGAGATGTGGCCAGGAGAATTGGGATGAAAAGGAGGCTGTGTCCTCCAACAACTGCAGAGATCCCATGGGGAATGTCCCATGGCCTCTCCCATTTCTAGGAATGAAATTACTTTTACAGGACTCCTCTGTCTGCTTTGTGGACAGAAACCTCTGCTGATGTCAATTTTCCCACACACCCTGGGGCTCATCCGGAATTCCTTCCACCGTCCGCGAAGGCGGGCAGGGAGTGCAGCTGAAGGTGCCTCACCCACTTTGGGTGATCGGCTCCCTTGGCTGGCGGCGGCACTGGGGATCGACTGGGGACCCGGGAGTGACCAGGAGACAGACGAGGGACACATCAGGGGGGTCTGTGAAGAGTCAGCAGAGAGAGAACACTGAAAATCTCAGCAGTGAGTGCACTGGGATCTTCGGGGAGTGAACATGGCAGCGCACCCAGGGAGGGGAGAAAAGGGAAAGCCAGGGAGGGGTCCTGGCCAAAGGGATGATGATCCCAAAATGTCTCTGAAGGGTCCCTTGGGAGAATGTTGAGGTAGTTTGCACATTCCCCCAGAGGTAATTAAGGACATGGACACCCAGGGGGGCAATAAGGGAAGAGGAGAAGGGATTTGGACAACAGGGGATGGATGGTGTTGGTGTGCTGGGAAGGGATCAGGTGAAGGGCAGTGTGCAGCAATATGGTGAAGGCAAGAAGCAGCAGGAGCAAACTATGTGGTGAGAAAAAGGATGATGGAGAAGAGAAGGAAGAGAAAAATACAGAGAACTGGGATGTATTTCAGCACTGTTCTATGCTCAGAATTTGCCAGCTGATCCAGATCCTTTCCATCCCGGGTTTCCAGGAGAGGAAAAGAAGGAGGTCAGGATGCCAGGGGGTTTCTCTGTGGTGGGCAGCGGCAGCACCGGGCGCAGAGGTGCGGGACCGGGAGCACGGGCTGGGGGCCTGTGGGGAGCTGTGGGGCCGGGCCGGGGCTGTGGGGCAGCCGGGGCTCAGCGCCGGGCGCTGCCTGACCCCACCAGCCCCGGGCAGGGCCGGCAGTGGCCCCCGGCCCCCAGGAGCCTGCGGGACGCCCCGGCCGCTGCCCGGCCCCGTGGAGCTGCCGGCCCTGCCCGCCGGGGGGGGCCGCCTTTGGACACTGCGGCAGGACAGGGACCGGCTCTGGGATACGGGCTGGGGAGGGGACCCTGAGCACAAGGAGGAAAACAAAGCAACATCTGGGAAATGCAGATTGTACATGGAAGGATCAGGATTTTCTATTAAGCATTTGCTTTGGGTCGCTGGAGAAAGGAAAGATTTTGCACAAAGCTCAGCAGCTCTCAGAGGATGAGCACCCACAGGCAGTGAGCGCGGCTGCAGGAGTGGCAGAAGAAGGCCCTGGAGCACTTGGGCACAAAGGCACAGCAGCTGAATGCAAGAAGGGATGAGCAAAAGGCCAAGCTGAAGGCAAAGGCCATGGCACAGCTCCTACAGCCCCTCAGGGATCAACCCCAGGGCCCAAGGGGGCCCCGGCACCCAGTGAACGGCGTCGGCCACAAGCACCTGGCAGAGGCATTGCCCTCCTGGCCAGGGGAGAGCCCACCCAAACAGCCCCAGGAAGGAGTCAGGGCTCCAGCTGCAGGGCACAGGGACACTGGAAGCAGAGACAGCAGCACCCTCAGGAGGAGCAAGCCCACCCCTGGATGGACATGGATTGTCAGGGCTGTCACAGCTCCCATCCCACCGGGGACCCACCACACTGGAGCCCTGGAGAACATTCAGACTAGGTCTGCAGCGAGAGGAGGCCTCTCCTGATGGACACAGGGGTCTCTCCATCCATTCTAAATCTTAGACACAGGAATCTGACACTGAACCTTCTTCCCACAGGAAGCTGGGCTGGCACAGAGCCTGCCTTGGCACTTTGCTGTTCCCAACATCCAAGCAGGACATCGGGCCCTGCCTAAGGAGGCCAAAGCAGCACCACTGGTGGCCAAGTGGCGTGGCACATGCCAAGTGTCCCTGAGGCCAGAAACAGCCCCCAGCACAGCTGAGCACGGGGGGACCCCTCAGCCTGGGCTCCAGGGCTCTGAAGCCCCGGAGATTTGCACTTCCCGCCTGCAGCAGGAGCATGGGAGGCCCCCACGGAGCCTGCACTGAAGGCAGCGCAGCAGCAGCCAGGGCTCCACAGCGGGGCAAGCCCCTGGGCCTGCCCACACATCCTCTGCTCAAATCCTCTGCCTGGGCACCCTCCTTGGGCATCTCCAGCCACCGGGGCCAATCCTTGCTGCCACTGCTGCAGCTTCAGTGCTTTCTGGGCCTGCACTGCCACAGCTGCTGCCGAAGACAACGGCACAATTCCACTCTGGGTCTCAGCCACACTCACACACTGTGCTGCCTGGGATTGCACTGATGGAAAATACACCAGGTCATAGACTTGAACATTTCTAACATTTTGTTTCTCTACTCAGCCTTGGTTTGCCTTGGCCTCGGGGAAGGAAATGTTAAAGGTTTTTTTAAGGGATGTTCCACCACTCAGTGGAGATGAGTTTAACATCTCAACACACTGGGAATGGCCCAAAAGATTCCCACAAAGATAACGCCCAGCAGCAAACAGCAACCAACACCTACCCCAGACACTGCCCCCGGCAGAGCTGGAGACACCTGCTCTGGAAAAGGCTGAGAAGGAAATCCAGCAGTTCCGACCTGATGAACAGCAGAAGCCAAGAAATCCGGGTCCAACAGGAACCCAAATACTAAAAACTGCACAACTTGAAACTGTAGAACATTAAACCAATGGATTTAGATTGGTTCAGACTGTATCAAGTTTGGGAAAAATCCAGTTAAACCCACGTGTCATGGAACGATTTTCTCTGTACACCCGGGCTATGTGGGGATGGAATGATTTCTGTTGCAGATCCTGGCCAGAATCAAGGAATGCCTTGACTCTAACACTAAACACATTGGTGGAGGTTTTTTTTGTTTTTTTTTTTTCCTTGCACTTTCAGTGCAAAGTTTATAGCAGAAGAGTATTTTTGGTAATAATTCCTACTTCTACATTGCCGGTTAGGTTTTGGTCAGGGATGTGAGAATGAGTTTCTACTCCGAGGAGAAGTAGAAAAAACTTAATTGCCTTGGAATTTATTTGTGTATGTTTGTGCGAGAGATACCAAAATTTTGGTCTGGGTTTTTCGACGTTCACCTTTAGGCTGCATTTTGCAAAATTAGAAGAGATTTAAAGGTGACCCTTTATCTCATAAACAGTAAATAGATGATTTGAAGGAAAAATGAAAAAAAGCAGCAGGTTCTGGGGGGGGCACAAGTGAGGCTGCTGAAGGCTGCTCTGGAAGAGAAGCTGCATTCCAGACAGCCAGCAGAGGAGCTTTAGAAATGCAAATTAACACTGCTGGGGCAAAGTGGGGACAATGGACCTGGCTCTTCTTGCCTGGGGCAGGAATTGGGCTGATTCCCTCTGCCCCTCACCCCAAGCTCTGCCTGCCTGCACAGATGGAATCTGCACAGCTGAAGGCAGAGCCCATGGTGAGGATCTCTGACTCTGCAACAGAAATGGGTGAAGCTGCAAAGGGAAACAGCAAATGGAGAATGCTGTGAAAACTTCACTAAAATAAGGGGGGATCATCCCTGTGCCCACTCCAACATGTGCTGGCACTGTCTATGCTATACAGGGAGTATCAGAGCACTGGGGTTTTTTGCTATAACAAGTTCAGGGAAATCAGTTGGAATTCATGTATTTGATGATGTAATTAGAAAAAAAGCGGTCAATTGATGCAGCCCCGGCTGGAGGGAGCGCCCAAAAATGGGGAAAAGATGAAGGGCCACCAGAACAAATCCTACAACACTACGGACCAACCCCTGGGAACCCGACCCAATTCATATCAGGAGACACAGAACCCATTTATCATTTCAATGGCATCATTAGATTACAAGCTGTCCTGGAAATAAGAACCAACCAGACACCTCCAGCTCCTGACCTTCCTGCCGACCCAGCCACTGAAATGAGAACACAACATTTCCCCAGGGGATGGGATCAGATTATCTTTTCCCAGAAAAAACAGGAGTTTGTGGAAAACTAAATGACTCCAACTGCTGTTGGCAAAGAGATGACAAAGGAAAAGCGGTGAAAAAAGATAACAAAGGAAATTGGAGAGCAGTTTATGTATTGGTCCAAACATGGAAAGGATGGGATTGGGACACGGTTTCGTGGCTCCCTGGCACACCATGGGTTAAACGAATGCTGCTTCTCCTCTTCTGTGCCACAGCAACTCTCATCTTTTTACCATGCTCCACACCTTGGGAGTGCAGCTCATCCAGCAGCTGAGCCAGGGGATGCAGGTGGCAGCCAGGCCTCCTGATCCAGAAACGGCTACAAAAGGACAGGGAATGAGGGCACCGCGAATAATCCCAAAACCAAAGAGGACCCGGGAAGAACAAAACAGAGTCAATGAGTGAATCTCCCTGGAGATAGGGCCAGCGACTTGGAGATGAGGAAGTAACGGGAGAAACCATCAGTTCCAATAAATGTTACAAATGGACCCAGACAGCTGCTCAAAGTCCCGCTAAACTCTTCAACTTCCCGAAGAACAAAGACCAAACAGAGCCATGAATATCGGCTGTCATCCACAAGGAGGGGTGCATATGAACGAGGACAGGCAGCAGGCGGATCGGGAAGTCTGAACCTTCCAAGTCCCTCAGCCAGTGGGCAAAGGCAGAGGGAGATGCGGCCGGGAAAATGAGCATCCAAAGGAGGCAGCGTGCTACAACAAGGGCAGAGAGCGCATGGCAAATGCCCCACGGCCTCTCCCTCTGCTCAGCAATCGAGTCACTTTGACAGGACTCCTCGGTCTCCTCTGGCCACAGAAACCTCCGGCGACGGGAATTTCCCCGCACGGTCCCGGCCACGGGGCAGCCACCTCTGTCCCAGCCACAGCAACCGGGACGAGCCAGCGCTGCTCCGGCAGCGGCTCCTGCCCAGGCAGCGGCGGGAAGGAGACCGCGGGCAGCCGCTCCCGCAGCGCCCTCAGCCCAGGGCCGGCACGGGCCGGACACGGCACCGCCAAGCCGCCGGAGCCCCCTGCCGCCCCCTCCGCCCGCAGCGAGCCCCGAGCCCCCGCAGAACCCGGCGCGGCTCCCACCTGCGCCGGGGCCGCCTCCGAGCTCCGCCAATGCCGCCTCCCCGCGCTCCGGCCGCTGCCGCCGCTCCCGGGCCCGCACAGACGCTCCGCCAATGGCGCCGCTGCCGAGCCAGGGCCGCCCTCAGGCCGCCAGCGGGGCCGTGCTTCGCCCCGCTCTCACCCATCAGCGCGCCAGAACCGCGACTTACGGACAGGGAGGAGGTGGCCTCGGCAGGGGCCGCCCCTGGGGTCCGGGTGCCTGCGGCCACCGACGAGGAGGAGGCGGCCACCGGAAGGGGACAGCGCTCGGAGGTGGCCCTGGGGCCCCTGGAGCACTTGCTGGCCGCGTGGAAAAGAGCCAGGTGTTTCGTCTGGGGGATGTGTCGCCGGCTCGAGGCCATCGAGGCCATCCTGCAGGGAACAAATGAGGCGGCCCCCGATGTCCTCAGGGACTTGGTGGCCAAGGCGGCCATGGCCGAGCGGCTGTGGGAGGCCAGTGCCCGCCTGGCCACGCGTCACCTGCTGGGGATACTTGGGGACATCTGCAGGCTCCTCGTGAAGCCCCCCGGTGGCTCCGGTGGCCCCAGTGGCCGCACAGTGGCTGAGCGGAGCCAAAAAGCCATCGCGGACATCCCGAGGCTGCTGCAGGGACAGTGATGTCACCGCAGTGATGTCATCGGAGTGATGACATCATCGGGGACATCGCTGCTGTCACTTGTCCCCTCCCTGCGCAGGCTTTGAGACAAATCTGGGGAATTTTCTGGGAATTTTCACCGAAATTGTCCCAAATGCTGATGGGAATTCCTGGGGTGACATCACTGGGGACACTTGGGGACATTCTGAGCACAATCAGAATGCTTTGGCATTTCTCTGTGGCTTTGGCATTTCTCTGTTGGCTTTTGCATTTCTCTGTTGGCTTTTGCAGGTTCCTATTGACCACGAGCATTTTGCTCTGCTGCTCAATACTGATTTTGATTATCGATAATTCCTTGCAGCTGCTTGCTGGCACAATAAAATCTCAGAGTTGGCACGGACAAGTCCAAGGCTGTGTGAGCTTTCTGCCAGGTTTTGGGAATCCTTGACTGTGAAAAACGCCAAACACTTGTTTTAAAAATTTAAAAGCTTAATAGTAATAAACCAGTAATAAAATAGGAATAAAAGTGAGAGCAATGACAATTTGGACAATCAGAGTTAGGACAATAAAGGACAATAAAAAGCAAAGATTTACAGACGTCCGGGTGGGTTTGGGCACTAAGCCACAAAAACATGCCTGGCTAACAAAGGGTTAACCCTTAAAAGCAATAGCCTGATGCACATTCAAATATCTCACCCACGGTGCATAAATTCTTTTCAAACAAAGGGTGTTCTCTGCTTTTTGTCAGCTTTTTCCCCTCAATCCCGGTGGCTCCTTACAAAGGAGAGGTGTAAGAATGTTTGTCTTTTCCCAGAAGGAGGCAGTAACTCTTGCTGTTATCTCCGTGCGAAGAATTTCTTAATTATCCTACCCATTCCGTGAGCTCTTTACAAAAAATATCTTACATCGCATAGTTTCTATTTTGACATTATGTCATAACCCAAAACTGCATTTCCCACACTACTTCAAAAGGATTAATACAGTTCTACAAAATAACTGTGCAACACAGCACACAGAGTATCCAAGTTAATATTTGCCAAGAGCCGATCATTCAATCTGCATTTTTCACACTGACAAATCCATTGCTCACATCCCTGGGCGCCCCCGGTCCCGGCGCTGCTCCCGGGGGTCCCGCGGCTCCGGGGGCTCAAAGGGGAGGGGGCGGAACCCCCGTGATGGGTGGGGGGCACAAAGGGGGGTCCGGGCCCGGTGCTCGGGGGGGTCGGTGCTCGAGGGGGGGTCGGGGGCACTGAAGGGGGTGCGGGTGCGGTTTTTGGGGGGTCCCGGTGCCCGGGGAGGGGGGGTCAGTGCTCAGCAGCGGGGGCTGCCTGGGGACCCCCCCGGGCCCCCCAAACCCCAGCCGGGTGTGAAAAACAAAGTTCACTCTTGGAGATTTGTAAAAGTTTGATAAGGGATAAAAAAGGGTTTTGGCGCTCGGCCAAAGAACCCGCCCTTAACTTAACCCTTCGTTCTCCGGATCCGGTTCCACTGCAGGGCTACAAACACATCCCTGAGTTTTGACATTATTCAAACACTCCCGGGAGCTTTGGATGTTCCAGGAACTCTTGTTTGGTTCTCACCTCTGACTTGTCTGCAGGACATTCTGCAGATTAAGTCAATACATTTGATTTCTTCTCCTGGTTCCATCCTGTTGTTTCAGAGCCCCTGATAAATTCATAAATGCTTCTCAGGTTTGTGTCACTGTTATCACCTGGTGAGGCTGGGCCGCAGATGGGAGAAACAATGGAATTGTTTTCCACCCGAGTCAGCCACACAGAAGCATTTTAACATTGCATAGTCTCTATTTCAATATTTGTTATTGATCTATTTCAAATTCATCTATTTTTAATATTTGAAGGCCTAGGAGAGAATATCTATTTGTTACTCTAGCATTAAATTGGTTACACGGTGCACACATAAACGGATCGATTTTATTGTACCAGCAAGCAGCTACAAGGAATCATCAATAATCAATCTCAATATCAAGTACCAGAGCAAAGTCCTTGTGATCAATAGCAACGCGCAGAAGCCAATGCAGAAATGCAGAAGCCAATTATTCCATTGTCATTCATAACCCGGCTCTGCTGCAGCCACAGCAGAAAGCTGCCTCTGCTGCAAGGCACCGAGGGGGTCATTCACCCCCTGACCCGCCCCCGCCTCCATGAGTGTCCCCAGAGCGTCCTCAGAGTGTCCCCAAGTGTCCCCAGTGACGTCACCCAGGAATTCCCATCAGCATTTGGGACAATTTCAATGAAACTTCCCAGAAAATTCCCCAAATTTGTCTCAAATCCCATGTGGGGAGGGGAGAGCAGCGATGTCCCTGATGATGTCACCATCCCCGATGACGTCACAGCGGTGACATCACTGTCCCTGCAGCAGCCTCGGGATGTCCTCTGTGAAAAATGCATATTTTATGATTGGCTTTTCACAAATATTAAATTGAATACTATATGAATTATATTGATTAGAAGTGCTGTATTAACATTTTGATAGAATGGTAAATGTAGTTTTGTAGTTAAAATGAAGCTTTAGTAGTTAAAATAGAAACTATGTATGTGGGTTTTTTTAAAAATAATGAGATACTGGCTTCAAGATAACAGTCACAGAACACCCAAATCTTCGGGAGAAGAGGAATTTATGGGTTTCTTATCAGAAGAAGGTAATTTCTTCAGGCCTTGCTCAGACTGGAAGATGCCGTGGGGATTAAAAGAAGGAGTTGACATATTCCAGAGAGAGTTTCTTATTTTAAATAGAATGTATGCATAACCATGAGGTATGTATGAATATGCAACAGTGAATGGATCTTAAGAGTAATTCCTTTGTTCACAAAACATGCCTGTCCTTGCTTAAGTGCCCGAGAGCATCCAGACATCCGTAATTCTTTTTTTTTTTATTGTCCTGTAATTACATGAACTCTGAATTTTTATTACTCTAATTGTATTGCTATTTTTATAACCATTTCATTATCACTAAACTTTTAAAAGTTGTAAAAACAAGTGACTGGCGTTTTTCCCGCTGCAGCACTTGGAGGGGGGCTGTGCCCCAGGGGATGGACTCCGGTTGGAGAAGTTCCTGGAGAAGTCTCCGGTGGGAGAGACCGCAGGCTGCAGCAGGGGAACGACTCCTGTCCCTGGGCAGAGGGAGAAGCCACGGGGGATGAACTGAGCACGGCCCCATTCCCTGTCTCCTGCACTGCCGGGGGAGGAGGTGCAGCTGGAAGGAGGGAGGCGTGGGGAAAGCTGCATTCAAGGCTCTTCACTGACTTCTCATTGTCCTGCTCGGAGCTTTTGGAGTTTTGTGCCAGAAATCTCTCCCCTCCCCCACTCACCCACAGGGCTTTGGGGCGGTTTTCCCTTTTTGGGGGAAATCAAAGCGATGCGCGGATGCTCCGAATTAGGGGGCAGGAGAAGTGGGGCTGCTGGGCTTCCCGCAGAGCCGGAGGCAGCGAAGGCGAAGGCGCAGGGCCGGGAAAGCCGTGTCGGGAGGTGCGGAGCAGTTTGTTGGTGCTGCAGATGGATGCCGGCCCGGGCCCGGGCCCGTTCCAGGGCTGTTCCTCATCTCCGGCTTTGCCCTCCCACAGCCCGGGGGGCCCTGAGAGCGCGGGGCGAGGCTGTGCCGTGTGCAGAGCCCGCCCCTCGCTGCCATTGGCCGCTGCTGCCGTCAGTCGCGGTTCTGGCGCGCTGATTGGTGAGAGCGGGGCGAAGCACGGCCCCGCTGGCGGCCTGAGGGCGGCCCTGGCTCGGCAGCGGCGCCATTGGCGGAGCGTCTGTGCGGGCCCGGGAGCGGCGGCAGCGGCCGGAGCGCGGGGAGGCGGCATTGGCGGAGCTCGGAGGCGGCCCCGGCGCAGGTGGGAGCCGCGCCGGGTTCTGCGGGGGCTCGGGGCTCGCTGCGGGCGGAGGGGGCGGCAGGGGGCTCCGGCGGCTTGGCGGTGCCGTGTCCGGCCCGTGCCGGCCCTGGGCTGAGGGCGCTGCGGGAGCGGCTGCCCGCGGTCTCCTTCCCGCCGCTGCCTGGGCAGGAGCCGCTGCCGGAGCGGCGCTGGCTCGTCCCGGTTGCTGTGGCTGGGACAGAGGTGGCTGCCCCGTGGCCGGGCCCGTGCGGGGAAATTCCCGTCGCCGGAGGTTTCTGTGGCCAGAGGAGACCGAGGAGTCCTGTCAAAGTGACTCGATTGCTGAGCAGAGGGAGAGGCCGTGGGGCATTTGCCATGCGCTCTCTGCCCTTGTTGTAGCACGCTGCCTCCTTTGGATGCTCATTTTCCCGGCCGCATCTCCCTCTGCCTTTGCCCACTGGCTGAGGGACTTGGAAGGTTCAGACTTCCCGATCCGCCTGGGCACAGGGATGATCCCCCCTTATTTTAGTGAAGTTTTCACAGCATTCTCCATTTGCTGTTTCCCTTTGCAGCTTCACCCATTTCTGTTGCAGAGTCAGAGATCCTCACCATGGGCTCTGCCTTCAGCTGTGCAGATTCCATCTGTGCAGGCAGGCAGAGCTTGGGGTGAGGGGCAGAGGGAATCAGCCCAATTCCTGCCCCAGGCAAGAAGAGCCAGGTCCATTGTCCCCACTTTGCCCCAGCAGTGTTAATTTGCATTTCTAAAGCTCCTCTGCTGGCTGCCTGGAATGCAGCTTCTCTTCCAGAGCAGCCTTCAGCAGCCTCATGTGTGCCTCCCACAACCTGCAGCTTTTTTAATTTTTTCTTTCAAATCGTCTATTTTCTGTTTATGAGTTAAAGGGTCACCTTTAAATCTCTTCTCCTTTTTCAAAATGCAGCCTAAAGGTGAACGTTGAAAAACCCAGACCAAAATTTTGGTATCTCTCACACTAAAATACACAAAAAAATCCAAGGCAATTAAGTTTTTTCTACTTCTCCTCGGAGTAAAAACTCATTCTCACATCCCTGGCCCAAACCTAACCGGCAATATAGAAGCAGGATTATTACAAAAATACTCTTCTGCTATAAACTTTGCACTGAAACTGCAGGAGAAAAGAAACCTCCACCAATATGTTTAGTGTAGGAGTCAAGGCATTCCTTGTTTCTGGCCAGGATCTGCAACAGAAATCATTCCATCCCCACATAGCCCGGGTGTACAGAGAAAATCGTTCCATGACACGTGGGTTTAACTGGATTGTTCCCAAACTTGATACAGTCTGAACCAATCTAAATCCATTGGTTTAATGTTCTACAGTTTCAAGTTGTGCAGTTTTTAGTGTTTGGGTTCCTACTGGACCCGGATTTCTTGGCTTCTGCTGTTCATCAGGTCGGAACTGCTGTATTTCCTTCTCAGCCTTTTCCAGAGCAGGTGTCTCCAGCTCTGCCGGGGGCAGTGTCTGGGGTAGGTGTTGGTTGCTGTTTGCTGCTGGGCGTTATCTTTGTGGGTATCTTTTGGGCCATTCCCAGAGTGTTGAGATGTTAAACTCATCTCCACTGAGTGGTGGAACATCCCTTAAAAAAACCTTTACCATTTCTTTCCCCGAGGCCAAGGCAAACCAAGGCTGAGTAGAGAAATAAAATGTTAGAAATGTTCAAGTCTATGACCTGGTGTATTTTCCATCAGTGCAATCCCAGGCAGCGCAGTGTGTGAGTGTGGCTGAGACCCAGAGTGGAATTGTGCCGTTGTCTTCGCCAGCAGCTGTGGCAGTGCAGGCCCAGAAAGCACTGAAGCTGCAGCAGTGGCAGCAAGGATTGGCCCCGGTGGCTGGAGATGCCCAAGGAGGGTGCCCAGGCAGAGGATTTGAGCAGAGGATGTGTGGGCAGGCCCAGGGGCTTGCCCCGCTGTGGAGCCCTGGCTGCTGCTGCGCTGCCTTCAGTGCAGGCTCCGTGGGGGCCTCCCATGCTCCTGCTGCAGGCGGGAAGTGCAAATCTCCGGGGCTTCAGAGCCCTGGAGCCCAGGCTGAGGGGTCCCCCCGTGCTCAGCTGTGCTGGGGGCTGTTTCTGGCCTCAGGGACACTTGGCATGGGCCACGCCACTTGGCCACCAGTGGTGCTGCTTTGCCCTCCTTAGGCAGGGCCCGATGTCCTGCTTGGATGTTGGGAACAGCAAAGTGCCAAGGCAGGCTCTGTGCCAGCCCAGCTTCCTGTGGGAGAGATTTCACAAGAGACAGGACTCTGGCCACAGACTGCTTTAAATGTACATCCCTTATCCCCACCCTGCACTGGGTGGAGAATTACCAGGGTAAGGAATTCCCAAGATCAATTGCAAGGGAGAGAATTGAATATCTGCCCTGGGTCTGGCTCCTCTTCTTGCCAAAGCCAACGGCAAAAGCCGTACCCATGGCATCTTGGTTTACAGCCCTGACTCCTTCCCAGGGGCTGTTTGGGTGGGCTCTCCCCTGGCCAGGAGGGCAATGCCTCTGCCAGGTGCTTGTGGCCGACCCTGTCCCCTGGGTGCTGGGGCCCCCTTGGGCCCTGGGGTTGATCCCTGAGGGGCTGTAGGAGCTTTGCCATGGCCTTTGCCTTCAGCTTGGCCTTTTGCTCATCCCTTCTTGCATTCAGCTGCTGTGCCTTTGTGCCCAAGTGCTCCAGGGCCTTCTTCTGCCACTCCTGCAGCCGCGCTCACTGCCTGTGGGTGCTCATCCTCTGAGAGCTGCTGAGCTTTGTGCAAAATCTTTCCTTTCTCCAGCGACCCAAAGCAAATGCTTAATAGAAAATCCTGATCCTTCCATGTACAATCTGCATTTCCCAGACGTTGCTTTGTTTTCCTCCTTGTGCTCAGGGTGCCCTCCCCAGCCCGTATCCCAGAGCCGGTCCCTGTCCTGCCGCAGTGTCCAAAGGCGGCCCCCCCGGCGGGCAGGGCTGGCAGCTCCACGGGGCCGGGCAGCGGCCGGGGCGTCCCGCAGGCTCCTGGGGGCCGGGGGCCACTGCCGGCCCTGCCCGGGGCTGGTGGGGTCAGGCAGCGCCCGGCGCTGAGCCCTGGCTGCCCCACAGCCCCGGCCCGGCCCCGCAGCTCCCCACAGGCCCCCAGCCCGTGCTCCTAGTCCCGCACCTCTGCGCCCGGTGCTGCCGCTGCCCACCACAGAGAAACCCCCTGGCATCCTGACCTCCTTCTTTTCCTCTCCGGGAAACCCGGGATGGAAAGGATCTGGATCAGCTGGGAAATTCTGACCATAGAACAGTGCTGAAATACATCCCAGTTCTCTGTATTTTTCTCTTCCTTCATTTTTCGATCATCCTTTTTCTTACCACATAGATTCCTCCTGCTGCTTCTTGCCTTCACCATATTGCTGTACACTGCCCTTCACCCGATCCCTTCCCAGCACACCAACACCATCCATCCCCTGTTGTCCAAATCCCTTCTCCACTTCCCTTATTGCTCCCCTGGCTGTCCATGTCCTTAATTACCTCTGGGGGAATGTGCAGACTACCTCAACATTCTCCCAAGGGACCCTTCAGAGACATTTTGGGATCATCATCCCTTTGGCCAGGACCCCTGCCTGGCTTTCCCTTTTCTCCCCTCCCTGGGTGCCCTGCCATGTTCACTCCCCGAAGATCCCAGTGCACTCACTGCTGAGATTTTCAGTGCTCTCTCCCTGCTGACTCTTCACAGACCCCCCTGATGTGTCCCTCATCTGTCTCCTGGTCACTCCCGGGTCCCTAATCGATCCCGGTGCCGCCGCCAGCCAAGGGAGCCGATCACCCAAAGTGGGTGAGGCACCTCCAGCTGCACTCCCTGCCCGCCGCCCCGGATGGTGGAAGGAATTCCGGATGAGCCCCAGGGTGTGCGGAAAAATTGACATCAGCAGAGGTTTCTGTCCACAAAGCAGACAGAGGAGTCCTGTAAAAGTAATTTCATTCCTAGAAATGGGAGAGGCCGTGGGACATTCCCCATGGGATCTCTGCAGTTGTTGGAGGACACAGCCTCCTTTTCATCCCAATTCTCCTGGCCACATCTCCCTCTCCCTTTCCCCACTGGCTGAAGTACTTGAGAGGTGCAGACTTCCCAATCCACCTCCTACATGCCCCCTTCATATGCACCCCACTGTTGTATAGCAGACGATATTCCTGGCTCTGTTAAGTCTTTGTTGTTCTTCGGGAAGTTCATGAATTAAGCAGGACCTTGGCTGCACAGCAGTCTGTGTCATCAATTGATAACATTTCCTGAAAGTGATGGCTTCTCTTGTTACTTCCTTATGCACAGGTGCCTGGCCGTATCTCGGAGCAGATTCACAGCATCTGTTTGTAAAGACACTTTCCTCTTGTTCCTTTCATGGGGGTCCCCCGTTTTCGGGACATCCCCCCTGGAGCAGGGTGTCCCCTCTTTGCTGCAGCCCCAGCCCTCAGGCAGAGCTCAGCCAATCAGAGCGCAGGGCGCTGATGACTCACCAGTTGCCAGGCAGACTCGCAGCTCCCAGCGTTCCCCACCTGGACCCCACCTGCGCCCCCCCCTCGGCCCCATCGCCCCCACGAGGGGAATTTGGGGAGGTGGGAGTGGGGCAGCGCCAAGGCCGGGGCCCCCCGCGCTGTCCTGGCGGGAGCGGCTGCAGTGGGGACCGAGTGCGGGCGGAAGCGGCCGAGAGCCCAGCGCTGCCCCAGCCCGACCTGCCCCAGCTCCATCCCTGCCCCTGCGCTGGGATGCTGTGGGTCTGGGGGGAAGAGGGAGCCGGCAGTGGGTGCTGGGCCTGGGGGCAGGAGGAGAAGGGAAGGAGAAGCAGGGTTGAGGAACAAAATGGTCAAAGGATGGACGTGGCAGGAGAAGGTGGGACTGTGCAGGAGAAGGAGGAATAGCAGGAGGAAGAGGAGTGTGAGGAAGAGCAGAGTCACAGGATAAGGAGCAGAAACAGGAAGCAGCACAAGGTTCCACCCCTCCCTGTATCTGCAGCCTCCCCCCAGCCCCAGGAGCGCTGCTCCCCCCACATGCAGCAGGTGACTGTGGAGGGGGATCCAGGATTTTCACGGGGTGAATCTTGGTGTTTCTGAGCTTGCTTGGGCTAAATGTTGTTGCTTTGGTTTTATGTGGCAGCTGAATCTTTATCTTTTGCAGGCGGTTTTTGCTGAATTATGAATTTTTTGGGGAGTTTTTGATGTGTGTCTTGAAGTTTGCAGGATTTCTGGGGTGAATCTTGGTGTTTTGGAGGTTCTTACATACAAAAACTTACCAATGACTTCTTGAGATGAACTTGGGCAGGGAGTAACCTCCAGTCCAAGTTGCTCTCCTCTTGTTTTTTCCCAAACCAGGATTTGTCATTCCCAGGGTGTGGCTGGATGGAGGAGGAGGAAAAGCCCCGAAGATCCTGCAGGAGGAGGGGCTGCAAACCCAGCCCAGGGAGCTGCGGGGAGGAAAGAGCCCCCCTGAGCCAGGAAGGCGGCCGGAGATCCAGGCGGAGCTCAGAGCTGGTGGAGAAGGCTCATGGCAGGGAGAAGCCACACAAGTGCTTGGAATGTGGGCAGGGCTTCAGCCAGAGCTCCAGCCTAATCCGGCACCAGAGGATCCACACTGGGGAACGGCCCTACGAGTGTGGGGAGTGTGGGAAGGGATTCAGCCGGAGCTCTCACCTGATCCGCCACCAGAGGATCCACACTGGGGAACGGCCCTACGAGTGTGGGGAGTGTGGGAAGAGATTCAGCCAGAGCTCCAACCTGATCCAGCACCGGAGGATCCATACCAGGGAGCTGCCATACACCTGCTTGGAATGTGGGATGAGCTTTGGGTGGAGCTCTGCCCTGAGAAGACACCAGCGCATCCATACTGGGGAGAGGCCCTACGAGTGTGGGAAGTGTGGGAAGAGCTTCAGAGAGAGCTCTGACCTGATCCAGCACCAGCTGATCCACACTGGGGAATGGCCCTACACCTGCTTGGAATGTGGGAAGAGCTTTGGGTGGAGCTCCAAACTGAGAAGACACCAGCGCATCCACACCGGGGAGAGGCCCTACGAGTGTCCCCAGTGTGGGAAGAGGTTTCACACCAGCTCCAGTCTCCTCCTACATGAGCGGATTCACACAGAGGAGAGGCCCTTCCGCTGCCCTGACTGCGGCAAGGGCTTCAAGCAAAACACCAACCTCTCTGTGCACCGGCGCATCCACACCGGGGAGAGGCCCTACGAGTGTGGGGAGTGTGGGAAGAGCTTCTCACAGAGCTCAAACTTGACCAGACATCAACGGTGGCACCAGTAAGGGAAGCACTGGGAGTGCCCCGAGTGAGGGAAGAGCTTGGAGTGAGGGAAGAGCTTGGAGTGAGGGAATTGAGTGAGGGATGTGTAGAACAATATCTGAGAGAAAGAGGTCACGATCTGGATGTTCATGATTTATATGGTTGGAATGAAGGTTGACCTACCCCAGCCTATGCCTCAGATGTGGGCCACAGAGGCCTTGAAGCCTGTGGCGCAGTTAAGAATAAGTTTGTGGCGCAGTCAGAAATTATGTTAAGGTATAATACCATGTACTGAGCTATCTAGGTGTGAATTTGTATAGGTCTGCAGTGTGAAACTTTAGTCACCTTAAGAGAGGGAAAAAAACAATGATTGCTTGCCAATGACAGTGTGCTCACGATTGTAAACTATCTGGAAGTGTATAAAAACTACTGTCTGTAAACAATAAAGGGAGAACGTAGGATTAACCACATTGGTTGGGATCTGCGTTTGTTCCTGTCCAGCCACCCTTTTATAATTGGTCCCTGTTTCAGAGTCCTCCACAGCTGAGGGACTGAGATTCTGATGGTAGGCTCCTGGGCCTCTGTAAGAGCCCGTCTGAAGCCCCTTGTTCTCCATTCTGCCTTCCGATTGCCACAAGAAAGAATCCCTTCCCCCGCTGCAGTTCCGGCTGAGAACAGGACACAGTGCAGGTGGAACCACTGAACCATCATGCTAGCTGTTCCGAACAAGGCCTGACAAGAACTTGGCAAGGAGTTGGCAAGGACCTGACATGGACCCAGCTCGGGACAGCCTGATGCGCGGCCTGCTTCTAATCTCCGTTCTTAAGCCGAATGAACTTTTGGGGTGACTCCCGTGGTCCTTCATTGAAGACCCCTCATCTGCCTCATTACCACTGTGACAAATAAAGAACGAGAACCCTCCTCCCAAGGACTGAGACTGAGACCTCTACTATAGGGAGGAGGGGAATTTGGTGGTCTGACCACTAATGACATGACCTGTTTCCCTTCAGTAATTTCAATGGACTTATTCTTCATTGTATTCGTCTTGCTTTGGTGGTTTCTGTGGACTCACCTGTTCCCCCGTGGCAATTACAATGGACTTTCATTGTTACACTTGTTCCCCCCTCTTTCCTCTGTGGACTATAACTGGAACCCCGAGTCGACCAGAGCTTCGGAGACTCCCCCGACACGACAGACGGATCCCCATCGTCCGGACCACTGAGGATCTCGCCTGTGTTGGTAGCTATTCCCATACCCCTCTTCTCTCTCCCTCTCTATTCTTTTATCTCCTTTCTGATCCCCACTATCGCATATACTGTTTTTGGCCCCTAATAAAGGTGCATTTGTTGTGATTAACTAATAGTCACTTGTTGTTTGCCTTTTGTACTTTTGGGATCGGTGAAAAGAACCATCACGACACCCCGCAATAAGCGGATCGTGACAGCCTCCACACCAGTGCATCTTCCTTTTCCTTGTTTTCATTGCAGCGTCATTCTCCGCCACCCAGATGAAATTGAGGATTGGCAATGGCTTGCAAGAAAGCAAGGGGTGAGTACCTTGGGTTTGGTGAGAAATGAGCCTCATGCTTTAGAATTTTTAAAACTTTAAGAAGGCATAATTAGAGACAAATCAATAACAGCTCTGGGTGCTTGGCAATGGCCAGAGGCACACTGGTTAACCATGGCAACTCTTATCTACTTTTTCCATTATATTGTTCAAAAACATATTGATAAAGATTATACATATTCAAACATTTCTTTGAACTCGTTTACTTGTTCCAGGAACTCTTGAAGTTGGTTTGAGCCCCAAGCCGCCTTTCTAGAGTACGTGCAGGAATCGTGGATTGTTGTTCTTAGCGTTGTGTGTCACTTCCTCACAACAGCCCCCTGATCCCTAGTTTCAGCTGAGTCTGCAGGTCCCAAGTTGGGCAACTCCCTGGGGGCTCCCCTGGCAGGGGAGACCCTCCTGGAGCAGTTCTGTGTCAGGAAGGAGAGACACATTGGACTTCTTTGGTCTTCAGCTTCTGTTTATTGTTACCTTATCAAAACTTCAGCACACTGTCTGCACCAGACTCTGCGTGCAGGAAAAAACAGCACAAAAATGGCCAACAATCTCTTGTTACAAGGCCTTTTAAATCTAATCAAAAACTAAGCTACCCAATTAAGAAGGGACACCTAAATTATTTTCCTTTCTAACCCAATAACTGAGCCCTAAAGACCCAGATTTTTAATGCGGATTTTTCTACCCAATTACAAGACATCACCTAAAGGCAAGAAGAAAGAAGAAGGGAACTCAAGACAACACCCTATATCCTCCATCTTGAACCCATCTATAACATACTAAAAATCCTAAAACCTAAATGTCTCACCCATGTGACATACTCCACCACTCTCTACAATCTCTACAATCTCTTTCACACTTTTGTGGTTTCTAGTTTACCTTGAGGCTTTGGAAGTTTTCTCCATGAACGAGGGTCAAAGTCAGTGCTCCCCTGGGGGTCAGGGCACCCCAGAGCAGACAGAGAAATATTCCCAGTGTCCTGGGTTTCCACATCAGCAGGCGACAGTTATTGACAGTCGAAGGGTCAGCGGCAGGGGTCCTCATCACACCCATTCCTTAAATGTTATCTGGCCATGCAGACGGTTTTAGCTACTTCCACAAATACTTTAAATCAACATTAGCTGTTTCACAAATATCTCTGAGTTATTCTTGTCAGTTAGTTACAAAAATAAAAGCATTAGTTATTATTTCACAACTGCAGCAACTTCTGCAAAAGTTAACATTCTAATGCACAACACGTAGCATCCACTTCAATACTTTGCAAAAGCCAAAACTATAATGTATGTTTTTCACACTGTCCACAAACTAAAATATCATCCATGAATGATGTTCTGAGGATTTGAGCGACACAGGGGCCAGGGCATTGGCCACAAAAAGCCGACAAATTGTACGACAGCAAAAGCAGTTAAAAGTGATTACAAACTGTCCTATATCAAAATCAGCTCATCTTTCATGTTGTGATTAGGAATAAGTTGCAGAAGTCAAGACATAATAGCAAAAGCCACCAAGTACATAGTTCTTTATAACAAACCCAGGGCAGGTTTTTCCCTTGCATGGAGCACTTGGGCCTTCCCTGGGCCCCTTCTGCCCTCTTGCAGAGCCGGTGGCATTTTCCACCACCCACAGTTTGTAACCAAGAGTCGGGTGCAGCCGAGAAGGCTCCAAGTGCCTCCTTCCAGGCTGACTCTGCAGATGCCGAGGCTGCTCTGGGCTCTGCCAGGGCTCTGCTGGGGCTCAGCTCTGGGCGAGGCTGGGCCCGCTCTCCCCTCACATTGCTCCGGGCAGCTGAGTCACACAGGGAGAAGGAAGGGACACGTCAAGGGAGTTGAAGTTGAGAGAGTTTTTATTCAAAAAACTGCCATACCAAACAGGCTGTCATAAGAGCCATAACAAACAGGCTGTCCTAACTACCTTAACCAACTAGCACTGCTAACTACCATAACTAACTAGTTGTCCTAACTAACTACTGTAACTAAACGCTGTCCTCCAGTGCTTCATCTCCTCCGCTGCTGCCTCAGTTGCTTTGCTGTGATGATCAGAGGGGTCAGGCTGGAGAGAGGCTTGGCTGATGATAAAAATGGGTGCTGCCCAAAGGAGAAAAAAGAAAGAAATGAACCGTTACTTTCCAGAGTCAACTTCCTCACAGGCTCTGTTGCAACAGGACAAAGGGAAATGGTCTGAAACTCAGGAGAGGGAAGCAGGCTCAGATTAGGTCTGAGGCAGAATTTTTTTAGCAGGAGAGTGGGGAAGCACTGACAGAAGGTGCCCAGAGATGTGGGAGGTGCCTCCTCCCTGGAAACATCCAAGCTCAGGTCAGGCAGGGCTCTGAGCCACCTGACCTGCTTGAAGATGGCCCTGCTCGCTGTGGGGCCCCAGGTGCAGATGACCTCGAAAGGCCCCTGCCAAGCCAAACCAGGCGAGGATTCTGCTTGCTTTGCGTGTGGAAAGCAGTGAGACCGGAGACCATTGGAGGGGGCCCCACAAGAAAACCCCTCCCTGGCGCTGCTGCTTCCCCTGCAGCCGCTTGGCATTCACCTGCAGCAGCTCCTGGGCAGACCAGCGCCGCTCCTCGTCCGGCTCCAGGCTGCACTCGAGGAAGTCCCGCAGCAGAGCCGACAGGCGCCTGGGCTCCTGCAGCTGCGGGGTCCCGTTCTGCCGGATCAGAGCGCGAGCCTGCAGGAAAAGCCAACTCAGCGCTCTGCCAGCTTCCTTCCCACCCACAAGTGCTCACATCGACCCTGGCTTCCCAGCCCCAGCTCCAGGGGCACTTTCCTCCCTGGCAGAGATGCTGCTCACAGCTCATTTTTCTATGCCAACCAAAAAACCCAAACCCTGGTGCTGCCACAGCCATTGTAAAGAGCTGGTGCACTTGCTTCACATTTTCAGGTCATCCTCACAGCCAGAAGAACTGCAACAACGTAAATCCCAAAGAAAATTGTGTCTGGAGACTGCAGAATATGTGTCTGTGTTGAGGCTCCAGTCCTCTGGGAATTCCCTTCCCCATGTGCAGAAACCTCCAGCTGCTGCTCCCAGTGCAGGGTCACCCTGTGCTCACAGGCCTCTGCAACCGCGGGAGAATTGGCCTCTTACCATGGCCCTCGTTTCCTTAAGTAAGGAGGTTCTCCTTCCACCATCTCGATGGTCACAATTCCAAAGGACCAGATGTCCACCTTGGGGCCGTAAGGAGAACTGGTGACAACTTCTGGGGCCATCCAGTGAGCAGTGCCCACCATGGAGCTGCGCTGGTCCTGCTCAGGGCTGAGCTGAGCGCTGAGGCCAAAATCAGCTGAGGACAGAAACAAACACTGTCAAAGGCAGCTGGAATGAGGAAACCAAGCACAAAGACTCCCCACTCTCAGTCTGAGAATGCAGCAGTGAAGTCAGCTGGAAAAGTCCTCAGAGCTGTAGCCAAGGAAAGATGGAACTGAACTGGACCCTTAAAGAAACCCTCAGCTTTCGTGCAGTTGCTGTTACTGATTCCCTTGCAGCTTCAGATTCCAACTCCTGCCCCTCTGGGAGGGCCATTCCCGGAGCAAAGGCACCCCTGACAGCCTGCTCCTCTCCTGAGCTCTCTGCAGGGGCAGCCGCTCTCAGCTGGCAGCAGGGGCCGGGCAGTGCCCCCAGCAGCCCTTGTGGGGCTCTGGCCGTCACTGGGAAGCAGCCCCACAGCCGCACCCCGGGAGCGCCGTGCCTGGCCAGGAACACCCACCCAGCTTGACAGAGCCGTCCATGCCCAGAAGGATGTTGGAGCTCTTCAGATCTCTGTGGATCACCCGGTTCGAATGGAGGAAATCCAGGCCCTGCAGACACTGAGAGAGAACAAGAAACACGAGGGTAAAAACCAATGGCCGGAATATATCACACAAGAAAGGACAGTTTAGAATTCTGCCAGCAGCGACTTTGCTGTGACAGGCCAGGAGTGCAGTGCAGACAAGCTCCAGGCAAACGGTTCAAGGCAAAGCTGAGAACAGCACATCAAATCCAAAACAGACAGAGAGTGCCACAACAGCAGGAAAGAGAACAAGAACAGAGTAGAAGTGCAGTGCTGCTGGCAGGCCGTTCACTGCAGGGGCTCTTTCTTCTCCAGCTCATAAAAACAACAGAGAAACAAAGCCCTGAGCATGGAGCCACTCCTGCTCTCACGCCCTGCTGGGAAGGACCATCGTGTCCAAGGCATGGCAGTCACAGGCAGGATCCCTCACCTCCCGACTGACAGCTGCCATCTCTCCTTCAGCCATGCGTGTCTGTCTGACAACGTCCTGCAAAGTTCCTCCATCCATGTATTCCATCACCAGCCAGAGATCTCCATCGACAAGGAAGCTGGAAGAGGAAAGCAGTGGCATGGAGACCAATGTGCAGTGCTCAATTCCCCCATGGAAAAGCCTGGAGTGGAGTTTTGTTGCCAGGCCACTTGTCAATGAGGACAGAATCCGATGGAGAGACATTCCTGCCAGGCTGCACAGCCCTTGGGATCTGCACAGTCTAAAGGAGGAGACCCCTGTGAGAAAGGAGAGGCCTGAGATGGCAAGCAGGTGAAAAATGCAGTTTAGCAAAGGCCCAGATCAATGTGGACCCACAACACTGGCCCCCAGCTGGTTCAGCTTCTGAACTCATCAGTTCTACCCTTCCCTGCAGAACAAGGCAACACAGCTCCCAGGGTTATCCAGGGGAGGAGGCCGGGCAGCTCTTGGGACAAAAGGGGTCAGAAAACCTTTCAGAAAGTCCCTTCAGAAACAGGCAAGGCCAGTGACAAATGGGCAAACGAGGCATTTCTGGGAACAAGAACCTGGTCTTCCTGGCATCTGCAGCAATGGGAAAGGGCTGGGAAGAAGAAGCCAAGGGAAATAATTTCTGCTGTGGTTTACCAGCACTTGTTGTAAGACACAGAAAACAGGGTCAGCTTGAAGGGAAAACCAAACCAAAGCAACAAAAGCACACGGAGGGAGCGAACTTCCAGGCTGTTGTTTTGGGAAGAAACGGCTGGGTCAGGCATTTTCAAAACAGGCTACAGACTACGGATGGCAGGAAAGGTTAAGGCAGGGCCCGGGCACGGGATAAGGCCTGAGGCACTCACCTGTCCAAAGAGCTGACAATGTTGGGGTTCTTCTTGTCCTTCAGGAGCAGGAGCTCATTCACAGCTCGTTCCCTGTTCTGCCCTCTCAGACTCATTTTCTTTATGGCCACCTGAAAGGACATTGCAGACCTTTCACTGGAGGAGTCTGTGGCAGGAGGCCGCAGCAAACACGGAGCGAGTCTTTTTGGGGCGACGGAGCCGGGCTGTGCCAAACTGCCTTGGGATGGGACACCAGAGCTCAGCAAGTGCCATTCCCACAGCCCATTGCTCTGCTCGCTGGGGGCTGCTTACAGGACACATGGCCAGAGACATTTGGCCTTGCAAGCCCTGCAGAAATGGCCCCTCAGCTGTCAGCCTCCAAGCTCTAACCACATTCTCTGCACCTACAGTCTTCTCAAATGGCCTCAACACTCTCATTATATTTCAAACACATTCTGCAAGCAGGGGGTAATTCTGGTTCTGTGCAAACAGAGCAAAACAGCTGGGAACCCTTTAGCAGTTCTATGGGATTGGGTCATGATTTCAGATGCAACTGCTCTGGTTGGGGTTGCACAACAAAGCAAACACACACATCCATTGCTCAGGTGATCCCTGTCACAGGCTGTCACTGACCCCAGAGCCAAACACAACTGCAGGGTTTAGGAGAGAGCTTTGCTCTGGACATCCATCTTCTCATTTCTCTCCCTCTCTCTGTGAACAGCTGCAGTGGAACTAAAACCCCAAACTGAGCCCAAGCAGGATCTCTCCCTCTTTAGGCCTTGAGGTACCCTTTGAAGATGAAAGGCAGGATGGAAAAACTGCTAAATAGTGTTCCTGTCTGAGGCTGGGGTGAAGATAAATTGGGCCTCAGTCTCCAGCACTGATGCATTCCCACTTTTAGATATGAAGACCAAGCCAGCGTGTCCTGCTCTGACAGACACCGCTGCCCTGCTTGCATTCCTTTGGGCACTTCAGAAGGACCAAGTCTGTCCCAGCTGTGCTCTGCAGGCTGACACGGCTCTGCCTGCAGAGGAGCAGCCTGTGCAGGAAAGCTCTGCTGGCCCCCAAAGCTGCAGCCACAGCTCCCAGCAGAGGGGAGAGCCCTGGAGAGCTGCCAGACGTGCTGGGCGTGTTGACACTGACCTCTCCTCCAGTGGCCCTGTCGAGTCCTTTCGAAACGGTTCCGAAAGCCCTGGAGACAAAACAGCAGAGAAGAAAGAAGCAGCGCTTTAGGCCCTGGCAGTGAAAGCCAGCCCAGACAGGAGATCTCTGCTGCCTGCAGCGTTCACAAACACCTGGGGGCATCGACCCTTCCAACAACAGCGCAGCAGCCACCAGAATGATGATGATGATGATGCCCCACTCATGGCGATGATAACAGTAGAGGGCAACAACAATGACAGTGATGATGACGATGATGACAATGACTATGAAGGTGACAGAGAATGATGATGATGATGATGCACCACTCATGGCAATGATGACAGCAGAAGATGACAATGATGACGATGATGACAATGACGATGAAGGTGACAGAGAATGATGATGATGATGATGCACCACTCATGGCAATGATGACAGCAGATGAGAACGATGATGATGATGGCAATGATGGCGATGAAGACGCCGTGTGGGTCTCCTCACCATGGTCTCCCCCAAGAGCACCTCAAGCAGCCGCGTGAGCACAAAGCCATCATGCAGGTCCAAGTAGAGGTCCCCGACGCGGCAGGCGGCGCGCGCCGGGTGGGCCTTCACCCACTTGGTGAAGGTCTTCTTCTGCACCGCGTCCCGCTCGTCTGAAGGGACATAGAGGTCACCACAAATCCACCCCAAATTCCACCCCAGAACCACCTTGAGACCCCAAATCCACCCTGAGACCCCCATGGGACTCAGGAGCCTCCAGGTGAACGTTCACCCACTTGGTGAAGGTCTTCTCCTTCACCATGTCCTGCTCGTCCAGGGGACATCGAGGTCACCCCAAATCCACCCTGAGACCCCAAATCCACCCTGAGACCCCCATGGGACTCAGGAGCCTTCTGGTGGACGTTCACCCACTTGGTGAAGGTCTTCTCCTTCACCATGGCCTGCTCGTCCAGGGGACATCAAGGTCACCCCAAATTTTGGGGGCTTTTGGGGGGTTTTGGGGTTTTGTGGGGAGAGTTGAGAATATTTTTGGGGTTTTTTTTTAGGGGTTTTGGGCTGGTTGAGGAGTTTTTTTTAGGGTTTTTTGAGGTTTTTGGGGTTTTTTGGGGGATTTGAGAAGTTTGTTTTGGGGTTTTTTGTTTTTTTTTATTTTTTGAGGGTTGAAATCTGCAAATTTTTTGGGGAATATTTGGATTTTTTGGTTTTTTTTGGGGGGGGAATCTGCGAATTTTTTGGGAAATATTTGGATTTTTTTGGGGGGGAATCTGCAAATTTCTTGGGGAATATTTTGATTTTTTTTGGGTTTTTTTGGGGGGAAATCTGTGAATCTTTGGGGAATATTTTCATTTTTTGGTTTTTTTTTTGGTGGGGAAGGAAATATGAAAATTTTTGGGGAATATTTTGATTTTCTTGGGGTTTCTTCGGGGGGGAATCTGCGAATTTTTTGGGAAATATTTGGATTTTTTTTTTTTCACCCACCAGCCAAGGTCTTGATCCGGGAGCACTCGAAGATTTTGGGGTCCCCCCAGGCTCGGGGCTCCGGGGGGGGTCCCAGGGGCCGTTGTTGTTGTTGGGGAGAGGGGCGACCTCCACGTTGTCCAGCTCTGCCGCCATGGGGGGGGGGTCCCCAAAATTGGGGAGGGGTCCCACAACGAGCTCAGGGGGGGCCTGGAAGAGATTTTTTTGGGGGGGGTTGAGATTTTTGGGGGGTAGAGACCCCCCGAGTTGGTTTAGGGGGGCTGGGAGCTCCCAAAATTCAATGAGAACCCCCCCAAGACCCCCAAAATTCCCCCCGAAACCCCCCAAAATCCATTCCAGACCACCCTGAGACCCCCAAAATCCCCCCAAGAAGGCCCTAAAATTCTCTGAAACCGCAAAATCCATCGAGACCCCACATTGAGATCCCCAAAATCGCTCGAGACACCCCAAAATTCACTGACACCCCCAAAATCCCTCCTGACACACCCCAAAATTCTCTGAGACCCCAAAATCCATTGAGAGTCCGTCCAAGACCCACAAAATCCCTCCTGAGACCCCCCAAAATTCTCTGAGACCCTAAAATCCATGGAGAGCCCCGCCCTGAGATCCCCAAAACCCCCCCGAGACCCCCCAAAATTCTCTGAGATCCCAAAATCCATTGAGAGACCCCCCAAGATCCCCAAAATCCTCCCCCGCGACCACCCAAAATCCCTCCTAAGACCACCCCAAAATTCTCTGAGACCCCAAAATCCATCAAGACCCCCACCCCGAGGTCCCCAAAATTCTCTGAGACCCCAAAATCCATTGAGAGCCCTGCCCTGAGACCCCCAAAATCCATCCTGAGCACCCCCAAAGAGCCCCTCCAAGACCCCCAAAATCCCTCCTGAGACCCCCCAAAATTCTCTGAGACCCCAAAATCCATCAAGACCCCCACCCCGAGGTCCCCAAAATTCTCTGAGACCCCAAAATTCATGGAGAGCCTCACCCTGAGACCCACAAAATCCCTCCTGGGACCCCCCAAGATCCCCAAAATTCAATGAGACCCCTCCCCAAAATTCTCTGCGAATCCCAAAATCCATTGAGACCCCACTGAGACCCCAAAAAATCCTCCTGAGATCCCCAAAAATCCCCTGAGGCCACCAAAATCCATTCAAGACCCCCTGAAAATTCTCTGAGACCCCAAAATCCCCTCAGGACTCCCCCTAAGCCCCCCAAAATCCTCCGAGAATCCTCAGGACCCCCAAAATCCCCCCAGGACCCCCCCGTAAACTCCCCTAAAATTCCCCCAAACCCCCCCGGACACCTCAAGACCTCCAGGACCTCCCTAAAGTCCCCGAAGACCCCCAAAACCCTCCCAGACCTTCCAAGACCCCCAAGGACCCCCTAAACCCCCAAAAATCCCCCAAAATCCCCTAAAATTGTCCCAAAATCCCCTAAAATTCCCCCCAAATCCCCTAAAATTCCCCCCAAAATTCCCCCAATCCTCCCAAAATTCCCCCCAAATCCCCTAAAATATCCCCCAAAATTCCCCCCAAATGCTCCAAAATGCCCCCAAATCCCCTAAAATTCCCCCAAAATCCCCCAAATCCCCTAAAATTCCCCCAGTCCTCCCAAATTTCCTCCAAAATCCCCTAAAATTCCCCCCAAATTCCCCAAAATGTCCCCAAAATGTCCTCCAAAACACCTAAAATCCCCCCCAAAATCCCCTAAAATTCCCCCCAAATTCTCCAAAATGCCCTCAAATCCCCTAAAATTGCACCAAAATTCCCCAAAATCTCCTAAAATTCCACCAAAACTCCCCCATTCCTCCCAAATTTCCCCCCAAATTCCACCCCCCCCCCCCCAGCACCTGGACAAGCCTCGCCCCATAATTCCAAAAAAAAAAAAAAAACATTCCCAAATCATTTCCGAAACAGGATGGGCATCGGGCAGCGTTATCCCGGAATTCCCGTTATCCCAGAATTTCTGTTATCCTGGAATTCCTGTTATCCCAAATTTTCCATTATCCTGGAATTTATGTTATCCCAAATTTTTCATTATCCTGGAATTTATGATATCCCAAATTTCCCATTATCCCAAAATTCCCATTATCCTGGAATTTCTGTTATCCCAGAATTTCTGTTATCCCGGAATTCCCGTTATCCCAAATTTCCCATTATCCTGGAATTTATGTTATCCCGGAATTCCTGTTATCCCAAAATTCACATTATCCTGGAATTCCTGTTATCCCAGTTTTTGTCACTGTTATCCCAAAATACCCATTATCCCAAAATTCCCATTATCCTGGAATTTCTGTTATCCCAAAATTCCCATTATCCTGGAATTTATGTTATCCCACTTTTTGTCACTGTTATCCCAAATTTCCCATTATCCCGGAATTTATGTTATCCTGGAATTCCTGTTATCCCTACATTCACATTATCCTGGAATTCCTGTTATCCCACTTTTTGTCACTGTTATCCCAAAATACCCATTATCCCAAAATTCCCATTATCCTGGAATTTCTGTTATCCCAAAATTCACATTATCCTGGAATTCCTGTTATCCCAGTTTTTGTCACTGTTATCCCAAAATTCCCATTATCCCAAAATTCCCATTATCCTGGAATTTCTGTTATCCCAAAATTCCCATTATCCCAAAATTCCCATTATCCTGGAATTTCTGTTATCCCACTTTTTGTCACTGTTATCCCAAAATTCCCCTTATCCCAAAATTCCCATTATCCTGGAATTTACGTTATCCAAAAATTCCCATTATCCCGGAATTCCTGTTATCCCAGTTTTTCTCACTGTTATCCCAAAATTCCCATTATCCCGGTATTCCAACATTCCCAATTTTCCCATTATCCCCGTGATCCCAGTTACCCTGGTTTGTGTCCCCACTATCCCAAAATTCCCAATGGTATTCCTGTTATGCCAGAATTCCCATTATTCTGATATTCCCAATTTTCCCACTATCCCAAAATTCCCATTATCCCAGTACTCCCATTATCCCACTCTCCCAGTTATCCCAGTTCCCCCAATTATCCCAGTTCCCCATTATCCCACTCTCCCAGTTATCCCAGTTTCTCCCCCATTATCCCAGTTCCCCATTATCCCACTCTCCCAGTTACCCCAGTTTCTCCCCCATTTTCCCAGTTTCCCCATCATCCCGTGCTCCCCAGTTATCCCAGTTCCCCATGATGCCTGAGAGACTGGAGAGATTATATGGAACTGGGATAAAACAGGGAATGGGATCAAATAGGGACGGGGATCCTATGGAATGGGATAAACTGGACTGGGATAAACTGGACTGGGATTATATGGAACTGGGATAAAACAGGGAATGGGATCAAATATGGACTGGAATCCTATGGACTGGGATAAACTGGACTGGGGTTATATGGAACTGGGATAAAACAGGGAATGGGATCGAATAGGGCCTGGGACCCTATGGACTGGGATAAACTGGACTGGGATAGCCCAGACTGGGATCCTATGGACCTGAATCCTATGGACTGGGATATCCTGGACTGGGATTATATGGAACTGGGATCCTATGGACCGGGATAAACTGGACTGGGACTATATGGAACTGGGATAAAACAGGGAATGGGATCGAATAGGGCCTGGGACCCTATGGACTGGGATAAACTGGACTGGGATAGCCCAGACTGGGATCCTATGAACTGGGATAATCTGGACTGGGATAGCCCGGACTGGGATCCTATGGACCTGAATCCTATGGACTGGGATAAACTGGACTGGGATTATATGGAACTGGGATCCTATGGACTGGGATAAAACAGAGACTGGGACCCTGTGGAATGCGATCCTATGGAGTGGGACCACCCAGACTGGGATAACATGGACTGGGATCCTACAGACTGGGACTGCACAGAGTGGGACTGCACAGACTGGGACCACATGGATCAGGACCATAGAGACTGGGATAAACAGGACTGGGATGATATGGAATGGGATCCTACAGACACGGAGCATACAAATCCCAGTACAAACTGGGATCGCATGGAAGAGGAGGGGTGAAGAAGGAGAGCGAGTAGGGCTGGAAACAGGAGAAGGAGATGGGGAAAGGGAGGGGGAAGAGGAGGAGAAGGAGGAGGGATGGAAGGGGAGGGATGAAGGAGGACAGGGAGGAGGGGATAGCACACAGGAGGAGGAGGAGGAGGAGCGATGGAAGAGGAGAGATGAAGGAGGAGAAGGCGAGGGGGGGTTAGGGAGAAGGAGAAGGGGGGAAGGAAGAGGAGAATCAGGCGGGGTTAGGGAAGAGGAGGAGAGGGGGAGAAGAGGAGGGACGGAAGGGCAGGGATGAAGGAGGAGAAGGAGGGGGGCTTAGGGAGGAAGAAAAGGGGGGAAGGAAGAGGAGGGGCGGGAGGAAGAGGAAGAGGAGGGACAAAGGCGGATCAAGGACAGCAGGAGGAAACACGCGGTCGAGCCCTCCCTGAATTCGTAGCCCCCAGCTGTGGGATCATCCCGCAGGTGAGCGGGGAGGGGGAGCTCGGCCCAGATATCCTGGGGGGTGCCTGGGTCGGGTTGTTTTGGGGGGATGTTTGGAGAATGAAGAACTGCAAAGCCGAGCGGAAAAGGTCCCTTGGGGGGACATTGGGGGTCCCGGTGGCGGCTGCCGGCAGAGGCAGCCTGGAGGAGCAGAGCCCTGTGTCCCCCAGGAGCCCAAAGTGGGGAGCCCAGAGAGGGGGGAGCGCCGCCATCGGCGGGACCCTCAAGAGCCTGGAGAGGGGCAGGGGGGACTCCTTGGAGCCCCTGCAGCCCAAAGCAGAGAGGAAGAGGAGAAGGGAGCCCGGGAGCCCAAAAAGCCCCGGCAGCCCTTAATGGGGAGAGCCAAGAGGGGGGAGCTTTTGGGATTGCTGGGACTCCCAGCAGCCTGGGGAGGGCGGGCAGCGAGGAGAAGGGGCACCCCCAATCCAAGCGTGACCCCCAGCAGCTGGGACGGGGGGAGCCCCAAACAGCAAAGGGGAGGGAGCAGGGACGGGGAACTCCTGGGAGGCTTTTTCAGGGCTGAATCTTGGTGTTTGGGAGGTTTTTATGGAGCCCAGGTGGCCAGGGACTTCTAGAGATGGACTCGGGCAGAGGGACCTTCAGACTCAAGGTGCTCATCCCTTGTTTTCCCCAGACCAGGATTTCCCATTCCCAGCCCCTGGGAGGCAGCGAGGAAGAGGAAGACCCTGTCCTTGTCCTTGCTCCCCCAGAGCAGGAGCTGAGGATGGAGAGCAGGGAGGACAAATCCCTGCAGCAGAACCTCGTGGAAGAGGCTGATTTGAGCGGTTCCACGACGCAGGAACCCAGCGGGAAGGAAAAGCCCTGGAGATGCCGCACGAGGACAGGCTGCAAACGCAGATCGCGGGGATCTGAGGAGGAAAGACCCACCCTGGGCCAGGGAGGCAGCCGGAGATCGAGCCGGAGCTTGGAGCTGGTGGTCCATGAGCAGCTCCATGATGGGGAGAAGCCCCACACGTGCTCAGAGTGTGGGAAGAACTTCAGGAGGAGCTCACACCTGATCAGGCACCAGAGGATCCACACTGGGGAGAGGCCCTACAAGTGTAGGGAGTGTGGGAAGAGCTTCAGGCGGAGCTCCCACCTGATGAAGCACCAGAGGATCCACACTGGGGAGAGGCCCTACGAGTGTAGGGAGTTTGGGAAGAGCTTCAGCCAGAGCTACAGCCTGATGAAGCACCAGAGGATCCACACTGGGGAGAGGCCCTACGAGTGTAGGGAGTGTGGGAAGAGCTTCAGGCGGAGCTCCCACCTGATGAAGCACCAGAGGATCCACACTGGGGAGAGGCCCTACGAGTGTTCCAAGTGTGGGAAGAGGTTTCAGACCAGCTCCCATCTCCTCACGCACTATCTGGTTCACACAGAGGAGAGGCCCTTCTGCTGCCCTGACTGCGGGAAGGGATTCAGGCACAACTCTACCCTCATCATCCACCGGCGCATCCACACCGAGGAGAGGCCCTACAAGTGTGGGGAGTGTGGGAAGTGCTTCAAGCGCCTCTCCAACCTGATCAAGCACCAGAGGATCCACACTGGGGAGAGGCCCTACGAGTGTGGGGAGTGTGGGAAGAGGTTTCAGACCAGCTCCCATCTCCTCACGCACTATCTGGTTCACACAGAGGAGAGGCCCTTCTGCTGCCCCGACTGCGGGAAGGGATTCAGGCAGAAGTCCCACCTCATCAGACACCAGCGCATCCACACCGGGGAGGGGCCCTACGAGTGTCCCCAGTGTGGGAAGAGCTTCCCCAGCAGCTCTACCTTGACCAAACACCAACGGAGCCACCGGTAATGGAAGCGCTGCGAGTGCCCCAATGTGAGAAGAGCTAAACTCCATCCCCCACTGGAGGACCCACATTGGGCACAGCCCTGGTGACCCACATTCCCTGTGATCCACATTGGGAACACACCCGGCTGCTTCTCCTTTCCTATTGACCTTAATTTTTTTCTCTTCTCAATTTAACTGCACTCCAAAAGCCAAGAGGCATCGATCTTTCCCCTCAAAACCACTCACATGCCACTGAAAACCACTGAATTTTAACCCATAAAGGCTCAATCCCACCTCAATTTGCTTGTTCCCACCTCAAAAATCTCAATCCCACCCAAAACTCACTCGATTCCACAACCTCCAGAGTGAGATGGGGTTGGGAGGAGATTAGGAGAAGTGGGATCCCAGTTTGGAGCGGTGACATGGGGACTGTGTGGGGATGGGTGGCTGGGATGTATTTGATAGCAAATAAAACTTTCAGACTTACTGATTTCTTTGCCGTTCATTTTCAGTCCGTGGCAGTTCTGTCTGCAGAGCGCCGCCTCACAGAGTGTCCCCTCACAGTTCCCGCCCTTGGCCTGGCCCCGCCCCTTTCCCCTCACGGTTCCCGCCCTCTGCCTGGCCCCGCCCCTTTCCCCTCACGGTTCCCGCCCTTTCCCCGCCCCTTTCCCCTCACGGTTCCCGCCCTCGGCCTGGCCCCGCCCCTTTCCCCTCACGGTTCCCGCCCTTTCTCCGCCCCTTTCCCCTCACGGTTCGGCCTTCGGGAACGGGGGAGGAGGAGGAGGGAGGGAGGAAGAGGCGCAGCGGCAGCCGGGAGCGGCCGGAGGAGAGGAGAGAAGGAATCGCGGGGCCCTGGCGCTGCCAGAAGTCGCCGCAGCCCCGGGAGCATCGCCCCCCATCCCGCAGGTGCCCGGGGATGGGGAGCTCGGCCCAAATATCCCGGGGGGTGCCTGGGTTGGGGTTTTTTGGGGGGATGTTTGGAGCTGGCAGGGCTCCAAAGCCGAGCCGCAGCTGGCCCTCGGGGGACATCGGGGGGTCCCCGGGAGGTGTTTTTGGGTGGTCCCGGGGCCGGCAGTGGCTTCTCCCAGTACGAGCCCAGTTCGTTACAGTATGAGCCTGGTAACTTTCTCTCACTCCCTGCAGGATTCCAGTCTCTCCCAGTTTGATCCCAGCTTATCCCGACCTGTCCCGGCTCCATACCCGCTACTTCCGCGGGCTGCCAGGGCTGCGGGAACGGGGCACCGAGGCTGTCGCTGCTCCTGTTAAAGGAGGAGGAGGGAGGGAAGGGCAGGGCAGCGATGAAGGACGAGGAAGAGGTGCAGCTGGAAGGAGGGAGGCGTGGGGAAAGCTGGATTCAAGGCTCCTCATTGACTTCTCATTGTCCTGCTCGGAGCTTTTGGAGTTTTGTGCCAGAAATCTCTCCCCTCCCCCACTCACCCACAGGGCTTTGGGGCGGTTTTCCCTTTTTGGGGGAAATCAAAGCGATGCGCTGATGCTCCGAATTAGGGGGCAGGAGAAGTGAGGCTGCTGGGCTTCCCGCAGAGCCGGAGCCAGCGAAGGCGAAGGCGCAGGGCCGGGAAAGCCGTGTCGGGAGGTGCGGAGAACTTTGTCGGTGCTGCAGATCGATGCCGGCCCGGGCCCGGGCCCGTTCCAGGGCTGTTCCTCATCTCCGGCTTTGCCCTCCCACAGCCCGGGGGGCCCTGAGAGCGCGGGGCGAGGCTGTGCCGTGTGCAGAGCCCGCCCCTCGCTGCCATTGGCCGCTGCTGCCGTCAGTCGCGGTTCTGGCGCGCTGATTGGTGAGAGCGGGGCGAAGCACGGCCCCGCTGGCGGCCTGAGGGCGGCCCTGGCTCGGCAGCGGCGCCATTGGCGGAGCGTCTGTGCGGGCCCGGGAGCGGCGGCAGCGGCCGGAGCGCGGGGAGGCGGCATTGGCGGAGCTCGGAGGCGGCCCCGGCGCAGGTGGGAGCCGCGCCGGGTTCTGCGGGGGCTCGGGGCTCGCTGCGGGCGGAGGGGGCGGCAGGGGGCTCCGGCGGCTTGGCGGTGCCGTGTCCGGCCCGTGCCGGCCCTGGGCTGAGGGCGCTGCGGGAGCGGCTGCCCGCGGTCTCCTTCCCGCCGCTGCCTGGGCAGGAGCCGCTGCCGGAGCAGCGCTGGCTCGTCCCGGTTGCTGTGGCTGGGACAGAGGTGGCTGCCCCGTGGCCGGGCCCGTGCGGGGAAATTCCCGTCGCCGGAGGTTTCTGTGGCCAGAGGAGACCGAGGAGTCCTGTCAAAGTGACTCGATTGCTGAGCAGAGGGAGAGGCCGTGGGGCATTTGCCATGCGCTCTCTGCCCTTGTTGTAGCACGCTGCCTCCTTTGGATGCTCATTTTCCCGGCCGCATCTCCCTCTGCCTTTGCCCACTGGCTGAGGGACTTGGACGGTTCAGACTTCCCGATCCGCCTGCTGCCTGTCCTCGTTCATATGCACCCCTCCTTGTGGATGACAGCCGATATTCACGGCTCTGTTTGGTCTTTGTTCTTCGGGAAGTTGAGGAGTTTAGCGGGACTTTGAGCAGCTGTCCGGGTCCATTTGTAACATTTATTGGAACGGATGGTTTCTCCCGTTACTTCCTCATCTCCAAGTCGCTGGCCCTATCTCCAGGGAGATTCACTCATTGACTCTGTTTTGTTCTTCCCGGGTCCTCTTTGGTTTTGGGATTATTCTCGGTGCCCTCATTCCCTGTCCTTTTGTAGCCGTTTCTGGATCAGGAGGCCTGGCTGCCACCTGCATCCCCTGGCTCAGCTGCTGGATGAGCTGCACTCCCAAGGTGTGGAGCATGGTAAAAAGGTGAGAGTTGCTGTAGCACAGAAGAGGAGAAGCAGCATTCGTTTAACCCATGGTGTGCCAGGGAGCCGCGAAACCGTGTCCCAATCCCATCCTTTCCATGTTTGATCCAATATATAAACTGCTCTCCTATTTCCTTTGTTACATTTTTCACCACTTTTCCATGGTCGTCTCTTTGCTAACAGCAGTTGGAGTCATTTAGTTTTCCACAAACTCTTGTTTTTTCTGTTAACAGATAACCTGATCCCATCCCCTGGTGAAATGTTGTGTTCCTCATTTCAGTGGATGGGTCGGCAGGAAGGTCAGGAGCTGGAGGTGTCTGGTTGGTTCTTATTTCGAGGACAGCTTGTAATCTAATGGTGACATTGAAATGATAAATGGGTTCTGTGTCTCCTGATATGAATTGGTTCAGGTTCCCCTGGGCTGGTCCATGATGTTGTAGGGTTTGTTCTGGTGGCCGTTCATCTTTTCCCCATTTTTGGTTGCTCCCTCCAGCTGGGGCTGCATCAATTGACTGCTTTTGTCTAATTACATCATCAAATACTTGATTTCCAACTGATTTCCCAGAACTTGTTATAGCAAAAACCCCAATGCTCTGATACTCCCTGTATAGCATAGACAGTGCCAGCACATGTTGGAGTGGGCACAGGGATGATCCCCCCTTATTTTAGTGAAGTTTTCACAGCATTCTCCATTTGCTGTTTCCCTTTGCAGCTTCACCCATTTCTGTTGCAGAGTCAGAGATCCTCACCATGGGCTCTGCCTTCAGCTGTGCAGATTCCATCTGTGCAGGCAGGCAGAGCTTGGGGTGAGGGGCAGAGGGAATCAGCCCAATTCCTGCCCCAGGCAAGAAGAGCCAGGTCCATTGTCCCCACTTTGCCCCAGCAGTGTTAATTTGCATTTCTAAAGCTCCTCTGCTGGCTGCCTGGAATGCAGCTTCTCTTCCAGAGCAGCCTTCAGCAGCCTCACATGTGGCCCCACCAGAACCTGCTGCTTTTTTTTCTTTCAAATCGTCTATTTAGTGTTTATGAGTCAAAGAGTCACCTTTAAATCTCTTCTGGTTTTCCATATTGCAGCCTAAAGGTGAACGTCGAAAAACCCAGACCAAAACTTTGCCACCACTAAGAGCCATGCACAAACATACACAAAAAAATTCCAAGGCAATTAAGTTTTTTCTACTTCTCCTCGGAGTAAAAACTCATTCTCTCATCCCTGGCCGAAACCTAACCGGCAATATAGAAGTAGGATTATTACCAAAAATACTCTTCTGCTATAAACTTTGCACTGAAAGTGCAAGAAAAAAAAAAAAACAACCAAAACTCCACCAATGTGTTTAGTGTTAGAGTCAAGGCATTCCTTGATTCTGGCCAGGATCTGCAACAGAAATCATTCCATCCCCACATAGCCCGGGTGTGCAGAGAAAATCGTTCCATGACACGTGGGTTTAACTGGATTTTTCCCATACTTGATACAGTCTGAACCAATCTAAATCCATTGGTTTAATGTTCTGTAGTTTCAAGTTGTGCAGTTTTTAGTATTTGGGTTCCTATTGGACCCGGATTTCTTGGCTTCTGGTGTTCATCAGGTCGGAACTGCTGGATTTCCTTCTCAGCCTTTTCCAGAGCAGGTGTCTCCAGCTCTGCCGGGGGCAGTGTCTGGGGTAGGTGTTGGTTGCTGTTTGCTGCTGGGCGTTATCTTTGTGGGAATCTTTTGGGCCATTCCCAGTGTGTTGAGATGTTAAACTCATCTCCACTGAGTGGTGGAACATCCCTTAGAAAAACCTTTACCATTTCTTTCCCCGAGGCCAAGGCAAACCAAGGCTGAGTAGAGAAATAAAATGTTAGAAATGTTAAAGTCTATGACCTGGTGTATTTTCCATCAGTGCAATCCCAGGCAGCGCAGTGTGTGAGTGTGGCTGAGACCCAGAGTGGAATTGTGCCGTTGTCTTCGCCAGCAGCTGTGGCAGTGCAGGCCCAGAAAGCACTGAAGCTGCAGCAGTGGCAGCAAGTATTGGCCCCGGTGGCTGGAGATGCCCAAGGAGGGTGCCCAGGCAGAGGATTTGAGCAGAGGATGTGTGGGCAGGCCCAGGGGCTTGCCCCGCTGTGGAGCCCTGGCTGCTGCTGCGCTGCCTTCAGTGCAGGCTCCGTGGGGGCCTCCCATGCTCCTGCTGCAGGCAGGAAGTGCAAATCTCCGGGGCTTCAGAGCCCTGGAGCCCAGGCTGAGGGGTCCCCCCGTGCTCAGCTGTGCTGGGGGCTGTTTCTGGCCTCAGGGACACTTGGCATGGGCCACGCCACTTGGCCACCAGTGGTGCTGCTTTGCCCTCCTTAGGCAGGGCCCGATGTCCTGCTTGGATGTTGGGAACAGCAAAGTGCCAAGGCAGGCTCTGTGCCAGCCCAGCTTCGTGTGGGAGAGATTTCACAAGAGACAGGACTCTGGCCACAGACTGCTTTAAATGTCCATCCCTTATCCCCACCCTGCACTGGGTGGAGAATTACCAGGGTAAGGAATTCCCAAGATCAATTGCAAGGGAGAGAATTTAATATCTGCCCTGGGTCTGGCCCTTGCTCTTGCCAAAGCCAACGGCAAAAGCCGTACCCATGGCATCTTGGTTTCTATCCCCAGCTTCCAAAGGTGTCTCTTTCTTTCCCCATTCATTCTTTGTACCCAGCCTGAGCTCTGGCGGTGCAGGGGTTATGGAGGTCCCATTGTATTCCTAAAGCTGCCATAACCCCCTGGAGGATCTTTCCTGTAAAATGAGTTCTGCTGTCTGAGTCTGTTGCTTCCACAATCCCTTTATTGGAATTATTTCTTTTAGAAATCCCTGAATAAGTGATCTAGTGGTTGCTGAGCAATCAGAATTGCTTTTGCCCCCCTGTTCGGTGGTATGGTGTCAGCAGAAGATATTGAAGCCTTCCTGCTCAGGGCATTTCAGTGCCAGGCTCTTACAAGCACACACAGCTGTGCCGGTTGAGCTGACCATGGGGTGGTAACCTGGGCTTTGTCTGATTCCCTTCCTTAATAACAGCGTGTCTTGTAGCTCTTTTCCCTTCTGCTGCCCTTGAAGAGCCATCCAGGAGCACATTTTCTCCCTCAGGCCAGGGAATGTCTCATCAGTTTCTCCCAGGTTGGGTCTGGAGCTCTGTCACTTGAATGCAGTCCTGGGTTTCTTCCCAGCCCCTCTGTGGGCTGTTCAAACAGGAGGCTGGGTTAAACCCTTCCCCTGCCCTCAGTTCTAAATCCTCCTGTGCCACTGAACAAGTTTCATACTGTAATAACTGAGCACTGCTCATCCATTTAGAGGCTCTTTTGGTTATCAAAGCTTTAACTTGATGGCAGACTGGAACAGTTGGAGATCCTGTTGTCATCAGGTTTTGGGCCTGGGTTCCCCTTAAAGCTGTGTCTGCACAATTCTGCAGACAATGAGGCCACTCTGGCCACTGGGTTCAACATTTTGGCCCAAGAATTCCTTTGGCATGGCCCTGTTTAACATTCACCTACAATTCCAGTTTCTTTACTGAGACTGGAAGAGCCACTGCTGAGGCATCAATATTTTTGGTTTTTCATTTTCTCAAGGTTTGCTCTATTTCTCCTGTCCATACCAGAATGTTGAGGCTGTCTGGGGTTAAAAAGTCCTACAATGTTCTGTCTGGAGCAGAGAATCCTCAATCCAGGTTTTGTAATTCCCTGTTAATGCTCAGAATTGTCGCAGCTCCTTTTTGTCCTGGGTAACGTTAGTTCTGAGATTGCCTAGACCCTCTCTGGGTCAATCCACCACAAACCTTCAGTCAAAATATGTCCCAAATATTTAACCTTTTCCTCCACCACTTGCACTTTTTTTTTTTTCAAATACTCATTAGATGATTTTTGGCCAGAAAATTCAGCCATTTCACAGAGGCTTTGTCTACCACTCCTTCTTGTCCTCCTAATTGGAGCCATCTGATTCCTTGACTGGCAGGATAGGAGAGCTGTAGGGAGACATCCCTGGCTCCAAAAGCCCTGCCTTTAGCAGGGACTCTGTACCAGGCTGTGAGCCCTTCCTTCCCTCCCCTGGAACAGGGTGTTGCTTGTAGACACCACTTGTCCTGGTTGCTTCAAAGTAATTTGGAGAGGCTCCATATCAGATTTTCCCTCTTTCCCTGGGGCTGCCCACACCTCTGGGTTAAATTCAGCATAGGCCTTGCCAGACATTTGACACAAAGGTGCAGCAGAAATAGCCTCTGTATCACCTTGTACAATATGACAATGCCACCGTCAAATTCCTTCCTAGTTAATTACAATCATAGTAGGAAGAAAAAGAAATTAATTTATTTCAAACCTATCCCCCACAGCTCCTAATAGTGATTGGACAAATCATACCAGCTCAGCTGGTATTATTTATTCCCTTAATAATAAAATATTTATTCCCTTAATAATAAAACATTCCTTTACAATATTCCCCCGTTAGGTCTAAGATTCAGAGTGGATGGAGAGGCCCCTGTGTCCATCAGTAGTGGCCTCCTCTCGCTGCAGACCCAGCCTGAATGTTCTCCAGGGCTCCAGTGTGGTGGGTCCCCGGTGGGATGGGAGCTGTGAAAGCCCTGACAATCCATGTCCATCCAGGGGTGGGCTTGCTCCTCCTGAGGGTGCTGCTGTCTCTGCTTCCAGCGTCCCTGTGCCCTGCAGCTGGAGCCCTGACTCCTTCCCAGGGGCTGTTTGGGTGGGCTCTCCCCTGGCCAGGAGGGCAATGCCTCTGCCAGGTGCTTGTGGCCGACCCCGTCCCCTGGGTGCCGGGGCCCCCTTGGGCCCTGGGGTTGATCCCTGAGGGGCTGTAGGAGCTTTGCCATGGCCTTTGCCTTCAGCTTGGCCTTTTGCTCATCCCTTCTTGCATTCAGCTGCTGTGCCTTTGTGCCCAAGTGCTCCAGGGCCTTCTTCTGCCACTCCTGCAGCCGCGCTCACTGCCTGTGGGTGCTCATCCTCTGAGAGCTGCTGAGCTTTGTGCAAAGTCTTTCCTTTCTCCAGCGACCCAAAGCAAATGCTTAATAGAAAATCCTGATCCTTCCATGTACAATCTGCATTTCCCAGATGTATCTTTGTTTTCCTCCTTGTGCTCAGGGTCCCCTCCCCAGCCCGTATCCCAGAGCCGGTCCCTGTCCTGCCGCAGTGTCCAAAGGCGGCCCCCCCGGCGGGCAGGGCCGGCAGCTCCACGGGGCCGGGCAGCGGCCGGGGCGTCCCGCAGGCTCCTGGGGGCCGGGGGCCACTGCCGGCCCTGCCCGGGGCTGGTGGGGTCAGGCAGCGCCCGGCGCTGAGCCCCGGCTGCCCCACAGCCCTGGCCCAGCCCCGCAGCTCCCCACAGGCCCCCAGCCCGTGCTCCCGGTCCCGCACCTCTGCGCCCGGTGCTGCCGCTGCCCACCACAGAGAAACCCCCTGACATCCTGACCTCCTTCTTTTCCTGTCCTGGAAACCCGGGATGGAAAGGATCTGGATCAGCTGGCAAATTCTGAGCATAGAACAGTGCTGAAATACATCCCAGTCCTCTGTATTTTTCTCTTCATTCTTTTTTCGTTCATCCTTTTTCTTACCACATAGATTCCTCCTGCTGCTTCTTGCCTTCACCACATTGCTGCCCACTGCCCTTCACCCGATCCCTTCCCAGCACACCAACACCATCTATCCCCTGTTGTCCAAATCCCTTCTCCACTTCCCTTATTGCCCCCCTGGCTGTCCATGTCCTTAATTACCTCTGGAGGAATATGCAAACTACCTCAACATTCTCCCAAGGGACCCTTCAGAGACATTTTGGGATCATCATCCCTTTGGCCAGGACCCCTCCCTGGCTTTCCCTTTTCTCCCCTCCCTGGGTGCCCTGCCATGTTCACTCCCCGAAGATCCCAGTGCACTCACTGCTGAGATTTTCAGTGCTCTCTCCCTGCTGACTCTTCACAGACCCCCCTGATGTGTCCCTTGTCTGTCTCCTGGTCATTCCCGGGTCCCCAATCGATCCCCGGTGCCGCCGCCAGCCAAGGGAGCCGATCACCCAAAGTGGGTGAGGCACCTTCAGCTGCACTCCCTGCCCGCCGCCCCGGATGGTGGAAGGAATTCCGGATGAGCCCCAGGGTGTGTGGGAAAATTGACATCAGCAGAGGTTTCTGTCCACAAAGCAGACAGAGGAGTCCTGTAAAAGTAATTTCATTCCTAGAAATGGGAGAGGCCATGGGACATTCCCCATGGGATCTCTGCAGTTGTTGGAGGACACAGCCTCCTTTTCATCCCAATTCTCCTGGCCACATCTCCCTCTCCCTTTCCCCATTGGATGAAGTACTTGAGAGGTGCAGACTTCCCAATCCACATGCTACACGCCGCTGTAATTTGCTCCCTGCTTTTATAAAACAAACGATATTCCTGGCTCTGTTAAGTCTTTGTTGTTCTTCGGGAAGTTCATGAATGAGCAGGACCTTGGCTGAGCAGCAGTCTGTGTCATCAATTGATAACATGTCCTGAAACCGATGGCTTCTCCTGTCACTTCCTTATGTGCAGGTCCCTGGCCGTATCTCGGAGCAGATTCACAGCATCTGTTTGTAAAGACACTTTCCTCTTGTTCCTTTCATGGGGGTCCCCCGTTTTCGGGACATCCCCCCTGGAGCAGGGTGTCCCCTTTTTGCTGCAGCCCCAGCCCTCAGGCAGAGCTCAGCCAATCAGAGCGCACGGCGCTGATGACTCACCAGTTGCCAGGCAGACTCGCAGCTCCCAGCGTTCCCCACCTGGAGCCCACCTGCGCCCCCCCCTCGGCCCCATCGCCCCCGCGAGGGGAATTTGGGGAGGTGGGAGTGGGGCAGCGCCAAGGCCGGGCCCCCCCGCGCTGTCCTGGCGGGAGCGGCTGCAGTGGGGACCGAGTGCGGGCGGAAGCGGCCGAGAGCCCAGCGCTGCCCCAGCCCAACCTGCCCCAGCTCCATCCCTGCCCCTGCGCTGGGATGCTGTGGGTTTGGGGGGAAGAGGGAGCCGGCAGTGGGTGCTGGGCCTGGGGGCAGGAGGAGAAGGGAAGGAGAAGCAGGGTTGAGGAACAAAATGGTCAAAGGATGGACGTGGCAGGAGAAGGTGGGATTGTGCCAGAGAAGGAGGAATAGCAGGAGGAAGAGGAGTGTGAGGAAGAGCAGAGTCACAGGAGGAGGAGCAGAAACAGGAAGCAGCACAAGGTTCCACCCCTCCCTGTGTCTGCAGCCTCCCCCCAGCCCCAGGAGCGCTGCTCCCCCCACATGCAGCAGGTGACTGTGGAGGGGGATCCAGGAGTTTCACGGGGTGAATCTTGGTGTTTCTGAGCTTGCTTGGGCCAAATGTTGGTGCTTTGGTTTTATGTGGCAGCTGAATCTTTATCTTTTGCAGGAGGTTTTTGCTGACTTGTGATGTTTGGGGAGTTTTTGATCTGTGTCTGGAAGTCTATAGGATTTTTTAGGCTGAATCTTGGTGTTTTGGAGGTTCTTACTGACACAAGATTCCCAATGATATGTTGATATGAACCTTGGCAAGGAGGAACCTCCAGTCCAAGGTGCTCTCCTCATGTTTTTTCCTCAAAGCAGGATTTGTCATTCTCAGGGTGTGGCTGGATGGAGGAGGAGGAAAAGCCCCGAAGATCCTGCAGGAGGAGGGGCTGCAAACCCAGCCCAGGGAGCTGTGGGGAGGAAAGAGCCCCCCTGAGCCAGGAAGGTGGCTGGAGATCCAGCGGGAACTCGGAGCTGGTGGAGAAGCCTCATGGCAGGGAGAAGCCCCACAAGTGCTTGGAATGTGGGCAGGGCTTCAGCTGCAGCTCCAAGCTGATCGAGCACCAGAGGATCCACACTGGGGAACGGCCCTACGAGTGTGGGGAGTGTGGGAAGGGATTCAGCCACAGCTCCACCCTGATGCAGCACCAGGTGATCCACACTGGGGAACGGCCCTACGAGTGCTTGGAATGTGGGAAGAGCTTTGGGTGGATCTCAGACCTGAGAAGACACCAGCGCATCCACACCGGGGAGAGGCCCTACGAGTGTCCCCAGTGTGGGAAGAGGTTTCAGACCAGCTCCGATCTCCTCAGACATGAGCGGATTCACACAGAGGAGAGGCCCTTCCGCTGCCCCAACTGCAGGAAGGGCTTCAAGCAAAACTCCCACCTCACCAGGCACCGGCGCATCCACACCCGGGAGAGGCCCTGGGAGTGTGGGGAGTGTGGGAAGAGCTTCTCCAGGAACTCAAACTTGACCCAACACCAACGGAGACACCACTAAGGGAAGCCCTGTGAGTGCCCCAAGTGAAGGAAGAGCTTGGAGTGAGGGCAGAGCTTCATGGTCTTCTCCAGCTTCGTCCCCCATGGGAGGATCCAGGCTGGATGATCCCCAGTGACCCCCGTTGGGCAGAGCCCTGGTGCCCCCGAATGGGGAATAAAACAGGGAGGAAAACAATGGAGCTGATAAAGGGGCCGAGATCTGAGGCCTGACTGAGCAGAAACTGTGGGAGATACAGACACAGTTTAAGTCTCCCTGGGCAAGAAGTGACCAAGCAACCTGTTGTGAGACTTTGTGATAAGATAATGTTCCCAGGTGCCGTGATGTCATGAAGAATGCGTAACCAATGGGAAATTGTTAGCAAACATCGAGCCCTGTCTGAGCACCACCCAAGTAAAACCCTGTATAAACACCTGGTACCCTCAATGAAATTGGCTTCTGGTCTAAACTCGGCTGTCCCCGTCTCTCCATCGTGGATAAGCCCTGTTGTGGGTGATCCCCGTTGGGTGGGGGGAAGGTGTTGGAGGGATTTCTTTCCCTTCTCCTTGTGCTGCTGTGTTTGGTTGGTAATAAATTCCCTCCGTGTGCCCAGGCTGGGTCTGTTGCCCCCGTGCCGGGGGCAGAGTGACAGCAGGGCTGGGGGGACACAGAACCCCCCCGAAATCAGCGCGGGGACAGAGACCACGGGGAGGGGCTGTGGCCGGCTGCGGCTCAGGAGCTCTGTGTGCAGAGAAAAAGGGGTGACACTGGGCTGGGGGCCCCGGGGAAGGAGCATACACGCTCTGGGGGAGGGGGGACGCCTCTCCCGGGACCCCCCTGACCTTCTTGCCCAGGTAGAAGCCGAGCCCCGGCGCCAGGAAGATGAAGCCCAACTCGGAGTCCCTCATCCCCATTGGCATCTTGCTGCAGGCAGCGTCTGGCGACATCTCTGGGGGATCTGCAGGGGTCAGGGCCCCCCAAAACCGCTCACAGACACCCCACGCCCCTCCGAGCACCCTCCCAGTCACCCCCAGGCCACCCAGGACCTCCTGAAACCTTCCCAAGATCCCTTTCCAACCCCCCCAGCACCCTCCAAAGCCTCTCCCATTCCTGTCAGGATCCCACCACCCCCTTCCAGTTTTCCCCTACAGCCCCAGGATCCCCAAACCCACTCCCAGTCACTTCCCAGCCCCACCAGGACTCACCCAGACCCCTCCCAGTCTCTTCCCAGCGCAAACAACCTCATCCCAACCTCTGCTTTTCCATCCCCAATCTCCTTCCAGCTCCTCCAGGCTCACTCCAATCCCTCCCAGTCATATCCAGTGCCCCCAAACTCCCTCCCAGTGTCCACCAGGACCCCCAGAACCCCATCCCACCCTCCCCAGCATCCTTGAAACCACTTCTCAGCCCTTCCACACCTCCAAGCCCCTCTCCCAGCTGAAACCAGGCTGTCTCCAACTCCCTACCAGTTGCTCCCAGCACATCCCAGTGGCTCTCCCAGCGCCCCCAATTCCTCCCCTGTACCCCAGTGCCGGCTCAGGGGGTGCTCCAGGCTGATGTGCTCCACTTGGCAGCTGCAGGTGACCCCGCACTGGGAGTGGGGTGTTTCCAGCAGCACCAGGAGCTGGTAGGTCCAGTCCTTGTTGGGGACCATGTCGGTGGCCACCACAGAGAGCTCCTGCTGGCCCTGGAACCACCTCAGCTGGGTGTGGACAGGCTAGAAATCCATCACGGAGCAGCCCCGGGCTGAGAGCTCGAGGGCACCAGCGAGATGGACACGCCTGGAGACACTGGGAGAGAGCGGGGACAGACTGGGATCAGCTGGGGAAAACTGGGAGAGAAAGGGGAGGGGTGGGGTGGCCTTGGGAGGGACTGGGAATGGACTGGGAAGGACTGGGGTGGCACTCAGAGAGATGGGAGGGGATGGGGAGCACTGGGAGGGAGGATGGAGGTCTAGGAGTGAACTGGGAATGAACTGGGAATGGACTGGGAGGGACTGGGGCGGCACTAGGAGGAACTGGGAACGAAGCGCGCGGCACTGGGAGGCCGAGTCCAGTGCGGGGCACTCGGCGCTGCGGGTCTGCCTGGCAACTGATGAGTCATCAGAGACACGCGCTCTGATTGGCTGAGAGGCGGCAGCACCACGCTAGGCTGAGATGGACAGCCGGGAGGCACTGGGAGAGACTGGGATGGACTGGGAGAGCCACGGGGCTCAGTGGCAGGGACACAAGGTCTCGGGGATGGGCACAAGGAGGGCTGAGGGCTCTGGGCCGATCCCAGAGAGGTTTTGAGGGGCTCCAGGGTCATTGCCAGGGCAGGGCCCGAGGGGACACGCTCTGCCCCGCGCTCACCTCGGCGCTCCGTGAGGAACGGGCTGAGATACTCGTGGTTGTACCGGCACAGCCAGTCCGCCGCAGCCCTTTTTTGCTCCATACCGTCTGGGTCGCTGTTCCAGTACCTGGCTGCTGTCTCCCCATAGGGGGTGAACCCCAAAAAGTGCCCCACGTCGCAGTCGAACATCGCGTACTGCTCCCGATTGTAGATGAACCTGCTCAGGTACCTCACCTTCTCCGTGCCGTTCATGAAGTCACATTCGGACTTTTCCACGTACTGGAACACCCCTGTGTGTGCAGGACACAGGTCCGGGAGTGCCCCCCCAGCACCCCCAGAGCTCCGGGATCCACCCCAGATCCCCACTCCACACCCCCTGTGCCCCAGTGCATCCATGGATCCCTCCTGCCCGAGCTGCCACTTCCTCTTTTCCATTCTTCCCCCCTTTGCCCTTCCACATCCTCTCCGCTCCGACTTTCAGCCTCTCCCCAGATGAGTTTTGGGGTCCCATTTACTCCTTTTCCTCTTTCCCAACCTTTTAAACATAATTTCCCAAAAGCCCAGGCCCCCTTCCCGCTCAGTTTTGGGGTCCTACCCTCCCCTTTTCCCCACTTTCCCACCCTCTCCCGACCCTTCCTCACCTGCCCCCAATCCTCAGCCCCTCCCGCTCTTCCTTTCGGGGTTCCCTCCTCCTCCTGCCCCTGCAATTTCGGGCTCCCACCGCCCCCTTTTCCCCATTCTCCCCCCTGTCCCACCGCCTCCCGCCCCCCCCGCTCTCCCGAGAGCTCCGCGCCCGCAGCCGGGGGGGCTCCCAGCACCACCAGTGCCACCAGTACGGCCCCAGCTGCCGCCACTCGCCCCATGGCCAGCGCCGCCCAGGGAGCACCAGCCCCAGAGCGGCCGCGCTGCGCTGGCAGCACCAGTCCGGAGCAGCGCGGGCTCAGCAGCGCCGCGCGCTCTCATTGGCTCCGAGCACTTTTGGGCACCGATTGCCGAGGCTCTGCCGCACAACCGATGACTCCTCAACTCCTCGCGCTCCCATTGGCTGCAGCGCGTTTTGGCTGCGTTTGGATTGGCTGAGCGGTTCCGGGACGCTGCAGCCCCGGCTGGGGCTTTTCCAGGCACGGGGAGCCTTGGGGCGCTGCGCAGCTGGGAGCTCAGCTGTGCCCAGAAATGTGTGCCCGGCTGCGCGGGGTCTCAGGGGTGCCCGTGGCGAGGGGTGACGCTGGCCCCATGCCAGGCACCCCCCAGAGCCGCTCTGTCCCTGCCCCCCGCAGCCGCACAGGGACAGCAAATGGAACCGAGGGCTCCTGCCTGGGGACAAGGAGCGGGAGAGATCCCTCAGCAAATCCGGCACGGGCACAACAGACCCGGCCCGGGCACAGGGAGGGAATTTATTACCAACCAAATCACACCAGGACAAGGAGAGGGGAAAGAGATCTCTCCAACACCTTCCCCCCACCCAACCGGGATCACCCAGAACGGGGTCACCAGGGCTCTGCCCAACGGGGCTCACTGGGGATCATCCAACGTGGATCCTCCCATGGGGGATGGAGCTGGAGCAGCGCACGAAGCTCTTCCTGCACTCGGGGCACTCACAGGGCCTCTCCCTGGTGTGGAAGTGCTGGTGAGTGACAATCCCTGAATTCCACCTGAAGCTCTTCTGACATTCCAAGCACTCATAGGGGCATTCCCCAGTGTGGATCCTGTGGTGCTTCGTGAGGTCAGAGGTCCCACTGAAGCTCTCCCCACCCTCCCCACACTTACAGGGCCTCTCCCCAGTGTGGGTGTTCTGGTGTTCCATCAGGGTGGAGCTGCAGCTGAAACCCTGCCCACATTCCAAGCACTTGTGGGGCTTCTCCCTGCCATGAGCCTTCTCCACCAGCTCCGAGCTCCGGCTGGATCTCCGGCCACCTTCCTGGCTCAGGGCGGGGAGCTCTTTCCTCCCCACAGCTCCCTGGGCTGGATTTGCAGCCCCTCCTCCAGCAGGATCTCCGGGGCTTTTCCTCCTTCTCCATCCAGCCACGCCCTGGGAATGACAAATCCTGCTTTGGGGAAAACCAAGGTGGGAGCGCCTTGGAGTAGAGGCTCCTCGCTGCCCAAGTCCACCCCTAGAACTCAGCAGGAGTCTTGTGTCCATGGAAATCTCCACTATATCAAGGTTCAGCCCAAAACAACTCTCCCAGGAGTTCCCGATCTCTGATCTCTCCACTTTTGGCGTTCCAGAGGTTTCCTTTCCTTGGGATGATGGGGGTCCAATGGCTCCAGGGGTTCCCCCTTCTCCGACGTCCTGATTAGGTATGATCCAAGAGCTTCTGCGGGTCCATGTGGTCCCTTCTGCCCTGATGCTCTACTTTGAGGTCCCAGGGGTCCCAGGGGTCCCTCCTCTCAAGGCTCCCCCCCTTTCCAGCCAACTGGGGGTCCCTCAGCTCCAGGATCGCCCCTCTCTACTCTCCCAACTCCGGGGGTCCTAGGAGTTCCTCTCCTCTGCTCCCCCGGGGGTCCCCAGGACCAATGTCCTCCCCCTGGTGACCCTGGGCAATGGCCACGTGGACTCCCAAAGATCCCCCCAAGGGGCTCAGCTCTGGGGTCCTGCAAGATCCAAACCTACACACACACACACAGAAAAAAAAAACCCCACCCATCCCAGGGTTTATTTGGGCCTCCCAGACGATATTTGGGGCTCAATTCCACAATCTGCAAGCTCCAAACACACCCCAATTAAAAAAAAAAACCCTCTCAGGGACCCCCCGACAGATTTGGGATGAGCTGCCCCTCCCCTCTCACCTGCAGGATGAGCTGGGGGCGATGGTCCCGGGGCCAAGGGTGCTGCGGCCACAGGGGGCACTGGAACCTCCTGTTTCTCCTCCTTTTCCTGCTCCTGCTCCTCCTCTTCCTGCTCCTCCTTTTCCTCTCTCCCTCCTCCTCCTCCTTCTTGATCCCACCTCCTGCCCAGTTCCTGCCTTCTCTATATTTAGAGTGGAGAACCTTGCTTGTTTTTAGAACGAGAACAAAGATCCCAGATGGAACACGGCTTGCTGGTTTTAGCCAGAAGTGTCAGTGACTAAAGGTCATGTTTGCTCTGCTTTGGTGCCGTCCTTGTTCCTCCTCAGTGTTCAGGCTGGGCTATGGGGTGTCCTTGTTTGCTGCATTTTCAGAGCTCCTCCTGGATCCTTTGTGTGAAAAATGCAGATTATATGGCTCTACGCAGATATTTAATATATGTATTATGCTAGGTTGGAAAGTTATGCTGTAGTAACATTTTAATAATATAGTAAATGTAGTTTTGTAATTGAAATTAAGCTTTAGTAGTTAAAATAGAAAATATGTGTGTGTGGTATCCTTTTTGCTCAAGAGAAGGAGAAGATAATCAAGAAATTCTTCACACAGAGATAACAATTACAAAAACCCCTAAATCTTCCAGAGGAAAGGAATTTATGGCTTTCTTTATCAACAAAAAAACCGAACTTCTCCAAACTCGACTTAGACTTCAAGGCGCCTGGGATTAACAGGAATTCCTCAACAAGTACCGGACGAACTTCTTGTTTTAAATAAATATATGCATATTCATGAAGTGATTTGTGTATGCAACACGTTACCCCTCTTAAGGAGGGAATTCTTTTTTATCGGGGTCCTTCTCCTGGCTCACTTTTGTCCAGAGAGAGGTACACAGCCCGGGCTGTAACTTTTTGCTGTTATTGTCTCTTTAATTGTCCTAACTCTAATTGTTTAATCTTTAGTACTTTACTTGTATTAATTTTTTTTCAATTTATTTTTATTAAACCTTTTATAAATTTTAAAAACCAAGTGATTGGCGTTTATAACACTTTGGGCAACAGGCTGTGCCCTGGGAGGGTTCTTTGTGCTCCTTTGTGACACAGGAGAACCTTGCAGGCGGTTTCTGCGTGAGCTGCTGCTGTGATGTCACAGGAGCACTGCCACGTCCCCGAGGTGTTCCCGTTGCTGTGGCACACGGAGGCCTCAGTGTCCAGAGTGGCTCTGGGCACTGCTCGTTGCCGGAGGATCCTCCTGCCCGAGGCATTCTCAGCAGCCAGCCCAGCCCTGACGGGTGTCCTTCTGTGCTTGCAGGGCTACAGTCTGCAGACGTGTGCAGCGCAGCCAAAATGATCCAGCACGTGGCTGCTGCAGTTTGCACGCTGTACTCTGTGGCGTATGCGGGGTATTTTTTAACCCACTTGGCACGTAAGTCGAGGTTTTCCCTCGGTGCTGTGGCTTTGGGCTTGCTGTGTGCTTGCTGTTCTTCCTCTGGGCCTGAGCTGACTTTGTAACCAAATTGCCATGAAGACACCATTGCTTTGGGAGAGCTCCTGGCAGCAGCTGCAGCTGGAAAAGGGGGTGTCTGCAGCCAGCGGGGCGTGCACAGCATTTGCAATGAGCTCTGGGGGGTTCTGTTCCCTCAAGCGGGGAGTCTGTGGCAGCAGAGCCTGGAACTGCCTGTCCAGCCAAGAGCTGACCCAGCCCAGTATTTTGTGCTGTTCTCTTGCTGTGTGAAGGGACTGTGGCTCCTGGAGGGACGCTGTGAAAGCAAAATGCTCTCTCGGGGTTGCCTTGCTCCGGGGCATTTCCCACCACAGGCAGTTTTTTTCCTGACAGCATCTGGTTCATGTTCCCTCTCCCGTTGCAGGGCACCTCATGAGTGGATCCCGAGCAGCTCCTCCTTCGGTGAGTGGGAAAGGAACCTTTGGCATTTGGAATTGTGCAGCAAGTTGTGAGCTCGGCATGTGGCAGCCGAGTGCCCACCTGGGAGGCTGAAGGAAAGTTCCTGTTAGTGTCCTTGCAGCAGCAAAGGGATCCCTGGGAGTTTTCTCCTTTTCTGCTGAAGAGCTTTTGAAGAGCTGCAGGTCTGGTTTTGCAGGCAGAGCATTGCTTGCTGGCTCTAGCCATGGTGGAATATGGAATTCCCAAGACTAAGGGGCACTGTCGACTTTAGCCCATTGTTAGTTTGAACAGCTCCAAACCCAATTTCTGCTTAGTGCAGCTGGATGTGCAGCTGAGGGTAAATAAGGTGATAACTGAAACAGGACTTCCCGTCCCTCACGCTGCCGTCTGTTCACAGGGCACAAAAGCAGCACCAGCACCTCCTCTGGCTCCCTCTGCTTCCAAAGAGGAGGCCAAAGAGGAGGAAGGCAGCAGTGAGCTTCCCGCTGTTCCAGGGGACAATGGTGAACGTCCCTCAGTGCCGGGAGATGACAGTGAACTTCCCGCTGCTCTGGGAGACGAGGGCGAACATCCCACGCTGTGGGAACACAACGGCGAGGCTCCTGCGGTGTGGGACAAGGACAGTGGACATCTCCTGGCGTGGGAGGAGGACAGAGGACATCTTGTGGCTTGGGAAGAGGAGGGTGAACTTCTCCCAGCATGGGAAGCGGACAGTGAACGTCCCCGGGCTTGGAAAGATGATGGCGAACCTGCAGCGTTTTGGGAAGAGGACGGAGAAGCTCCCTGTGCTTGGGAAGAGGACACTGAACCTCCCTCGGCTGTGGGATCCTGGGCTGAACATTCTGACAGCAGCACAGCCCTGCAGCCAGAGGGGAGAGGGGAGTGGTGCCTGATGCAGCTGAGTACGTCTGCTCTGTTCCTGTGTGCCAGAGCAGGGTGCTGTGTGTGTGTCTCGGCATCAGCTGCACCCAGTGCTGCTCTGCAGCTGAATGTGCCAGGGTCATTTCTTGTCCTTCCCCAGCTGAGACCAAGGGGCTGACGGCCCCAGGGAGGGGGGCTGCATTCTGGCTCTGCTGCAAGGCGGGGTCTCACTCTGGGAGGGAGCGTCTTCCACGTGGTTTCTTTCAGGGAACACCGTGAGCCTGGCGGAGCCTGCCGAGAAATACCTGGAAGTGGAGCAGATTGGCCAAGGGTAAGTGCACGGCAGTTACTTCTGCACAAGCAGGCCCAGGTGTTGTGCTGGTGCAGGATCAAGTGAGAAGTCAGGAGAGCTCCAAACACCTCCAGACACTGGGGCGCCATCCTGCTGTCCCTCAGTCCTGATCAGAATTGATACCTGTGCTCCGAAGGCACCGTCAAAGGCCCCTGAGGCTGGCAGTGTCCTGCCTGCAGCAAGGAGCAGGACCTGGAAGATCTTCTGTCCCTGGAATTGGATTGCCTAAAAGAGCCACTCACCATCTGGTGACTGTCAGAAAACAGTTCTCAAGGAGATTTCTTTCAAATATTTTGCTTCCAAAAATATCCTCCGGTCAGGATTAACAACCTAATGGTTTAGAAACAGAAACCAGAGCTGAACTAATAAGTGCTCTATTCTAGCACAGCTAGTAGAGCCCATACATTCAGTAACAGACACAGAGCTGATGCACTCTGGGGGAAAATGCATCACCTGCCTGATGGCAGGGCCCTTGTGGATCCTGCAGGTCTTAGGCAGGAAATGGGAAAGGATGGAATGCATTCTTTTCCAGTTCTTTAGACACCCATTGCTCACTTCAGGTTTTGAACTAAAGCCATGCACCGTGGACATTTGGGATTTGCTCCAGCCCAATTCCTTGGTGTTGGGTCTCAGTTTTCTCTGGCACACCTTGCATGGCAGAGGGCTGGTGGCTGCTGCGCTGTTGTTGGAAGGGTCGATGCCCCCAGGTGTTTGTGAACGCTGCAGGCAGCAGAGATCTCCTGTCTGGGCTGGCTTTCACTGCCAGGGCCTAAAGCGCTGCTTCTTTCTTCTCTGCTGTTTTGTCTCCAGGGCTTTCGGAACCGTTTCGAAAGGACTCGACAGGGCCACTGGAGGAGAGGTCAGTGTCAACACGCCCAGCACGTCTGGCAGCTCTCCAGGGCTCTCCCCTCTGCTGGGAGCTGTGGCTGCAGCTTTGGGGGCCAGCAGAGCTTTCCTGCACAGGCTGCTCCTCTGCAGGCAGAGCCGTGTCAGCCTGCAGAGCACAGCTGGGACAGACTTGGTCCTTCTGAAGTGCCCAAAGGAATGCAAGGAGGGCAATGGATGTGTGTGTTTGCTTTGTTGTGCAATCCCAACCAGAGCAGTTGCATCTGAAATCATGACCCAATCCCATAGAACTGCTAAAGGGTTCCCGGCTGTTTTGCTCTGTTTGCACAGAACCAGAATTATCCCCTGCTTGCAAAGTGTGTTTGAACAATAATGAGAGTGTTGAGGCCATTTGAGAAGACTGTAGGTGCAGAGAATGTGGTTAGAGCTTGGAGGCTGACAGCTGCGGGGCCATTTCTGCAGAGCTTGCACGGCCAAATGTCTCTGGCCATGTGTCCTGTAAGCAGCCCCCAGCGAGCAGAGCAATGGGCTGTGGGAATGGCACTTGCTGAGCTCTGGTGTCCCATCCCAAGGCAGTTTGGCACAGCCCGGCTCCGTCGCCCCAAAAAGACTCGCTCCGTGTTTGCTGCAGCCTCCTGCCACAGACTCCTCCAGTTAAAGGTCTGCAATGTCCCTTCAGGTGGCCATAAAGAAAATGAGTCTGAGAGGGCAGAACAGGGAACGAGCTGTGAATGAGCTCCTGCTCCTGAAGGACAAGAAGAACCCCAACATTGTCAGCTCCTTGGACAGGTGAGTGCTTCAGGCCTTATCCCGTGCCCGGGCCCTGCCTTAACCTTTCCTGGCATCCGTAGTCTGTAGCCTGATTTGAAAATGCCTGACCCAGCCTTACCTTCCCAAAACAACAGCCTGGCAGTTCGCTCCCTCCGTGTGCTTTTGTTGCTTTGGTTTGGTTTTCCCTTCAAGTTGACCCTGTTTTCTGTGTCTTACAACAAGTGCTGGTAAACCACAGCAGAAATTATTTCCCTTGGCTTCTTCTTCCCAGCCCTTTCCCATTGCTGCAGATGCCAGGAAGACCAGGTTCTTGTTCCCAGAAATGCCTCGTTTGCCCATTTGCCACTGGCCTTGCCTGTTTCTGAAGGGACTTTCTGAAAGGTTTTCTGACCCCTTTTGTCCCAAGTGCTGCCCGGCCTCCTCCCCTGGATAACCCTGGGAGCTGTGTTGCCTTGCTCTGCAGGGAAGGGTGGAACTGATGAGTTCAGAAGCTGAACCAGCTGGGGGCCAGTGTTGTGGTTCCACATTGATCTGGGCCTTTGCTAAACTGCATTTTTCACCTGCTTGCCATCTCAGGCCTCTCCTTTCTCACAGGGGTCTCCTCCTTTAGACTGTGCAGATCCCAAGGGCTGTGCAGCCTGGCAGGAATGTCTCTCCATCGGATTCTGTCCTCATTGACAAGTGACCTGGCAACAAAACTCCACTCCAGGCTTTTCCATGGGGGAATTGAGCACTGCACATTGGTCTCCATGCCACTGCTTTCCTCTTCCAGCTTCCTTGTGGATGGAGATCTCTGGCTGGTGATGGAATACATGATGGAGGAACTTTGCAGGACGTTGTCAGACAGACACGCATGGCTGAAGGAGAGATGGCAGCTGTCAGTCGGGAGGTGAGGGATCCTGCCTGTGACTGCCATGCCTTGGACACGATGGTCCTTCCCAGCAGGGCGTGAGAGCAGGAGTGGCTCCAGGCTCAGGGCTTTGTTTCTCTGTTGTTTTTATGAGCTGGAGAAGAAAGAGCCCCTGCAGTGAACGGCCTGCCAGCAGCACTGCTCTTCCACTCTGTTCTTGTTCTCTTTCCTGCTGTTGTGGCACTCTCTGTCTGTTTTGGATTTGATGTGCTGTTCTCAGCTTTGCCTTGAACCGTTTGCCTGGAGCTTGTCTGCACTGCACTCCTGGCCTGTCAGAGCAAAGTCGCTGCTGGCAGAATTCTAAACTGTCCTTTCTTGTGTGATATATTCCGGCCATTGGTTTTTACCCTCGTGTTTCTTGTTCTCTCTCAGTGTCTGCAGGGCCTGCATTTCCTCCATTCAAACCGGGTGATCCACAGAGATCTGAAGAGCTCCAACATCCTTCTGGGAATGGACGGCTCTGTCAAGCTGGGGTGGGTGTTCCTGGCCAGGCACGGCGCTCCCGGGGTGCGGCTGTGGGGCTGCTTCCCAGTGACGGCCAGAGCCCCACAAGTGCTGGGGGCACTGCCCGGCCCCTGCTGCCAGCTGAGAGCGGCTGCCCCTGCAGAGAGCTCAGGAGAGGAGCAGGCTGTCAGGGGTGCCTTTGCTCTGGCAATGGCCCTCCCAGAGGGGCAGGAGTTGGAATCTGAAGCTGCAAGGGAATCAGTAAAAACCACTGCACAAAAGCTGAGGGTTTCTTTAAGGGTCCAGTTCAGTTCCATCTTTCCTTGGCTACAGCCCTGAGGACTTTTCCAGCTGACATCACTGCTGCATTCTCAGACTGAGAGCGGGGAGTCTTTGTGCTTGGTTTCCTCATTCCAGCTGCCTTTGACAGTGTTTGTTTCTGTCCTCAGCTGATTTTGGCCTCAGTGCTCAGCTCAGCCCTGAGCAGGACCAGCGCAGCTCCATGGTGGGCACTGCTCACTGGATGGCCCCAGAAGTTGTCACCAGTTCTCCTTACGGCCCCAAGGTGGACATCTGGTCCTTTGGCATTGTGACCATCGAGATGGTGGAAGGAGAACCTCCTTACTTCAAGGAAACGAGGGCCATGGTAAGAGGCCAATTCTCCCGTGGTTGCAGAGGCCTGTGAGCACAGGGTGACCCTGCACTGGGAGCAGCAGCTGGAGGTTTCTGGACATGGGGAAGGGAATTCCCAGAGGACTCGAGCCTCAACACAGACACATATTCTGCAGTCTCCAGACACAATTTGCTTTGGGATTTACGTTGTTGCAGTTCTTCTGGCTGTGAGGATGACATGAAAATGTGAAGCAAGTGCACCAGCTCTTTACAATGGCTGTGGCAGCACCAGGGTTAGGGTTTTTTGGTTGGCATAGAAAAATGAGCTGTGAGCAGCATCTCTGCCAGGGAGGAAAGTGCCCCTGGAGCTGGGGCTGGGAAGCCGGGGTCGATGTGAGCACTTGTGGGTGGGAAGGAAGCTGGCAGAGCGCTGAGTTTGCTTTTCCTGCAGGCTCGCGCTCTGATCCGGCAGAACGGGACCCCGCAGCTGCAGGAGCCCAGGCGCCTGTCGGCTCTGCTGCGGGACTTCCTCGAGTGCAGCCTGGAGCCGGACGAGGAGCGGCGCTGGTCTGCCCAGGAGCTGCTGCAGGTGAATGCCAAGCGGCTGCAGGGGAAGCAGCAGCGCCAGGGAGGGGTTTTCTTGTGGGGCCCCTCCGATGGTCTCCGGTCTCGCTGCTTTCCACACGCAAAGCAAGCAGAATCCTCGCCTGGTTTGGCTTGGCAGGGGCCTTTCGAGGTCATCTGCACCTGGGGCCCCACAGCGAGCAGGGCCATCTTCAAGCAGCTCAGGTGGCTCAGAGCCCTGCCTGACCTGAGCTTGGATGTTCCCAGGGAGGAGGCACCTCCCACATCTCTGGGCACCTTCTGTCAGTGCTTCCCCACTCTCCTGCTAAAAAATTCTGCCTTAGATCTCATCTGAGCCTGCTTCCCTCTCCTGAGTTTCAGACCATTTCCCTTTGTCCTGTTGCAACAGAGCCTGTGAGGAAGTTGACTCTGGAAAGTAATGGTTCATTTCTTTCTTTTTTCTCCTTTGGGCAGCACCCATTTTTATCATCAGCCAAGCCTCTCTCCAGCCTGACCCCTCTGATCACCGCAGCAAAGCAACTGAGGAAGCAGCGGAGGAGATGAAGGACTGGAGGACAGCTTTTAGTTACAGTAGTGAGTTAGGACAACTAGTTAGTTTTGGTAGTTAGCAGTGCTAGTTAGTTATGGTAGTTAGCAGTGCCAGTTAGTTATGGTAGTTAGTAGTGCTAGTTGGTTAAGGTAGTTAGGACAGCCTGTTTTTTACGGTTCTTATGACAGCCGGTTTGGTATGGCAGTTTTTTTGAATAAAAACTCTCTTAAACCTCAACTCCCTTGGCGTGTCCCTTCCTTCTCCCTGTGTGACTCAGCTGCCCGGAGCAATGTGAGGGGGAGAGCGGGCCCAGCCTCGCCCAGAGCTGAGCCCAGCAGAGCCCTGGCAGAGCCCAGAGCAGCCTCGGCATCTGCAGAGTCAGCCTGGAAGGAGGCGCTTGGAGCCTTCTCGGCTGCACCCGACTCTTGGTTACAAACTGTGGGTGGTGGAAAATGCCACCGCTCTGCAAGAGGGCAGAAGGGGCCCGGGGAAGGCCCAAGTGCTCCATGCAAGGGAAAAACCTGCCCTGGGTTTGTTATAGAGAACTATGTAGATGGTGGCTTTTGCTATTATGTCTTGACTTCTGCAACTTATTCCTAATCACAACATGAAAGATGAGCTGATTTTGATACACTACAGTTTGTAATCACTTTTAACTGCTTTCGCTGTCGTACAATTTGTCGGCTTTTTGTGGCCAGTGCCCTGGCCCCTGTGTCGCTCATATTCTCAGAACATCATTCATGGATGATATTTTAGTTTGTGGACAGTGTGAAAAACATACATTATAGTTTTGGCTTTTGCAAAGTATTGAAGTGGATGCTACGTGTTGTGCATTAGAATGTTAACTTTTGCAGAAGTAGCTGCAGTTGTGAAATAATAACTAATGCTTTTATTTTTGTAACTAACTGACAAGAATAACTCAGAGATATTTGTGAAACAGCTAATGTTGATTTAAAGTACTTGTGGAAGTAGCTAAAACCGTCTGCATGGCCAGATAACATTTAAGGAACGGGTGTGATGAGGACCCCTGCCGCTGACCCTTCGACTGTCAATAACTGTCGCCTGCTGATGTGGAAACCCAGGGCACTGGGAATATTTCTCTGTCTGCTCTGAGGTGTCCTGACCCCCAGGACAGCACTGACTTTGACCCTCGTTCATCGAGAAAACTTCCAAAGCCTCAAGGTAAACTAGAAACCACAAAAGTGTGAATGAGATTGTAGAGATTGTAGAGAGTAGTGGAGTATGTCACATGGGTGAGACATTTAGGTTTTAGGATTTTTAGTATGTTATAGATGGGTTCAAGATGGAGGATATAGGGTGTTGTCTTGAGTTCCCTTCTTCTTTCTTCTTCTTCCTTTTTCTCCTTGGGTTAGGTGGTATCTTGTAATTGGGTAGAAAAATGTGCATTGCGGGTCTTTGGGGGTCAGTTATTAGGTTAGACAGGTGTTCTGGTTTGAAAAGGAAAGCCAGTGAGAGACTTCAAGTCAGAAATACAATTTTTTAGGAAAAGAAAGAAAAAAACCCTAAATACATGCAATAATACAAAAGGAAAGAAAACAACCGCTGACAGAGTCAGAATACAACCTGACACTCTGGTGGTGGTGGGAGTCCAGACTGGAATGGCCTCAGTCTTCCCAAAGTGGCCGATGTGGTTCTGTCAGATCTTGTAGAAGGGTGTAATCTTCCTCTGATGGTGCACTGGAGAAACCCCAGCTGTTCCAGTGGTAAACTGCCCAGATTATATTCAGTCAGGAAATGCTTGTCTCCTCCCTCTGGGCGGAGCATCCCACAATGGGATGATGTAATTTCAACAGTCATGCAGTGACATTGAGTGGGCCATTAACAACAGATATCCTCCCGCGGGGGGGGGGGGGGGGGGGGGGGGGAAGATAAGAAGATAAGAGATAAGGAGCAGGTAGAAAAGGTAAGAAGAAACTGCTCACAGATGGGAAATGAATAACATCTTGCATTTCAACCTGGGACAAAAGGAAAATATTTTAGGTGTCACTGCCGCCGTGCCTACCCTGAAGCTCCCTGGCGTCGCCTGCCAGCCGAGGCACAGTCAGCTGCGGGGGACACGCCCCTGTTTCTCGAGAAGATTCGGGGAGTGGCTAAGACAGAGCGCTTCTCTGTCTGCCTTGTAAGGAGAAGAGGCAGCATCCTAGGAGATAATGAGGGAGTCGACTCAAGGCCGGGGAAAAAGTCTCAAGTTTAATCCAAGCTCTGAGGAGCTACGAATGCCATTGTCCCGACAGCCGAAAGCGCTCTCGAGGCTCTCACAATTGTCTTAAGTACCAGGATGGTAACCAGGGGGAAGGGACGCCCACCACCCAATGGGGGGATGTGGGGGAGTGGAAGGCGGAGGGACAGACAGACACACAAACCAATGGGGGAAGTTTAAGGGAGCGACCCCTGCCCCTCGTCCACTCACTCTGCCCAAAGAGGAAGATTCTGGGAGAGTGGGATGGGGAACCAAGCGATGCACAGGGTGCCAGGGAGGGGACATGGGAATGACTGAGCATTTTCAGAGAGGCATTGAGGAAAGGTGGAAAGCTCGGGGTGAAACCATTGGGAGATAATGGGGGTGAAGGGGCAAACCATTACAGAACAGTTACAGGGGTATAAAAACACAAAACAACATGTCACATCTTAATTGGGTAGCGCAGTTTTTTATTAGACTCAAAATGCCTTATAACAAGAGATTGTTGGCTATTTTTATGATTTTTTTCCTGCACGCAGAGTCTGGTGCAGACAGTGTGATGAAGTTTTGATAAGGTAACAATAAACAGAAGCTGAAGACCAAAGAAGTCCAATGCGTCTCTCCCTCCTGACACAGAACTGCTCCAGGAGGGTCTCCCCTGCCAGGGGAGCCCCCAGGGAGTTGCCCAACTTGGGGCCTGCAGACTCACAGCTGAAACCAGGGATCAGGGGGCTGTTGTGAGGAAGTGACACAAAACCCTCAGAACAACAATCCACGATTCCTGCACGTACTCTAGAAAGGCGGCTTGGGGCTCAAATCAACTTCAAGAGTTCCTGGAACAAGTAAATGAGTTCAAAGAAATGTTTGAATATGTATAATCTTTATCAATATGTTTTTGAACAATACAACGGAAAAAGTAGATAAGAAGAGTTGCTATGGTTAACCAGTGTGCCTCTGGCCATCGCCAAGCACCAAGAGCTGTTATTGATTTGCATGTAATTATCCCTTCTTAAAGTTTTAAAAATTCTAAAGCATGAGGTTCATTTCTCGCCAAACCCAAGGTACTCACCCCTTGCTTTCTTGCAAGCCATTGCCAATCCTCAATTTCATCTGGGTGGAGGAGAATGACGCTGCAATGAAAACAAGGGAAAGGAAGATGCACTGGTGTGGAGGCCCAGGAACCTACCATCAGAATCTCAGTCCCTCAGCTGTGGAGGACTGGTCCCAAACAAGAATAGATTTCAAGGTTATGGGGAGAAGCTTGCTTCTCCCATAGATCTTTGCAGGCACATGCTGATTTCTGTAAAGTTATGTTACCCCATTGGCCCGTTGGCCTAATTACCCCAGTTCAACCCCTGTCACCTATTTTGGTTAGTCCCTAGAATGTTCTCCTCTCTCTGTCCCTCCACTGGCCCAAGTTTACTGCATTTCCCTGCCTCTGTTTCCCTATTAGCTGACACGACCCTTAACCCCTCCTTTGCACCATTTTCCCCCATATCCATTGGACCCTGACCCTCAGCTCCACCCTCACTACCCCATATAAAAACCCCCTGTGCCCTCAGCTTGCAGCCTGTCTTTGTCCCTGGAGCCTGTTCAGCTCTGTGCCCTGTTCCTGTTCCAATAAACCAGTTTGCTGGAGATCCTACAAAGACC